>NC_067284.1:2400000-3015000 GCF_020740795.1 Apus apus | reverse complement strand
AAGAAGCTCGTTCCTTCAGCCTTTCCTATGAAGATTATCCTGGGCACATCACAGTCTCTTTAATCCCAGAGGCATCTGTGGTCCTGCAGCTGCACGGGTACCACGGGTGGGTTTCTGAAGGGAACCACAATAGTGGGACTCTGTTGAGATGGGGTGGGAGCTGATAAGGGACAGAAATACCTTTGGAGCCCTATGGGAGAGAGGTATCCCTTAGCACGGGACCCCAAAAGCCAGGCTGTGGGGTGATGTCTGGCAAGGAAGCCACTCGGGAGCTTCCACTGAAGAAACCCAACATGATCTACTCTCCCCTTTTCCCTGGATATCGTTTCACCCCTGGATCGACAAGTTACATGAATCATCTGTCTTGCTTTCAGATCTCCTGTGTCTCTAGCCATTTATTTTTTTTAGCAATTCCCAGGGTTTGCTCAACCCCTGATAGTTCTTGCAGGGCCTCAGCAAACCCTGATGACACTTGTGGAAATGATGATCTTCCTCTTGAAGGTCCAGAATTCCTGCCTTGCAATAAGCAGCTCGCAGGCGTCTGGGGAGAGGCAGCAGCTCAGAGCAGATTTTTCTAACTCTTCCTCTCTTCAGTTCAATACAATGGGACCTAATTCCTGCAACACTTTTTTTTTTTTTTTGGATGCAGCAAGTTGTTTACAGTGGTAATAAGCTGTACTGTGGGAGCTGTAAAATGTGTACTTGTTACTGCAGGAGATTAATGAATATGTGAATCACAGCTGAGGAGTTTAACTCTCGTTGACTTCATTATGCAGAAGGTATCAGGGAACAAAAAGACACGTGTGCTTAACTCATGAACAGAAGTATATCACCAATTCCAGCCTGCAGGCCCCACTGGAGCAGACTTCATGCCTGCTCCCCCAAAAAGGACCGTGTGCTGCTCATGCTGGGACACAGAGCACAGCCATTTGAGGTTGCAAATGCCACGGGAGATGGGAATGCTGTGTGGATGGTGGGCAGAGGTCAAAAGGGAGCTCCCTGACTCAGGAGTGGGAAATCTGTTCCTGAGGGAGGCAGATGGGTGCAGGCTGGGGAAGGCAGGGAGATGCTGCACGCTGCCTGCCTTTGCACAGGGTAAGATCACTGTCTGATCCCTGATGAACAGCAAAATGCTGCAAAATATTTTCATTCTCGTGGAAGTGCATGGAAGAGCTCCCTCCTCTATTTCCCACCCTTCTCAGCAGCAAAGGGAGAAAGCTCCACCAGGTAAAATGATGTGGAGCTACTTCCTCAGACAGAAAAAACCAAACCAAAACAAAACACAAAACACTTAGCCCAGGAAAGCTGAGGAAATTCTCTTTTCCAGGTTGGGAGAGAATACTCCAAACAGCCAAGAAAAACAAGTTATGAATTTGTAAACATTTCTGTCGTGCAAGCATCCCTCTCTGGTTGCCTCGCAGTGGGGCCAGGATCATTTGGGAGAGAAAGCATAACCCACACAGGGGTTGCCAGTTGTATGTAACGTAGCTGTCCCAAGCCCGTGCCAAACAACCTTTCTGCTATGCCAAACCATCCCAGATTTTGTGTAAATTTATTACACCAAGCACACAGCAGCTGTTTAATTGCAGAGAATTTAGGACAGGAAGTGAAGAATAAATCTGCATCCAATTGAATCGGCAGCATGTAATTATCTGGAGCACAAATGGGTAAATAACTAAAACTAATGTGTCTAGGAAAATAAAAGCACACATATAGACACATATTTGTGTGGGGAATGGAAGTGTGTTTCATTCAAGTAAAATGACTCACTCGCAGAGCTCCCTTGATCTGGCTCCAAGTGTTTGCAGCGTGTGCCTTGCAAGTCTCGCCTCAAGAGTGCTACATGACTTCAAAGCACCCTAACTTCTATTCCAGGTGTTGCAGGGTATTTTACAGCCACAGATCTCGTGATCCGAGCGCTTGGAATAGTTGGCAGGAGAAAATGAGCCTGTACATTCATTGCAGGTATTAGTGGAGATTCTTACCATATCAGGCTGGCCATACTCGCTGCCAAGGGATGTAGAGGAATGAGAAAAGGCTCCTGCTTTTACCAGTGAAGAAGTGACTCTGTTTGTGGCTTCCACAAGGATTCATTTTTACCTATTCCCTCTCAGACAGAAGTACAGCATTTTTTTTTACACTTCCTGCAACTCTGAACTTTTCCCAAGGAGAACAGAGAAGTGTCTTGTTTTTGTTTTTTTTTTAGACCAGGTTTTCATTCCTGCTGATCGCTGTGAAAATTCATAATCGAAAATGAACCAGTAAACAAGTACAGACTCCATGAAAGCAGACAGGCTGAGGTAAGCTGCCCCCCCCCAAAAAAAAAAAAAGTGTGGGGACAGTGTTCTGGCTAGTGGATAGATGATTGGCAAGTAATGTAATCCCCTGGGGAGATGGTTTTCAGATCTCCTCCCCGAAGAGATGTGGCAAGCACAGTCCTGCTCAGCCAAGTTAATAGGGTGTGAATGCAGCACCGGGTAGCTGTGTGCACCAGCCTGGCTGCAGGCTGGAAACCTGTAGCTGAGATTTATTCATAAATGCACTGTCCCCAAAGGGTGCCTGCTAATCTGCTCACTGCAGTTTCCCTCTTCTCCCCTGTGTGATTTTCCATGGCTTACTTAGCCATTTGGACACTCACACTAACACCAGGTACCCATCCCCAAAGCCATGAGCCACTTTTGCAGGCTCCTTAACTCCCAGGATTTCTCAGACAACCAACCCACTGCAGGGGGGATAAAAATCCTACCCAACTAATCATGCCCGTTCCTTTTGGTGGCAGAGTTTATGAAAGATTTTTAATTTATTTTATTTTATTTTAAATGGAGGTGGTTGTGGGGTTTTTTTTGGAGATGAAGTAAATGGAGAGGATCAAAGCAATTTTTCATTACTGGGTGGCTGAATGATGGTTAGTGAGACTAGAGAAGATTGACTGTTTTGTAGAGAGATTAGCAGAATTCACATTGCTGCTGAATGAAAGGTGGAGGAGGCAGAAACCCTAAACAAGTGAATTCAATTACTTCTGAAAGGAATAGGGTAAATGAGGACTCTCTCTTTGGGTTTGCTCCAGGAAATATTTCTGAAAAGTTTGTTGAAGAATACCAGCAGTCATCCAAACCCTAATTTTGCTGTTATGCAAAAAAAAAAAACCCTCCTCGCTCCGTGGCAGCTTGTGATTTGGAAGCTCTTCCCTTGTTCTGTGCAGGCTCTTGGCGTGTCACCCTCCATTCATTTCTCTCTCAAATTACACCACCCAGCGCAACTCCTTTGCACGTGTGGGTTTAGAAAGGAATATAAACCTGATCCTGAGCCCACCGGAGTTAAGGAAGAGATTCTCCTCAGCTTCCCTGGATCTCAGCCCCAGGCAGGGGCAGCAGCCGGGGTGTGATTGCTGGCGCTGGGAGGGACACTGTGCCCGGGGCTCTGGCATGTGCTGGCACAGCCTGAGACAGCCTAGAGTTCACGACCTGGAAAGTGAGTTTGGATTTATCACTTTATTTGCTATGTGGTGATTTTGGAAGTAATATGGTAGGGGGTCAGGCTTGTTCCCCAGGCTGCAAGATGTGTCGATGAGGAAGTGATGTGTTCTTGCTGCTAAGGATGCTTGGGTTATTCAGCCTGGAGAAGAGGAGGCTGAGGGCTGAGCTCACTGCAGCCTGTGGTTCCTCAGGAGGGAAGAGATGGGGCAGGTCCGGATCTCTTCACTCCTGTGACCAGTGACAGGACTGGGGGAAATGGCAGGAAGCTGGATCAGGGGAGGCTGAGGTTGGGTATCAGGACAAGGTTTTTCACCCAGAGGGTGGCTGAGCACTGGAACCAGCTCCCCAGGGCAGTGGTCCCAGCACCAAGCCTGCCTGCGCTCAAGAAGCCTTTGGGTGATGCTCTCAGGCACATGGGGTGATTCTTGGGGTGCCCTACACAGGGAGAGGAGTTGGACTTGATGATCCTGGTGGGTCCCTTCCAACTCAGCAGATTCTATGATTCCTGCAGGGCTAGTTAAGGAGGGCACCTCTCCCCTCATCCTGATGTGCTAGAAGGCATTGCTGAATGGACACAGAGTGGAGAGACACTGACTTGCAGATGTTCCTTCCAAGAAAAGATTTCTCCTTTCCACACCTGCTGGGCCCCTGCTACCCCCAGCATGGTCTCCTAGCACTGCAAACCTAACACACCCCCAGTGCCTCCTACCCTGTCTCAATCTGGACTTGCCCACCTGTCTTCCCTCCAAGCCCCCTGGTAGGTGGGTGCTGATGCCCCTCCCAGATCCCCCCAGCTCATGGGACACAGCTCCACATCTTTTGTCCTACCAAAACCTCTGACTCCATTCTGGATGCCATAGAAAACCCTCACAGTCCCTCAGCAGTCAGTTGTTGGGTGAGGTGCTGGACAGGATGCAAGGGGAAAACTGATCTCTGCCATTCACCTTCTCCTTGGTCACATCCTCAGTCTAACTCACCCTCTCCCAGTCTTCCTTCTCATCCATTCCCCACTGCAGCAGGGAAGGGTTACACATTGTTCACCCTAAAATAACTATACACTTTGGCTCTCTGTTCTGAAGAGGCACAAAAGGGCTCGTGCCAGTCAGAACACAGCTAAACTTTGAGGATCCCTTTCAGCCTTTTTGTCTTCCTTCCCACCATTCCCCTCAACCCTCCTTTTCTGAAAAAGTAAACAAAGTGGACTTCCCCCTGAAACTAAGTTTAAGGCTTCTCAGGCAGAGCAGAGCTGGCAGGAGTCAGGAAGGTGGCTCCCTCCCTGCAGCAGAGCCTACCAGAAGCACCCTAACCAAGCATGCTGGGGTAACCTCAGGTGCAGAGGAAAGTGGCATAGGGCAACTGCAGAAGGAGCTATCTTCCCAACCATTTCCAAGGTCTGCTTTTGGAGGACATCCCTTTCTCATCTCTCAACTCCCACAGCAGAAATCAACACCCAGAAAACCAAGTTACTGTGAAAAACAGCTCACTTAGTGGAGCAGAAATGCCCAGAGGAGCCGAACGTGCAGCTGGGGGGAACTGGTGATGTTCCAAGACAGTAAATGAAGCTGAGCTGACCTGCCCCAGCTGATGATGCGTCCTACAGTCCTTAGCTGTGTAGTGTGTCCTGGGTATTGATGCCATGTACAAGCATGCAGCACCCTTTCCCTCATTGGGAATGCTCATGATTGTAGGAGTTCAGGAGTCTAAAGGAAAGTCTTGGGCCTCCTCTGTACATCCTTTCTCCAATAAACACTTAACCAGGTTCTTCCTTACTCTTGCATGTCTAGTCTAGCCCAACAGCTATATAATTGCAAAGAGCTCATTTCTTGCCAAATTTCTTATGTTTTTTCCTAGTGCTTTACTCAGCACAAATCCTCTGAGAGTTTGCCTAAGATTTTTTGCATTCTTCAAATATCTGGCAGTTTCAGAACTCCTGTGTAGCTCAGAAGTGAGCTACGAGGTATTTCAGATCATCAGAAATAGACCAGAACTGGACAGGATTTCCCATATTTTACACCATTTTCTCTTTAATACCTTTGCTGCAATGACTGCTCTGCAGTACTCATGGATAAGTACATTTGCCAATAGGTTTTCTAGTTACCCAAAGTGCTACATCTAAGGCAGAGTCTTTGGGGAGTATCTACATTTCTCTGGCCTATCTGGTCCTGTGCCTGGTAGCATTCCGGGCACCCACCAGAAACCTTTGCACCTTAACACATTATGGAAGTGGAGAGACAATCTTCTCTCCTAGAGTACCTCTCCCCAGCAGTCTGGCTTAGGGCAACATTTGCAGCTGACTCTCAGCAGGCAGCTGGGACAAGTTACTTCTCCCATTTCCAGGCAAACTGCCCCTCTGAACTCCTGTTTACAAAGCCTCTGGATTAGTTAGACCATTGTTGATACTAGGTTTCCAACTTCATCAATTGAATATTAAATCTTCAGCTTCACAAATCCCTTGGGTTCTGTTTTCAGAGCAGCCTCCAGTCTACAGGGACTAGGATCTGGGCCTACGTGAAAGGGCTTTAACATTGGATCTGCCAAGACAAAAGCAACTCTGATTCTGAAAGTGATGGAGTCTCACATGCCCCTGCAGTTGGTGTCTCTCCGTCGTGGCTCTGTAATACTGGCAAGGCCACAAATAAGCCCTTCGTAGTAAATCCAGAGCCCCACAAACCCTGCACATCTGTGACTGCCTGGGAAGTTGCCCAGCCCTGTGCACAGCCATATTTTTCTTCTTGTTAGAGAAAACTCTCTCTCGCCGGGCTGTGTGTCCATGAGAAGGTTCCTCTTTTCAGAGCCACTCTCGCTTCAGGAAGCTCAAGTTCAGTGGCAGCCTTGATCGGGTCCCAGGCGGGTTGTAAATGCCCCCTTTCTTACCAGCAGTCCCCAAGTGTGCCCAGAGCCATCTCGGCACAGCAGGCAGGCTGAGAGGGACCTATTTTGCAGTGACTGCTTCCAAGATCCCTCGCTGCCAGCCAGGAGCCGGCACTTTCAAGTGCTGCCCACTGACGCAGGGGAAACGCCGTCTCCTGCCCTTCACCCCTGCCCTTTGCTTCCCCTGCCACTTGCCAATTCTTCTGAAAACCGAGGATGGAAACCAGAGGGAGAGGCTGCAATATCTAGGGTGTTACCCGCTCGCAGCAGCAGCTGCACCCGCTCTGGCGTCGTTTCTTTCAGCGTGTTCTGCTCTGTGCTGAGGCACACGCTGTGGGCTCCCTTCACCAGACCTGTGGATGGCATCCAAGCTACTGCTGAAGGCACCTTGAGGTCTTCAGTGGCCTGTACAATGCCTGCTCTCCAGCCAGCCTGGGGCAGTTTAATGGGTCAGCGCCTCTCAAGATGAGCCTCGAGTCCTCATTCTGAAGTAAAGGGGTGACTTCAGGATTCTTCCTGACTCTGAGAGTAACAGAGCACTGGAACAAGCTGCCCTGGGGGGCTGTGGAGTCTCCATCCCCAGAGACATTCCAAACCCATCTGGACGTGTTCCTGTGGGATCTGCTGTAGGGGATCCTGCTCTAGCAGGGGTTGGACTAGATGATCTCCAGAGGTCCCTTCCAAACCCACCACTCTGTGACTCTGTGATTTGGGGGAACCATCCTTGACCTCTCACCAGAGACACAGCTTCATAGTCTCGTTTATTCACTAAAGCCATTCAAAGACATCTTGACCCAGCACCCACCCTTCCTGTTTGCTGCCCATAACTCACAACTGCACAGTTGTCCACAGTCAAACAACCCACCTAAGATGACGGGCCAGCAGCTCCGACCCTTGTACTTCCACACTTCGACTTTCAAATCATAAGTTGCACCTTTTCCCCTTCAAAGCTGGGCAAGGGCTTTCCCTGGGTACCACCAGTTACTCCAGCTTGGGCCCCCTCCATGCTCCATGTATCGTGGTGTTTCCCTACCTGCCCCCACTAAATGAGCAGTTATCAGGGCTGCTTCTCTTAGCAGCTGTTTTCCTCACCACACAAACTGATTGTGTCACTTCTTCTAATCACTCGGAGGTGCTATCAGGAGGATTCCCACCCTGCATGTCAGTCTCCTGCCCACCCTCACCGTGTCCTCAGCACTGTGCTCCTGAATCTTTCCTGCAGCCAGGTCCCCTCTGACCACACAGCTGCACCTGATGCCTGTGGCAAATTCCAGCACCTCTCAGAAGGGCTCTGGCCTCCTTTCCCTGGGCTTTGCAGGCCAGGCCAAGAGCAGCTGAGTCCCTTTATGTTGATCTGTTGCCAAAGTATCTTGGCAGCCCCTTGCTGGAGGGGTGTCAGGAAGGAAGGCTGCTCAGGTTCCCCCCCAGCTTAGGTGGGATCTTTCCTCTTCTCTGAGTACCCCCCTGAGCCTCAGCCTTCAGGGCTGATTTCTGGCTTTGCACCATGTGCCCCCATTTGGAAATGGACAACTGACTTTTTTCTGGAGAGAAGACCTGTCCTGTTCTGGCAAGGAGGTTGGACTCGATGGTCTCCAGAGGTCCCTTCCAACTCCTACCATTTTGTGATTCCTTGATTCTGTGATAAGGCTTCAGACCTGTTTGGTTCCTGGGAAAGAGTGTTGCTGTCCATCTGCTCTGCCATTGATTTGGGCTGCACATTAAATGCTGACATAAAGGTTCTGGGCTCACCTCCTCAGACCATTCACTGAATTTTGGATGAAGCCTCTTGTATCTTGGGACATTTCATGTGGCTTCTTTGCTTCCAGATTCTGCAGTTGTGACAGTGATAGGTAAGGCTAGGCAAAAGAAGTCCTCTGACAGCCTTAATTCCACATCAGATTTCTTATATTTTGGCTGGGAGAGAGTTCATTTTCTTCCTAGTAAATGGTACACCACTGTGTTTTGGATGTAGGATGAGAAGAATGTGGATAACAGACCAATGTTTTAGTTGGTGCCCAGCAGTGCTTACACCAAGTCAAGGACTTCTCAACTTCTCATACTGCCCTGCCAGTGAGGAGGCTGGGGGTGCACAGGAAGCTGGGAGGGGACCCAGCCAGGACAGCTGACCCCAACTTCCCAAAAGGATGTTCCATATGATATGAAGACGTGCTGGACATGCTGAACAATAAAACCAGAGGGGCTGGTTAGGGGGTCAGAGGTGGCTGAGAATTGGTCAGTGGGAGGTAAGCAATTGCATTGTGCACCACTTGTTTTCTATATTATTTTATCATTATTAGTATTTTCCCTTCCTTTTCTGTCCTATTAAACTGTCTTTATCTCAACCCATGACTTTTACCTTTTTTTTTTCCCCCTGATTCTCTCCCCCATCCTACTGGAGGGGAGGGAGGGAAGGGCTGTGTGGTGTTTAGCTGCCTGCCTGGTTACACCACAAGCCTCTTGCAACTTTCTGATTTCCTTGTGCTGCTAGTATTTTTAGCTTTTTAAATCCTCACTGCTCTCCTGCTTGGTTAGTAACCTCCAAGCTTGCCAAAGATTCCTTGGCCTCCCCTGTCCCCGGAAAAGCTGCTGGTCCTCAGCCATCTGGTTACTGGTTCCTTATTCATCTAATTTGAACCTGTTCCAGCTTCTGCTGCCCCCAAAAAATGTTACCTTCAGTCTCAGGCCATCTCCCAAGCCTTTCAGCAAAGCCTTCAGATGTTGCTTTAATCCCTTCTGCAAAGTCTCATGCTCTTTTCATGGGTCTTTAGACCTCATTTTAGTCATTTGTGATAGCCTCCATTTCTGCAGGTTTTGTTCACAGAACTCCACAGGAAGTCTCAGTGCATGGCAGAGCACAGAATTCCTGTTTTTCTACTGGAAGCAGCTCATTTGATATAACTTGGAATTGTATTTGCCTGTTTGGCAACTCTATAACTTTAGTGTTTAGTGTTTAGGGTGTGGTCAGTAACAGAAGGAGGTTGTTTTTTTTTCCCCTTTTGCATTTCTATGTCATGAACTTATAGCTTTGAGCAGGAGAGAGTCCAGAGGAGGCCACAGAGATAACCCTTGGGCTGGAGCAGCTCTGCTCTGGAGACAGGCTGGGAGAGTTGGGGTGTTCAGCCTGGAGAAGAGAAGGCTCCAGGGAGACCTTAGAGCACCTTCCAGTGCCTGAAGGGGCTCCAGGAAAGCTGGGGAGGGGCTTGGGACAAGGGCAGGGAGGGAGAGGACAAGGGGGAATGGATGAAAACTGGAGGAGGGGAGATTGAGGTGAGACATGAGGAGGAAATTCTGGAGTGTGAGGGTGGTGAGACCCTGGCTCAGGTTGCCCAGGGAAGCTGTGGCTGCCCCATCCCTGGCAGTGTTGAAGGGCAGGTTGGATGGGGCTTGGAGCAGCCTGGTCTGGTGGGAGGTATCCCTGCCCATGCAGGGGGTTGGAACTGGATGGTCTTGAAGGTCCCTTCCAACCCAAACTTTCTGTGGTTCTGTGATAAGGGCATTTTGCATGACTATATCATCTCCTTTCTATCTGTAGAGGCCATTAGCTCTTCCTGGTGGATATTCCTGTCTTTCTCTGGGTAAGTGAAGCTGCTTTGTTTTGCACACAGGTATTTATAAAAAGCATAAATCGAGCACCTTCCTGAGAAAGTCCAGGACTGATTTTCCTGGATCTGACATCTTCCCTTTCAGCATAGCCAACTGTCTCCTCTTCTCTAGCCAGCTCCTTTCCCACCTCATGACTCTCCAGTGATCCTCTATTCCTTTCTCAAGGTTTTATCTGCTGGAGTCCCTTCACCAGAAAATGCTTCTGGTTTAGCCACACCACACAGTTCCAGGTTGAGCCTAACTCAGATGAAGCTGTTGTCCAGATCCCCTTTATAATCCACAGAGGGGAGTAGGCATGTTGAGGTCACAGTTCATCTAATCTTGACATGGGAGTCTGAAACAGGTCAAAAGAATAAGCTTTACAAGTGTTCCTCTGCCCCTCTTGAATAGAAAAAGACACTTGAGATACTAAAACAGGAGCAGATGCCTAAAGCTAGGTGGGACTGTCTACCTTCCACATACCTGGGCTTCCTCAGAAATCTCTTCCATGATGCTTTTAGAGAAGATGGCAGGGGGAAAAAAAACAGTACAAGCAGCCAAAACCAGGCTCCTGGACATCCAGAGAACTTCCTACAGTTTTGAGTGGACTTCTTTTGCCTTGTCTCCTGTATTCGTTCCTTCCTGTACCATTTTAGGAAGTTTATATTAAGTGGGTTAAAAAACCCCCTCAGACTCACTTTCCTTCTTCTCTGTGACTTTAAAGTGCTGCTGTACTTAACATAGTTAAAAAGTTATACTAGTGTGGACCTTTTACCAGCCTTTTACCAACCTTATTACAGCCTCAAAGCTGTAATAACTGTGAAACCACTTTAAAATTGTGTTTGCTCTTCTCTCAGTTACAGCCACCAAGGGAAAAAAAAAGTCCCATGAAAAATCCCATGAAGTTCCATATTCAGGATACAAATTTGGGCTGCAACTCCTGGCCCATCAGCTGAGAAAAAAAAAAAAATCTGTAACTCATCCTCTGATCTTTATTATGCTTTTTATAGCTATAGTTATAAGAATCTTCTCCCAGCCTTGAGATTTCATCCTCTCCATACTGGACAACATCTCCATCATTAATGCACTGCTTGTCAGGGGCTTTGTATAAATGCTGTTCAGTATTGCCAGGAAATTCCTCACTGGAGTTCTGAAGTTAACACAGACACCAACTCTCCACCCCTACATGTGTCTTCATATGGAAGCTACAGTGACACAAAATTATGCCTCAGCAACAGGGACCCCGTGTTCTTCCCCTACCCAGAATGTTTTCTAAAGCCTCCCAAAAATGCCACCTTAAATTTAGGAACCTTCCTCTTGTTGGAGACCAAAGCTCTCAAAGCCACAGGACTGCTATTAGAAGACAAAAGGCAGTAGGAAAACATCTAAAAATCCACAGTAACTCTTGAACAGCCACTGCTGCTCCACAATAAAGGAATAATGGTGTGTGGCCCCTCTTCTAGCACTTTATCTGGGGATCTCAGTGGCTACACAATGGGTGAGTTAGCTTGTCTTTCTGCCTAAAAGAGAAAAAGGTCCAAAACAGAGCTGTGGGAACACAACATCTCTCCAGGTCAAGTCAAAATTCTCTGGGAGCTCTTCAAAGCATGGAGAAAAGCCTTATTCCTGGAGCATACCTTGCCCCATCTGCCTTTGGACACAAGGAGGATGCAGGAAAGCTGAGGGATCATGTGGAGCATGTAGGAAACAGCTTGGAATTTCTTTGCTCCCGTTTCTGTGCTGACACTTTCAATCTCACGTATTGGGCATATTCAAAATACTAAGTAAAGCTTCAAGGATTTTATGGGAGAGCTGGAATTATAGGCTATATATAAAATAAAGTACTATTTACCACAGCATACAGAAGGACATGGGCAATAGGGCAGATGTGTGCCCTGTGCTTATTAAAACCTGTTTCCAAAATGTAACCATTTTTTCTTGGTATTTCACATTTTAATCCTTTTTGGTAAAGAAATTCATGCTGACATGAAAAAGCTTGTTACCAGAACATGAGGAGCAAGCATAAGTACAAGATTTTTTAGTTGTTTGTTCATCTTTAATGGTCTGGAATAGTGTATGTTTTAACTTGAAGAGGACCTGTACATTATATTATTAATTCAGTTCGTTTATTTTTTTTTAATCTTTTCACATGTTTCATTATGTGATGCATAGGATACAGTCCTCTAGAGATCCAAACAGCTCTCAATTCCTCATTTTTTAAAAACCCTTAAACCAATGGTTCCAGGCAGGATGTTCCAGGATGTCAGAGCTTGGACAGCATTGCTTTCACACAATCATTCTACATTCCAGTAGCCCTTGGCTTTGCCTTCCTTCTCTGGAAGGTGATGGCTTCACATGTTCAAACAAAACCCTACTTGGATGCTAGGTCACTTGGTTACAACACCAAACAGGCTGGACTTGCTGTAATCACAGTCCTTGATGTATCTTGTTCAACTTGCAGAGAAAAAGGTGAAAAGTAAATGGGTAAAGACCTCCACCCAGCCAGTTCTCCCAGTAGGTTAAAGAATACACATGTCAAAATACCAGGACTGTCTAAGGTTTCCCTTGAAATCCCCCACAGCAACACCACTTTGGTACTGCAGTGGGGAAAAAAAAGAGTATTTTAACAAAAAATACAACCTCAGGTCTTCAAAAAGGCCCTTCGACTTTCAAGCGAACGTCTTGGTGGAGAAGCGAAGGGCCTGAGGTTGCAGATGGTGGTTGGCTCTGGCTGCTAGAAGCAGCCAGTCCTGGCTAGGAGGCAAGGGCACTCAGCTAGTGCATTGCTAGTGCATTACTAGTGCATTACTAGGGCATTACTAGTGCATTGCTAGTGCATTACTAGTGCATTACTAGGGCATTACTAGTGCATTACCACCAGCCAAAGCAGCCAGCTCTGCCCGCAGTGACTGCAATATCAGCTCCCAGGGCTTCCTGGGGCTGAGAGGCAGCAGCAGCAGCAGAGTTTCACTTGCCCCCTGCCCCCCACCCCCAAGCTTCCAGGTTCAATAAAGATTACATCATGGCAGAACTATGCCATGTAAGCCTGAGAATCAAAGCCGTCACAATCGGCGGCTGTTTAACTGTAATGTGGCTGAAACACACACTCCCCCTGCACACACACACACACACACACACACATACACTTTCCCCCTCACCCCTCCCAATCCCACCCCGAACCCTCCACGGCTCCTGCCATGAAGGGCAGTATTATTGGGGAGAGGAAAATCTGATCAAAACTGTCGACCGCCAACTGCCCATTTTCTATGGATTCAATAAAGGCCACCTTAACGATTTCCCTAATTAATGGATGACATCTTTGGCTGGAGGAGAGGCGCTGTATTCTACTCTGCCTTAGTCTTTGTTAACCTTCTAATTAACTTTCGTAGGTCACCCAGGTCTCCCAAACCTAAAAGTGAAGAGAGCCATTGTGCTAGAAGCAGTAAACTTACTTTTTCTGCCTGGGTACTTAAAAGGGAGAACGATTATAAGGCAGGGAAAAATAACTCCATTTAAACTCTTTGTGACTGGGGAGAATGCATAGGTCCCTGCCTTAGAAAATAATTGAAACACCTTTTATACCAATATTTGCATGCATAATAAACCAAATTAGCAAATATGCATCTAAATTCAGCGGCAGTTGCAGACTGGTTAGGGATTTGGAGAGGGTTTGGGTATCTTTTTTTTTTTTTTCCTTTTTGGAATGTGAACTTCAGTGGGTCAACAAAAGGAACTGGATTTCTTGAGCAAATTGCAACTGCAGCAGCTATCAGCTTTTGCACGGCCTGATCTCCAGCAAAGGGTCTGGGCTAATAGTGCACACACACACACACACACATCCTGATACTAGAATATTAGGCCAGATTAATCCCTGTGGTAAGACCATTGAAGTCAGAGGAATTGTATCAGAGATGAATTTGGTTCACTGCCTTTTGTGGAATCTAATATGAATTGACCATTGAGCTGGAGGCATCAAAGATGATAAATGCAGCCCTCTTTCAAACAGTCTGATGCAACCCCCCCAAAAAAAAAGGGCAGGCAGAAGGCATTTAGGATGGGTGGCCTTTTCTTCTGTCTCCAGCTTTCTCAGGGAAATTCTGCCCTCATTCACGCCCATTGACTGAAGTCAATTAAATTATTTTAATAAATTGTAATTAAAATTCACAGTGTACAATGAAAGATTGAAACTTCATAACACAACTTGACTAATAAACCTGAAGTTAATTGCTTCTTGAAAGTAAAGACTGAGAGTGCTTCTTTGGCTTATGGAAGAGACATGAAATTAATTGTTCCTAGTTTTCTCTACTCAGCAGAGGACAGAGCAGGGCAGAAGAGAGTAATAATTGCTCCCCACTATAAACATACAGATGTACATCCCTACACAAATATCTGACTGTGCAACCCAACTTCTTGGACAGAAAGTACTGAGCTTAAAATTTACATGGCAAAAAGAAAAGGGAAAAACCCAAAATCTAGGGCAGAACAGTTTAGAGATTTTTTTTCTGATTAACTGAGGAGGAAGCACAGTATGGTGATTAAAAGAGGCCTGGAAACCAGGTTATCTCCAAGCTTATCCCTCACCATCTTTGGAAAATGGTCACTCTGAGTTTCATTCAGCTTCTCCATCTTTACAGGAGTTAGGTCTCACCACAGCAGTATTTAAAGCAAAGGCCTTAAAGGGATGGGATGTGAAAGCTGTAGACATGCAAAATGCAACCTGCCAGAACCAAAGTCTGAGTTTTCAAACAGCCACGTGCTTTTTGTGGTGGTTTGATTCTGCCACCATGTCCACATTTTCAGAGTAAATAGCAAGGAAGGTGGTGTCTGCTGCTTCTTTGCTCTATTCTCCAACCAAGTGGTGCAAAGTATATTAATCAACCTCTCAAGTGTCCCTGTATGTCCTAGGAACAGCCTGGCAGTGGTTACATAATGCTGAGGAGATTGAAACTGTGCCACCTTCCAAAAAGTACCTTCAGTTCAACGTGTCTCCTGTATTTCTGCCTGCAAGGTACTGATGGAGGTTTGGCACCATGTGAGTCCGACTGCTGAGAAGAGACAATCAAATGACATGCATGGGATCAGGACACAGAAAAGAAGCAGCAAATCTTTGCTCTGGAAGTCACTGCTACCAGACAGCTGGAGAATGAATGCAGGAAGCCCAGAGCTTTGCCCTGCTCCTGCTGAGCACTGTAACTGGGCAGTGTTTTACCTGAGCAGTAAGGGACAAGACATTTAGAGAGACAAGTAGTCCCACATCAATGGTTAGATATTGCCCTCTATAGCTTAGTCAAAGTTTTGACTCCAGTGTCAGGCTCTGCCTCAGAAGGAGTATTTGTACTAAAGGTCTAGAGAAGTTGTCACTGATAAGGTTCTCAGGAAACCTGGGTACATTCTCAGGCACCAACACAAACCTCTCACGTGACATGGAGCTAGGGTGATCCATCTCACTTGACTCTTGACATCCATGTGAAGATACCTGCATCAGAGCCTTGCAAGACCAGATGTCTTGAAAGTTGGTGGAAGGAAAGGTGCCATCCAACAGCTAAGCCATAAGAGCCTATTTTGGATGTGTGGGACAGGAAGGGTGAGCTGTGACCCAGAAGATTTCTCTCCCAATTGACTATGAAGACTCCACATACCAAACTGGAACATACACAGCTAGCACTGCAGGTGTCTCTTTTGTGGTCAGATGAACCTTCAGTCCCTCTGCACTTGTGTTCCCCATTTGTGAGATGGAAATAATGGTATTTCCATTCTTCTACTCTTTGGCCTTTTTGCTCTCTTAAACACCGAGGTCCTTAAAGACCTTGTCTGGGATTCACCTGGCAGGAAGCAGACAGATAGATGCTTTTAGGGTGTCTACTGAATCAGCACTTCCACCATGTAATTTATTTCATCCAAAAGTAGAAATCTAAAACAGATCTGAGGAATGGATCAGAAAAATGCCTTTTTCTAACCATGAAGGGAGATGAAGACAACCAGTTCAACAGTTTGAATTTCTGAAGCTAAGTCAAACTCATCTGTTTGTTTATACAATACCAAGCACAACAGAGGGCTCTGATGAAAAGCTTTTAGATATCTTATAATCCTGTTTTAACTGCCTTTCTATTTTAAATAGTCCAATGCCTAACTAATTGGGAATACCTGGTTAACAGTAGAATAGAGGGTAAAGCTTCTTCCTCAGTAATGAACATAATAGACACTTTAAATCTTGTTATTTCAAACTAAATAAACGATCTGTGGAAATATTCCACAAAAACTGAGACATTGATCTCTCTTCTTGACACTGTCACAGAATCACAGAATCACAGAGTGGTGAGAGTTGGAAAGGACCTCTGGAGATCATCTCACCCAACCTGCTGCTAGAGCAGGATCCCCTAGAGCAGATCCCACAGGAACACGTCCAGGTGGGGTTGGAATGTCTCCAGGGATGGAGACTCCACAGCCTCCCTGGGGCCTGTCCCAGGGCTCTGGGACCCTCAGAGTCAAGAAGTGTTTTCTTATGTTTAGATTAAACCTCCTGTGCACCATTTTGTCACCATTGCCCCTTGTTTTGTCACTGGACACCACTGAGAAGACTCTGGTCCCATCCTGTCAGTTGTCTGTACCTAGAACTGGACTTAACTTTCTGACTCTGACAAGAAGTCATATTTCACAGTCTGTGAAAGAAGCAGCAGCTGCAGATTGATGCCTTGCAGAACCTGGTAGTATGCAGTGATATTAAATTATGCTCAGTTGTCTTCCAGAAACACCAGCAATTCCAGACAAGTTACTGTAAAAAAAAAGTTATGGGCAGTAAGTGTAAACCAGGGCTCCTGAAAAGTACTGAATTCATCTTCTCACAATGCAAAAATGGTCTTTTTCAAATCAAACTGGTAGTGAAGTCCTGGGCACATACCTCATTTAATCCAGCTGCCTTGGCAGGACTGGTGTTAGACCTCAGGACGGGCAAATGTTACAACTCCAGTATTATCACCTGGACTAGAAATTCTCTTTTGCCCCCTTCTCAGCCCTGAAGGGTGTGATGAGCTGGCTTCCCAGCCCAGGAGGCTCACATGGGCTTTCTCTGTCCTCCAAACTTTTCTGTGGAGAAGTCCGTGGACCCAACGGAAACGGGGTTGACAGTCCTTGTCCTTTGCAGCTTTAGAGTGAGTTCAACTCTCAAAAGTTACCTTCATAGAATGGTTTGGGTTGGAAGGGACCTTCAAGATCATCCAGTTCCAACCCCTTGCATGGGCAGGGACACCTCCCACCAGCCCAGGCTGCTCTAAGCCCCATCCAACCTGCCCTTCAACACTGCCAGGGATGGGGCAGTCACAGCTTTCCTGGGCAACCTGGGCCAGGCTCTCACCACCTTTACAGTGAAAAATTTCTTCTTAATATAAATTTCTTCCTTATACAAAGCAAGGCAAGGCTGCACATTTTTTGTCATTTGTTGGTGGTTTCCATGCCACGTGCTTAATGTACATGAAAAAAAAATAGTGCCTCTTTCCCTGGTTGGGACCCTGGCAGAGGCAGCCTTTGCTCTGCGAATCATAGAATAGAATCACAGAATGGTTTGGGTTGGAAGGGACCTTCAAGATCATCCAGTTCCAACCCCCCTGCATGGGCAGGGACACCTCCCACTAGATCAGGTTGCTCAGAGCCCCATCCAACCTGGTCTGGAAGACCTTCAGGGATGGAGCATCCACAACCTTCCTGGGCAACCCATTCCAGCATCCCACCACCCTCACAGGAAAGAACTTTTCCTTAATGTCCAATCTGAATCTCCCCTGTTTAAGCTTTAAACCATTGCCCCTTGTCCTCTCACTACACACCTGTGTAAAACGCCCTACCCCAGCTTTCTTGTAAGCCCCCGAGCAGGAGGATTGGTCACCTCTGATCAACTCTGATGCTCTGCAGCAGTCTTGTCTTCCCACTTAGCTCTCCCCACACTGATGTTACAGGTTTACCCAGTGGGGCTGAGCAGATGGCCCTGCTTGGGGTGAGCAGAGTGCAGCCCCATGCAACTGGCAGCCTGGCATGTACTATAGCACCTGCTTGTCTGCCAGACATGAAAAGTCAGCTCTACCTTGGGGCCAAACTTGTGCCAGCAAATGTAGGGCAAGGGGCACCTTAGGGAAGTTTGGATGCAGTAGCCCCATTACCCTTGGAAGCCAAGAGCCATCCACACAGTTCTTGTGATATAAAAAAGCACAGCTCACATTGTTATTTCTCTAAAGGCCCTTTTACACTGTTGGAGCTTTGTGGATGATCTGGACTTAGAGTTCCAAAGCAGTCTTTGGCAGAGGAAGGGTGACTGAGCTGCTCAGCATTGCCCAGTAGCAGAGTGGTAGGGAAAGGAAAGGCCTTCTCTCCAAAATCAGGTATTTTAAGTGCCTCCAGGTTGATACAGGCACCTGTATGCTGATCCTGGGCACTGAAGAGAAAACAAGGAGTGAAAGGCAAGCACTTTGCTCAGCCTTAGCAGGACAGCCCATTATTGAACACCAGACACTCTAGGTAGGGAGCAACAGTGACAGGCTCAGGAGGAAGGTCCATTTGTCCAAGATGCAAATCTTGATACCCAAGAAGTTCTGAAGATTCCAAGGGATACATATGGATGAAAAAGAAAACAAGAGAATCCACGTGTTCTTCCCTGGCTGTTGTTTTTTGTATTTGAAGAGTTTCCTTTACATTTATCAACTACACCAACCGAGACAGGACTACAGGCTTTGGAAACCCTTATTGCCACACCTGAAACTAGATTAATGTCACATTCCCTTGTGCACAATGGCACTGCTGTCTCCTCAGGTTTTTTTGCCTCCCTGGGAACTCTGTCCTGTCTGCCAGCTCCGGTACCAATCCCTTTCTCCCCTGTTTTTTTATCTGCTGCCTTATAGTGTGTTCCTGATAACCATTCCTTCATCTCCACACTACGGCTGATTTGGTTTCTCTTGTTGATTTTTGCAGCTCAAGCCCTATTTTAAGAGCTTCATGTTTCAGCTGCCAGCTCAACAGAGTGTCACTGACCTCACTTCATAGCTGCTCCTGCCTTTTACATCTTGTGCACTCTCCAGCTACCTTTTGGCTCCTCTGATTTCTTTGTCTTGCTTTGTCCTCCCTTTTGCCCATCAATCTGGTGATAGTCACCCACAACTCTCCTCTCAGCTTCTCTTGTTGTCCTTCCACACTCACTAACTACTAACTCTGCCAGCATCTACACTGCCTTGTTTCATCCAGGCATATGTTCTGGTGAATGTCTCTGTACATTTGTGTTCACCTTCCGCATCTTTGCACTTATTCTTGGGAAAAGAAAAACCTTTCTATATCCACTCCCTGCTAAGGTCCCTTCAGCCTCCTCCCATCCCTGCTCATTCTTTGATTAGCTCTTTCCTTCTCCAGACTCACCAGCATCCTCTTTCTATGGATCACCCTCTTCATCTGTTTTCAAATAAGCCTCTGAAGTCTCTGCAAAAACAACCCTCCTCTACATACCATTATGCCTTTCTCATCTCCTTTACCTCTTATCCTTTCAAATGACTAGTTTACTCCCATTCTCTTCAACTCACCTCTCTGACACTCAGCAGTCTGGTTTTCAGCCACTTCACTCTGCAGGAATTGCTCTCTCTAAAATCACTAATGATGTCCTTCTAGTCAATTCTAACTGCCTCTTCTCCAGCCCCTTTCCCTTTGATTTTTGCAACACCTTTGACGTACCAGACCATTCCTTCCCTTGGAGTTCCCCACAACTCAGCTTCTCTGCTGAAAATTGCCATCTTTAGTTTGAGGAGAGCTTGCTAGCTGACAGCCAGAAGTGTAAGAATGGGGGCACAATGAAAAGGATAATTCTTTGTATTGTCTTCTGCACATTAATGAAGCTCCTCTTAGGAAACCATGAAGATGTTAAGGATAAACCAAACTGTAAGGAAAATCCCTACACAGGATGTCTCTGCTTCCTATAGGGTTCCAGGCCTGACTTCATATATAACAGGAAAGATTTCACCTTTCATATCTCCATGGTCCCCTCGATGGATTCTTGTACAGAGGAAGAAGAGGGAGAGTAATAAAACAAATCGTTTCACCTTTCTTCTGATTTGTTATGCACGGCCCTGTTCACTGAGAAAATGGGAGATGGTTTAATCCTGAGCTGTATGTAGGTATCCAACACAGACAGAAAGAGGTTAGCCAAATGCCAAGGAGCATCATACAGGGTTACAGCAAACACTGAGGCACAGCAAAGGTCACAGTCAAAGTTTGGGGGTGGGGCAGGTTAAATCCCATCGTTCAGCAATGAAGCCAGGGGCTCTTTCCAAGTCAGACTTTCCTTGCAGAGTTACATGGCTAACATGAACTGCTGCTCCCACTCTTTAGCTCTCACTGTACTGATTTTTACAACAGTATTTCCGCTAGAAAAGCAGATGAAATTAAATCCATAATCACTTTATGGGGATCTTAAACAAATCAGAAGTTCATGTGCAGAGAGACATAAGAATTATCAGGAGCTTGAAACGAAGCTGGGAAATGGAAACTGCTGCACTCTGTCCCCTTCTACTCCAGGCTCTGTTTGCCTGCCATGTCGTCTGCAACAAAGCTGTGGATGTTAAAACACGCTGTGCTTCCTGTTCAAGCTAGACAAGGTTGCAGAAAGTGACATTTTAAAAGTCAGGGAATTAACTGTTAGAAGCCTCGCTCCCTCCCAGTGTGTCGAAACAATTAGGGAGAGTCAGATCAAAGGATCCATTCTGCAGAGAAGGGAGAAACAGAGCTGAGTGTGAAATGCCCTCCTGTAAAGACAAAATATATGCAAATAAACTGCAGGTAAGGAGGAGATCTGATACTATACCACCGCCAGGAGGAGAGGGTCAGCAGTTACAGCTGATAACAGCCTCTCTCTTTGATTTGGGGATCGCTATTTTCCAAAAGAAAAACTAAATATTGATGAAGTGATATCTCAAATACCACAAGATTATCAAAGCAATTACAGGGATTAACTTCCCAAAATGTTCCAGCATAACCTCAGCTGCAGAAACTGTGCCAATTTGGTAATGGCAATTAACATCTGTATGCCCAAGAGTTACCCCTCAGTTTTATTTCTTTTTTTCCCTTCTCTTTCTCTCTCTCTCATTGTTCCTCTAACTATACATGTTACGGTTTTTCTGAGTGCACCCACCTGGAAGCCTCACTCTGTGTTTCCTGGTGCGACCTGCTTACAATCAGGAGAAGTAAAGGCTCTTCAAGGAGGATACAAAACCTCTAGCTGTGTTGCCCACTCTCACATGAGAAAACCATCTCTGTTAGAAGAGGGCAGAAGACCTTGCCAGTCAAGAAGCCCTGTCTGGGTACACTGTGATCCCGTTAGCTCAGTCTCATTCCCTGACAGCACTACCTACCTAGGGATGGGCTGTGCTGCAGACACCTCTGAAAACACCATCAGCTGCCCAGAGAAGTTTATCTCCTCAAAATAAGAGCTCTGAGTCCCTAGCACAGACACAGAGTCCAGGCTGCTGGGTAGCTTTCTATCCCCAGAGCCCATTCTCCCACTCATGCTGGTGAGGACAGCTCACTTTCCCTTCCATTCCCCCTCCCCACTCTTCTCTTAGGAGGAGAAGCAACCTTAAACCACGACAGAGACAGCCAGAGAGAGCATGACGCCCTATAATCCAACAAGTCAACTTCCCGAGCTCCAACATGAACCGATTTTTTTCCCCCCCCCTTTTTTTTTTTTTGTTCCCCCCCCCCCTTCCCTCGCCTTATAAAAAAGAAATTGACTTTTGTTTGGAGTTTGTGAAAAGTGGGACTCGGGGCCCAGTCAATGGGGCTCCCCGCAGCGCGGGCTGAGTGGAGCCATCTCGAACCAGTCAGCCGCGGCACCAATTAATCCGCTCTTTGTCACAGCCCCGGCCTCAGCAGCAGCAGCAGCAGTAGCAGCAACACATTTGGCCATTGTTCAGACCTTCATGCAACGGGATTTACCCTTTCAAAGAGGCAGTTTTGTCCCAAAGAGTTCGAGCGGAAGTTTCTCACTGACAATTTGCCCCAAATAGATAGATTTGTCAGCAGCAACCTTTAAAAGCAAAAAGCCACGGAGGAAAAAGGGGAGGAAGAAAAAAAAGAAGTGTTGGGAGGGAAGAGCAAGTGCATCCTTGTCCATCTGTCTGTCTGGGGTCCGTCCTGGGCAGGTGGGGTGGGCACAGGGTTTGAGGTACAGAAGGGCAAAATGGCATTGATGGGGGCTCTTGTTCATCTCAAGGCAGATGTAGCAAGGGAGCTAACAAGCTCCCCGGCGGTTCTATAGCTGCTCTGACTTCTGAAAGCCTTTCAGAGAACTTATTTTACATGGCATTGTCATGCCTGCTCCACAGCACTGGGCTAGGCTGGCCAGGGTTTCCCACCCTCAAGTACTCTACCTCACCCCTGAGAGCAGCACCCTTCATCTGATGTGATGTTGCCACCACAAACCTACATTCAAACCAAAGCAAGCAACTTGTTTTTCTTCACAGACTGGTGTAGTTTCCCCCCAGTGCACTAGGGCCAATAGCCCAGGCAGAAAAAGGTAAAACAAGCCCATAGGTATTTCCTGCCCTCCCACCAATGCTGCTATGCTCTTTTTGGGCACATTCCTCTTTGGACTTGAAGAACTGTTGGCATGAACGGGGGGGTCAAACCTGCTCTGTTGCAAACTGCAGCTGTTCACACACACTTCTGTTGCTCCCTCCCTCAGATGGTGGCACTGCCCAATATCCCTGGCTCACACATGGGACCTGCCCTTCCTTACAACACCTCACCACATGCTCCAAAACCAGAAAGGGAGCAATCACAGGAAACTGTTTGCTCAGCTTGGGCTCCAGCAGATCCAGGTCCATATATACACAGCCTCTGCTGGCAGCATGGAGACAGCCCTACTCTCACATTGGAGGGTAGCAACTGGGAAGTCCCCAAGCCTGTCAGGCTAACCTCTCTTAATGGCCCCATTTCTGGGAAAAATGGGGAAAAAAAAAATGTGTCTAATCTCACCCATGACCCCACCTTCTGTTACACTTGTTGGGTGGGTGGTAAAGGAGTGGCTGGCAGGTTTCTGTGAGCACTGTGGTGCTTAGAACTATAGCCCTGCTTTTTCCTTGGAAAGGCTGGAAGATGTTCACCCTGACATAGGTTGTTCTTTGCATACACAAAACTGTAATCTCATCACAGAGACAGCAAGTACCGCCTGCCCTGCTCCACAGGCCTTTGCACTGCACAGAAGGCAAATTCACAGGAGAACAAGTAGTTCTGCTGCAGTCACGGTGTTTATCTCTTGCTATTCAGGCAGTTTGGCTTCCCAAACAAAGCTGAAGAAACCCAGTTTGCTGAAGTGGATCTGCTGCAGCTATCTGACCAAAAGGAGGGGCATGAGAAAGGGATGCAAGGCAGCTATACAGCCCTAAAACACTGCAATGAACCCTGGAAACTCCACTGGTGGGTGACAGCCAGCTCAGCTCTTCTGTCAGACTACTTGGTCTCGCTGTATCTTAAATGGATTTGATCTACATTAGTCAAAGAACCTCATTGTTTGAGTATCGCCCAGCCCGCTGGTGTTTATTTGATGGAATTCCCAAGGCATTTCCTGAAAGACACAAGAAAAATGAAGGCCAAGTTCAAACTGACATAAAAAATGTCACCAGCCTGCTTTATGCCCTCCAGGTTCCCCTCAGCTTGCTTACACCTGTCCCTGGAAAGGGAAAAGGGTACAAGGGACTGTAACCTTATTGTAAACCAGCCAGAAGCAGGGGTTGGTTATAGTTAGGTTAGGGCTACTCCAGGGGAACTGGTTTACAGCAAAACTAGAACACACTGAGCTAGAACTGAAATATCAGGCTTGAAGACACCAATGGATGTCACATGTCCCCTGCACTGGGGGCAAAATGCTCAACAAGCAGTGGCAGAGCAGGAGATTCCTCGGTTGCAGCAAGCAGGTGTAAGACCTAAGACCTTCCCCATTTCCTGAGGAATTTCAAGGGACCGTAAAGGCAGATCAGTTAGGATGGACACACCTTGCACTGGGGGAAGGCACTGAGATGGGCTAAAAGTCAGTTGGTATCATGGCAAATATGTTCAAGTAGAGTTTTCTCCAGAAGACCAGGGAAGAGAGATGCCCGTGTGGCAGCTCTCCCGTGGAGGCCTCACTCGTTCAGCCCTCGTGGAAGTGCACAAGTAAATTAACACTGATCTCCCCAGGCCTGGGAAAAGCACTGGTACCAGGGAAAATGGTATTCCCTAGGAAGCTTAGTTGTCCCACTCTTTATTCCCTTAGTATGACTGGCCCTGGCCGTCAGTCAAATCAACAGGGCTCCCAAGACCAAAGCTCTTCTTCTTTCCCCTCAAGTAGTGGTTTTACTTATCATTCCCAACAAAAGAAAGATCCAGCTACTGGATATGACAAAAAATACTCTGCCAGCTATAGCGTGTTTACCACAGAAAAAGGAACAGAAGAAGAATCTAGCTCCTCTGGTTTTCTGTCAGGTGCTGAATCATGTCAACCTCAAGACAGCAAAAGCACCAGGTGGATTTGGGCAACATCAGCCAACACTGACTGCAATGACAATATGTAGAAGGTGTCAGCAATAACCAAACAAATGCTCCTGACAGTATAAAACTGGTTAATTAACCATATGGTAGATTTAAAAAGACTTCCCATTTGTATTTGCAGCCAAATTACCGTATTTGGATCACCCTTGGGGTTTCCTAAACATCACAATTTAATATGCAGTGTAGTCTCTGCACTTATAAAAGCATTGTTGAGCAATAATCAGCCCACTGGAATTCTAAATTCTACTGCTTGAACCAAGTGACCTGCCACACAGCTTTGCCTACCAGTATCAGACCATTTCCATAGACCTGAGCAACAATGGAAAGCAGTTAATGCAAGTACTGCAAGTTGTTATTACTCCACAAGGAACTCCCCATGGTGAATGGACATCCATGCCAGTCCTCAGAGTTTTAGATTCAGTGCCTCAATAATTTGAGCTCTGTAGCACAGCACGAAGAAATAAGTCCCAAGATAAAACCCTGTCCTGGGATTCTCATCACACATTCCCCTGATTCGTGTAAGAGCAATTCCTCATGGAAAAGAGGGACATACAGTTACTGGATCACATCTCCCCAGAGATATTCCCTATCCCATATCCAAGCACCTGTATTTCCCCAATATTTACAGTGATACAATGTTCTTGTCACAATTGCAGCAGAACTGCATCTGGCAAAATCCCATAAAAGGTCACAAGAGAAAATACCTGAAGTCTGTTTTGAGAGCATTTAAGAGGTTGGAAGCCCTGGGTTGGTGGCATGTAATTGCCCCACACTGCAGAAAGCACTCCAGGCCCCAGGGTTTGTGAGCCACTAAAATACATTGCAAATTCAAGGATGTGCATTGCATCTGAATGGTGAAACCTTAGTTAAGAACTGACAGGACTCTTCAGGTCAGATAGGTTGCCTAAAACTTTGATTGCCCAAAACTTTGATTGCCCACGCCAAACTCTGCAGATCTTATGCACACCAGCAATCCCATCAAAGCTCATTAAGCTACTACCTATTTCATATTTATGATGGAAGACCTCGGGATCAGAATCTGTCACGGAAATGTTTCCATTGGACTGTATTCTCTGTTCAAGCAGAACAAGTGCAAATAGCTGCAGGAATTCAATCCTTTTACAGAAAAATACGGCAGACCTCTGCTTTCCTCTTTTCTTGGGGGTAAGAGTTCTAGATTATGTTACACAGGCTAAAGACACTGGTTTCTCAAGCTCACCATCCTGGCCTCATCAATGTCTGAAATCTCGAAAGGCAGAAAACCCCACCTGACCTCGTAGCACATGGAGCCAGATGCAGAGTGATGCATAACGTGCTCTTCTTGGCTTGGACTTGCCAGTAATTGCTTTACCTGCAAAGATATTCTGTGACCTATGTTTCATGGAGCTAGAGGTAGAGCAAGCACGTCTATAAATGTCACAGACATTCATAAAACTATTCATCTCTTCTTAAAAACCTATCTGCACCCACTGACTCAATACTTTCAAGCAGCACTGAATGTAATGTGCTGACTCAATGCTGCATCTGGAAGAATTTATTTTGGTTGGTTCTAAATTCATTTCCCAAAATAGATACCACTGATCTGCTCTCCAGCCAATATCAAGAGATATAGCTAAATTAAAGTCAATGGAGCTGAGCCATTACATTGCCAGCCAGAAGTACAGCCCTACCTAAGAGCATTCTTTGCTGCCACTACACAGCACTTTGTGCAGTTGCCTCAGAGGTCAGCTGGCTAATAGGTTTCTACAGCAAAATTTGGGAGGCCAATCTACCATAGAAATGATTACACTCCAAGGCTGATCAATCAGGGTCACAGCTGAGGCAACCATTTCCTACACACACACAGGTGCCTGGATGTAACCAAAGCTATTAGTTTAACAGATTGGTAAAATTATTTTTAAATGTCACAGCACAGCTCCAAGATGTATTTCTCCTTTGTAGCCAGCATTCTTTTGTTGGCAATTTAGAACTGTTAAAGCATAGACTCAATCTTAAGTTTTCTTTAATTGGGACAATAATAAATCTGCCCTTGTATTCGGGCCTCTCGCTGCTTTTATACAGCTGTGTCTCTGCTGGCTTCCTTATTGATACTGTCTTTTGTGTGTGTGTCAGGAAAACCAAAATGAGGCTGTTTCTCTCTAAATTAGATTGCAGCTGCTGCTACTTCATTGGCTTATTACGACACTTTGATTTATCTCTAACTAGCAAACTAACAAATAAGTCAAGCTACTAACTAGAGCCGCTTTGTGAAGCGCTTGTCTCACATTGTCTAGATGGGATCAGGTACCAATGTAGGCGTATAAGCCAAGGCTGACATATCCCTTTCAAAGCCATACGTGATTAATGGGGCATTTCATTGCTGCCAGTGAACTCAGCCTTGTTCCACCCCTGAATACAAGTGTTGAGAAGGAGTGCCACGACTTACAGAGATACTCGTTTCCTCACTTATCTTCCTTGGGTATAATTTTCCCCGCTGTCCTGCGCAAGGTGGCTTCGCTCATCAGATGGGCACGTGTCAGAAGACAGAGCTGCACGGCCACTCTTTTCACGCAGTCATTAACTTATTTAACCAAGCGTGCACACGCAGCACCAGGGAGAAACTCACCGCTGGTTCGCTGGCACGTGCAGGGAACGCGGGTCTTCCCCAGCCTTCTGCCAGCTGGATTACTCAGGGTGGGCTGAGAGCGGCTCAGGCCCAAAAGGCACCAGAGGCAGCTGGTGCCCTCACGGGGATATCTTGGCACGTGGAGATCAAGCAGGTGCCACCAGCTCAGGGAAAAGTCATACTCAGCTGCAGCAGGAGGGTGGCTACACACACACGCAAGGAAATCCCTCTCGTGCCGGGCGAGAGGGAGCATCCGCATAGAATCATAGAATCATAGAATCATAGAATCACAGGGGTTGGAAGGGACCTCGAAAGATCACCCAGTCCAACCCCCCCGCCAGAGCAGGGTCACCCAGAGCACATCACACAGGAAGGCATCTAGGCGGGTTTTGAATGTCTCCAGTGAAGGAGACTCCACAACCTCTCTGGGCAGCCTGTCCCAGGGCTCTGTCACTCTTACAGTAAAAAAATTTTTTCTGATATTCACCTTAAACCTCCTGTGCTCCAATTTGTATCCATTACTCCTTGTCCTATCACTGGTCATCACTGAAAAAAGCTTAACTCCATCTTCTTGACACTCACCCTTTACGTATTTGTAAACATTGATGAGGTCACCCCTCAGTCTCCTTTTCTACAAGCCAAAGAGACCCAGCTCCCTCAGCCTTTCCTCATAAGGGAGATGTTCCACTCCCTTCATCATCTTTGTGGCTCTGCGTTGGACTCTTTCAAGCAGTTCCCTGTCCTTCTTGAACTGAGGGGGACGAGTCTTTTCCCTTGGTCAGCTTTCGGTGCCTTGGTTTTTCATATTTCAGGAAAAAAAAAAAAAGCCTTTTCTTGTGCCTCCTGAAGAAAAGCTCACAGCATGAAGGACTTTTTAAATGTGTTGGTTTTTCGTTCTTTAACTAGCCGGGGAGCCCAGCGTGGCCCTGCGCCGGCCCCAGGGCGCCATGAGGAGGCACCAAGATGGCCGCCAAGGCGGGGGGGGGTGGTTGCCAGGCAGCGTCCTCAGCCCCGGGGCTCAGCCATGGTGGTGCCACGGGCCCAGCGGGGCTGGGGAAGGGGAGCTGCCACGGCTGGGCGTGCGGGGAAGGGCCCTCCGGGCAGCTGTCCTGTCTGCCAGGACGGGGCTTCTCCGGGAAGACTCGGAAGAGCCCGACAGGTGCATTTCCAGCACCCAGCCGGGGAGCTGCCCGAGCTGGGGCTGCAGCGCAGCCGTGTCGTGGGGTCACAGGATCACAGGATCTTAGGGGTTGGAAGGGATCTCCAAAGATCATCAAGGCCAACCCCCCCGCCAGAGCAGGACCAATAAAACCCCAAACACCCAGGGCAGGTCACTCAGAAAGGCATCCAGACTGGTCTGGAAAGTCTCCAGAGAAGGAGACTCCACAGCCTCTCTGGGCAGCCTGTCCCAGGGCTCTGTCACCCTCACAGGGAAGAAGTTCTTCCTCACGTTGAGGTGGAACTTCCTGGGCTCCAGTTTGACTCCACTGCCCCTCATCCTACCACAGGGCACAAGTGACAAGAGCTTGTCCCTGCCTTCCTGCTGCCCTCATGTATTAATAGACATGAATTAGATCCCCCCTCAGTCTTCTCCTCTCCAGACTGAACAGCCCCAGGTCTCTCAGGCTTTCCTCGGAAGGCAGGTGTTCCGGTCCCGGAGGCCAGGAGGACGGCAGGACAGCCCGGGAGCAGCACCGTCCCTCCAGCAGCCTTCGCCGTGCTGCTGCTTGTCCCTCCTCCTGGCAGCTAGACCTGGAAACAGCCTGGTGGCACTGAAACGCAGACCCTGACTGGCAAAGGGAAGGTGCCTCAGACCTCAGGGGGGGGATTTAGCAACGCAGAAGAGCTAAACCCAGCGTGTATGACACACGGCGAGGGTGCTGCCGTGTTGTCCTGTTACGGTTTGGGTGGCCCTGGCAAATTGTTGACTGCTGTGAGAGGAACTAGAGAGAGAGGGTCTTTAGGACCTGGGAGGGTCGGAACAGACAGTGATCAGCATTCCTTCCCGTTTCCTGCCATACTCCATAAAAGCCAGGAGAGCCAGAAGCTCACCCTCTTTTTCCTGTGCCTGTCTTACAGGCTGGGGGAGTTGGGGTTGTTCAGCCTGGAGGAGAGGAGACTCCAGAGGGACCTCATAGCGACCTCTCAGTGCCTGAAAGGGGCCTATGAGAAGGCTGGGGAAGAGATGTTCACTAGGGCATGGAACAACAGAACAAGGGGCAATGGTTTTAAGCTAGAAAAGGATAGATTTAGGTTGGACATTAGGGAAAAGTTCTGTACACTGAGGGTGGTGAAGCACTGGAACAGGCTGCCCAGAGAGGTGATGGAGGCCCCATCCCTGGAGACATTGATGGGGCTCTGAGCAACCTGGTCTAGTTGGAGATGTCCCTGCTTATTGTGGGGGGTTGGACTGGATGACCTTTAGACATTCCTTCCAACCCAAGACGTTCTATGATTCTTCCTTGCTGCTGCTGCTGCTGCTGCTGCTCGGAGGTTCTTCAGCTCACCACGTGCTCTCTGGAATCCAACTCTGCCAGGTGCTGTGAGAAGCCATGGATCCCTCTCCTGAGTCAGCCTTGCCACAAGGAAGTCTCACCCACCTGTTCTGCAATCATCGAGATCACTTTTTTGTATATTTATATAGAAGTTTATGCATCTGTTCCTCACCCCACGTGTTACTCCTTTTTTCCGTGCTACCGTAAACTTGTTCCAGTTTCAATTTCCAGCCTTTAAGTCTCTCTTCTTTATTCCCCTTTTACCTTCCCGTGGGAGAGTGGAGGGGGGGGGGGGAGGGTTAATAGAGGGCAATTCTGCCCTCTGGTTTGTGGTTTGTCTTGACCACTAAGCTGAGACATGTCCCAAAGCAGGGTCCATTTACCCAGGGTGCAATAATCTAATCCATACACAGAGTCAAGATATTTGCTTTATGCCACTTCTGCACAGAAAGGAGGTGCTAGGTGGTAAATCCACAAAGCTAGCACACCTTTTGAGACATAAACTGGGTCTTAAACAGAAAATAGCAATAAAGAAGAGACTACAGTAAAGAAAAATGAGTTGTCAGCCATTTTGTCACTCCTAACTCTGGGTATGAAGGCAGGAATGTCCCTGGCTCTTCCCTGGCCCATGCAGTGGAGAAAGCTTCTTGTACACCCCAAAGAAACAGTAGCTTCTCTTGACAGGAGAAAATAGCTCTATCTTTTCCTTCCTTAACTCAAATTATCACCGAATCATCGTGGTTGGAAAGGACCTCTGAGATCACCAAGTCCAACCATCAACACCAAAAAAGCCAACCAACCAAACCCAAACAACCACACACACTCCACTGAAAAACACCCACAAAACCCCCACAATCTTGGCCACTAGAGCTTGCCCTGAAGTGCCACATCTACACATCTTGAACACCTCCAGAGGTGGTGACTCCTCCAGGAGTGGAGGTCCAAGGATGGACCACCTCCCTGGGCAGCTGTTCCAGTGCCTGACCACTCTTTCAGTAAAGAAGTTCTTCCTAACATCCAATCTAAACCTCCACTGGTGCAGCTTCAGGCCGTTTCCTCTAGTTCTGTCATTATTCACTGGGGAGCAGAGCCCAACTCCCACCTCCCTGCAACCTCCTCTCAGGCAGCTGCAGAGGGCAATGAGGTCTCCCCTCAGCCTCCTCCTCTCCAGACTCAACACCCCCAGCTCCCTCAGCCTCTCCTCACAGGACTTGTTCTCCAGCCCTTCCCCAGCTTGGTGTCTCTCCTCTGGACACGCTCCAGCCCCTCCATGTCCTTCCTGCAGTGAGGGGCCCAGAACTGCCCCCAGGGCTGGAGCTGCAGCCCCACCAGTGCCAGCACAGGGCACCAGCACCTCCCTGCTCCTGCTGGACACACCATTCCTGATCCAGGCCAGGATGGGGCTGGTGTCCTTGCCCACCTGGGCACACGATGGCTCATGCCAACCAGTTGTCACCCAGCACCCCCAGGTCCCTCTCTGCTGGGCAGCTCTCCAGCCACTGCTCCCCAAGCCTGTAGCTTTGCCTGGGGTTGTTGTGACCAAAGTGCAGGACCTGACACTTGCCCTTTATTGAACGTCATGTAATTGGCCTCAGCCCATCGATCCAGCCTGTCCAGATCCCTCTGCAGAGCCTTCCTGCCTTCAGGCAGATCAGCACTTCCAGCCAGTTTGGTGTCATTTGCAAACTTACTGAGGGTGCACTCAATCTCCTCATCCAGATCATTGATAAAGATGTTGAGCAAGACCTGGCCCAAAACTGAGCCCTGAGGGACACCACTGGTGACCGACCACCAACTAGGTTTGACCCCATTTATCACAAGATTCTGGGCCTGGCCATCCAGCCAGTTTTTTACCCAGAGTACACTTGTCTGTGCCGTGATTTGACAGCTTCTCCAGGAGAATGCTGTGGGGAGATGGTCTTACCAAAGGCCTTACCATGCTTCAGGCAGGCAATGTCCACAGGTTTCGTTTCATCCAAAAGGTCACGGGGCCATAGGAAGAGATCAGGTTGGTCAAGCAAGTCCTCCCTTCCATAAACCCATGCTGGGTGGGCCTGATCCCCTGGCTGCCCTGAACTGATCGTGTGAGCTCACTCAAGGTGAGCCTCTCCATGATCTTTCCCGGTACCGAGGTCAGGCTGACAGGCCTGTAGTTCCCTAGATCCTCCTTCCAACCCTCCTTGTAGACGGGGTCACATCAGCCACCCTCCAGTCCTCTGAGACCTCCCCTGTTGACCACGATTGTTGATAAACAATGGAGAGAAGCTTAGAAAGCTCCCCCACCAGCTCCCTCAGCACTCTGGGGTTCATCCCATCAAGCCCATAGACATGTGAGAGCCCAGGTGCAGAAGCAGATAATTAACTACTTTCTCCTGGATTATGGGGGTGTGTGTTCTGCTCTCTGTCTTTCTCTTCCAGCTCAGGAGGCTGAACACTCTGGGTGGAGCTGGTAAGAACGGGGGCAAAGAAAGCATCAAGTATCTCAGCCTTTTCCTCATCCTTGCTGGCAATGTTCCCCCCCACAGCCAGTAAGAGCTGGAGATTCTCCCTGGCTCTTTTTTTTATTGTTGATGTATTTATAAAAGCTTTTCTTGTTGTCCCTTATGTCAATGGCCAAGTTGAGCTCCAGATGGGCTTTTGCCTTCCTAATTTTCTCTCTGTGTGACCTAACATGGCACATGGGGGCAGCTACTCCTGGGCCTTTGAGATTTCCTTCTTGAAGAGCATTCAGCCTTCCTCGACCCCTTTGCCTTTCAGGACTGTCTCCCAAGGAACTCCATCAACCAGTGTCCTGAACTTCTGCCCTCTGGAAGTCCAAGGTGGAGGTTTTGCTAACCCCCCTCCTTACATCACCATTTTGTGATCGCTAAGCCCGAGATGGCCTCCAACCACCACATCTCCCTCTAGTCCTTCTTTGTTTATGAACAGGAGGTCCAGTGTGACACCTCCCCTGGTAGACTCACTTGCCACTTGTGTCAGGAAGTTCTCTTCCACACACTCCAGGAACCTCCTAGTCTGTCTGCTCTCTGCTGTGTTACATTTCCAGGAGATGTCTGGTAGGTTCTTGCACAGAACAATACTTTAGGCTTTCCTGATCTTACCCACCTGCTTCCCATTGAGAAAGAAGGATGAAAACAGCACAGACACATAATCTTCTGCTACATCCATATGCTTCTGGTGGTTTAGGTTAGCTTTAGGTGAGACATGAGGAGGAAATTCTTTGCTGTGAGGGTGGTGAGACCCTGGCCCAGGTTGCCCAGGGAAGCTGTGGCTGCCCCATCCCTGGCAGTGTTGAAGGGCAGGTTGGATGGGGCTTGGAGCAACCTGATCTGCTGGGAGGTGTCCCTGCCCATGCAGGGGTTGGAACTGGATGATCCTGAAGGTCCCTTCCAACTCAAACCACTCTATGATTCTATAAACTTCTTGTGCACCCCCAGCCTACTGGCTGGTGGGATGGTGTGAGAAGCAGAAAAGACCTTGACTCTGAAAGCACTGCTTAGCGGTAACAAAAACACCTCTGCATTATCACCACTGTTTTCAGCACTAATCCAAAACACAGCCCCATTCCAGCTACTATGAAGAAAATTAACTCTATTCCAACCAAAACCAGCACAAGAACACATGCCAGCTTCTGAACTGGTAACTACTTGTATTTCTAAGGCATTACAAGGAGACAGTAAATGTTCTCTACTGTGCTATCACCTCCTGTGTAGGACTGCATAATAAACAAAATGCTAAATATAATGGCAAACGCTAAATGGTAATAATGGTTCAAATGACAAACACTAAAATGCAGTGTTTTTCAGGTGGCTTTGAGTTTACAGGGCAAAGAGTTGAGGTTGACCTGAGATCTGCCTCACTAGCACAGGGGATGCTCAGGGCCAAGTTAATCATCTGTCCTTGTTTTGGTCCCATGCCCTGCTAATATCATCTCCTTCCCTGTTGCTTTGGGTGTTGCTCAAAGAGATGAACCTTTCCCTGTCTCCCTGGAAGCAGACTGGGAGTTACAATCTGTCTGCATGCCCTGATCCACCAGTTTCTTTGCTTTCTGTGATCTCCCCGAGCAACTTCCCAGCCCTCTGGACAGTGCCAGGCAGGACCAGGCTTGTCCAGCCTGAAGGCTTCCCTCTGTGCCATGGAGGCATTGGTCCCGTGGGGAGCAAAGAGCAGAAACTCACCAAGATCTCAGTGCTGTCCAGAGTCGTGCAGTCCCTTGACACGTCTGGTACAGGCATAAGAGGGATCTCCCATGACCTGGGACAGAAGGACAGAAGATGAAGTGCAGGAGGACAGGGACGGTGTGTTTGGGGCTGGGCTGAGCGTGACATTCCCCCGGGGCCACAGCCAGCAAGGGGGAAGTCAGCTGTGACACACTAACGCCTTGCACTGGTGGCAGGGATGACAAAACGGTGACCGAGAGACATCCGAGGGCATCAAAAACTCCTCAGCAACTTCTGCTCCTGCTCTCTGATGCTGTCGCTCACCTCAGCTGGCATCTGCGGGGAAGATGCTCTTTCCTCCCTTCCGGATGCTCACCTCTTCCCACCAGCTCCCACCTCACCATTTCCAGGAGAGGGAGGCTCGGTAGCCTCTCCTCAAGTCACCTCTGGCCCCTCTGCACCCCGGGACACTTGGGGACGGGCTGTCGAGGCGCGGGGAGGTCGGCGGTGCTCGGGGGTCAGAGCAACCCTGCGGGGCAGGCAAGGCCCTCCTGAGTCTCCCGGGAGCCAGGGTGCGGGTGCCCGTCCTGCGGGCCCGTTGTGGGGGGCAGGAGGAGTGACCCCCGGCTGCGGGAGGGCTCCTCGCACGGCCACGGGGGCCGGGAAGCGTGGAACCGGGAGCCGTCGGTGTTCCCCGCCCGAGGGAGGCAGCTCCGGCCGCGGGCACGGGGAGACGCGGCAGTTTTCCAGGCTGGGGGGGGGCAGAGCAGAACTCTGCCCGCTCTTGCCGAGAGCCGAAAACAACCATCCCGCCCCGTTTGCCCCCGCACATCCCGCCGCGCCTCTCCAGGAGCCAGCCCGCCCTTGCTCCCCCCCGTGCCAGCCCCCCGTGCCCGCGGCGGAACGGAGGTCCGGCCTCCCGCTGGGAATGCTGGCAGCCCGGCTCGGCCCGGCCCGGCCCGGCTCCGCTCGGTTCGGCCCGCAGCTGCCCGGACCCCACCGGCACAGCCGCTACCCGGGCCGGGGCAAGGGCAAGGGCAGGGACGAACCGCAGGCGGGCCCCACCTCGCCACGGGAGATACAAAAAGAAATGGAATCTTGATCCGTTCTTTCTCTTTTTGTCTTTTTTTTTCTTTTCTTTTCTTTCTTTTTTTTTTTTCCTAAAGGGAGTCCCTTTTTATGACAGCGAGGGCACAAGGCGAGGGAGGAGGGCGGAATCATCTCGGCAGCCGCTGCATTTCGTGTGGAAGCCGCTCAGGGGTTCATTAATATCATTAGCATTTAACCCCCTCCCTGCCCCCCTCCCCTTCCCTCCAGGCTGACGTCAGGCGGCGGCAGGAGTTGGGGGGAAGGCGAGGGAAGCTCAGTGGGCAAGGGGCGTCCCTCTCCCCTCCCCAGCGCTGCCTGTCACTGCCTCCCTGCCGATATTATAGGGGCCGAAGCCTGGAGCTCAAAGCGGAAAGTCAGCCAGTGTAATGAACTTCTGGAAACCTTTCCCTTTTTATACCATTCAGTTTCTGAGAGGCAGAGACAGCCTCCTCTGACGCCTTTTACCCCCCTTCCATTATTTTTCCGGGCTCTGATCTCCCTGCTGGCTGCACCGCTCGCCGCAGAGCCCCGCTCCCCATCCTACCTTCTTCTCCTGCTCCTCATTGTTGTCCTGGCTGTTGTGGCTCCCGCTTCCTTCCCAGGAGCGCAGTGCAGAGCCCCCTGCACCTTCCCGGGGTCCCGAGAGCATCTTCTGGGCAGAGCGGGGAGCGAGCGGCCGCCGACTTTGGACCATTTTTCGTTTCTTTTTTTTCTTTTTCTTTTTCCTTTTATTTTTCTTTTTTTTTTCCTTTTTGCCCTTTTTTCTTAATTTTTTTTTTTAATTATTTTTTTTTCCTTCATTACCGCGTCCCCTTCTCGTGTCCCCGTCCCTCGGGAGGACATCGCAGGGGAGCGGCGAGGATGTTCGGGCCCCCGCGGCGGGACCAGCACTGAGAGCCCCCGAAGGAGGCACCTGCCCCGCAGAGCCCCCCGCACCGGCGGGGAGGGGGTCCGGGGGTCGGGGAGGGGTCGGGGTTGGGGGGCACCGCCTCACCCCGGCACCGACACTTCGCCCCGAGTGTAACGACTCCCCTTGAGGCTTCGAGCATGAGCAAACCGGCGGGATCAACAAGTGGGTAATAACGCGGTGGAGGCTTCGAGCTGCCTTTCCGAGACGGGGTTGCAGCCTGGCCTGGGGGGGCGGGAGGTGAAGGGGAGGGAGAGGAAGGGGAGGGTGGTGGTGGTTGTGGGGGGGGGGTTGTGGTTTGGGCTTGTACCCCCCCCCCCCACACACACACACAAACACACCACCCGCCCCGTTTTTAAAAAAAAGAAGTGTATCTTTCCATTCGCAGCGGCAACGAATATATAGGCTGGGAGTTGCCCCGATGGAGTTTGGGCCCCGGGGCTCACAAAACGCAGCTTCCTGGGAAAAGGGGGCAGCGAATCCCGGGGAATTGCAGCTCCGGAGGCGGCGGGGATGGGGGTTTGTCCCGCCGGGAGGCGGGTGGTTGTCTGAGGGTCTCCGGGAGTGGGGCGGATGAGGGAAAGGTTTGGGTTTAAAGGGCATGAGGGAGTTGAAAAGGTGCTGCGTTTCTGGCGGACTTTATGCAATCTCCTGCGACATAATAATTTCTTTTTAAGAGTTTGAAACTCCGGTCACTCAATCACACGGAACCGCGTAAGCAACTCTATTGAAGGAGGATTTAAATGCAATGCTTTGCACACCATTTCCAGTTACAACAAATAATCCTGCAAGGAGGAAAGCAGAAACAACTTAAAAGTCACATTTTCCTTAATCCTAAATCCATGCACCTCATAACTGGGGAATTTAAAGCATGACTAACCGCTCTTACAGAAGGGCTCAATCCGTATAATCCCAATGGGACTTTCGGAGTTTGTAATATGGATGGAGTCAGTAACAAAGAGGGGGGGGGGGAGGTGGAATACCCAATCCAATTTAATATCTGACAAGTGATGGATCGGACAGTTATTTCCTCTGCGCTCCCGGGGTTGCGGGAGCAGATCCGGGAGGGACCCGCCGCGGTACCTGCCGCCCCCCGCCAGCCCCGCGGCCTTCTCCGACCGGTTCTTCTCCGTTATTTTGACCTCTTTCTGCCTTTTGTCCGCGGGGACGGGGAAACTGGGGGTCGGCAGCGGGGCCGGGGGGTGTCACGCGTGGAGGCGGCGGCGGGAGAAGAGGAGTTTGCGGGGCGCGGGGCGGCGGCCGAGCTGCCGCGGCTGTGGCGTGGGTTGGCTTGTCGGCTTCCCCCCGGGGGCCTGGGCTCGGGAGGTTTTTCCTCTCCAGACCCTCCGTGAGGGGGGGAAAAAAATAATTAATAATCGCGGGGCTGAGGTAATAACCTGTGGAGGGGAAGGGAGCAGCGGCAGAAGAAAAAGAAACACAAAAAAACCAAGCTGCGGGGCCGGGGTTGCTGGTCAAACTGCCTGGTTAGTGCAAGGGGCAGCTGGAGCGGGATCGGGCCCCCGAGCTTTTGCCTCGGGACGTTGTCGGGGAGCCTGGCAGATTTCTGAGTGTCTGCGGAAGGGCAGGAGAGGCCGGGGAGCCTCGTCCCCAAAGGACTGCGGAGCTTCTGCAGGAGACATTTTGCGGAGGAGAAAACCCGCAAGACCGACCCGCGCCTCCCGGCCGCACGGCGCTGGGCGACCCCCGCACACCGCCGCCACTTTTGCTACTGACTCCGACACCCCGTCCTCCCCCCCCACGACCCTTCCCCAAACCCCTTCGACCCTCGGGAACCGCCAAGAGACCCCCCGACCCGGCCAGGCCCTGCGTGGATGGGGACGTGCGGGGGCTGCCCCGAGCAGGGGCCCGGGCGCTGCCGGCTTCGGCAGGGCAGGCAAAAGCCCGACTCGCTGTCCCGGGGGTCCCGAGGGGGGCCAAGGGGTTCCGGCCTGGGTTTTCTGCCCGCCGATGGGCGTCTAGCGATGTCAGCTGCGATGTCTGCCTGGGTGGTAACAAGACCCCATCCCGCCGTCCCCCGAGCCCAGACTAACTTCTTTCAACAGCCTCTGATGGTAATTACAGTAATCGGGGCTGCCATATATCCTTTAAGCAATTATGACACACAAAAAAAGACCCCAAGGACCCCCTGTCGTGGGATGTTCAAAACGGTTTCCCAGCTGAACAGAAATCCCATTTTCTTAGCGCTAAACTTCTGAGACGAAGCGGTACCTCGGGGAACCGGAGCGCTTTTAAACAGAGTTAATCAGTTATCTCATGACCCCGTGTCAAGCTTACATTTTTCTCTTCCCACCCCCCCCCCGCCCTTGCCTCTTCCCCCTCTACTTATTTCATATTTTGCCCTGCACGAAAAGTTTTCTCAGAGCAGGCTCGGCGGGGCGGGGACGGGGGGGAGGAAGGCAGAGCGCGGCCGTGGCTGCGGGCGGGCGGCGGGACGGGGCGGGGGGCTCCAGCCGCCCCCTCCGCTGTCTCCCCCCCTTTCCCCGTCCCCCTCGTCGTCGGGGGCCGCGGAGCTGATCGGTCGGGCCGCTCCGACGGCTGGAAACGTGGTTGTTTGGGTCTAGCGAGATGCTCCAGGTGCTGGGGTTTTACAGATGGAATAGGCGGACGTGTGAAGAATACGGAGCGTGTGTTTCCGTGCACAGTGCGGACGTGCGTGTGGATATACAGCTAGATACGTCCACACACATATAACGCACACGATTTTTTAAGGGGCTCCCAGACTTAAAATCCGCCTGGCAAAGACTGTTTGGTAAAACCAACCCAAGTTTCTTCTCTCCCCCGCCGCCCGCTCTTTCGCGCCGACGAGGCCGAACCGGCTGCCCCGAGACTCAGGCTGGCCGGGGAAGTGGGGATCCCCCCCCCCCGGGATGCTCAGTGGTCCGGGAGGGGACCCCCGGCTGGGATCCACAGCCGGCCCCTCCAAGGGAGAGTGGGACGCGGTTCCCGGAGCCGGGGTGAGCGGGGGCGGCTCGAGGGAGCCGGGCTCCGCACCGGGATGCACCAGCGCTGCACGTCCCGCTTCAGTGTCTCTCCCCCCACCCCCAGCCCGCCCCTCCTCCTCCTTTGTGTGCGTGCGTGAGGACCCTCTCTCCCTCTCCCCGTGGATGCTGAGGGCTGGAGAGAGAAGTCGAGCGCTTTCCCCCGTTGGCATTGTGCGATATCCGAATTCCCATGCTACACTTTTTGACGGGTCACTGGTGCCCCAATAGGCAGGTGGCAAGGAGGGCTTGTAATTACACACTCCCAGAAACCGTGCCTTGGCCTCAGCCCTCCTCACGGGCGCCTACCTGCAGCTCCAAAGCCGCGGCTTGCTCGCAGGCAGCGGGGCGGGGGGGCTGCCTTGGGCTGCGCTCCTTATTAATTGCGTAAAAAATTTTCTATTCTTTAACCTCTCTCCTTCCCACCCTCCCTCCGCCACCCCTCCCTCTCGCAGTCCCTAAACCTAATCCCCGTCCCTCTCGCCGCGCTGTGTATAGCAGCTGTCGGGTTTCATTTAGGGGAGAAGCTGGCAGCTTGTGCTCATTGGAGGCAGTCAAACGAGTTTCAATGGGCAAAATCATTAAGTTAACACTTTATCTAATGTCCCTATTGTCTGCCGGCAGGCATTGTCTTAGAGCCTGAGCGCAGACATGTCTGAAAGCATCTCGGGGTCCTAAATTCTCTAGGGAGCCAGAGGAGCCCCCTGCGGCCTGTTTCCATTCCTCCTCCCCGCCCCCTCAGCACCGCACCGCTCCGCACCGCTCCGCACGCTGCCTCCTTCCCCCTTCCAGCCTCACCTCCGGAGCCGGGGCTTTCCCTCTGAGCTACTTCCCAACAAAGATAGCGGCCCCGAGGGTTCTCGGCAGGAGAGGGACTGAGTCTCCAGCGTGAGGTGTGGGAGGAGGAGAGAAGATTGTTTGAGGGAAGAGAAGAGAAGAGAAGAGAAGAGAAGAGAAGAGAAGAGAAGAGAAGAGAAGAGAAGAGAAGAGAAGAGAAGAGAAGAGAAGAGAAGAGAAGAGAAGAGAAGAGAAGAGAAGAGAAGAGAAGAGAAGAGAAGAGAAGAGAAGAGAAGAGAAGAGAAGAGAAGAGAAGAGAAGAGAAGAGAAGAAGGAAAGGAAAGGAAAGGAAAGGAAAGGAAAGGAAAGGAAAGGAAAGGAAAGGAAAGGAAAGGAAAGGAAAGGAAAGGAAAGGAAAGGAAAGGAAAGGAAAGGAAAGGAAAGGAAAGGAAAGGAAAGGAAAGGAAAGGAAAGGAAAGGAAAGGAAAGGAAAGGAAAGGAAAGGAAAAAAAATAAAAAAGGGAAAGAGGGGAAAAAAACAAAAAAGGAAAGAGAAAGAAATAAAAAAGGGAAAGGGAAAGAGAAAAAAAAGAAATAAGACAGAAAGAAAAAAAATATTCAAACCAGAGGAAAGGTGAAGCCTGGCGGGTTTTGGCGGGTTTCTCGAACAGGGCTGCAACAATCTTTGTTCAAGTTTTTCCATCACCCTCAGAGCATTTGCAATGCCAGGCAAAGTGGGTGCGAAGGCAGCGCCCGGTGGAGCAGGGGCTGCGGGCGCGGCGGAGCGGAGGGGAGCGGGGAGAAGCGGGGAGAAGCGGGGAGAAGCGGGGAGAAGCGGGGAGAAGCGGGGAGAAGCGGGGAGAAGCGAAGGGGAGCGGGGAAAGCGGCTCTGCCCTCCCGCCCAGCAGCCGCGCACAAAAGCGAGGCGGAAAAGTTTTTGCTGCCGGTTTTGGGGTGAAGAAAACGGCAGAGCTCGACTGGGGCAGGAACCAGCCCTTTTTTCCCTGGGGTTGCTAAGGGGAAGAGAAGGTCACTTGGCTTCCCGGGCATTTGATTTTGTTTTGGTTTATTCTGTGACTCGGTGTCCTGACTGCTTTGCTGCCCCCGGGGAAAAGTGCCGTCCCCTGGTTGCAGAGCGCCAGAAAAGCGAGGGAAACGCCCCCCGGCTCCCTCCCCAGCCGCCCCCCCCCCCCCCCCCCCCCCTGCATCCCCACTTCTAGCAGGCAAGTCTGCTGCTCCCGCTGCTGTAATCTCCTCTTCCAAAATGGGTCTTGGCGATTATAGAAGATCCAAATAAACGTAGCGGGGCATGAATAATGCTCATTGTGGAAAACTGACACTTGCTCAAGGAAAAAGAAAGTTGGCTATAAAATCACTTCATTATTTGCTTGTACTGCGGCTCCGGGGCTAATCCCTCCGGAGGTCAGATTGCTGAGCGCTCGCTCTCTCCCTCTCTCCCTTCTCTGCTTTCAGGTCGCATTTTAGACATCCCTTGCAAAGTGTGTGGGGACCGCAGCTCCGGGAAGCACTATGGGGTTTACGCCTGCGACGGCTGCTCGGGATTTTTCAAGCGGAGCATCAGGAGGAACAGGACCTATGTTTGCAAATCGGGAAACCAGGTACCGGCCGCAGCGCAGCCCCCGCACCGCCTGCACCTCTCACGCTGCATTTTCCCCAGGACCCCTTCTTGTCCCACCCTCCCCCCCACCCCGTGCTCCCCATCGCCAACAGAAACACCCGCACCAGTAAAACCCAGTTGCCACGCAGCCCCTCCCCCCTCCGCTGCTTTCCCAGGGGGTCCCGGCCCGGGGAAGGATGGGGGGGATGCGGGAATGACGGCGGGGAAAGGCCCGCAACCGCTCATGACTTACAGGAGGAAAGAGAGGGGCAGCCCCTGGGCAAACCGCAAACCGCGGCCGGTCGAGGGACTACGACGCGATTTGCACCCCAGCGGGTCTCCCCCGAGCCCAGGCGGAGGCAGCTCCGTTTTTCTCCCCTTCCCGCTCCGGCCGGGGTGGCGGGGCTGGGGATGCGGGGCTGAGGATGTGGGGCTGGGGATGCGGGGCTGGGGATGCGGGGCTGAGGATGCGGGGCTGGGGATGCGGGGTTGCGGATGCGGGGTTGCGGATGCGGGGCTGGGGATGCGGGGCTGAGGATGCGGGGCTGAGGATGCGGGGCTGGGGATGCGGGGCTGGGGACGCGGGGCTGGGGATGCGGGGCTGAGGATGCGGGGCTGAGGATGCGGGGCTGGGGATGCGGGGCTGGGGACGCGGGGCTGGGGATGCGGGGCTGAGGATGCGGGGCTGGGGACGCGGGGCTGAGGATGCGGGGCTGAGGATGCGGGGCTGAGGATGCGGGGCTGGGGACGCGGGGCTGAGGATGCGGGGCTGAGGATGTGGGGCTGAAGATGAGGGGCTGGGGATGCGGGGTTGCGGATGCGGGGCTGAGGATGCGGAGCTGGGGATGCGGGGCTGGGGATGCGGGGCTGGGGATGCGGTAAGAGGGGCGCGGGGTCGCTGTCTCGGGTGCTGAAGAGGGCCCGGCCCGCCCGCCCCGCCGCGGCGCAGAGCCCCGGGCACGGCCCGGTCCGGTCCGGTCCCCCCAAGAGCATCCCGGGGCCGTCCCGGGGTCCGTCGGGGTGAGCGATCGGGTGCCCCGGCCCGACGGCTGGTTGTGTTGCAGGGAGGCTGCCCGGTGGACAAGACGCACAGGAACCAGTGCCGGGCCTGCCGGCTGAAGAAGTGCTTGGAGGTCAACATGAACAAAGATGGTACCTGCTCCTCCCCTCCCGGGGCCGGGGCGGTGGGGTGGCAGGAGGGAGCTGGGCCTTGCTCTGGAACAGGCGGTGCTGTGGCACTGAGAGGTCTCCTCCACTTCCCCCCCATCCCATGACAGCCTCACCCATTTCACCCCAGACACACCCCACCCCCGGGTGTGGGGCCAGCCCCAAAACATGGCAGGGAGGAGGGAAGCCCAGCCAAGCACCACGGGGTACCTGGTGTAGAGGGAAAGTCTTACAGGGATGGGCTGAGGGAGCTGGGGGTGTTTAGCCTGGAGAGCAGGAGACTCAGGGGGAACCTTCTCACTCTCTTCAACCACCTGAAGGGAGGGTGTAGCCAGGTGGGGTTGGGCTCTTCTTCCAGGCAACCAGTGACAGGACAAGAGGGCCTGGCCTCAAGCTGCTCCAGGGGAGGTGTAGGTTGGATATCAGGAAGCACTTCCTCATGGAAAGGGTGATCAGACATTGGGATGGGCTGCCCAGGGAAGTGGTGGAGGCACCATCCCTGGAGGTGTTCAAGGAAAGGCTGGATGTGGCACTTAGTGCCACGGTCTGGAGTTGTGGTGGTGTTGGTCACAGGCTGGGCTTGATGATCCTGAAGGTCTTTTCCAGCCTTGGTGATTCTGTGCTTCTGTGTGGGACACCACGGTGACCCCCTGGCCTCTCCTTGGTGCCCCACAGCCGTGCAGCACGAGCGGGGCCCCCGGACGTCGACGATACGGAAGCAGGTGGCCCTCTACTTCCGTGGGCACAAGGAGGAGAGTGGTGGTGCCCCACACTTCCCTGCTGCTGCCCTGCCAGCACCTGCCTTCTTCACTGCTGTCTCCCAGCTGGAGCCCCACAGCCTGGAGCTGGCTGCCGTCACCAGCACCCCTGAGAGGCAAGCTCTGGTGGGCCTGGCGCAGCCCACCCCAAAGGTCAGCCACTGCCCTAGCCCCCCTGGGCCTGCAGACCCTGCTGCTGAGGTGCCTGCAGCCCCACAGCTCCTTCCTGACTCTGGGATAGACAAGGCAAAGAGCAGGGCTTGGAGTTGGGAGGGTGTGGTGGGAACTCCTGCGTGACGTACCTAAAAGCTCTGAAGGTATGAGGTGCAAGGGGTGAGGGGTCCTCTGCAGAAGGGGCACACAGAAGGAATGACTGATAACCTGGTCCATATAAACCGTGTGTCTCCTACATCCTTACACCCTCATGACTGCAGAAGTGCTCCTTCTGATTGGAGCCTGTTCACAAGACAATTTGAAACCCTGCTCCATGAGGATGAGCCGTGATCACCCAGCTGACTTCAGCAAAATGCCCGTCTCCATGGCAGAGGTGTCCCTGCCCGTGCAGGGGGGTTGGAACTAGGTGATCTTCAAGGTCCCTTCCAACCCAAACCATTCTCTGACTCTATGAAAATGCCCATCTCCATGGTGGTGTAGTCCAGAAAGAGCTATCTGTACTGACCAAGGCCTTGTCCCCACAGACACAAAGGTGTCCAGCCTGGCTCTGCATTTCTTGGCTGTGACACCTTCCAAGCAGCCCAGTGCAAGCCCTGCTGTGGCCTCAGCTGCACAGGAATTAGCCGTAGGGTGATGTTCTTCATCAACCCATTTGCAAAGGCATTTTGCATATTTGCAGCACCAAGAAAATCAAAGAAGAGACAACTTAAAATTATTCTCCATTTCCAGAGCTGACAGCTCGGGAGAATCCATCACGAACATGATCACAACTTACAGTTTGATGTTCAAATGTTGCAAAATAGTGAATCAGAAATTATTTAGCAAGAAAACACAGCACATGCTTGAAAAGGTAACTCCATTCCAACACCAGACACCCTTCAGGCAGTTAGACTTAGCTCTGCACATCTGCCTACAGCCTGTTGCAGCCAGGGGGGCTAGGTGAAGGCTCAACCAGTGCTTACTGCTTTGCTGAGCAAGGCTGGAGTATTAATCAGCTGCTGAAGCACAGGTTACAAGCCACAAAATTCTTAATCAAAACTCTTAATTAAATGTGTATTCTGCTAGCAGCAGTGTGTTGTTGTGTAAGAGGAGAAAAGATGATTCCTGGTCTGGTGGGAGGTGTCCCTGATCATAGCAGGGACCTGATGATCTTGAAGGTCCCTTCCAACCCAAACCATTCTATGATTCTATGACACCGCATGTTGGTATTGGGTTGTTTTTTTTTCCCCTTGAAGTAATAATTTCATTCTCTCTCCAAGCTCCCCCGGAGCTCCTGTAGCACAGTTCCTCCACACGGGTGAGCAGCAGGGAGCTGTTTGGGGCCAGCCCACTGGAAGCGATGCCCTCTGCTTGCAGAATTAGAGAGTGCAGACTCTGCACAGGGCAGGAGCACGATGCACTGGAGTGGCAGCTGTAGGGGGGAGGAAGACCGGGCTTGCCTTGACGTTGCATGAAGTTGCTTTATGTTCTTTTTTGACATCAGTACCCACACGAAGTCAATGGTGCCCCCATGTATCTCTACGAAGTGGCCACCGAATCCGTCTGCGAGTCGGCAGCCAGACTTCTGTTCATGAGCATCAAGTGGGCCAAGAGTGTCCCAGCCTTCTCCACCTTGTCCTTACAAGACCAGGTAAGACACCCGCAGTGGGAGTGGCACTGTCTGGCCTGCCTGTTCAAGAAGGCTCAGAGCTCAGATTGGGTCCTGAACCTGCAGCCTTAGATCTTTAAATCTGTAATGGACTTCCAACAGTTCTGAAGTTCAGGGCAGAGTTTTGGTTTGTCTCTAAGACCCAGATTTAGGAACTGCTTTCCTCCAACTGTTAATTCATGAAGCAAACGAAAATTAATCCAGAAGAAAATGTAACATAAAGAGAATATGATGGGAGGACAAGTTCTAGAGGAAAAGTCACCAGGCTGCAGACCAAGCTCAGCATGTCAAAACTTCTTCCCTACTTGTGGGACAACTTTCCCCTCCATAAAATGGAGAACAACATTTTATTTTGCTATTTTGGGATGAGAAGTGCTTAGTGAAGCATTTGGCCTCGGGATATGACTGAGGTGATTTCTGAAGACCATTTATCCTCTCCTCTCCTCTCCTCTCCTCTCCTCTCCTCTCCTCTCCTCTCCTCTCCTCTCCTCTCCTCTCCTCTCCTCTCCTCTCCTCTCCTCTCCTCTCCTCTCCTCTCCTCTCCTCTCCTCTCCTCTCCTCTCCTCTCCTCTCTCATTTTTTCTTATTCATGTTGACTTCAGTGAACTGACATTCCAATCAGACCAATTCAGTGGAAGCAGAATTTGGCCAGCCCCCAGTATTTATCACCATTCATTAAAATCTTCCTTAATTTGTCTTGTTTTCCTCTCTGACACTTTGCCTTTGCCTCAGGTAAACCACATATGAACCACATGAGCTGAAGCAATTTATTAATGACTTGATTCTTGATGAGACTCAGTGTGCTTTGTACAATGCTCTAATTTTATTTATTTCTTTTTTAAAGTAATCATGTAATTACAAAACAGAAGGGCAGAAACCTACACAAAGCTCCAATCATAAAAGACATCTAATATTTTGATATGATGGAGCCAATTTGTCAAGCTGGTAACTAGAAACACTGTGCTTTAGATGCTACTTAGAAGTCAGCAGAGGAACTAGTTCCCTCCCATGGATGCAGGCTGCAAGTGTTGCAGTTGATATGCAAACTGGTATTTTGAACCAAACGAGAAGAGTTTCTTAGGAAACCAAGAGTTTACCTAAAGGTAAATCATGATGCTCACAGTGTGACAGAGAACTAAGGCACGTTGAAATATCCCTGTTACAGCCCCGGACCCATTTTGGAAATCTGTGCTGTGAAATGAGGCGGGGGAGGCTGCTCAGCCCTGGCAGCAGCAGCTGCTGCGATGTGAGGGGAGAGGCCAGGGGGGTTGGACACACAGGCAGGGAGGCAGCAGCCCCAGGGCAGCGTGAGACTCTCTCATGTTTTCTGCTGCCACTGCTGCTGCACAGCACCTGCTCTGCCACACCTGGCAACTAAAGAAACAGGCCCGAGTATCATAGAATCACAGAATGTGGGGGGATGGAAGGGACCCTTAATGGTCACCTCGTCCAGCCCCCCTGCAGTGCACAGGGACCTTTTTGACTAGGTCAGGTTGCTCAGAGCCTCCTCAAGCCTGATCTTGAGCACTTCCAGGGATGGGGCAGCCACAGCTTCCCTGGGCAACCTGGGCCAGGGTCTCCCCACCCTCACACTCCAGAATTTCCTCCTCATGTCTCACCTCAATCTCCCCTCCTCCAGTTTTCATCCATTCCCCCTTGTCCTCTCCCTCCCTGCCCTTGTCCCAAGCCCCTCCCCAGCTTTCCTGGAGCCTCTTCAGGCACTGGAAGGTGCTCTAGGGTCTCCCTGGACCCTTCTCTTCTCCAACTCTCTCAGCCTGTCATTGTAGCAGAGCTGCTCCAGCCCTTGGATCATCTTTGTGGCCCTTCTCTGGACTCATTCCAACAGGTCCATGTCCCTGTTGTGTTGAGGGCTCCAGAGCTGGACACCTAAACATCAGGGACAAGAGCAAGGGTGCCAATTCAGCAGGAGCCCTGGCACGTGGGAAGAGGCTGGGTCCTTCTCTAGACCAGTGGGGTCCACAGGAGGGTCCTTGGGTGAAGGCTTAATTTGACATCAACTGGATGCATTTCCCACAAGGTCACCTCTGCCAGTGTGCAGAGGAGGGGGCAGCAGGATTTGGGAGCAAGGGAAGACTCCATTGCACAGGACCAAGCATGTCTGAGACAGCACAGATACCAGAGTGTCCCGTTACCTTTAAATAACCCACTGCCTCTTTCACATCAGGGACCAACTTTAGTGACTTATTGATTAAAATCCCAGCCTTTCCTTAACACCACCTTGACTAACTGCCCTTCAGTGCCACCCAGCTTCCTCAAAACTCAAAGCTGTGCAGCAATACAGTTCTGACCTGGGCCTCTTCCTGCATGATTCCCTTGTCATATTGAGGAGACCTGGAGAAGAAATAACTCTGATTTTAATCACCTTATTTCATTAATAATCAGTTGCTTTTTATAATAGTGCCACTGTATTATTTAATTTGTAGATGTCTGCATTTCTCTTATTGCACCCCTCACATCTGCCCAAGAAGAGTCTAAAACCTTCTCCTGGATTTTATTTTTGTTGTGCTTTTCCAAAAAGGCAAACCCCTTGTGATTCCAGGACTCTGTGACAGATTCATCTCCAAGGCAAAGAAATAAGTAGGAACCAATTTGCTGAGAAAACATAAGGCCAAGGATTGCTGTGTTACTGTCCCTGGTAAAACAGTCTCCCTTCCCCAGCTCCACAGATCTAACTCCATCATGGACTGGAAGCCACACAACAGAAATGCTCCAAGTTCTGCTGGCCTGCAGACCTGCCCAGCTTGTCCATAAGCCAGGTTGGCCCAATGCAGGTCACCAACAAAAGGTTGTACTAACAGGAGGGGGCTGATTAGGAAGCTAAAAACCAGTCCTTCAGAAAGCCTGTTGTTTCTTTGAAGAGACAGGGCTGAGTATGACTTCAGCACGAATTATTTTAATTGGTGGTTTTGCAGACTTATGCACAGGCACGAAGAAAGCTTCAGCTATTGGAATAGTCTCTTATTTCCTAAGTCTTCTGACTTTAAAGACTTTGTGGGAAAGAACATATGAAATTGATACCTTCCAGGAACCATCACCATTGTATCGGCCTGAATGAATGGCAAAAAAAAAAAGACTTAGAAAAGCAGTGAAAGGCTGGTGAATCCTTTCCTATGTCACATAGAAAGGTGCACAACCATCAGGTAGGATTATCCAGAGGAGGGGGTGAGTTCCCAGGCAGCAGCAGTTAGGAGGCTTAGCAGCAGGTCTGGTTGCTCTCAGAACAGAGCTGAGATGGGCACTGCACCCTGGACACCCTTTCCCAGCTTCCAGTCCTGTGAAACCCAGTGTAATTATTTCAAACACCAACCACATACACATAGAGACAGAAATGCTTTCCCATCACCATTTTTTTTAATTTTTTTAGCCAAGTTATGCAGAAGTTCTGCAAAGCACAAAAAAAACCACAAAATGGGCTTAAGTCTGCAGGGACAAGCTGAGAGCAGAGACTCTGAGAGCCCGTCCTCTCGTTCTGATTGGAACAGGGTGGTTTAAAACTCCCAATACTGTTAAGAGCACATAGATGAAGGACTCACTCTCACTGCATGTTTTCTGTATCATCTATTTCTTTCTTGTATCTGATTCCAAGGGGTGCCTAAGGAAGTGTGGCCAGGAGGTGGAGAGAGGTCATCCTGCCCCTCTGCTCTGCCCTGGTGAGGCCACAGCTGGAGTGTTGTGCCCAGTTCTGGGCTCCCCAGTTCAGGAGAGACAGGGAACTGCTGGAGAGAGTCCAAGGGAGGGTGACAAAGATGACTGGGGGGTTGGAGCATCTCCCTGATGAGGAAAGGCTGAGGGAGCTGGGGCTGTTCAGCCTGGAGAGGAGAAGGCTGAGGACAGACCTTATCAATGCCTACAAGTGTCTGAGGGTGGGTGCAGGGAGGCTGGAGCCAGACCCTGCTCAGCAGTGCCCAGGGACAGGACGAGGGGCAACGGGCACAGGCTGGAACATGGGAAGTGCCCCTGAAAGATGGGGAGAAACTTCTTGGCTGTGAGGGTGACAGAGCCCTGGGACAGGCTGCCCAGGGGGGCTGGGGAGTCCCCTTCTCTGCAGATATTCCAGCCCCTGGATGCAGCCCTGTGGGATGTGCTCCAGGAGATCCTGCTGGAGCGGGGGTTGGACTGGATGATCTCTAGAGCTTCCTGCCAACTCTGACAATTCCGTAATTCTGAGATTCCATAAAACATATTATTTTACTTCATTCTTCCTTTTACAGAACCTTTATACACTTAAAATACCTTCCTTTCTATGTTCCTAAGGAGCTGAGCTGCTGATACTTTCAGGGACCACAGCAATACGATTACTTTTGGTTTGGGTGTTTTCTGCATGAGTTTTGGGCAACCTGTTTCCACTGCCTGGAGCCACCAGACGAACCCTCCTGAGCCCTCTACAATTATCACCCTTCCAAATTTCTCCCACCCAATTAAGAGACATGAGGTCCCAGCATGTCCTTTAGGCCATGAAGTTCAGCTGAACTAGGGGCCCTTCAAACCCTTCTTAAGAGTTGGTCTGGGCCAAGAATCCAAAGATGCCTTCGAGACTAATCATGTCCATCCTGGCTTTGCCAGCCTGCATCACCAGGAGTCATGTCTCCTCTTCAGATGTACCCCTGTCTCTCCATGGAAACCAAAGGCATTGCCCCCAAAGAGAGAACAACATCCCCCCCATACAATCAGGCAGTGTCCAACAATGGCAGAGAACCAGGAATGCTGGCACTGTAGGTGCTTGGATGATTGGTTCTCTGAAAGGAATCAGCTCTTAGTGCCTGGAATTTTGGAGTGATTTTAAGCAAAAAGCAAGGAAATTGGTGACACTGAGAAACCATTTGTGTGTCCAGATGTGCTTGAAAGAGCTGAAGACTTGCTTAGTAAGGAAGGGGTTAAAGATACATATGTGCTCCCTACTTTCAGGACATTGTCCAGGCTTTTCTTCACAAATCCTGCCTTCCAGAGGGAAAGGAGGGCAATCCCTAGGGAGCAATGGGAGAGCACTCATCCAACTTGTCCTAGGACAGCCATAGGGTGCTGAGGGAGAGCAGAGAGCCCAGGCTGAGCTGTTCATGCTGTGAGCAAGCTTCCTGGGGCAGGAGTCCTCACTCTCCCTTCTCTTTCTCCTCCCTTTTGGTCCTCAACACAGTGAGCCAACCCTGCAACACATAGACTTTATCTCTAGACACCTTCTCCAAAAGCTAAGAGAAGAGCTAACAAATGCTGTGGGGAAAATACCATGACAGGCATGTCAAGTGGTTTTTAAAATAACAGAAATTTACATATTTAAATTGTTTATAAATCTATAAATTATACACTATGTTATATTGTACATCTATTGTATGACAGCTGATGCTTTTGGAAGATGCTTGGAGAGAACTGTTTGTTCTAGGAATAGCACAATGGGCCATTCCAGTTGATGCTAACACTCTACTGGCTGTATCTGGTAAGAATTGCACAATTTAATGACTTTGTTACAAAAATTACCATAAAAATACATTACTGAAAAAAGAACAACATGTAAAGAATAACAAATTCCTACTGAACAATAGAGCATACCTGTCACTTATAAATCTATATTTAAATGCAAATAATGTTGTTTTGTTGTATTCATGACTGCTTGCATTGTCATTTAAATGCAAATTACTGTGTTTGTTATCATCCAAGAGAAGATTTTATATTAACTTTCATACAATATGGTCAGTTTACATGGAACCAGATAGACAAGTGTGACAATAGAGTGGATATTGATACACAGGATTTTGTCAGAAATCAATGTAAAATAAAGCCAATGCCTTTCATATGATTTCTTTCATGTCTTTCTGCTTTAGGCATGAACGGTGACAATACAGATTCCCAGAAGCTGAATAAAATCATTTCAGAAATACAGGCTTTGCAGGAGGTTGTGGCCAGATTTAGACAGCTCCGGTTAGATGCCACTGAATTTGCCTGTCTCAAATGCATTGTCACTTTTAAAGCTGGTAAGCAGAAAGAATCTTCTTGCTTGTCTTGTCTGATGACTCTGACCTTGCTCCTTTAAAGCCAAAAAGATGTTTTAAACCAGGCACAGCCTGACACCACCCCACAGGTTTCCTGCTGTCGAATGCCGCTAAGTCAGTGTTGCTTTTTGAAAGGCTGACAGCGAGTGCTGGGCGCCTCATGGGAAGGTTTCATTTCCACTGGTGGCTCTGGCTGAACTCTTTTGACCCACCCAAGAGCCCAGCTGAACTAGTAACTAGTAACTAGAACAGTAACTGGTCTGCTTTCCAGTGCCTACACACAGCGGTTCCGAACTGAGGAGCTTCCGAAACGCTGCTGCCATCGCAGCCCTCCAAGACGAAGCCCAGCTCACCCTGAACAGCTACATCCATACCAGGTGAGAGGGGGGCTGCTCTCAATACTTGGTGTGGGGGTCAAATCCTGCCCTCACTCTAGCCAAGGTGACATTTCCACTGGCTGAAACGGGGACCGGGCTGCTAGGCTGGCTGTCAGCTTGCTGGGATTTGGCAATTCCTGATGAGAGTCGTGGAACTGTTTTGGTTGGAAAAGACCCTTAAGATCATCAAATCCAACCATTAACCCAGCCCTGCCAAGGCCACCACTGACCCATGTCCCTCAGCACCACATCTACATGGCTTTTGAATACCTCCAGGGATGGGGACTCCACCCCTGCCTGACAACCCTTTTGGGGAAGAAATTCTTCCTAATATCCGATCAAAACCTCTCCTGGCACAACTTGGGGCCATGTCCTCTCATTGCTTGTTACTTGGGAGATCAGCCCCCACCTTTTTACAACCTCCTTTCTAGTGGTTGTAGAGAGCAGAAGGTCTTCCCTCAGCCTCCTTTTCTTCAGGCTGAACAGACACTCTTCATAAGACTTGTCCTCTAGACCCTTCATCAGCTTCTTTGCTCTTCTTTGGAGACACTTCAATTAATTCAAACAAATGGAAAAGCAGTAAAAGGAGAGATCTTCCCCTGGGAAGTGATACCTGCTGTGGGAACACTTTGCAGTTCAAAGGCTGCATTTTCCTCTATATTTAATTCAGTTAAATGCTGCTGATAGCTATGATGAAAAGAACACCACAGCCCACAGAAGCATAAGCACTTCTGACCCATGAGCTCCAACCCACCTCCTGTGTCAGTTCCCCCATTTTGCAGAAACCAAAGTTTCATGTTAATGGCTCTTTCAAGACTCTGTTCTGAGTCTGTTCTCAGGTTGAAATGAAAAAGCCAGACCTCATGAGTTCCATTTTGGTGCCACAGCAGAGCAACGAGAATCATTCTTTGGGAAGTAAACGTTCCCCTCTGTCTCATTCAGGATAAGTCCCACGGGAGACTGAAATCCTAAAACTTTCTGTAAAAGCTGTAGCTGCCATCCCACAAAGCCTGGAGGGGTAAGCCCAAGAAAGCATGACATGTGCTGTGCAAGGTACAACCCCACACTCCAGAAGAGCTGACTGTGAATAGAGCAGTAGCCTCTTTCTGTGGACCACTTCACAGTGGTGAGACAGGGGAGAATCCAAAAAAGTGGACCTAGTACCTTTTCCAACAGCTGCTCTGGTTGGCTCAGAACTTCTGGTGACAGCTCAGAACTTCTGGTGACAGCTCAGACAGGTTTTTAAAGTCTGTGTCTGAGTCCTTTAGCTGCAGTGGAGACTAGCAGTGGAAGAGGGACCTTTATACCATTTTTTGATTTCTGAAACTTTGATCTGCTCATGTAATGGCTCTGCCTAGCAGAAGACAACTCAGTGTCCAAGACAGGATGGCAGCAGCCTCTGAAGCACTTCTATTTAGTGCAAAGGGAAGGACCTGCCCTGGGGTAGGAACAACATTGCAAATACCATCCAGCTCTGGCTAGTTCAGAGCAAAAAGAATAACCCCTGCAACCTCTTGGTGGGACACCCATCTGCACAACCTGTTGGGTCTCCTCTGCCAAGTAAAAGTTTTTCTTCAGAAAAACAGCCAAAAAAACCTTCAACACCCTGTTTCTCTCTCTCTGTTTCCCAGGTATCCCACACAACCCTGTCGTTTCGGAAAACTTTTATTGCTTTTACCAGCTTTACGTTCCATTAGCCCATCAACAATAGAAGAAGTGTTTTTCAAAAAGACCATTGGGAATGTACCAATCACAAGACTGCTTTCAGATATGTACAAATCCAGTGACATCTAAACGACCTTCAAAGCAACAAGGATGGACAGTTTGAGAACAACTTTTTTTTTTTCTTTTTTTTTTTTTACCACTGGAGAATAAGCCTCAACTAACAAAATCTACAGGAAGCATAAGCCTGGGAATGTTTAGCCTTTAAACCCATTGACAAAAAAAATACCCCAGTAGATATGATTCTGCTGCTCTGAACAGAGTGATTTAGATCATGGAGAGAATGCTTTGTTCCACAGAAAAAGTGAAAGTGGTTGGGATTTGGCTGCTGTTCCTGTTACTACAGGAGGGAGGCAATTCAGATGCCAGTCACTGTTAACAAAGACTCTGCTATTCTCTCATTTAACTGGCAGATCTGAGACAAAATGTGAAAGAAGGTACTTTAGCTTGTTGAGTATTTGGAACCGGGTGACCACACTTGGCTTCTGTTGTAACATGAGATGCCGTGGCCTTCAGAACTGTTTTAAAAGTAGCCTATGTTGGGAAAATGTTTTTAATATGGTAGGCAACATTTAAGACCAGGTTACCAAAACACTGCTTCTGCTACAACACATCATGAAGTGGCCTTCAGAACTGATTTTCAAAGCAGCTTATGACGGCAGCTCCATTCTTCCTGCAAAACCAACTGGTGACCTTTGATGCGGATGCCACCACAAGTTGCTGGGTTAACATCTCAAAGACAGAAGAGCTTTATAGGCTTCTCTCCCCCACCTTCCCTCCTTCTTCCACGCACGCAGACACACCTTCACACCCACCCAGCTGAGAAGATAGGAGCCAAGAAAGGAAGACTGAAAAAACAGCAAAACCAAATAGGATGGAGATGACCGCTTCAGCGACCTGCTGGCTGTCCTGGTGGCTCAGTGCTCAAACCAAAGGCAACGGTGGCCAAACTCTTTGTCAATGAGGTGTGCAGAGAAGCAAAATGACTATTAAGAAAAAAAAAAAAAAAAAATCAATCCATGGAAGGAATTTTATTTCAAAGAAATAAAGGTTCTTGATTGATCCTATGCTAACAATTTCCAAAAGTCTCCGATGTCTTTTTAGAAAACTCCAGGTTCTAATTTTGAAGCCTTGTTCACCAACACCCTCTCACACACACAAATGTTACAAGCTGCTTATTTGATGTATGAAAAATGTAGGAAAAAAAACCCCCAACCAACCAACATTTAAAGATAGCTGCTGTACTTTTCAAAATTTCATTTGTTATTAGGAACTAGCACTGAGAAAAATCAGCACTTGGACTATCATAGAATGAGTAAAACTTTTCCTGTACAAAGTGGATTAACTGATTTGTGAAGTTAAAAAGTTGTACTCATTGTATTTACAAAAGAATAAAAATATATTGAATTTAAATTACATTCCACTGTTCTTTTAAGGCCTGTCCTCCTGTTTCTGGATTAGTTCCTTCCACTGTACCAAACTGACCAGGGAACTGAAATATTCTCTACTAAAATAGAGGTTGCCTTGGATGCTTTAAAACCTCCATCATCAGAGGTTTTAAAAAACAGGTGAGACAAATATGAAAGGAAAAGCTTTGGTGATCCTGCCTTGGAGCAAAGGGACTTGGAGGTCCTGCACAGAGCCATTTTCTGTAATTCAAATATACACCTGCTGCAAGTTTCCTTCTCCAGGAGCTGACACAGAATGTTTTCCAGGACACAACACCAAAGGCCTCGGAGCTCCAACCAGTGTAAGTTCTGCTTCATGTTATTACCAGCTTTTTGATATTGGTGAATCAGGCAGATAACAAAAGGTGCCAAGTACAAAAACCCAGCTTCAAGGAAAAGATTCTGAGGTTCCACTAAGGCGCTGAATTGTGCAATAACACCAAAGAAAGAGGCAAGCAACTCCCAGTGCTGGGGAACAAGTTGGCAAAGTGAGAAGTACCTTGTTGATACAGCCACCAGTGACTGAAGAGCTGTGCACACCAAAAGAACAGCTGGAAATGCACCACGTCTATCAGTGGCTCATTGGCTCTGAGTATCTGGGAACACAGATCACAAGTGAAATCCTTGCTCCCTTGGTAAATTTTTCCACCATAGGGCAGTCAGACATTGGAATAGTCTCCCAGGGAAGTGGTAGATTCCCCCACATTGGGCAGTTTGAAGGCTGAGCTTGACAGGGTGCTGAGCCACCTCATGTCAACTGGAGTAGTGCCTAGAGAGGCTGGGCCAGATGAACCTTCAGGTCCCTTCCAACCTGGCATTCTAGGGTTCTATGATTGACTCCAAGCTCACCTCACTCATTCAGAGGTCAAAGTTTTCACCCCATCTGTCTTCCATTTGCACAACCTGCTAGGTCTCACATTCTGCTCTTTCCAGGTCAGACCACAAAAATCAGTCTTTCATTGTGGGGTGAGACAAAGTGTGGACTACAGGACTTTGAAACATCTTCTATACAAACTAGCAGGGAGCACTTAAGAATGCATTTACCACAGGGCCTGGCACATTCATAGACAGAGACCAACACTGTAGAAGTGTTCTTTCTGCACCTGCAGTAACCTTCAACCACTTTCTCCTCTCTACACTAAGAACTGGACAGGGCAGAAAAATCAACTGTGGCTCTTCACTCTGTGACAATCCAGTTTATGAGCTAAAGAAGCTGAATCCAGTGCTGTGCAGAACCCATGACACAACACTTCACAGAATCACAGAATATTAGGGGTTGGAAGGAACCTCCAAAGATCATCAAGGCCAACCCCCCCTGCCAGAGCAGGACCAATAAAAGCAAACAACTAGGGCAGGTCACTCAGAAAGGCATCCAGGCAGGTCTTGAAAGTCTCCAGAGAAGGAGACTCCACAGCCTCTCTGGGCAGCCTGTCCCAGGGCTCTGTCACCCTCACAGGAAAGAAGTTCTTCCTCATGTTGAGGTGGAACTTCCTGTGCTCCAGTTTCAATCCATTGCCCCTCATCCTACCACAGGGCACAAGTGAAGAGCCTGTCCCTGCACTTTTTTCAGGAAGATCCATGCTGCTGTCCCAGAGCAGCAATAAGCCTGAGCTGCAGCCACTCTCTGCAGTGTCTCTAGGTCACCCAGGCCAGAGGATGCTTCCACCCAGTTGCAAAGCAGGCAGGGCAATGGTGCACACCCACAACTCACCCTCCTACCTGCAGGACCTAGCCCAGCTGCAAAGCAGACTCCTGAGCTGGGAACACCCAGATCCCTGGCTAATCTCAGCCCATGTTTTCTTCCCAGTACTGCAGATCACACAGAAGCAGACCCAGTTGTGCTGCACTAGAATCAGGGTCTCTGGGCAGCCTTGAAGCTTGGGTGAAATCTCACAGTCCAGTGCAGGTGTTCTGTCAACCTCAGAGGTCAGCACTCCAAAGTCCTCCCTTTGGAAAGAGGAATATCTTTACATCAAGTATGCAGCTTTTCCCTCCTCAGCCCAATTATTTTTTTTCCACAGCAGGTTATACAGATTGTGTCATCATCTTTTTAAGGATAAGATCAGGCATTTACTTTGATTTCTGAAAAAAAGCTTCTCATAAAAGAATGTTTCAGAAAAACAAACAAAAAACCTTACTATGTATCTAAGCCCAAATAATAAAACTTATTTTACATTTAGACTTTCTTTCCCCATTTCCAAGAGTAGCTCAACTTTTATGTGTTATTCACCAAAGACAGGGAATTTTAGAATTGATTTTGCAATATCAAATACTACTTGAAAAGCTAGACAGGCTGCACATGGGCTGTCAGTTTTGGTCCCTGGTTTCATCAGTAGGACTGCTGAGATATGAAATTAATAACTTTGACAGTAAGGTTGCAGGATGTTATCAATGGAGATAAGTAGTATTATAAGAAGGAAAAAGCCACAGTGGAAGTCTAAACCAACATGTGCCAAACAGCACAAAATCCCCCTGGGTCAGGTAGCTACTACAGCTTTCTTGGATCTGTTTAAGAACATCTGGAAAGGTAACTCCTATGTCATGTTTGGAAGCACTAAGGAAGCTTCTCCAGCCACAGAAGCATCTAGTGAGGAAAAAAGGCTTCAGCAGAGCCCTTTGGAAGCTGCAGTTCAGGCATCAACCAGCTGCATGTGACCAGTGGTCACAAGCACAGTGCTGGTCAATGACCACATCTCAGAGCAGGCTCATATGCCTTCATGGCCCTAGATGTAGAGCAGAGCTGCTTTAATCTAGGACTGAAGTTGTATCATGGGTTATGGCAACATTCCTTTCTCTGAAGAACGGTATCATTTTCATTTGCTGGCTGCAGATAGGTTGATGCATCTCATGCCAAGCAGAAAGGCACTCTTTTCCCAACCTGATGGAGGCCACAGATGTGTTGACTGTCTCCCATGAACGGGGTTCCAGCTTTGGCTCCACAACACAGGAGCAGCCCTCAATACCTTTATATGTTCTTTAATATGTTCTTTAAGAAGTGAATCCCAGCATCTAAGGATGTGCTGGCTGTTAGTAAGGCAAGACAAGCAGGACAGCAAGGCTGAAACACCAGTTCCCTGAGCATAGCCAACTCCCTGCTTCTCAGAAAGCATGAGACACCCCACACTCAAGGTCAAGAGGGACAAAACATTGGAAGTGCATTTTCACTTTTATTTCAAAACCTTAGACAAGTTATTTAGTATATAAATTTCAATTTTTTTTTCCTCTTACAGAATATAAAGATAATTCCCTCATTACTTCAGTATAAAGTGTTTTACAAGCTTGAAGACAATTGCATAAGTGTTTCTCACACAGGGTATCAGAAATAAAGCAGTCTTTCTACAGAAGTTCAGACAGATGACTACCTCAAACAGCAGAGCAGTTTAGTCAGATACAAGTGGACACACAACACTACAACTGTGCAAGTTCAAGTAAGGCCAAGTCAGTAAACATTGTTAAGTCATTGCAAGTAAGAGTGGGAAAGCTTGTGAGACATGGCAAGGGGTGGATGGTCTTGTTATAATACTTTTAAATCAAGGGTTTGGAGGGACTTAGCTAGAAGACAAGTGAGTTCTTTAATGCTTTACAGCATATGCAAAGACCAAGCAGTGTACTGATGTTAGTGGAGACTCCGTGCCTGTTTATCCTCAGCATGCTAAGACAAACTACAACCTTTTAAAACCAAGCAAAAGAACCACTAGTGTTTGAGAAGACTGTTTCAGAGCTCAAGTATGCCTTATTTTGGATGGTGTGTAGTTTTTGTCTATTACTTCATCTTGTAAGAACATGTGGAGACAGCGCTCATTCTGTGCCAGTGGGTGGCCTGCAACCCTGGAGAGGAAAAAACAAGCATTAGTGCTAAAAAGTGGGGTCTGCTTGCAGCTACAGCAGAGCAAGGTCTGATACCAATAATCCATTGTTCACTTAGGCAGAGGTCTCACTTCCAGTTCACTGGTGGTGACTCGAATGATGGCTGGCAGCAAGAGTTGTCATTCTCCCCCAGTTGAATTTAGTCCAGAGGAACCCTGAGCCATCCCTGCTCATGTTGTGTCAGCAACTGTCACCTGCAATCAAGGGGACTATCCAAGTGCTCATCCTAGCATTAGGAAATCTGGAGTGAAGCAAGACAAGCTGATTTTTGCAGGCCTTGGTGGTTTTGGTACAGATGTCTTTCTAAAAGCAGCTTAACCCCCCCCCAGTTCTCAATCTGAGTGAACAGCAGCTAGCACAGGCAGAGTGAAAGACTTAGTCCACCAGAGGGTGTGAAGATCTTTGGGAAGGCTCTACCATGGTCACTGTTCCTAGCATGCACAAGCAGCCCTGATGCACAGCCAGGGGGTACTGGCCATTCTGTTAATTGCAGATGTCTTTAGATATCAAACACAGGAGACAGCTTTTCTGCTCTAGAACAGACCAGCACTTCTACTGCAGATTTAGTTCTGTTCCCCATACAGGCTGAGCCACCACCCTTTTAACAGTAAAGGAACTGAAATGGAATTAGAAAACACTTCCAAGCTTGGAAGAAAACCACAAGGTATTGCATTTAAACCCTTAAAATGCCATTCAGCCTTCTGGGTAGGCAATAGATCCAGGAGAATCAGAATCCCTGGAAATTGATCACCTATGGATATAAAAACCTTAAGCAGTTTGGTTTGAAAAAGTTACATCCAGTTTGGTCAATGAACACAGGCTTCTCCCTCAAGAGAGAAACCCCCCATCCTCCTTAGGACAATCTGTGTCACCCTTATGGCCTCCACACCTGTCAGAACTTTTCTACTGTAAATGGAGGTGACCCAGTTGAACACATTCATACCTGGTCAGCTCCCCTGGCTCAGCATCAGTACTTCCAAGCACTTCTGTGCTTCTCCAAATGAACCTATCAGTGCCTACCTCACCACAGGGCAGGTTCACTTGTCACTACTCACTTGTCATTAAGGGTGGCCTTTAATGAAAAAGCTGAGCTCTCCCCATTCAGCATTGATAGATCATTTCAAGTGCCATCAAAACCTACCAATCTTGCCAGGTTCTAGGAAATGGGCAGCACTTTCAAGCATTAGTTCAACAGGAAAACAGTCTGAATAACTAGCTTGAGTTTCTTACCCCATCAGACTGAAGCTGCTACACTTGAACTTCAAGAGAAGAGAAGATGAAGCAGGAGCACATTCCTTCTCTCTGTCAGGAAGGCTTGCAAACTGGTGGCTGAATTGCAAGACCAGGCCTGATGTCTCAGATTTAGCTCTTGGTATCACGTGAATACCCCACTCTGCATTGGCTTTTCCTCAGTACTTTCTTCTATAAGGTGACCCTTACACACATCAGCTGTGCAAGCACTTCCATGCATCCCAAAGTCATGTTTCAGGCAGACAAGTGTGCTGGAAAACATCTACCCCTGACTGTCACTGCAGGTAGTACTGATGGTGATGCCAGCAAGCTGGACTAAGAGTGATGGATCAAGTGAGCTGCTCTGCTGTGATTTAGCCCCTCTAGATGTATAATCTAGAAATAAAAAGCTTTTCAGCAGCATCCTGAGTATCAAGAACTGACACTGTATCCCAAAAAGATCTTGATGCACCAGTGACATCAGTTATACAAAATACTCCAGTCATAGGAGCAAAGATCAGCTTTGAGAATGCATCATTTCACTGGTACCCAGAGCACTTACAAGTCTTCAAGCTTCTAGATGGTTCAAAACTTTAACTAGTAACATTTGCCTGATGAACTTGTTGTGCCATTAGCATAAATTGATGAGGCTGAACAGCTAGGAGGTCTGCCTGAAGAATCTTGTTCCAGCTGTACTCAAGTTTGCCACTACACCAGTGTCTACATTAACAGCCTGCTTCTATGTTTTGAAGGAGGAAAAACTGGCCCAGTTTTACACTTCCACAAGATCAATGTAATACCTGCTGTAGGACTGAACTAGTGCTACTGGTAAACTGGCCACTCCACTTTTGTCACTGTACTGAGCTGTACATTTGTCAGCTGTATTGAGTTTGAGAATCCAGTTAAGGGGAGTGCTTCACTATCAGCTGCTCTTCCCCCACACATTGCTACACTCTGCACACAAAACCTTCAATAAGTGCAATTCTGCCCCATTTCATGCAGAGCCTGCATGGATAAAAGCTGTACTTTACAATCATGACTGCCTTGATTGTACAGCATTAAATAAAACACATTCCATCTTACCATAAGCACATCTGCCTTCATGTAGTGTAAATACAAAGCTAGATGCCTTGGAAATTCACTCCCCTTGTCTTTGAGCAAAGAGCATTTTGAAGCATTTACTGGCTCAGAACCATGGGCAACACCTCTAAATTAAGCTAACAAGCAACTGTGGTAAGAGAAACTAATCCAGTTGGTCTGAGGAGTGTTGGCTCTAGAGACCAGTTAACCAGCAGTGGGTAGGAAGTTCTAACTCAGAGCTGGTTAACTGGCAGCATTCCTCCCCACCCACTGCTTGGATCCACATTGTTAGAGAGATTAAAATAGCAATTTGGGTCACAATGTGGAGAGCAGTTAGTAGTGTCAGATGGTAGAAAAAACTGTAAGACTTTGTTACTGTAATTTCTGCTCACCCTTTGAAAGGCAAGGACAAAACCCAAGGTGTCTGCTTCAAACCACATGTATCCACACCTCAGGTGGTGTTTTTACATTCCAGAAAGATTCTCATGATGATTAGAGCAAAATATGCATCGTTACACAAGCTGATAATACCTCACATCTGCAATCAAAGCAACCTGCTGTAAGCCCATTGTAAGCTCCATTGTTTGCCCAATGGACACCTTTTCAGAAATGGAAAGGTAGAACTATTTTGAATGCTATAATTTTAGTGGCAATTTGCATAAATTAACAACAACACTAACATTCATTTCAGCTGCTCAGGTAAGCATTAAAGTATCAAACTGGATGAGCAACATCAGGATGGCCTCCTGCAAGATTATATGAAAGTTATGATTCTGAACTTAGTGCAGCTAACAGAGCTAGAAGGTTAGCAGCTTTAATTCAGTTTTCCAGAGCCAAGTTCTGGGTTTGTCTCCAGATAACCAGACCCAACACTTACTTGTTTATGAACTGTTCAAGAGCCTGCTTCCTCTCCTCTATGAAAGAATCATCAAATATCCCATCATCTCCTCGGAAGGGGAGCTGACGGAGAAGAGCTTTTCCTGGTAGAGGTGGCACCACAACCTGAAAGATTTAAAAAAAGTGTCCTTAAGTGCATCCTGGAAGTAAGTTTGTACACCTGCTGGGCTGCCTCTTCCTCTTAGAGGAAGAAACTCAACAACCACATCCCCAGTGAAGTAATAAAACACGACCAGAGAAGAACAGTGTCTGCCATAGAGGTAAAGCTGAATTCCAGGAGTTCAACTCTGAATGAACTCAAAACTACTCAGCCTGTAGCATTATACAGCTGAGCTCTGCTGACAGACAGTGGGTTAGTTCTGGCCATTTTCAATCACAGTAGCTGATCTATATGATATATAAGCTTCACAACACAACTATAACATTCCATCATCATTATTCTTTGTATGTCTGTGAAGACTTGTATTTACCTTTCATTTTACCCACCTTGCTTTCTCTTTCTAGTTCATTCCTTAGCCACTCAAAGTCACTGTACCTTCTTCTGACTGTAGATTCTTTCAATTTGAAGATAGGTAGATTTGTCTGAAAACAAGAACATAAGTTATTGATTAGACAAATGTAGCAGTGATTCCAAGTCCCAACTTCTGAGAAGAATGGCCTCGTGACAACAGGCATCATTGGGAAGCTGCTGAAGAGCACCTAAAGGTAACAAGGGGCTGTACAAAAGATGGAAAAGGAAATGATCTGCAAGATGCTAGGCACCTGTTTCAGAATCTGCATTTCAACAAAGGGAGAACAGAAATAAAAAGGAGAAGGATCTAGAGAAAGAGATAAAAGGTAGGAAGACAACTGAGCTGTTGCTGCCTTTAGCAATTGAAACAACTACAGAAACAATTATAGGAGGAAAAGGTCAAGGGACAGAAGTTGGAAGAAAAGGTCAAGACGATGCTCCTGCAGGCTCCCTGCCCTCTGACATCATCCAGATTAGGAAACTAGTAATATCTCCTGGAGATTGGGATGGAGACATCTGGGGTGATCCCAACGATAGCAAGCCAGAATACAATCCCTTGTTCTCCACAAATCTTCCTGAATATGAAGCCTGAGCTGTTAAAAAAGGAAGAACGGTGGGTGGTCATCTGCAACACCCTGAGAACCACCTCCTGGAATCCACTGCAACTGACACATTTGCAAGAGAGACAAGCAGAGAGGCAGGTGAGACTGGAGCTGAACACTTGGTGTGTGTGCCTAAGTGCCAGTGACCAAAAAATGCTGAGTGAGGACAAAGAAAATGGCTACTGGGGTCTGGGAGTTTTCTTAAATTTAGGACCTGACCCAGCAGATACACTATCAAAAAGCCAAGTAGCTTACTGTGCCAAAGGAATAAACATCATGAGCAAAGTGAATCCTCCATAATCTCCTTTGAGGCTCTACCTGAGATATCTAGAGCAGCCACAAAAGCTGCCTGCACACAAGCCCTGCCCAAAGGAGGGCCCCATCACATCCCACTACCTGCTACAAGAGATTTCACAAAGGTAAAACCACTGACTAGAGAATCCTTGGCAATTCCTAAACCCCATCTAGCTGCAAAACAAGAGGAGATCAAGACAGACACAAAACACAGTGAGGACTAGGTGGTAACATTCAAAATGCCTGCAAGTAACTCTTCCCACGGCCAGAATTAATACATGGCATCATTGACTATAAATAGGAAATGGACTGGGATGATTTTTTTTTTTTTTGCACCTGCCAAGACACAAAACCCCAGGGAGCAGATCACAAAGTAAGACTCATGAAACAGGGAAGAGAAACTAGATTAAAGGGAAACAAATTTAAGAACCCACAAACAGCATCTCAGGAACAGAGGAATGAATTACAGAGGAATGCAGCAGCCTTAGGCATTCCCAGAGCCACAACTGAAGGACAACCTACAGGCATTATCTTTACCCTGACTAAAACATTCCAGAAACAAGATTACAATGAAAGGAAGTGTACTTCCACTCCTCCAGCACCCAGGAAGGGAGACAACCCCTTTCTTTCTCCTCCTTAGGGAGGAACTGTAGAACATGAAGTCAAAAAAACCAAGTAGTATCTGGAAGGCAACTGGGCCTGCCTGTCCAGAAAGCAGAGGCTTATCACTGGAAAAGTGATGCTGGCCCATACATTATAATTCCAGGTGGTCTTCAAGGCCAATTGGTGAATTTTTTAATAAATACAGCAACTCAAATTTCAGTACTAACAGAACAAGGCACCAAGAAGCTGGGCATGTCATCCAGACAGCAAAGAGTAAAGATTACCAATGTGACCAGAAAGTACTTGGTGCCAGACTGCCTGGGTCAACTCACGGCTCCTGGGCAAGAAGCACATGTTGACTGCTTGCCTTGCAATTAAAGAAATCACCATCACCATGAAAATACTTTGGGTTTCAATGTTTTTAAACAGACAAACCTGCTAACAGCTGCTCTATCAAATATTGCAAACTTAAAAGCTACCTGGCAAGCAGCTGCACACCCATGGATGGTGGAACTAAATGTAAAAGATATTCTTTATCCTCTTCCTTCAAGGGAACCATAAAGAGAATATTGCTTTCACTTGGGAAGGAAGACAATACCTTTAACAGGCTCCCACAGGGGTATAAATATTCATCCACAATTGCTCCTGCCACACTAGCTCAACTTTTATAGACAGTCCAACCCTCCCAAGATGTGAAACTGCATCAGAATTCAGATGTTAATCTGATTGGAGGAACTTCCCCTGAGAAGGTGAAGGAAGTGGTAGCAGTGGTATAGCAAGCTCTAAATAAAGCAGAAACTGAAATTCCACCCAGAAAATGTCAGGGACCAAGCAAAGTAGTAAATTTTTTAGGTGCCAAACTTCACAAGGCCATGTTAAACACATGAGCATTTTGACAGATGTCCTTACACTAACTTGTGTAAGAGTCTGCATCACTTCCACTAATCTTTGGGGTGCAGGGTTATCCCACTGTTGTAATCCAACTTGCACGTTACTTTATGAGCAGCCATCAAGTGAGCAGTCTCCTAATGACATCCCCAGAATGAAAAGCTCCAAGATCATCATCTAAAGCTTAAATGCCAATGAGAAGGCAAACTGGCTAGAGTGTTCCAAAAATGTTTGTAGGAGTTACCACCTGCTAAAAGCAAGAAGAGTCTGCAAGTGCCATAAATCACCAGTACTAAGAGAATAAACCTTATTGTTGTCAGACTGCAAGTTCACCATCTTATACACCTTGAAAGACAACTCTTGAAGTACCCCAAGAAGATGATGTTCACAGGAGACTAGTTACCCCCAGTTTTCCTGTTGGCAGAAGCACAGTAGCTGTTCTCAGCTAGTGCCTTTTGGTTTTGTTGGTTTATTTTCTAAGTTGAAAGGTACTCAGCTTCTGGTCCCAGTTTGAGTGGATATACCTGCAGGATATAATTTGTAGGCTGTTAAGCTTAAACTATCACTGAGTGACATTTTTGGCTGCTCAGAACAGATTTAATTGCAGAGATACTTGACTGCACTATGCAAGCCTATGACTACAGGCCATTGTAGCACTGCCAGCCAATAATGAGGTTTTGGCTGCCACAGTTCAAAAGTACTTGGGAAGTTAGTTGTCTGCTTTCACATTATGCTATTTAGTCTGTAATTTACAGTTGATAAAGTATAGAGCAATATTTTGTTATGAAATCTTATTGCTAAATGTTTGAAAGTATTCAAGCCCTCCTTCCCAGATAAAAAGCATTGTTGATTGTACTAGTGGCTAATAATAAAATTGCACTTAAGAGTATTATGTCAGAAGTCAGGCTTTATAAACACTCATCTTGAGGATAAGAACACTCTACTCCAGAGTGAACAAAGCTAGGTCCCCCAGAGTGCATGAAGGAGACACCCAGAAGTGAAGTACTGGATTATTTTTCTCCAATTTCAGCTATTGGCTTTTTAAACACGTTGAACCTTCCACATTACAACATCAACTCTTTGTCAATGTCTTGGGTAGAAAGTGCTTTACTGTATTTAAGATACAGGCTCTCACCTGCAGAAAATATTTCACTCTCCTCTCAAGTTTCTTACAAGAGGGATTAGAACTGAATAAAAGCAGCTAAAAACCAATGAGTTTCCAGGTCTTAGGGAACTCTTTTCATGCTTCTGGGCATCAAGTCCATAAAGTTAATCTCTAAACAACACATCAGGCTGACAGGTACAATGTGAGGGCAGAAGTGCCAGTTGAGCTCATTTTACCATCTACATTCCCTTTTCAACTTTTGACATTCTAGCCCAGCTAGCAAGCTGGAGAAAAGGACAGTTAGAGTACTTGTTTTCCCTTTGAGTTGAAAAATGTTGTCCAGTTTTGATCATAAGCACTGGCAGTGTTCAACTTGAAGTGTATGCTCAAATGCTCCCATTAAATGAAGTGGCTTACCAGTTACAACATGACAACTACATGCTAAAGGAAAGTGTCTACCCTGTCCTCTGGTCTGGATATGAATTAGAGTGCTCTGCTGAGATCAACTTCTAAACTTCCTGTTCCTTAAAACTCAGAACACACAGCAATTCTCCTTCCTCCAGAAGTTAGTACTGACAGAGATGCATTCCTCAGAAACACAGCTGGTAGAAAACATCTATTTTAGAAACAGTTTGGGAGTCCTGTTTTATCCTGCTTAACCTGTTTCCATCTTAGTTCCTATTTTTAACTCTGGATATATTCACACCTGAAGATACCGTGTGTGCCTCTCAAAGATCATTACCCTGTTTGAGCAGACCACTTTTTCCTTCAGTAGGAAGGGTTTCTGCATGTCCCACTCCCTCCATCTACCATGGACAGATGGTTTTACTAAGCAAGCCAGACAGGTGCTGAAGCATGGTCTACCACTGGGCAAAAATTTGTTAGAAGGAGACAACTCTAAGGTGTCAAAAGACCCTTGCAATTTATATTGAAGTGCCACTTCAAAACCATACAGCATATTAAAGTTATGCTCAGCTTCAGGTTTTATGTTGAGAGTTGCCCTTGTTTAGTCACTGGGGTGGCTGTAGCCATTCTGAACACTATTGATGCTTTGCTTGCCTGCAAGAGCAGAGCTGAGGACTAAGGCACAAGACTTGAAGTTAGGCTACTTCCATTTTTACAAACACTTCTCCCTGTGCTCACTGGTGTTATAGTGCCAGTTTTCTGGCCTGCAGATCTGCTGAACTTACTGCCATGAAGCTCATGATCCTGTTTGGCACAAGCCCAGGAGCACAGCAAATTCCTCTGATAAACTCAGTATTAATTACCGCAGCAATTGTTTCTTCTCCAGTGTAAAACTTAATCTCATTTTAATCAAAAAGCATTTTCAACGACTTCCTAGCCTGAAATCATGCCTCCCAGCAGCTTGAATTTAAGTTCTCAACCCAAAAGTATTATGCATTACCTGAGATATCAGATAACCAAGAGTCACTAGTCAGAATTGCAGATACAGCATCATTCCAGCAGGACCAATAAACCAGCTCTGCACAAGTCCCACACAGCCTAAAATCCTAAGCATAAAAAGATGCTAAGACATGACAGGTCCTGCCTATCACTGTTTCTGTATCAGATGATATGCACATACCCATTAGATTTTCTCTGCCTACTGTCAGACTAACAGTCCATGTACTGTGGGGTCAGTTAATGGCCAAGCCAGTGCACTGGCAAAAACACAGTCAGAACTGGTGCCAAGTTAAATTACACAGTTAAACAGCATCTGACAAACCTAGACCCTTAAGTCACTCCTCCATTCTTCTACTCAGATGCCAAACAAGTTTCCACAGTCATTTGGCTACGGTTCAACAAACTGGTAATGGGAAAGCAGTGGTTGCCTGCTAAAAGATTTCAGGGCAAAACTTCTATTTACAGACACCATGTTTTTCCAGCTACATTTGTTATTATAACATATTCAAACTATAAATTCACCTTCAAGCTCAATAGGCTCCAAACCACCTCACAAGCCAATGGCAGCCCTTAGTAGTTTGGATAACCAGATAGTTTTCTAGCTGTTGCTGCAGTCAATCTCCAAGCTATGCCCAGTTAGGAGTTCAAAACCATTTATGTATACAACTGGGGAGACCTTTACAGGCAGCAGGCAAGTAGCTTGAGTCAATACTGCCTACTCAGCTTCAGATTCATAGCTCTCCAATGCAGCTATTTTGGTACACAAGTTACCTTAACTGCTGGAGAAAAACTAGAGCACTTTATTTCAAATGCATTCATTTATAATTCAAAGCAATTTTAAGTGTTATCTAAACTAGTTTAATTTATCCAGTGAGTGGAAAAAGACTTGCAAATAGCCAAGACATGCTCCTACTAATTTGTTGCTAGTCATAAGCTGAAAGCAAATAGCACTGGGTTCCTTCAGAGAGCATGCTGACACCCCACTAAGTTGACTCTGAACGTCAGTGCAGCCCAGTCCACCCCCACAGCTGCAAGAATTCCACAGCTGTGGCTGTCCAGGATAGTTTGAGGTAAATCTGATCCATTCCTCATTTGCCAATCTAACAGTAGCAGCAGCACTGCCCATGTCTCCCACTCCTAACAGACTGAGAGTAAAACTGCACTGTTGCCATAGCACCTACCTTGATGTAGTCTTTTCAAGTAGGTTATGGTAGCCTTGATACAACTCTATTTCCATTAAAATAGAGGAAAATAAAGCACTCAGCTCACTTTTGTTACAAGCTTGTGACTGACTCTCAGAAGTTAAGTTCAAGTTTCTTGCTACTTCTTCATTCAAGCTGTCATCTTTCTCAGGAGACTACACCCTTTGATTCACCTGCAGTCAGCCAGTGGCAGCTCTGGGGGATTAGAGTAAGAAGAATGCAGGGTGGGTAAAAAAAAGTATTATAGCTTCCTTAAGGCAGAGCCTGCTGTCCTGCAGTACAAGAACTGGCTCCAGCAGTCCAGTTATTGCAGAAACCTTGCCAGTGGCTTGTTTCCTTCCTGACTGGACATAACCAGCTACCTCCCTATTTCCTACAATTATAAAGAAGCAAGAAAGGTGGCAAACATGCTCTAAACTTCAGTTGCTAGGAATTTACATTTTTGCTGTGTGCTTCACTGAGCAAAACCTTTTTGCCCCACTGCAAAAGGTCAGATAAGAGTTTATTATTCTTCTAAGTTTCAGATCTTTGGATTGAAGCAGAGTTCTACCTCCCCTTTCGTCCACTTCGTGTCCAGATGTACTGAAGGTGCTTTACATGTAAAAAATCTAAAGTTAACACTGGAAAACCTGACCATACAACCAAGGTTTAATCAACAGTGACTTAAGCTAGACCAAGAACTATAGAGCTTTCCACTCCACAGTACTGAGACAAGGAGTTAGGATGCTTTCCACCTTTAAGACTAATGTAGCAAAAACCTAAGAGCAATACAACAACAAAGGCTATCACAGACTGGTTTGGGTTGGAAGGGACCTTCAAGACCATCCAGTTCCAACCCCCTGCATGGGCAGGGACACCTCCCACCAGCCCAGGCTGCTCCAAGCCCCATCCAACCTGCCCTTCAACACTGCCAGGGATGGGGCAGCCACAGCTTCCCTGGGCAACCTGGGCCAGGCTCTCCCCACCCTCACACTCCAGAATTTCCTCCTCATGTCTCACCTCAATCTCCCCTCCTCCAGTTTTCATCCATTCCCCCTGTCCTCTCCCTCCCTGCCCTTGTCCCAAGCCCCTCCCCAGCTTTCCTGGAGCCCCTTCAGGCACTGGAAGGTGCTCTAAGGCCTCCCTGGAGCCTTCTCTTCTCCAGGCTGAACAGCCTCAACTCTCTGTAACTGGTAATAGAAGCAGAAAAAAATTATCTTCCTATTTCCACTCTTACTGGAGCAGTAACATTCCCATCAGTAAGCAGCCACCCAACAGCCACAGAAAGGCTGACAGCCTCTCCTCATTAATTTGTAGCACATCTTAATGCTTAAGGGGTGCTGCACCTGAGGCCCACAGAAGTAGCCTCTGAAGCTTTATTTCCAGCATACAGGTGGCCTTAAACCACTTAAGATATAGCTTCATTTTCTTCTGGGTTTTAAAGCAAAGCTGCTACAGACCAGCTTATAGTTATACTTTCAAGATCAGCTTTGTGGTCAAAACAAAACTATTCTGTTATGTGCTCCAGAAAACCCTCCCATGACAGAAGTTTTGAGCTGAATTCTCAAGTGGCCACAGAAGGAATACATTCACAGATCTGCTTGCAGTAGGTATAATATTTGGTTTTATACTTTGACCAGAACATTAAGGCTTCTCCACCCTAGTCACATCAGATAAGTTACAGCAGCAACAGCAACTTCAGACCCTTCACTTGGTGCTACAGCTTCATAGGTCACCTGGGTTATGTATTTGCTAAACAGCCTCCAGCAGTGCAATTAGCATTGCATTACCAAGTGAAAAAAACAACAACAACACCAAAACCCAAACTTTAAAGAAAATACTTCACCTACATTTAGAAGCTCATAAATCTACACTGCATTGCTGATTTCTCCAGACAAAAAACAGTAAAGACCTGACTGCTCTAAGTTCAAGCTCACACTTTCTTGGCAAGCTGTTTAAAAATAGAGATGGATCAAAATACTCTGGCATCACATGCCTACCTGGATCCCAGCCATCTGTCCTACAAAAATTAGTCATTGTTCTGTTTTATTTGGTCTGTTCAGCACTGTACTAGAGTATGCTCTTAATATACAACAATCAAGGCCCACATTTTACATGCAGAAATAAAGAGTCACCAGCTAAACTCATATACTAATAAGAAGCTCTATTAAGAGGCTTGGTTATTCTATTTACACAGTTACAGACATCAACACCAAACTAGTTCACAACCTTTGGACTAGGCTCTTGAACATAGTTTAATCAAAAACCTCTGCAGAAAAATCAGCTGCTCAGAGCAAACACCAGATGGGTAAATCCACTCTCCTTGCTTCAGAAGTTTCTTTCATCCAAGCCATTCCACTTCTGTCCCCCTAGTCAGAAGGCTAAGAATTTCTTAGCCTTTTAGCTATCCTTTCCTGAATTACTGCTCCATAGAACAGTTAGTGTTTCTAAAGGTGCAGTCCCTGGGCTGTAGAACAGAAAAAGAGTCACCTGAGTCAGTGCATTTTTTTTCTTTGGAGTCTAAAAGTATCTGTTAGTTTCTAAAGCAGGGTATTAAATGAGTAATTAACTACAGTTAGAGCAGACTTGCAGCGTGCTGCAAGGTTTGCAGAAGTAGAGAAACAGAAAATTAGTGCTGATTGTGCATCCCTAAACACATCCATGCCAAGACAGTGTTTAGTCATTACTCCACCACAAGCTTCACTATGAAACTGTACAATGCAAGTCACCAAGATGCACCAACAGATTTGATTCTTCTCCTGGTGGTGGGAGAAGAGTCTGTAACTTCAAACCCTGACAAACACATGAAGAACAGGAAATTTGTTACTGTTCCAGGACAGGACATTTCAAAGACATATTCAACAGATGAAGAGTTCTGCTATGCAAAGCCACGGCATAAGACAAGTGTCTTCTGAGCAAGTTATTCTTCCAGTTCATTTACCATCTTGCTCTGACTTGATTTGATCACAGAAGTCAGACTCAAATCAGTCACTCAAGTCAGACTACTACAAATATCCTGAAAGGCAAATATTGTATCCAAGCTACATCTTGAAAAATGGGTTAAGATGAGAACAGACTTTCAAAAGCAGCTCTAGTTTAGCAGTACTTAGATACACTTCCTCAATCCTTTGAGACCAATAATATTCTTCACGCTGCAGGCACTTAACAGCCTGTGTGTTCAGTTCCTTCCCTTTCCTTCCTGCAGTACCTCTGCAGGTCTGCAGAAGATAGTGACTGCTGCATTCAAGAGCATTTGTGCCACCCAAGTGATGCACTTCCCAACACCTGGAAGCTCAGCACCAAGGCATCACCTTTCTACACCTGGAGACAAACCACTGAGCTGTGGAACCTCAGAAGCTAAGGTGTGTGCCTTAGTGCCCAGTTCAATCATACTGATTAGAGGCAACAGACCATTTAACATTAAATAACATAATTAACAAGACAAAGGCTTTTTGTTTAATCTTGGTTTGACTAAAAAGAAATTAACTACTTGACTAGCAGCTCCTGTTACAGGTATTTTATTTCAGATCTGTCAGTTTGAATATTAATGACTTTTCTAGAAGTTCTCACTAACTCTAAACACATAATTTAACCTTTTAGTCCAGGTAACAAACCCAACTAAAGTGGGCAGCACAGAAGTCACTTACTTCTACAGAAAAGAATAGATTAAATAGTGATAACAAAGGGATCTATTCCCCAGATGTAGCAAGTGTTTCCAAATGCTTTGTTGACAGTATTGTAATCACTCTGCTTTATCTCCTACAGCACTGCTCTACAGTGGGTTAGGGCTCTGAAGTGTGTCAACAGTTGCTGGGATCAGAGTTAGCTTGTTAAGCTTAAGTCTTGTCTCCTTAAAGGATTTAGCACCTGAAGCTGTTGCACAGAATCTGTTTGAGCAAAGATGCTCCTGCTGACCTACTAACTAGGAAAACTATTTGTCTCAACTATAGAGGGTAAATGATAGCTGGCACTGGACTGAGCACTGCAGATATGCTGCAGGATGAGAATATGACAACTGTCATTGCTTTACATTTGCTTCCTGGGATTCAGAGAGGACTGACTTACAGCCCATAACTAGTAACAAGTATTCACATGCCCTTGTTGAAGAGTGTTGACTGCACAAGCCCACCCCGAGAAGGTGTCACAAGTAGATGGAACAGCCAGCCCTTTGATGGTGGTTCATGAATCAGCAACTAGTAAAGACTCCTAAGACACAGCATATGGCATGCAAAGGCACTTAGACTGAGAACTCAGCTGCTGGCTCACAATCCTCCACAAGAGATGAGGGCAGTGGTTTGTTGTATTACTTTAGCAGGCTAGTTGATTATGTTAAGTTTTATCCACAGGACCACCACCCTATCGTGATCATTTAGGTATGTATTTTTAAATGTGATGACTGATTTATCAGATTTTATTTCACTAGGAAAAGCACTTGGAGTTTTATACCCTACTGTGTTGTTCTCCTTTTTAGCTTGCCCTGAGTCTTCACACAAAGGATACTTTAAAATGGTACCAACTTGCTACTTAATGCTGCTGACAGAAGCAAATTCTCAAGTACATTGTCAAGAACATGACACAATCAAATGTGCTGTTTTAGCACTGCAGGGTGGCGTTTTCCACCATTTACCACTACTGAACAAAGCATTTGACTTCCACTGCCAAGCTGCACTGCAGTGGCACCCTGCCACATGGTGTGCCTCATCCTGGTTGCTACAGTGAAAACTTTGTCATCACCTTGTCCAGTTTGCTGAGAACAGAACATGATTTAAAGCAAGATCAGGCTTGGAAAGTATCAATATTTTGTCCAAATGACCACCTCTTGGGTAAGCTGTCCCACAGGAAGGGTTCTGCCTGCAGCACTCTGAGAGCTTAACTGCTTGCTGAAGTATTTATTTATGCATCTACCACAAGGCCCAGCCATCCTACAACCCTCAGAGACATGCACCATGAAAAACTTTCCAAAGTACTGAAATACAACTGACTTGCTTGTCCAGCAGTACACAGCTGAGCAGTCCACCCAGAACTTGAGAGCTCCCCACAAGGCTTTCCAACTTCTACCAGAAGTACAGCAACACAAGAACTAAAGCATGAAGTTGTTGCACTTGTTACTTTCCAAGCAACAGATATGGTTCAGCAGTAACACCAGTAGAAAGCTTCACAAGAAAAGCCTTGGGGGAACTCAAAGAGGGAAGACTTAGGTCAGCATCAGGAAGAAATTCTTCCCCATGAGGGCAGGAAGGCACTGGCACAAGTTGCCTATGGAGGTTGTGGCTACCCCATCCCTGGAGCTGTTCAAGGGCAGGTTGGATGAGGCTTGTGCAGCCTGGTCTGGTGGGAGGTGTCCCTGCTCATAGCAGGGAGGTTGGAACCTGATGATCTTGAAGGTCCCTTCCAACCTTCACCAGCCTATGATTCTATGATAACTCTGCAGTATTTCACACAAGTACCTTTTGCAAGGTGTCAGCTATCAAAAGTTGGTCTGAGAGTTTGCCAGCAAGCTCAGCCTTGGCAGAAAAAGTTGAGCTTTGAGATTCAGACAAAGCAATTCAGATAGAATTACCCTTGGACCAGATCTGTAAATACCATGACAAGTGTCCAAGACAAATTGCTTCAATGCTAACTTGAACCTCAGTGTCCTCTCTGACAACAGTTCTGGCTTAGTGTCACCTCCAGCCATAACATGAGGCTGCCCAACAGCTTGTGCCAGAACTCAGCAGCAAAGCCATCCATTTCCACACCACTTGACACTTCAGCGTTGGTGTCAGCTGAAGATATAGCTCCCTAGATATGACAAAACTAACTCCCCTCCATCTTCTCAGGTTTGTTCTGCTGCCACTACCAGGGGAAACTGCAAATTTCAGCTGGTGTTTCCTGTGCCCACAAGCAGTGGTCAAACCACAAGCCAAGCTTGTGGCTCTTCTCTGCCACACTCCAACAAGCAGCTCACAGTACAAGTCCTAATCCTACAGCAGCTCAAGTTCCAACTCCTCTCCCAAGCCAAAACTTGCATATTAGCAACATGGGTCTGTGCTCTGCTAAGAAGCAGATAATTGATACAAGTTTAGACAGTGAAGGTAATTCTGCATGACTTGTATTACCTGCTCTGTAGCCTTCCAGCCTACAAGACATAAAATTCAGCTTCACAGTTCATGATAGCTATGAAAGTCTACAGCAAGGATGCACTATGTGTACTGTAGTACACAGCTGGAATGGGAAGGATCATCTTTATAAGAGGTAGTTCTATAAAAAGTCATGCACAGATGCAAGTAAGGAGGGTGAAGGAAGCAGTGTTTATGTAGTAGTCAGACTGGGAACAAGAACAGGCAAAGGTCACAGCACTATCACAGTGTATGTTTTGTTCAAGTCACTTCTAGGTCTTCATTACAACAGGAATCCAGAATTTTCCACCCTAAACTACACTAAGAGCAACCTGTCTCAAAGCCTGTTTTTCCACTTTCCTTTCTGCTGAAGTACTTCAGCTGGGGATTTAAAAAATAATATATGTTTTTAATCCCACCAAATTTGGTCTCGTTCCCAAGGCCATACCATGGCTAAGTTCCTTTTGTAATCTTCTTCCCTGGATCCAGCAATTCCAAACACTCAGTCTCGTGGGAAAAAAAAAAAAAAAAAAAAAAAAAGCCATCAGGAACTTAATGCACAAACACTTCCCAGCCAGGTAGAGTTACATCTTTCTGCTAAGTGGGCAGCTGGGGTCCTGCTAAGGGCAGTGTAATGCAACATAAGCTGGCAAGTTCAGGTTTGTCCTCACCCTGAGGCCAAATGCAGGCTCCAATTGTTGTAGTTTATTCTTCCTGCCCTATAGACACATCCTGAAACATGAGAATAGCTACTGGACATGACAATTTAGAGGCATCAGGTTAAAGAAGTATCCTCCCTAGTAGCTTTACATTTCAGCTGAGTCTGCTTTTTTAAATAAAGTTACACTAAGCTGACCACGTAGATCTCAATATCAGGAAATCCACACAGAGTTTCAGTCTTGTCTGAAGGATTTCTGTGACCAAAGCAGCAGCCCTCAGCTGTAGCCTTCCCTGCCATGAGGGCACATGTACTCCATGGTGTCCAGTGAAAGAAATCACATGGAAGTGGCCAGGTTGTCCATGAGGCTTCTTCTCTCCCTATTACTGCCTGTAATAACTGACCACATTCAACCAGCTGGGATAGTGAAGCTGTACAACATAGTGGACTCAATCACAGATACAAAACAGATAAAATGGTAAGAGATCACCTTTCTCAACCCAACTTAATCCCTGGCAGCACAGGCCAGAAGAGGGACCTGCCTTAAGTCCCTACCAGCCACAGGCAAGGCTCATGCCATAGATATTTCATTTTTCTGTCCACTCCTCCAGGCCCTGTTTATGAAACTGGAAAGACCAGGGAACATGGTAGTGACTGCATACAGCTTTTCTCAAGCTCAAGGCCTTTGGAGCAAGTCAGTGAATACAGCCCTCCCAGCTAGGAAGGAGTCTACTGCTACTAGAAGCACTTGCTAGGGCATGGAGAGAAACAGCCTTATTTATTTGGCACGGTATTTCAGGTACAGAAGAAAACAGGAAGGTCTCCTTCATACACACCCACCCTATCACCTCAGCCAGCTTTGACCTAGCACGTGTGCCCACTCGACTTATTTACACGTTCTCTAAGGGTTTTCGAGGCTGCTGGGAACCCTGAGCCTCCCTTTCCCGGGGCAGACCCACCCACCCACCCCGCTACACCTCAGACAGCCGAGGGGTGCCCTCTTCTATTCACTTCCAAGACGAGCTCACCAGCAGAGCGGCCTGAAGGACAGGAGGGTGGCTGCCCGCCCCCGGGGACACCCCTCTCGGTTACTGCAGAGCCGAAAGGAGCCCCCGGTAGAGACCAACACCGACCCAGAGGGTCCCGCTCCCCTTCCCTCACAGCCCGGGGCCTGGGCCGGGCCGGCCCCCCCCCCCGGGGCCCGAGAGCGGGCCGACCCCTCGCGGAGCCCCCGGGCCCCCAGCACCGCCCCGAGCCGGCCCCCCTCACCTTGACACGGATCTCGTAGGTGGTGAAGCGGCCGCGGCCCACCCCCACGGTCTGCGGGTTGCCCACGTCGATCTCCAGGAAGTTACTCGGCGGCCCGTAGGCGTCGTTCAGATTCTGCGGCTTGCTGATCAGCCGCCGGGTATCCGCGATCGTCTCGGCCATGGCGAGAGCGGGAAGCACCTTTTCTTTTCTCTCTCTCTCTCTCCCCCCCTCCCCGCTGCGGGGCGAGCAGGAGGCGAGGAGCGAGCACCGACCCCGACCGGCAGCCCCGCCGCCCGCCCCCTTATCCCCCCGCGGCCAGCTGACCGCCCGCGCGCAAGGCACGCTGGGTGTTGTAGTCCTGAGCGGCCGCCCCGCCGGCTGCTCCCCGCGCTGCCCCCCCCGCCCGCCGAACTACACGTCCCGGCGTGCGCGGCAGGCGCGGTGCGGCGGCGTGGGAGCTGGGGCTGGGGCCGGGGGAAGGGAGCGGCGGGCCGGGCGCGGGGGGTGGGCCTGGGCTGCCCGCGGGTTTCCCACCCTGCGGGCTTTCAGGACCTTCGCTGGCCCGGGGAAAGGAGTGCGGGGTCGGGGCTGGGCTGGGCCCGGCCCCTCCCGTGAGGCCGAGGCCGCCGCTGAGGCGGTAGCAGGGCTTTGGAGCGTGGGCAGGCGAGGGCGAGGCGGTTCTGCCAGCGCAGCTGCAAGCTAAGCCTTTTCTTTTAAACCAAAGAAGGGTTTTAAGAACAGGCGGCGGTCCTAAAGCGTTACTGCCGGCTGCAGCTCTTCGCCTGCAGAGCCCTTCTCGGGGGCAGAAAGGAAAGGCTGCTTCCTTGCAGGTGGGGAAACCTCAGGTAGGTTAGGTCAGGCCAGGCACATAACCTTGGCCAGGAACATAACCTTGGCCAGGAACATAACCTTGGCCTTGCTGGTAAAGAACCAGAGCAGGGTTTTTGTGACAGCATTGCCAATGGGTGTGAACAAAAACGTGTGTGTCAAGACCAGGGAAACAGGCAATGCTATAATCAAGGTAAGTGGTGGGGAGCCAGGATGAAGAGACTGGATAGGAAATGAAGAGTGTTGGGCAGAGAGAATCAGCCAGGTGCAAATGTAGGCAGGAGGAGATGCTACCAAGAGCCCCGAGTTGAAAATGAAGGCCAGGTTATTGACACAAGCTGCAAGCAAGGTGGCAATGTTGTCTGTCATAGCATTAAAGCCTTTACAGATTCTTTAATTTTCACAAACAGTACACATTTAATAGCAGTATAACCGACTGGCCCGTATTTTGTATCTTCAAATCTTACGAAAATTAAGAGCTTGGTCACCTTTTATTCATAAGGAAAAGAAAATTGTATTTACAGAAGAATTTTTTAAAAATCTATTTTAGTAACTTGGAGAGAGAAAGCAAAAAAGAGAATGAGAGAAGGTCAGTGGACAGAATTGTTCACTTCCAAGATATAATAAGGTCTTTGATTCTTCAGTGCTTGATTGAAGTAGATACTGTGTTATGATAGAAGAAATGTTGCCAAAAGAAGTGGGATGTTTTCTTGATGCACCTAGGACATGGGAGAATAGAAATTATGTGATTCCACTGCAAGTATTTTGAAATTACACTGTCATCTTTGAGGTCTTCCAGACTTCTTTTATCCATTAATAGTGCCCCTCCAATGATTAAATGCATATATAGTTTTCCTTCCTTCCCTCCCTCTTTCCTTCTCCATTACTATGCCTGTAGATAGTATTTATGTTTAATATTTATTATTATTTCTCCCCCTACTCCCCTTCCCTACTTTCTTTCTGCCAATAACTGCCAACTACTCACTTTATAATTATCAACAGAAATTAAGGTGACAGTTTCACACAGTGGGAGTGAAAGGGAGGTTTACCTGAAATACATACTATTTATGAAACTGGTCTTGCAGCAAGGCAAGACAAAATTCATTAATTCTGCTGAGATTCCATTTGCATGCATCTGGGTAGGCCTTTTGTTTGTTACACAGCCTATGCTACCACATCTGACTGCAACTATGAAAATAAAAGCCCTGATATTAGGTGTGATATGTATTTTTCTGCCTCTTGGCCAAGCCTGGTTTCAGAATGTATTCCAAAGAAACAAAACTGCCAAATAGTGTAGATTTGGGAAGTTAGATGAATGAAGAATGTAATTTCTTCTCGTGATGGATAAATAAAATGGAGTGAGGCTTAAGCTGAATGTTTTCTTGTGGGACATCACCTCAGCACCACTGTTCTGGCTGCTCTTCCCAACAGAGATGCCTGGTGGTGGAGCCCTATGGAGGCAAAACTGCAGGCAGTGGGTGCTTGTGTGTCTGTAGCAGTGGTAAGTCAGGAGGTTCCAGGGATTTGGTGAGGACTCCCATCTCTGGTTTTCTTTTCCTTGAGGTCAAATAGAAATCCTCTGATCTGGGAGACAAAGGGGAAGATGTCCCCCCTAACATGTGAAAGCCTGCATGCCACACAGGCTAATAAGGCAAAGAGAAGGATCAACGGTGAGGGAAAAATCAGAGTCCTGGGAGCCTCCTGGTTCCCCTTCAACCCTCAGAAAATGCATTTGTTTATTTGGAATTGTGTTTCTGATGGTTTTTGTGATCCGTAAGACATGTCAACCATCTGTCATTGCTTCTGCTCACTAGAAAGGTTTTTTCTCTCAGGATGAAGGTGAGCAGAAATTCAGAAACGAAAGTTTCAATTCCTACTTTCACATGAAACTTCGGGCCAGATTTCAAATCTGATGGGAGAGAGGTCAGCTGTGTTTGTAGGTCCAAAGATTAGATGTAAGAAATCAAGCGTTCAGAGCAACAGTGACAAGATTAGGTGCTCATGGATCTGTTACTACACGTTATTTATTCAACTGTGACACAAAGATTTTCTGGCATAACTCCCAAGTGGCAAAATGAATAGCAGAGTCTCATAGCATGAGTCCACAGAAGCAGGTATTAATGGATTATTAATTCTTAAATTTGGTATAGTAATACCTCACAGTAGTTTTTTGTTTGTTTCTTCATTTCTAAAAGAAAAAGTAAAATTTAACTGGGAAGAAAACCAAATCTCTCCGTTATCCAGGTAGGACTCTTTTGACAACTGCCCAGGTTAACACATTTTAGCCAACACAGGCATATTTGTCAAAACTGGTGGGGAATGCTGACTCAGGAGAAGGCAAAACCCACAAGGCATTGAATGAATTGTGCAATGCTTCATGTGGAAAGATGACTTCCTGATCCCTGCATTAGCTGCCAGTGCTTTGAAACGTGGGGTTTGAAAATCTGCATTGTGTACTTAGAGAACCATAGAATCCTAGAATGGCAGGTTGGAAGGGATCTCAAGGATCATCTGTTCCAACCTTTCTAGGCACTACTCTAGTTGATAGGATGGCTCAGCACCCTGTCAAGCTGAGACTTCAAACTGCCCAATGTGAGGGAATAGTACTTATCTGCTATGTAAAATATTAGGCATACAAATGGAATTTCTATTATCCACATTATATATGTGCTGAGATGTATCTATTCTATTCAATTCCTCTTCTCCCTTCTTACACATTATTATCCCTTTCAATAAGAGATGATCCTCATACAGGCTTCTAGATTCTTAATGTTTAAATCATCATCCACCACCTCATGGTGTTCATTTCTACTGGGAACTTGTTCTGGGAGATGCTGAGTAGTGCCTGTGCAGCTGCAAAACTGCAATGAATTCCTAGCACATTGAGCTTTCTCAGCTGACTGAGATGCAAGCTGTAAAAACAGTGAAAATGGCTTTAAGGCATACGTTTGGGAACATTTATGCAGCTTTTTTAATCTGAGGCTTGATAAGCAATGTAGATTGTTAATAGCATATTTGATTGTCTCAAAATGATTAGGTTATTATCAAGTTTACTCCAGAGTACTTTGACATAATCCCAGGAAAATGGCTTTTGATGGGAAATGTGTTGATGAAAACCAGCCACAACATCCATTTGCTTAGAGTTGGCTGGATGGTCAGTTCTGTATCAAAAGTACATGTATGTTTGGGAGCCAGAGTTGTTTCCCATGGTGGGAATGTCTTGCAGCCTTGCAGGCAGGTAAACCCTGCCCTCTTTCTGCTGAAACTTGGAGAGTGTCTAGCAGGGACCCAAAGACTCCTGCATTGATCCCCATAGGGTTCAGCACATCAGGATTTCTAGGAGTGGAGTTTATACCACTAGAGGCCAGAAGGGTTTTATTAAACCCCTAATTTTTATTCCTGTTAAAGACCACCCACACCTTTGGCTAGCTGGCAGACTAGCAATAATTATGCAGCTGGGTTGAACAAATGTTAGTTTAATTACTACACAGTTGCAATTTCCCGTTTTGGGAGGTGAGCAAAGGTTCAGGTACAGGGAATGAAGCACAAATGTGCCATGGATCTCTGTCTGTTGCAGGGCATCAACCATGCTAATCTAGAAAAGTGTGCTTGAAAGTCCTGTTCATTTAGGGTAACACCAAAATGTGGTTTTGCCAAATGCTTACAGCCAGTTCCTTGGGTGTGCAGTACAGTGTGTGGTGGGATTTCAGAGTTTGCCAGTGAGCAGAAGACTCAGCATTGCAGCAGGTTTATTCACGTAGGTAGGAGATGTCAGAACAGACCCAAGTAGGAAGTTTGGATAACAAGGTTAAGAAAAAAACAGTGACAATTTAAATAAATCAGATGGTTTTTTTTTTTGCTGAAGATTATGCTGTCATTTTCTCCAATTATTCTTGACATTTCACCCATTCGTATTGTGATCTGAGTTAATAATGGAAGAAAAAAGGGCTCTTGTTGCCTTGTTTATCCTTTGTTCTCAAGGAGATAAGCTGTTTATAAAGATAAGTTATTTGTTATTTAAATCGCTTTTACTCAAGTTGTTTGCTTCCTTGTTTGAGTTTCTAAAAATATTGCAACAATTGTGATGCATCTTTGAGACATCTATTCAAAACACTGTGATTTGTACTGAGAATCATTCCTAAATGGGCACAGGTGTTGATAGCTGTAACATGCTAGAATGAGTCAAAACCAATAAATGCTCAATAAAGGAAAGATGAAAGAAAATGCACTGAAAACATCTCTTTTAATTGGCACTTTAGTTCACTGCTTAATTAGTTATGTGGCACTGAAGATGTGTCTGGAGCAACTACGTATTTTAAAACAGCTGAACATGTTAGAACAGAACCTCAGTCATTTGGTATTTTCAGAATCATAAACATTATTTTTAAAATTAGCAGTACTATTCAGGATATAATCAACTCCTGTTTGCAAGCCATTCTACAGTGCTTTGTTGCCACGTTTTGCTTTACTCTTATAAGAGAAACGTTAACACTAAAATAAGGTATGGGAATTCTGGCATGGCCAAACCAAAAGTCAGTTAAAGCATTTCCCTGGCACTTTGACCATGAGCAGACACACTGCTATCTATTCCTTGCACAATGCACTCTGTAGGCAACATCTTTTGAATCACATCCTTACCTTTGGTTGTATTTCTGATGGGAAAAGAGGGCCAGCCCGTGAACAGGCGAGTATTATTCTTCACTATTATGGTAGTGAGACCTTGGCTCAGGTTGCCCAGGGGAGCTGTGGCTGCCCCATCCCTGGCAGTGTTGAAGGGCAGGTTGGATGGGGCTTGGAGCAACCTGGTGTGGTGGGAGGTGTCCCTGCCCATGCAGGGGGTTGGGACTGCATGATGTTGAAGGTCCCTTCCAACCCAAACCATTCTGATTGTATGATTATGGTTAGTGACTCCTGAGTGCCAGTGCCTTTCCCTTGGAGCATCAGCTTTGTTTTTTTGCATTCTGCCTTTCTGTCAAAAGAGCTTTGTAGTCACACTCGAGGTGGTTGGATCAGACCCCCAGGTGCCTCTGGAAGGAGGGAGTCCATCAGCATTCTCCCAGGCCCCCGGGAGCCCCACGTTGGTAGCAAAACTGATAACACCAAGGACAAGGTTTCCTGACTGCTAAGCACACACTGGCCATAGGGGGCTGAATCAGCCTCTAGGTTTTGTTTTAGCTTCAGGGAAATTACTTTTACATTAACATATCTTGCTGTTGTGGTTTAAATATACATTCATAGGTATTGAAGCAGTTGTACTGCTAATGTGCAGATAGGCTGTAACTCTGGCCTGGATTCTTTGTCCTTAATACGTTACAAATACTTGTCCTTCATATTTTATGGTCCACGCTTTTAAAGGTAAGCAACCACGATCTTAGAAATCATTGACAAAACGCAAATTCAGTTGCCAAAACTGAAAAAAAACCAACAGCTGCCGAGCGGGCCAGAAAGCTCCTGCAGCAGATACAACCACCATGCAAGATGGGAATCATAGACCCGTCAAGGTTGGAAAAGATCTTCAAGACCATCCAGTCCCACCACCCACCCACCAACCCCTGAGCACTACATCGTTTTACCAAACACCGTGTCTACCCTTTTTTTTATTATTATTATTATTTTTTTTAACATCTCCAGGGACGGCGCCTCCGCCGCCCCCCTGGGCAGCCTGTCCCAGTGCTTCACCCCTCTTCCTGCGAAGAAATGTTTTTCTAAAAAGCGCGGGGATGCGTGAGACGCGTCTGTGGCACCAAGGACCGGGCCCAACGGGCCCTGCAGCCCAGCACAGGTTATCGACACCCTGGCCAGAACCCAAACAAGCAGGCACAGCCACAGGGAGGTGAAGGACGGTTTCTATCCCCTATTCCCAAAGCCCCCTCCCCCGTGTCCCCCCTGCCCGGGCACTCCGGGGTTTACAGCCCATCCCAGCTTCTCAGGATCCGTTTCCCGCCCCTGTTCACACGTCCCGCAGCAGGTCACTCTGTACCTTTTAAGGGATAATTCTGACCTCTCCTGCCCCCGTGGCTGCCTTCCCCATCCCCAGCACGACCTGCACCCCCGGGTGCCCCCCTGCCCCGGGGAGCAGGGCAGAAGGGGCCTCGCTGGGTCTGACCTTGGCCATCGATCCTGCCCCGTGTCGGAGCCCCCAGGTGGAGCCCGCTTCACTCCCTCAGCTCCTTGGGCCGGAAAACCCCCCCGGGGGTCCTTGGAACGGGCGGAGACCTCACTTCTCTCCAACAAACTTATATTCCAAGCGCTAGGGTGTGTGTATAGATATAAAAAACCATCCCCAGGCTGTGCGCCTCACGCTCCCCTCAGGCGGGCGGACTCCATTTCCCGGCGCGCCCCGCGCCGCCCCCGGCCGGGCGGGCGGGAAGGAGGGAGGGAGGGAAGATGGCGGCGCCCGCCTCGCCCTTGGGGGCTGCGCGCTGCCTGCTGCGGGCTGCGGCCCGCCTGCCGCCCCTCCGGGCCGCCGCGCCGCGGGCAGGTCAGTGCTGCCGCGGGACGGGGCTGGGCTGGGCTGGGCTGGGCTGGGCTGGGCTGGGCGGGACCGCTCCCTGCCCTGCTCGCCCGCAGCCGGCAGGGTGTGCGGTTCACCGGCCGCGGGAGCTGGTGCGTCGTCCCCCCCCCGTCCTCCCTGTGGCGGGAGGGAGGCTGTGCCCAAGGGGAAGGGGTTTGGCCGCGGCCGGGCGGGCAGGGAAGGAAGGCTGCAGCCGCCGGGCCGTGCGCCGGGCCCTGGCGTGCCCGGTGTCCTCGTGTCCCCCCTCCCTGGGCAGGCCTGGCCGCCCAGCTGGTCCCGGAGGAGCCCTGTGTCCCCGGGCCAGGCCCGGCAGCGGGGACGGAGCCGGGGACGGGCCCAGAGCTCCCGGGTTGAGGATGCTGCCTTCCCGGAGTGAGCAGGGCGGCACTGGGCTGTGGCTGCCCCGGGAGCTGGCCCTGGCCTGACACAGCGTTCTCTAGGCTTTGCGTCTCTGAGGGGCTTTTCCCCCCCAGAAGGATCCTTCGATGCGTAGAGCAACTTTACTAATACAGTCTAATACACAAATGCACAGGGGACTAGGTTTGGTTAAGTTGAGGGTCAGGTAAGGAGCAGAGGTCCTTTAGCTTCAGTGAGAGTTGTTCGTTCTCTGCTGGCCTGACAGAAGCGTGGGGATTCGGCTGAGGTGCGCCCAGAGGTCTGAAAGTCAGTCAGCAGATGTAGGAGCAATGATCGTGGAGCTCCTGGAGAGAGGCCAGAGGAGGCCACCAAGATGATCCTTGGGCTGAGGCAGCTCTGCTCTGGAGACAGGCTGGGAGAGTTGGGGTGTTCAGCCTGGAGAAGAGAAGGCTCCAGGGAGACCTTAGAGCACCTTCCAGTGCCTGAAGGGGCTCCAGGAAAGCTGGGGAGGGACTTGGGACAAGGGCAGGGAGGGAGAGGACGAGGGGGATGGATGAAAACTGGAGGAGGGGAGATTGAGGTGAGACATGAGGAGGAAATTCTGGAGTGTGAGGGTGGTGAGAGCCTGGCCCAGGTTGCCCAGGGAAGCTGTGGCTGCCCCATCCCTGGCAGTGTTGAAGGGCAGGTTGGATGGGGCTTGGAGCAACCTGGGCTGGTGGGAGGTGTCCCTGCCCATGCAGGGGGTTGGGACTGGGTGATCTTGAAGGTCCCTTACAACACAAATCGTTCTACGACAAGTGTTCATGTACGCACATTATATTGTGATTGTCCAATGTTTATACATCTTAAGTGAAATAGGCAAGCACTGCAGTTAGTACTATAGTTCTATACGTTCTGTTTGATATTGATCTAACAGTTTAAATCTCTGTAGATTGTGTTTTATAATGAACATAGTACCATTTTTAAAAAGCTGTCAGTCCAAACCCAGTGGCTTTGAGGTGTAGTTCTTCAGCTTCCATGTTAAAGTGAAGGTATTCCTTACAGGTGGTATTTGAGAACATCTGCAACCATCATTGGTTTGATCCGTGGTCTTGGTTCTATGATCACTGGTTTATACCTATTTTAATTTTGTGGTTTGCTTTCCACACTTCTATACCTTTTCCTTAACCAAAAAACTGCACAAGTAGTATTTGAAGTTGCAGTTTCACTGATACACCTTTCTGTCTTTTTCTGCTTTCATCAGTAGGTCAGATTGTTAAGTGGGGTGTGCATGGAAATAATACAATTAATCTTAGTTCAGAATAATGTCACAGGCATGTCTGCAAAAAAGCAGAATTCTGGTTCCAACTCGTGTGTTTCTCTAGAAGCTGAAGTACTGCTACATATCCTGCCTGAATGAATGAACAGCAAGGAGGCTAAACAGGGGCTCAGTGATTCAGCCAAGTCCTGCAATGAGACAAAGACAGGAGAACACCCCAAGTTCTTTTCCTTGTATCTCAGCTGCAACCTGCCCCTTCTGATTTGAACTGCCCAATTCAGCAGGTGTATTTTTCTCTCATTTGTTTTGTACTCCTGTAACATTTTCAGTTTGTGCAGATAACTTAGCCTCTCTCCCTCAATATCAGACTTGGCTTTTCTAAGGATTCTATGAAGTGTTGGAAAGTGAATAATTTCTTCAGATGACCTCCTCTCCCGTTCTTCTCATTAAGCATTGCAAAATATTTGGAATGCATGTTTTTGCATGGTTTTTAACTTCACGGCCGGTGCTTAACTCATACAAATTCTTGTACACCATGGGACAGTTTGCCTGTTTGAGACTGATTCTGCAAAATTGCACATACATTCAATAAAAGATGAGCAAGAGAACATTATTATCAACTACACAACCAGCATGCAAAAACCTCTGTCTTTTTTGAACTTTTATTGCCTTTAATCCCATTCTTCTGCAGGAAAATAACTTTTGGAGCTACAAGGCTGTACCTTTGCTCTTCCCCATGGCTGTGGTATCATCTTGAGAGGAAAAGCTTTTGCAGCAGTACTGTTATCAGCTTCATTATCTGTTTAGCCAGGTCTCTGATAACCACCGGCTGCCAGTTGATAAAAGTGCCCTCTGACTTCAAAGTCCTCTTCTGCCATGGCAGCTGTGTTTCCTAGGCAATTTTAGCAGCTTTATGTTAAAAGTTTTGGGATTTGAAGCAGTTTGGCTTCGTTGTAACCCAAATTAATATTCTGAACTTCGGCTGGGATTGCTGAAAACTGGACAGGTATTAAAAGCAGCTGTTTACCACATGCCTTCCCACCCCACCTTTCAAATTCCAGTGTTTGTGGAAAGCTCTGAAGGCAGAAACAGGCGTGATTCCTGTACAGATGTGATTGCCTTAACACTGGTTTAGCAGAAGCTGTGCCAGCTTCTTGCTTGTGACTGTTAGCAGAGGTGGCAGATGAGTGATTTTGGGGTCATTAGCTTTGGTGCAGTTGTAGCCTCCATGTGTTTGGTTTAGATGCAGTTCTCAAACAACTGTGAGTTGGCAATTTTTTTTATTTTCAGACAACCAGTAACAAACCATTATGGCAAAGTGTCATAGGAAATGGTTAATTTGTCATCTCTTTTGTCTTCAGAACACATTTGCTTCAAAATATGCTGTAATCAAACTCAGTTCTTGAGTGTAGTTCAGGGGTAATTAGATACATTTAACTTCCCTTATACTGAGAAAGGTCAATGTTGTCTTCCAGTCTTCATCTCCATAAAGGAAAACTGTTTCTGGTCATATCCGTGAGGCATACATAGAGCACAAGGATTAAAGGTGATTTTATTTTTTTCATTGTCAGTCCCTTAAAGTGCTTGTTTCATCTTCATCTCCAGAATTAATAATACACATTTTTGTGGGTACTGTACGTGAATGGCCTTCTAGTGAGGTGAATATTGTCACCTGAACCATGGTTTTACCTTCTGCAATAAAAGGAGTTCAGTTCCATTGTTTTATCTTTGTTTCTTTAGCTGGGTATTATCTCTCTGTCCTGTTTTGTTTTCATCCCATTTAAAGGTCTACAATTCTGATCATGTGTTTAAAAGATGTTTAGTTCGAGGGCAGTAAGAGATCTTGCAGACCACATTTTAATTAATCTGTGGAAGTACAACACATTTTCTCTTCCAGAAGTGAACAGTTATCTTAAATTCACATGAAATCTTCTCATGTTACTTGAAAGTTTACAGATTATTTAATGAATTCAAAGGTGTTCATGTCTACAGTCATGGAAAGATAGCAAAGATGAAATTCATGGCAGGGAAGCCCAGATTCTTTGCCTAGGCCCTGAAATATGGGGGAAACAAGGACCTGCCTGGTTTGTTGTTTGGTTTTTGTTTGTTTGTTTGTTTGTTTTCATGAGCATTCTCTTCTGACAGATTTTAAACATTATGGTTCAAAACTTTACCTAATGAAATCCAATCCAGGAAAAATGTAAGGATTGCCAGGGTTATTCCTCTGTGCTCTCAACCTCCTGGCTGCTGTCAAGATGTCTTCTGAGATGCCCCAACCCAGCTTCCATTTTAGATTGTCTTTGCACATAAATAACTTCAGTGCCTGCCTCAGCTGGGGCTGTTGCTTTCACAAACAGCATCACTGAAACTCACATGCCTTTTTTCTCTGTTGTCTCGACCATCAATTCTAAGTGGCAGCAGAAAAACTTGACAACATACTGATTAGTTTTTCAGTTTGTTGCTCTTTTCCAGAGCAGAAGGTCCCTGGAGTTAAGAACACTTTATATTTTTATGTAGGCACTTACCTTTGCAGTGATGAATTAAGGCCAGTTTACTGAAGATGTCTTAAATTTACCACTTTAAAGGACATTTTTATGATTTCAGGTTGGCATTTTCATTAGGCATTTAAAAAGATTTCTTTGGCTTTGGTGAGTTTTTCCTCTGGGGTTTCTCCAAAGCAGGGATTTTTTTTGTTTGTATCACGATTGGTCTTTGTTGCAGCTTGGGCTGTGATCCTTGGATAGGAAAGCAGAAAGGAAAATGCAAGCAGCTAATTTTGTGGCTTAAAATAAAGTGAGATTTTTAGGAATAGGAGTTTAACGAAAAGGAGCAAGCTGGTAGCAACTCATGAAGAAGCAGGGAGTGTCAGGCTGAATGTGGTAACATCCAACACTGTCCTGCACCACCAAGGAGGAAAAGATAGGTTATGGATAAGTGCTTGTCTGTAGTTTTACACTGTTTTATATAAAACCAGGTGAATAATGAATTGACACTGTGCTTTTCTCTAGCTGTATCTAGAACACTGGAGATAGAGGATGCTTTCTCTGTGTGTGAGACTTAAAGATTTCAGAAGGAACCTAATAAAAATGCAGTAGCAGTTTGTGTAATACAAAGATAATGAAATGAGATAAATGAAAACCTATCTATTGCATGGAGGAGGAGACTGTAGGACATTATTGTGTTGAATCACGGGTGATTCCTATCCTAAGAGTGGTTTCCTTGATGTAAAATTGTGGAAGGTGTTCCTCTGCTAAGTATTAACATTTCTACTTTCTTTAATTTAAGTTCCGGAATAATTAAGCAGCAGAGTTGTGTCTATGATTTTTCAATCTATTCCACAAAATGAAGGTTAAAAGGGAAGACCCACTTTTATTTTTTTGTCTCTTAGAATAGTTTATCACTTGAGTAGCTGTTTTCTATTGACTTACCTCTAAAGCTCCTCCAAACTTTTTAAGAGTGCCTTTTTGCAGCTACAAGTTGGAGTTTATCACTTACCAGTTACTGGGTGTCTCCTGGTTGTGTGTTATGGTGTACCCCCATAATATTTAAATCCCAGCTTTAAATCCTAATATTATTTTAGGATAACAGTGAGTAATTTGTCCCATGACACCCTCTGTCATCACTTGTGCATACTCTCTGTCATCTGTTAATGAAGGAGTATCTTCTTCCACTCCCAGCATGGTTAGCTGTAAGTACATATAATCTGAGACAAAAAACATGCTTCTGAGCAGTCCTACTGGTGTGCTTTGTGGCCAGGAAGGTCATGAGCTGCAAACCCTTTCTTATCCCTAAATCAGCTTTTGTTTTTTTTTCTCCAATCTTGTGGTAAGCAGTAGGAGCTGGTGGCTTCAGAGGTATCATGGGGCACGGACTGTCTCTCACACAGGTGCTTTTGGAGCAGTCAAGCTCTGCACGTTGCCAAGGCATGGATGGTTCAGAGGTACAGATGACATGACTGAGGCTGACTTTATGTGGCAGTGGACTGGTTGAAAACAAAATGAAAAAATTGTAGATCTTCTACAGTAATTCTAGAGAGGTGTCCCTGCCCATGCATGGGGGTTGGATCTAGTTGGTCTTTAAGGTCCCTTCCAACCCAAACCACTCTGGGATTGTATGATCTTCTCTGCCTTTTCCCGTTCCCTTGGGAGGCAGGTCAGGTATTGCTGACCTCTTCCTGACAGATTTTTGTCAGACTTATTTTTAAAATTCACTATCAATGAAAGTTTTCCAACTTCTAGACTATTAATCAATTGCACCGTCTTAATTACTAGTTACTAAAGTAACTGTATAAATACAGTATTTCCTTTTCTCAGTTACCTGTGTGTATCTGGAGATAGCTAAGTGCTTTTCTTTAGTCTTCTCTGAAGGTTTTACTAAAAATTTTGCAATAACAGACTTTGAACTCAACTCTCTTTATGGCATCTCTTTAGCTAGGGATCAGCGAATTACTTCTAATTCATAGCAGGAACTCAGTTCCTTCAGGGCAGGAGAATTCAGTGTAATTTGACTGCAGATGTAAACGACTGTCTTGCTTTGGAGAAGAATGGGCACAAGTTGCTCCTGGGGAGATTCCAATTGGACACAAGAGGTAAATTTTTCCCCGTGAGGACAGTCAGACATTGGAATAGTCTCCCAAGGGAAGTGATGGATTCCCCCACATTGGGCAGTTTGAAGTCTCAGCTTGACAGGGTGCTGAGCCACCTCATATCAAATAGGGTAGTGCCTAGAGAGGTTGGGCCAGATGATCCTTGAAGTCCCTTCCAACCTGCCATTCCTGGATTCTATGAAACTAAGGTGTTACTTGCAATAAATATAATTTGGTCTAATTATTCAGTTTCATCCTTCTCTTTCATAACTATATTAATTTAATGTTTCATTGAAGAATTTAAAACTCTTCTTGTGCCTCTTACAACTTCTCTGTGGGTTGTGACCCATGGTTTAACAAATAGTCCTTCAAGTCATCTTGTAGTCCCCCATGTAGTTCATACCTCTCATGAAATATGACATGAAAATTGAAAAATGTGTTTGATACCAGTATCAAATAGGATTATTTTTTTTTCATGTGTTCTTATATTGCCCCTCATGTATATACATCAGGGTACTTGTGGGTTTTAATTTTATTTTTCCCCTGGGTCCTTTTCTGCATTGCCCACCTCATCAGTTATTTATTTCCCCTGAGCACCATACTTTGTCCCTGCTGGATTGTATCCTATTTGTATTAGATTGTTTGTCCAGTTGCTCAGAGTTGCCTTGCCTTCCAGGGTGTTTGCAGCCCCCTCCTGACTTGCTGTAATCTATATTCCCAGCCCATGTGCTTTATTTTGACATATACAGGTCAGGAAATCCAGGAAATTCTGGATTGCACCAAGCAGAGATTCAGAACCCCCTCTGAAACTACTGGAAATACACACCTAGTTTAACTGTAGTAATTATCCATTACATTGAGTTTTTTCTAGCTGTTTTTGTACCTGCTCAAAAGTAATTTCATTTGCAACTTGATTTCTTTATGTATGAATTTGCTATGTGACCCAATGACAAAAGTGTTACTGCAGTTAAGATGGTTTTCCTCTATCCACTAAGCATGTTGCCTGATCAGAAAGGGAAACTTGATTTTAGGCTGATCCTGAGGAGATGATATTGCCTTTTCTTTGTTACGTTGTTATCTTGTTGAGTGCTTTATATATATTTGTCTGTGTCTGTCTATCGTTATCTATCTATCTATCTATCTATCTAGCTATCTATCTATCTATCTATCTATCTATCTATCTAAAACCTGCTTCTGCTTGTTCCAGTATTTTTGAGTGTTTTGAAGTTGTTTTAACTGACCTATGGATTTCTAGATTTGCCTTTCTCTCCTTTTTTAAAGACAAAATTGGCTTCATTTTCCTAATATTTTGGAACCTCACGTGTCTTCAGCAGGGTCTGAAAGAAACCTGTTAGAGGCCACTGTGTTAGGAAACTTAAAGCATTTAGGGATTAATTTCCTTAGATCCCACAATGCTCAAAATATTTAACTATGTAGTCTATAATACACATTTTTCCTACTCAAATCTATTTTTTTATCATTGCTACAAATTGTGTTACTCGAGATTAAACTTAACCTTTCAAATGATAGAAGCAAGGAAGAAATTAAGCACTTTTTTAGTGTATTCCTTTGTTAAGTTTCTGATCTTGCTGGTTTAGCAAGTCTTCTTTCTCATTATGTATGTTTTCCTTTCCTAGTTTTATGTGCCAGCAGAGCAGGCTGTGGCTCTGCAGGGCTTCACCACTATTGCTTTGCTTAGTGTGGTCTTTTTCTCTCAGTTTCCCTACAGAGCCCGTGTTTTGGGCTCCTGTTTTCTGCTTTTTTAATCCTCTCTGGCTAGTTAAGCCTACCACTTGCCAAAGGATTCATCTCTTCAGAAAAATGCACTTTGCCTCAAAACTTGCATTGCAACAGCTCATTCAAATCTTACCCAACTCTCCAGATGGGCCTTTTACTGTGTGTGCTTGTTACTATTAAAAATTAAAGTTAAACCACGCTGTTAGAGGGGTTTGCTGCTGAAGTTAGAAGTTGATTTAAGGAAAAATGAAGGGGTACAACCAATACAACCATATTCTAGTGGTTGTATAGGTAAGTAATGTATATACCTCTTTGTGTAAACTGTTAAGAATGTGTAGTTTTGATGAATATAAGAGGATGCTTTCCCAAACTTCTGTATTAAGAAGCTACTTTTCATTTTACAGCATACACAGCTCAAGCAGATGAGAAGACAGGCCCTGGTACCCTTACAGATGCTAATGCCAGGGCCTTGTTGGTTTGCAGTGGACCTTTAGAACATTACAACTTTCTGATTAAGCAAGAAGAGCTAAGAAATGATGAGCAACAAAGAAGAGTTGTGCAGCACCTGCAGAAGTTGCATGAGAGCCTTAAAGGCTACAGCATCAGTTCAAAAAATCTTCTCTCAAAGGTGAGGTTTATAATAATAACAATGCTTTTTTTTGCATTTATATTTGCTTATATGAATGTGCTTAAAATACATCAATTTGTCATTAACACAACTTTTATTTTTGCAGCTGAGTTTGTACAGATAGATCATTGTGGCACTCTAGAAGTAAGCAAATTAAATATTACTGAAATAATTCCATAGGAAGTTCTGATACTATTTTAGTTCTGTCCACTGCCTGCTTTTCCATAAGTGTTATTTTTCTGTAGGAGCAACAGGCCTAGACCAGATTTTTAATTCTCAATATAGATCAGACATGAATTTTAAAAAAAGTCTGTTTTTTCCAGCATTGTTAGCCTCCAGGTGAGGTAAGGAAAGAAAGCAGTTGTGTTTTGGGTGGCATCACAGCCCCTTATCAAACTATTAACAGAAATTCAGATATATCCCTGTTGCACAACACCTTAGCAGCCATACTGCCTTTGTATTCATCATAGAGTCATAGAATGGTTTGGGTTGGAAGGGACCTTCAAGATCATCCAGTTCCAACCCCCCTGCAACCTCCCACCAGCCCAGGTTGCTCCAAGCCCCATCCAACCTGCCCTTCAACACTGCCAGGGATGGGGCAGCCACAGCTTCCCTGGGCAACCTGGGCCAGGGTCTCATCACCCTCACAGAGCTTTCTGAAATCTGTGGTCCAGGGAAAGCCTACATTGCAGAAGCCATTTCTTTCCTGGTAATAAAACTCTCTGTTTTTTTATTAATGATGTAGGTTTTTGGGGCATCAGCTTGGAATGAATTTGAGGGGTGAAAACAATGAATCTTGCTGTTTTTCAAAATTATTACTCAAATTTGAACAATGACTTTGATCTTCAACTTGGTGAAAGCATGGCCTTGTGTGTTGAGATGTTTTGAGAGCCTCTGAATTGAAGTTCAAGGCCGTAAAGAGTTTGCACAGACGTTTCAGATGTCTAGCTTTTCAATAATAATGCCAATTGGGGCATCTTAAGAGTCGTTGAGTTGCTGTGCTAATGACTTGAAATAAGCTCAATTATAGGTGAGGTCATGTTTTGAAAAGAGGTATGAACAATAGTAAACACCATTCAAGGCCTTGAAAATGTCTTCAGCTATAACAGCAACCAAAAAGAAGGCCTGAAAGAGTGGGAGAAGGAGGCAGTTTTGTTAGTGTTTGAAAAAGAAATCTGTGGTTTGGAGGCTTGTCTCTTGATTTTTGCATATTTTAATTAACCATCCTAGTACTGACATGCATTTTCACTTAAAAGATTTTCTAATCAGAGTGTAAATCTTCCCAGGAAATAAGTTGCTTGCTTCTCATGTCTGAGGCAGGGAGAAGGTGGGAAGATGTTGCACATTATTAAAGTTATTTAAGGAAGAAATTATTTCTTTGTTAATTAATTATTGTGTCCAGTTCTGGTCTCCCCAGTTCAAGAGGGAAGTGGATATACTGGAAAGAGTCCAAGGAAGGCTACAGGGATGATGAAGGGACTGGAACATCTGTCATACGAGGAAAGGCTGAGAGACCTGGGGCTGTCTAGTCTGGAGAAGAGAAGACTGAGGGGGGATCTAATTAATGCCTATAAATACCTGCAGGGTGGGTGTCAAGAATGGGTCAGTCTCTGTTCAGTGGTGCCTGTGATAGAATGAGGGGAAATGGCACCAAGTGACAACACAGGAAGTTCCACCTCAACAGGAGGAGAAACTTCTTTCCTGTGAGGGTGACAGAGCCCTGGGAGTCTCCTTCTCTGGAGACTTTCAAGCCCCATCTGGACAGGTTCCTGTGTGACCTGCCCTGGGTGTTCCTGCTGCAGCAGGGGGGTTGGACTGCATGATCTCCAGAGGTCCCTTCCAACCCCTGTGATGCTAAGATTAGGAGGTTGTCAGAATGAAGGAGATGTTTTCACCAATGTAATTCCCTAGATGAGGGAGGATATTGATTGATTGAAGTGGAGTTGAAATAGAAAGAAATGTGATGCAACCCAATCAAAGCAAGACATGCAGTTTTGAAACAGAACCATGTAAAGCATTTTGATAAGAGAAGAGAAAATTCCGCAAATCTGGGGAAACGGATGTGTGTGTTGTCTTGTGGAATTATCAATATTTTAGCATATGAATGATTAAAAAAAAAGTCTATATTTCAACTGATCTATGAGAGGGGAAAAAAGCTCCTCCTGTCGCATGTCCTGACGGTAACAAAACACTGAAGTTGTGCTTTCTGAAATTATTGCCAAGAATGCCATGGGAATTAAGAAACTCTTGAGGACTGAAGGGATTTGACACATTTGTGGTGATGCCCTCATTTGGAAGCATGGTGAGCATTCAGAGCATAAGTCTATGGATTTCAAAATTCTCCCCTTCAAACTCCAATTTTGTGCATCCCTTGATATGTTTTGTACATTTTAAATATTTGCTTTAACATCCTGAAATTAATCTTACCACAGTTCAAAAGCAAATTTATTGTCAACCATTTGGATAGTATTATACTTAGAGCTCAAATATTCCTCAGGATAATATATAAGTGAGGAGAAGCTCATTTGTTTAGTTTGTCTTCCTACATTTCCCACTTTTCTCCCTTCCCTCCCTGAAATAAACAATTTTAGGGTAACTGGAGGATCCTCCTCTCTCCTTCTTTGGGAGATTGTGTTTCAGTAGGACCAAGATCAGTCTTCTCCTTTCTCTGTCCCCCCCTCAAACCACTGACTTTCCTGGCTGCTTGCTGTGCTCTTAGTTGAACCAGCAGCATTGATAGGATTTTATAAAAAAATCCTAGTGGAAATTGCTCTTTTTCTTACACAACTTCCAGGCTTCAGAAGGTGCAGGAGAATAATTTAAAAAATAATTTTAAAAAATGATCCATTTTGTGATCATGCAGAATAGTTTGAGACAGGTAGGATGTCTGAGTTTCAGTATTAAAAGTCTACTGATTGAGTTTACTTTTTAAAAATAAAATCTATGTTAAAAAACCCCCCACCCAAGAATAGAAAGATAAATTCTTAATCCTCTAGACAGGACTGAGGAAGCAAGTATCCTGAGGGTGGTGTCACTTCTGGCCAAGTATAGGTAAAAATACTTCCTACAAACTTCTTTAATTGCTTATAGAGGATAAGAGTATTTCTGGCTTTCAATATAGAGATGATCAGGTTCAGCAAATGTGTTTGGATCTGCCACAGTATCCATTCATTGTTTTCTTATTTAGCAATGAGATATCACTCAAAAATTGCTGTCTTCATAAAAAAACCCTAATCCCATTTTTTAAATCAACCAGAAGTTGATTTAGACTTTTATGGAGCCCAAGCCATTGTATTTGTTTCCTTTTTTCTGTGATGTGTTTTCCAGAAATGGTAAGTACCAGAATTAGTATAAAATATACCTAGATAGACAAACTTAAAGATGATTAAATGTAATTAATAAACACTTAACAATGAAGAAAGAAGGAAAGAAGGTATAAAAATGTGGGCTTTACTACTTGTTCTGGTTATGTAGCCTTTATGAAGACAGGGAAAGCAGGACTCTAAACATGGATTTGTTTTCCTAGCTTTGTGTCATTCCTTGTGAAATTGCAAATCACATTAATCCAGCCTTTTTATATAAACACATTTAATGTGACAGACTTTTACCTTGTTAAAATGACTGCGAAGTTAAAAACGAAGAAATTCTTAAGATTGATTGTCTCTCCATTCAAATTTGTTTTCAGTTTCCCTTTTCTTGGCTGTGTCACTCTTGAGCATGAGTAGTTTTAATGAGTGCAAGCTCTTAAAAAGTACAGGCTAAAAAATGTTCAATTAAATTGTCTTGCAGTGCTTTCAAAGCACTAGCAAATAGTTGCAGCCTTGTCCGTTAATGGAGCGGTCTCGGAACATCTGAAGCCCCGTTCAGCCACAGATTGATGAGGCAAATTTTTTTATTATCCTCTTAATACAGCTCTAAATTAAATCTATGAGTGGGTCTTATATAAGAGCTATGCTTGCATGTTTTCTGAATGAACTGGTACTATGGACCTGAGATTATCTTTCTACCTTTTGGTCATATATTTTCTTTCATTTTTAATTAGTATTTTGCGACCAACTCCCTCCCCCCCTCCCCCGTTTCTTTACCATGTCACTATATTTTGAGAAGTGCTTTAGATTCAAGTTGTTTAGCAATTATCCAGCTCCAAATGAGACCAGAGAGGGTTGCAATTTTAATTTTCCTCTGTTTTGGCTCAGCTCGTAGAACTCGGCAAGTAGAGCACTTTAAAATAACCAGATACTCTTCAGCAGTGGTTTTGTGGATGTCAATTTGGTTTCATGGATTTGACAAGAATTCTGTTAGGATTTCTGGTTTTCTAGCAACTGTTTCTTTTCAGAGTTATACTTGGAAGTGGCTGTGCACAACACTGGGGTTGGGGGGAGGACTGTTTAAAATGGAAAGTCTGGATGTTATTGTGAGTTTTTCCGTATCAAAATATGGAGCATTTCCATATAAAAATATTTGAGTAAAATAGAATGAACTGTCAGGTGTTGTAACATATGTACTGAGTAATGCTAAGAGGTGAAAAATCCTTAAGCAGCATTTATTCAAAATAAACAGAACTCACTTGAGAAAATTATGAACAAAAAGGCATAGTTTGAAAATAACCTTTTAAAAATCTGTATCCATACACACACAGGCACATGTGACAGGTACATATTTTTTGCTGTGACCTGACTGATTTTAATAATATTTAAACCAGAGATGATTCTGCATTTAGATTCAAAGTGGAGAGAAATGGGACCTACAATGCCCAGTGGCTTTGTAATACTGGTTTTCTAAATCCTAATGGTTCATATCTTAGGCAGAGCTGCTTTGATAGGTTTCTAGTGCATGTATCTATAAATACTACAATACTGTTTCATTTTATTTCCTTCTAATTTGAATTTCCTTTTGCCTAGCACTGTTTCTTCAAATGGCTTAAGGAGGAAAAGGATTTGTTTTGATGATGAGGGATTGGGAATTGTTTAATCAGCTTCTGTGCCCTGTGTGCTGGGTCTGGGGATATTTTGACAATGATCTAAAAAAAATAAATCAACCTAACCCTGCGTGTGTGTTTGGCCTCTTTTATAGAATTTGCACCAATACAACATTAGGATTGCTTACCAATGCTAAGCTAATAATTTATTCAAGGTTACACTTTGCTAGGTAGTGCTGCTTTGGTGGTTAAATTGAGCTACTTTCTTACTTAACCACAGGAAGTTTCTTGCTTTTATTTTACCCCATATTCATATGTGTTCTTTTTCTCTTGATTTGCAGCTTTTTGCCAGAAACAAACCCCCTAAAGGTCTTTATGTCTATGGAGATGTTGGTAAGTTTCAGTTGTATCAGTTTCAGTGGAATTTTAATTAATTTATTATTTTTAATTCAAATTCTGAAGTGTCCAAAAGCTTTATGTTTATTTAGCATTGATGCTGTAATAAATTTTCCAGGATTAAGATTTCTTGCACATTATGATGTTATGTAACACTCTGAATTCTGAGCTACATTACCATGAGTAGATTTTTTTTTCAACATTGCCAACTCACTAATATTTAAGAATGCAATTTAAGAATTTGGGAAGTAATTGAGGGGGTCATGAAGAGAATTTATATATTCAAATTGCAACAATGCACCATGAAAATGTAATTGCTTTTCAAGAGGAAACACCAAAGATGTTTTCTGGATGCATATGGAGCTATTTGTATTAATCTTATACTTATTCTGTGGAAGAGTATGGTTTCATTAGTTCAAAGTTAATGAACAATCATTATTGTAATCAGTACATGCAGTTTTAAATTAACTACCCGTTTGGTGGGGTTTTGTTATTTATTTGAAGGCACTGGGAAGACAATGGTGATGGACATGTTCTATTCCCACTTACAAGTAGAAAAGAAAAAGAGAGTCCATTTTCATGGCTTCATGCTAGATGTACATCAGAGTAAGTGCAGACACAGGTATTTACAAGAATTTTATGAAATATGGTATTGATTAAAAAGTTTCTCATATTGATATTAATCAGCATAATTTTATTTAAGAAAAAAAGTTAAAGATTAGGAGAGAAGTTAAAGGAGTTGAGCATAGTCTGTCATAGCAGAGTAGATATTAATTGCTTATTATTTCTCAAGTATATTTTCTCAAAGATTCTGCATACCTGATTGTGTAGAAAACAGGTGTATATTTAAGTCTAGATCCTTAACTAACTCTTTTCCAGTGATCAATTAGCTTACATGCAATCTGAAGAAGGGAATTGCTAAAACTGTAGCAGTAAAGGTTAAATTCAGTCTGCATTTTGAATAAGCAGTAACTACATCAGGTATAATCATCCAGGAGAATGAAAACTGTTGTGGTTGGCCAACTTAGTGATGCTGTCAGTAATTTAGAGATAAAAATAACAGAAGGAACTTCATCCTAAGTTTCAGAGAATTTTCTGACAGGGTGAGTAACTTAGATTCTGTCATCTTAAAATACTGTGACATGGTTAAATAATGCTGTAATTCACAAGTATTGTGACAGCTGCAGTTTCCTTGGAAAGCTTTCCTGGGTGTAAGCAACTTCTGCCACTTTTAGTGCCCTCTTTTCTGTCATTGTTGGGTCACTGTGGAGTTTGTTCCCATTTCTTGTCAGTTGTGCTGAATCTTAACAAAGGTAGTTGATTACTGCAGGATCTCTGTTTTCAGAATGTTTATTTGTAGTCAGATGGAATACAATCCATGAGACAGGGAAATATGGATGTTATAATCTTACTTCAGGCCAGTATCACCTTTACATTTTAAAATAGACCTGTTATTATGTCTCAGTTCTTTTAACTAAATGCATTCTAAGTAAACCTTCAGAGCATGCAAGACACAGAGGTGTGCCATTGGTTTCTAAAGGATGTTTCATACTCAGAAGATTAATCCTAGAGTCATGGAATGGTTTGGGTTGTAAGGGACCTTCAAGGTCATCTAGTTCCAACCCCCTGCATGGGCAGGGACACCTCCCACCAGACCAGGTTGCTCCAAGCCCCAACCAACCTGCCCTTCAACACTGCCAGGGATGGGGCAGCCACAGCTTCCCTGGGCAACCTGGGCCAGGCTCTCACCACCCTCACACTCCAGAATTTCCTCCTCATGTCTCACCTCCATCTCCCCTCCTCCAGTTTTCATCCATTCCCCCTTGTCCTCTCCCTCCCTGCCCTTGTCCCAAGCCCCTCCCCAGCTTTCCTGGCACTGGAAGACAGAAAATACTGAATTACAAAGTGAAACTAAAACTGAGGTCATGACTTGGGAGCAAGATAAAACTAATTTATATCAGTTTCTAAGAGATAAAGTATAGGTGCCTAGTTCCCAAGGGTTCTTTGGGTTTTGTTTTACATATTTCTAAATGAAAAAATATGTATCACAGAATGTTTGAGCTTTTAATAATTGCCTGGATCTGGTTTAAAACTGTTTTGCCCTCTTGAAATGGGACCGGGTTACTCTTGATTTGATAGTGAAATAGTTTCGTTCTTCCTGTCTTGGAAAATGAAATAAGAAATACTTGTTCTTTTCTGTTTTCTCAACTGAGGGATACATCGCCTTAAGCAGAGCTTGCCAAAAAGGAAGGCAGGACTTATGGCCAAATCATATGACCCAATTGCTCCAGTAGCAGAGGAAATAAGTGAAGAGGCTGCTCTCTTATGTTTTGATGAGTTTCAGGTAAGAAATCAGAGATTACTCCTTCGCTTCAAGGGAAACTTCATACAATTGCTTTTAATCTTAAAATATGGCTCTTTTTACTGCTAATGTAGCATTCGATTGACTGGCCAGTAGTGAACTCTGGAAGTTGAAGAGTAGGAGTAATTTCACAGTTTTGAAGGTGGTGGTTTGTAGGGTTTTTTCCCCCCAGGAAATAGGGTGCAAGTTGGCAGTGTGCATCCCTTACAGTGCTTTTATTTACCAGTCAAGTAATTAGCTTGTGAGTACTTCAGGGCTGGGACCATCATCCTGTACTGAGTCTGTCCAGTGTCCAGGAGAGCAGCTGCTGGGTACTTGCTTGGTCTTTGCTGTAGTTCATATAATGCAACAGTTTGATTAAAGCAGTGGAAATAACCTGTCAAATTCAACCTAAATTCTTTCTTAGAGTTATTGGAGACTTTGGCATGGCAATGCCAGAATATACCAATAGAACTAACATTTTAAGAAACTTCTAATGAATTATATGTGAAAATTAAAAATGAGCTCATAAAATTATCTTTGCCCAAGCTTACTTGGTAGTTTAATTTGTTTTATGCATCTTGTTAATTTTGTTTTCAAGGGCACGTCACAAATGTCAGTGTGAAATTGCTTTATACAATTTTTTAGAAGACTAGAGGAATTTGGCAGCTCTAATCAACTGAGATTTTTTTTTTTTAATTCAGAGAGAAAATGCAGAGCAAGATGAGAACAGATCCAAGTTCTCAAATTACCAATAGTGAAAAAAGAATTTATTAACTGTAAATTGCATTATTTTCTTAAATTAATACAGTACTGAAATGGATAGAGCAATTTACATCTCCTGGCTGTTATTTTACAAGCCTGCACCCCCCAGAAAATAACTGGTTTATGATCAGCTCCCATGAAGGGGATTTTTGTAGCTGTAAAGTAGTAGTTGTTGTTTTAAGTTACTCTTGCATTTTTTGACAAGGGGAAGTCCTTTGGTCTGTCATTTCAGAATGTCTGGGGGCATTGCAATTGCTGCTGTTTGATAATTTAAATTCTGCTTTATCTAATGAATAAGAATCCTGGGCTTCCAAAACTTGCAGTCTAAACTAAATACAGAGACAGTTGTGTTGACACTGAAGAAATGGGAAGGTTTGGGTGAGGGGCAGAGAGGAGTGTTAACTGACATGGCATCAAATCCTCAAATGGTAGAAAGAGGCGTCTTTGCTGTACCGTGTATTGGTGTAAATACCTGCTTTTCTGTATAAATACCCCTTGCTTTTTTATATCCTGGCCTTGCTGGGTTTCCAGACTCTCCTGTTTCCACGTTTGAAGGGGAGAGGCTGGTATTTTTTTGTTTCCAAACTGTTTGCCTGCTCCCCCTGCTGACTTGTTTGAGGTACATCAATCACTTTAGTTGTAAAAATCACCTGGTTTTGTCGATGGTCGCAGTCTGGAAACTAATACGAGAACTGTCCTTTAAAATCTGAGACTTTGCATCCGTTTGTGAATTAAAAAAATCTTACTTGTTGTGGATGTGCTAATGATGTAAATTCACAGATTTCTGAACAGCTGGATTTCTTGACTGATTTTCTGTAGCTGACTGATTTTATGCAGGTTTTGCCTCCTGAAGAGGAGTCCCAGCTGTCTTAAATCCTGCAGAAGGCACTGAATTTAGGATAGGAAAACTTCTGCTTAAATAGTAATAAAGTAGTGCAGCGACTGGAAGAGCTGCTCACCTGGTGACACAATTAACATTGTTAATGAGGAGTCTTCTCTAATTCAGGTTGTTTAAAGCTCATTTACCTGGTGGAGATAATGGAGATTTCACTGCAATCTGATTCACTCCTATTTAAAGAAATCCTAGATTAAAATGAAACTGAAAAGGGCTGGAAACTCAGAACAATTACTGCTCTGACTTGCAGACAAAGCTACTGTCTGCTTTGACAGATAGAAAGTCAAGTTGGCTCTACACAACTTTGGCAAAATGCTTGTGTGTGGAGGAAACACCACAAAACTATTGAGATTTGCATGAAACACTCCATCTTGCTTTCAAATACCTGTTGGAAAACAGAAGAGAAATAATCTGAATATATTTGTATTAAGATCAGACACGTATATTAAGATCAGACACGTAGATGAGGGATGTTGTAACAAGGACAGCAGAAAGTATTCTTAGTGCTCCTTCTTCAGAGGAAACCAAATGCACAGCTTCCAAAGACAAAAGCACTGCTGAGGTTGGACACTCCTCTTTGGAAGTACCTCTTCTTGTAAAGCCTAGAGAACTGCTGAACAAGTGGAAAGTTGTCTAATTGAGGTAGAAAAAATACTTCAGTCCTTTAAAAAGTAGTTTTGTGTGATCTGAATTTTTTTTTTTTATTAAAAAAAAGAAAATTACTATGTCTTAAATGTTTCTTACTGCAAATAGTGCTGGGGCTGTTCAGCCTGGAGAAGAGGAGGCTGAGGGGAGACCTCATTGCTCTCTACAGCTCCCTGAAAAGTTGTAGGGAGGTGGGTGTTGGCCTCTTCTCCCAAATAAATAGTGACAGGACCAGAGGAAATGGGGTCAAGTTGGACCACAGGAGGTTCAGATTGGATATGAAGAAAAATTCCTTCACAGGAATAGTGGTGAGGCCTTGGAACAGGCTGCCCAGGGAGGTGGTGGAGGCACCATCCCTGGAGGTGTTAAAAAAACAGGTGGACATGGTGCCTTGGGAGCTGGTTTAGTGGTTACAGGGATGTAGGGCTGATGGTTGGACTTGATGACCTTGAAGGTCTTTTCCAACCTTGATGATTCTATGATTCTATTGGTGTGTGACAGCCAGGAGCACAGTGATGGTACTAAGCTTCTGAGTTTGTCCATTCTGAAGCAGGTTTTTTTCTGAAGCAGGACCTGAGCCTCAGGTCCTTGGGTTATTAAAGAGCTGCTACTTCTTCCTGATCTTTGTTGCACAGTTTACTATAAATATTGAAACATTTTCCTTTTAAAATCACAAAAATCTTCAGCCTTTCTAAAAACGTGTCCTCATTTTCAAGAAATAACCCTCGAATGAATCCATTTGTAATTGGAATTTTCATGTTTTAAAACAGTCTGACCAACAAAAAGAAACTAGTTATTGTTTAGCAATTAAATAACTATACACAGCTAATTAGAAACTCTAATTTTGGCATTCAGATGTAACCTGTGCTAGTTAGTATTGATAATGAGAATAAAATCCTTGATAAGCTGGATGTTCATAAAGTGTTAGTGTTTATCTGTACCATTGGTACCACTTGGACTTAAAGCAAACTACAATTTAGGGAGTTTTTCCTAACCTACATGCTGCTAACAGCCTCTAATAAAAATGAGGCTCTTGTTTTTGTGCTAATACTAATTACTGATAATATGTGCTTATGTTTGCCATTCACTACATGGAACTGTACCAATCAGTGGATGACTGAGTCTCAGGCACTTACACATGTAAATTAACTATTAGCCTAGTGTTTTTTCTTTTTTTTTTTTCCTTTTTTTTTTTTTTTCCTACATGAGTTATAATGGAAAGCAGCACTAGGTCATAAAAATCTTTTCTCTTAAATGCTAATGAAATTTCTCCCTTCTCTCCATTAGCAGGCTCTCCTTAGTGGTTATTTGTAGCCTTTGCTTTTGTTCCCTGTTGCAATGAATGCTGGATACAGTAAAACCATGAGAAAGGGGAGTGAGGGAGAGAAAGGGAGGTTCTCCTGCCCCTCTGCTCTGCCCTAGTCAGACCACATCTGGAGTGTTGTGTCCAGTTCTGGGCTCCCCAGTTCAAGAGGGACAGGGATATACTGGAAAGAGTCCAAGGGAGGCCATGAGGATGATGAAGGGACTGGAACGTCTGTCATACAAGGAAAGGCTGAGAGACCTGAGGCTGTTTAATCTGCAGAGGAGAAGACTGAGAGGGAACCTGATTAGTGTCTATAAATACCTGAAGGGTCAAGAATGGGTCAGTCTCTGTTCAGTGGTGCCTGTGGTAGGACGAGGGGCAATGGACACAAACTAGAGCACGGGAAGTTCCACCTCAACATGGGGAGAAAATTCTTTCCTGTGAGGATGACAGAGCCCTGGGACAGGCTGCCCAGAGAGGTTGTAGAGTCTCCTTCTCTGGAGACTTTCAAGACCAGTCTGGATGCCTTCCTGAGTGACCTGCCCTGGGTGTTCCTGCTGCAGCAGGGGGGCTGGACTCCATGATCTTCAGAGGTCCCTTCCAACTCCAGTCACTCTGTGATGCTATGAAATGAAAGTGCTACAGTTACTGTTTTCTACCTGCTTTACCTTGTAGAAATTTTCTGTCTTTCCCAAGCTGTATTTGATAAAAAGAGTTCAGATTTGCATCCCAGTTCTCAGAACTGTTGTTGCTTTTTCACAGAACTTTAAGAGTTGGGTTTTTTTTTTTGTGATGGAGTCAAACCCATCAGAATTCTGCCTCAAATAACCATTCTCGTTAGTAAGAGAATGTTACTGTTTCCTTCTCTGTGACCATTAATATTGTTTCCCTCCCTGTTTTCTAAAAGGAGCATATGCCTTGTAGTATTGTTAAACAAAAAAGTTGGTATCAAAATTACTTAAGTAACACATATATGCAGATATACATTGTACACATACAGGTTTTAAAAACTTGACTATTAGGTTTGCTTTGTGACACAAGAAATTCAGTTGCCCCTAAAATACTGATTCCTCATGTGTCTTGTGTTACAGGAACAGGAATGTTCAGAAGAAGTAAATTATTGGTAGGTGGGTGCATAAGCAGATATGTTAGACACATGGAACAATAGTCAGTTACCACCTGCTTTTTGGAATAGTGGACCTTGGTGATCAGAAATGTGCAGATCTCAGGGGTCTGTTACTGACTGTGTAAAAAGGCCATTTTTTAAAAAGGCAAAAAAAAATCTAAATGAATGTATTTCATAGAACTAATCAGAAGTCATCTTTGGAAGAAGGAAACATGTTTACATATGGTTCCTTATGAACATTATTGCTTCCAAACTAGCTCTCAGAAATGTAACCTAAGGCTTTTCCTGTCTCTAGTATAGAATTAAATTGTTTGTGCTGCCCAGAAAGGTCATTTAGGAGTGGGGTTGTAATGGGGGGTGTGGTGGTGGTGGGAGAGTAGAGGAAAAAAATCATACAGGCTGAAGTCTTTCTGTAGATGTTTTGCTGTCACAACATGCACATCTGAGCTGGCAAAGCTGTCAGTCTCTTGTGTTATGAGCTCGTGTAACTCTCAGCATGCCACTGCTTTTTTATCTCCTCAGAATTGTCTGTTTTGGTAAGTCAGAATGCAACAAGTGACTGTAATAATCAAAGGGAAGGCAGGAGAAACAAATGTCATGATGCTGAAGTTGGTGTACTTATTAGGGTTGCTGATCTCAGCTGGTGAACTGTGAAATAGAAATTGCTAGGGTAACAATGGGGGCTTTTTTATTACATACTGATTTTTTTACAAATAATATTTATTACTAATAATATTACATGTTTTGCATTTGTACAAGGTGGTTTCTCTTTTGCATTTTTGTTTCTTGCCACTGTAAAGCAAGTTAGTTAAGCTAAACGTAGCTATTTAATTAAATTTTACTTCATGGTTTATTTTTCACCCTTATTTTATTTTTTTTTTCCCTTCCCCAGTATCATCTCACCCGTTTTTATTTTTTGTTAGTGTTTTGTGCCTGAAGGTTAGAAGAGGCTGACTGTGCTGGAAGTGACTGCCGTGCCTTTTGATTATTCATGGACAGTAATAGAAGGCACTTAAAAAGAACAATGAAATTGCTTATTTTTGTGATGGGCCATCTGTTGAATTGTTTTTTGCAACAATCACACAATAGTATCTATGTCATATCATTCTATTTTCAACAGCAGCTGATTATGTATAGTTGGCTACTTGTCTTTATTTCTGAAGTCCCATGACCATTTAAATTCACCTCTGCAAACCTTTGCCTCAAAGGTAATAGAAATGTAAAACAGCTGGTGTGTACTTTCTCCTGTCTTCTGGGTTTTTTTCATGTTGTTTCTAATTAATTAGGCCCCTTAAATGTTTAGGTCTGCTTTCTGTGTCTCCCACCTGTAGTTTTATAATAGAAGTTAACACAGGAATCATTTAGCAATTGGTAAAGAAGTGGTGGAGTCGGGCAGTAAAGAACAGGCAAGTTTTAAAAGACTGTGGTACATTCACTGCTTATTAATTATCCCTTTTATTTTTTTTTCCTCACCAAGCAATAATTAGAATCTTTCTCCATGGCTTTCACTAACAAGCATTTTTCCTAGCTGTAAAGCCACTTGCAGATCTTATTGCAGCAGAAGCTGAGAGGAAGATAAAACAAATGTGTTGTCTCCTGCAGGTCACTGACATTGCTGATGCCATGATCCTGAATCTCTTCCAAAATGGGGTTGTCGTTGTGGCAACATCTAACAGGCCTCCAGAAGGTAAAAACAAACATGCTATTAGTGTTACCCAAATACAATTAATCTCAGTTATCTTACAAAACAGTTGTATTTAATACTAAGAAACTCTCTAGCCTTCAAGAATCTGATGCACTCCAATCTGTCCCCTGGTTTCTTGTGTTCATAAGCAAGAAGGATTTTTCACTAAGTCTTCTCCTCTCTCAAACTCAAGATGTTCCTTCCCCTTCCTCTCCCCAGATCCTTCTGTTTCCTGAGCTTCTCTGTTCAGACCAGTGGGAGGGTATATGGGGACAGGGGAGTTGAGATGGGGTGAAATATTGCCTCTTTTGGATGTATTCCAGGAGAGGAAAAGATCACATTCTGCAGCAGAAAGGGGAAATGAGAGAACATTCTTTACTGGTTTCTAACTGGGAAACTTGCAGACTTGTTCCACCAGCTCCAAGGGAGAACTCCTTATCAAGATGCCATTCTCAGAGCCTTACTTTGAGGTCACTGGTTGGGAATGACTTAGTTGGAAAGTTGTTTCCATTTCTAACAATATTTTTATAAAAAGAATGACTAGCTGGGTAGATCCTCCTACAAAGTCCTCAAATCTGCATGGGTTTTAACCAAGCCCTAACTGTAAGTTTTACACAGAGGAGAAAAATGTCTGTGACAATGTAGCATTAGCAGTTAATATAGTGGAACTTTTATGGCACTACAGATTAATTTCAAATGTTTGCAAAAAATACTGGAGTTAGTGTATTAATTGTACCAGTTATTTTTTTTCTATCCAAATCGACTCAGTAGAATAGAACCAATAAATATTTACAATGTGCTTTGTCTTAAAAAAAAAAAGACAACACTCAAATGTTTTTATAGAAGGGGGAATAATTTCCCATTGGTTTATTTGTGCTTGTTTGAGCGAATAAGATGAAATCATAACTACTCTAGTTGGGTTAACTACAGATAAACTGGGCACTTGTGCCTTACTCAGTTGGGAACCAGCCTTGTAATTCTGGAGGCACTTTTCTGGAGAGATTTTTAGTGTAACTTAGGGATTCTGTCCCATCTTAAACTGAGATGTCAATGTGTGACTGTTATCACCCTGTGGGTTTTTTTAATACATAGTAAGTCACAAATTCAAAGGATCTTAAAATAATCCAATTTAACCCCCTTCCGTGGGCAGGGACACCTCCCACAGATACTCAGTTGCAGTGTTTGAGGGATCCTGGCTTCATTTCTCCACCAAAATTACTGTTTATTTGTCTCATCCTCATAAAACAGAGACATGATACAAACCTCACAGCTTTATTGACTTACATTTGGTTGATGAAAGGGTCAGCGTGAGCCGGCTACGTGCCCTAGAGCCCAGAAAGCACCCCTGTCCTGGGCTGCATCTAAAGCAACGTGGGCAGCAGGGCCAGGGAGGGGATTCTGCCCCTTTACTCTGCTTTGGTGAGATCCCACCTGGAGAACTGTGTGCAGTTCTGAAGGCCCCAACACAAGAAGGAGGCCATGAAGATGATCCTTGGGCTGGAGCAGCTCTGCTCTGGAGACAGGCTGGGAGAGTTGGGGTGTTCAGCCTGGAGAACAGAAGGCTCCAGGGAGACCTGAGAGCACCTTCCAGTGCCTGAAGGGGCTCCAGGAAAGCTGGGGAGGGGCTTGGGACAAGGGCAGGGAGGGAGAGGACAAGGGGGAATGGATGAAAACTGGAGGAGGGGAGATTGAGGTGAGACATGAGGAGGAAATTCTGTGCTGTGAGAGTGGTGAGACCCTGGCCCAGGTTGCCCAGGGAAGCTGTGGCTGCCCCATCCCTGGCAGTGTTGAAGGGCAGGTTGGATGGGGCTTGGAGCAACCTGGGCTGGTGGGAGGTGTCCCTGCCCATGCAGGGGGGTTGGAACTGGATGGTCTTGAAGGGCCCTTCCAACCTAGACCATTCTGTGATTCTGTGATTATTAACTAGAAGAACTAACAGAAGTAGCTGTCTTACAGTTTTGTTACATGTTCACTAATTTTCCCAAGTAAATGTTTCTGTGTGCCTATCCAATTTTATTAAAACCATTTTGTAGGTCTCCTGTTGGTTTCTCATGCACATTGTGTCTCCTGTCCAGCATCAGATGTTGGCAGAGCATAAAAAGCTTTAGCCTAGTAGTAGCCTTCAGGCATTATGGGGAATATAGGTGGTATTTAATAACCTGGCATAGTCTTGGCCCCAGGAGTTTTGGTGACATCTCCACCAGGTGTCTGTATTCTCTCATCTGTTATTCCTGACAGCCACAGGTGCTGTACTGCCTTTTTATAAGGCTTCCTAGTATTGATCAAAAAGAGCAGCCCATCCTACAGTTTAAGTTCATTTTCAATGAGCAAGTTGCTCTGTTATGTACACGTTGGGCAGTTGGATACTTTCCAGAGAAGAGAACTTTAGATCTTACTTTTCTCTCTGTTTTATACAGCATAAAATGCTGCTTTGCAGTTTGTTTTTTTTATAATTAGTCTTTTCTTTCAGTGCAAATTTGCATTTTGTTACATAATTCTAATTTCTTCATAAGAATTCAGTTGTATTTTTAGCAACTTTGCATAAGTTTACAGACTTTATTTTTTGGCCTTAGGGATAACTTTTTTTTCCTCTTTGGAAAAGGGCATGTACCTGGTAGAATTTGCTAGAAGATAAAGTGTACCAGAGTACATGGAATAAGAATGATACTAACTTTGTAAACTGAGAGAGTGTCTTTTTAATTTGTTTCATTTTTCCCCTCTTCCAAATACCTGGGACTTAACAGTTGTGTAGTTTTGGCCTTATAACTATACTAGTGTCTACCCAGCATTACAAATCCTTTTCTATAACCTTAGTTTAAAGCAGATGCTGGTCTTATTTCTTCTGCAAAGATCAGTTATCTGTTGTTAAGAGATTTAATTCCTCTTTCACTCCCTGCCTTTTTCACACTTGCTCAGGATGTTCCATTCTTCCTTAAGAATATATTGAATTTTCATACAGCAAAAGAGGAGAAATCAATTCCAGCTCTCCTTTTCTGCCTTTTGTTCCTCCTCTCTCTAGCAACACCAAGTTTTATTTGCCAGACTAAAAAACAAGCTGACATTGCTCTTAAGACTTAAGTAGCAAAATGGTGCTGATTTTCTTTCTTTCAGATCTCTATAAAAATGGTCTTCAGAGAGCTAATTTTGTGCCATTCATTGCTGTGCTGAAGGTAAGGACAGTCACTTGTTAAATGCTTTTCACTTTCACTTGCTGTATTAATAAATTAGAGATTTGCACAGGATTGCTTTGATACTGCTCTCCAGATGAATATGCTGGAAGTGTTTGGAGCAAAAATAATCGAAGGCAAGGCAAAAGGAAATCTTCCTCTCTTGTATTAACATGTCTTGAAAGCTGGACATTTTTATTATGACAAAAAGTTAGCTTTTTGAATAAGGTAGCAGAGTTTGTTTGGGTAGGACTTACTCCTGGTGTCTGTACGCTGTGTGCTGCAGTCTTCCTCTGACAGTTACCCTGTGCTGTACGTGTGGACATCATGCTTTTATTGTGCTGCAAGAGCTTGGTGTGTTCCTTTGGTGTAAGGAAAATGGCCTTTGGGATGTCCCCCTCAATTACATTGTCCCTGGGGTGCGTTTCTCACGTGGGTGGGGTTTCTCTAAATGGGTATTTGTGAGGCTTTGCATGGTGTTCAGACCTGGGCTGCATCTAAAGCAGCGTGGGCAGCAGGGAGGGGATTCTGCCCCTTTACCTGGCTCTTGTGAGACCCCACCTGGAGCACTGTGTGCAGTCCTGGAGCCCCCAACACCAGAAGACATGGAGCTGTTGGAGAGAGTCCAGAGGAGGCCACAAGGATGATCCCAGGGCTGGAGCAGCTCTGCTCTGGAGACAGGCTGGGAGAGTCAGGCTGTTCAGCCTGGAGAAGAGAAGGCTCCAGGGAGACCTTAGAGCACCTTCCAGTGCCTGAAGGGGCTCCAGGAAAGCTGGGGAGGGGCTTGGGACAAGGGCAGGGAGGGAGAGGACAAGGGAGGATGGATGAAAACTGGAGGAGGGGTGATTGAGGTGAGACATGAGGAGGAAATTCTTTGCTGTGAGAGTGGTGAGAGCCTGGCCCAGGTTGCCCAGGGGAGCTGTGGCTGCCCCATCCCTGGCAGTGTTGAAGGGCAGGTTGGATGGGGCTTGGAGCAACCTGGGCTGGTGGGAGGTGTCCCTGCCCATGCAGGGGGTTGGAACTGGATGGTCTTGAAGGTCCCTTCCAATCCAAACCATTCCATGACTCTATGATGCAGCTTCCTGCAGTCTGCATGTTGTGGTGGGGCAGGCTGTAAACTTTATAATTAATTAGTTTAGATTTAAATACAGAGCATCTTTTCTCAATGTGAATAATACAACCAGTGTGTGTTTTACTATTAAAAAGAACATGTACTGAACTCACACTTCTGAGTTCTGGACAAGTCACTATGACTGTATTCTTGTGTTGCTGAGGGCTAACATACATCTCCTGTGCTCTGCTCCACCTGCATTGACATGTAAAATGGAAATAACAGCACTTTCCTACTTCACAACACCCTTGCCAGCATAAATACATAAATATGGTTAACTATATAAATATGTAAGATAAAAGAAAGGTTAGAGTTTAAGGTTGGTTTGGCTTAGTGAGAAGGAATTTGGAATTTATGAACTGATACATTGGTTGGACATTTCTGGTGAGGTGGTCAGCAGTTAAACATCTGACAGGGCCTTGGGTTTCCAGTGGGGCATTTTTGAATTTTAAGATTGTTTCATTGCCTGAGCACCTTTGAAAATCCCATCTAATGTTTATATTTGAGCAATTAGCAGGTTTGATAATTGTAAGGCCCTTTCATTTCACTGGTGGTCAGACTAAAATCTACGATTTGAATTCACATCTGAAGTAGGGATTTTAAAAGTCACGTTGGAATGTATTTTGAAGTAGGATTTTTAGCAACTGACCTTTACCTCACAGAGGTGTGGATAGAACTGAACTGCTACTCTGGCTGTGGTGGCTTGAGAAAAGCAGATTTAGTCCTCCCCAATGCATGTGGAGTCTGTATCATGGCATTGGTGTTGATGGGTGGAGTAGCCTCTGCCTCACCTCATCCTAATTCTGTGTGTGACTTGAGGAAATGTCAATATCCTATCTTCCAGGGTTCTGCATGGAAATCTAAAGGGAAAAATATTACCTTGGATGCTTGCAGATGTTTGATTTACTGTCTTCTTTACCTTTACCTCACTAAAAGCCATGTGTGTCTGTGGTAATGTCAGTCTCATACATCCTATTCCTTGAAAGTGGCTTTGACAACTCAGACCAACTCATATCCTGGTTTTCTCTGGGCTCAGAGCCTCCTGCAGGGCTTTTGTTTGGGGTTGAAAGGGGCTGAATGTGTGGGTCAGTTTTGTTTGTTTCAGAAATGAACTTTTATGATGTTCAATCTTCAAATAAGGTTTTACCACTAGAAGTAGCTCAAGGTCAAGACAGGAGCTTCCAATTTTTTTAAATATTCTGAGGAAGATGGGATGAATGGTAAGTATTGACAGCATATTTTTGTCAGGTGAAGAGGTGCTTCATTTGAAACAGATTTCAGGCTGTTTTCATTCCTCATATCTGGAACACATTGTTCCTAGACCCGCTAGTAACTGTTGTACAAAAAAATCTTTCCCTGCCTTAAAATGATCAAAAGAAATGTTTTATTTCCTGGATCTATAATTACTCCTCTTCATCCTTGATTTTGTTGCTGGTTTTCTTCAGACTCTCTAATTCCAGTATCTGTATCTGGGTTCATATTTCTTACAATGACGACTACAAAGCAATTTCTGTGGAGTAAGCAAAAAGGTGGAGGAGTGCTCTGGGGGAGATGTAGTTTATCTTGCCAAGTTTGTCTGTATTGCTTTTCTAGGGGGTAGGTACTGGGAACAAGTGGTTCCTGAACACCTGCAGTGGGAGGTGCAAGTCATGAATCCACCTCTTGGGGCCACATAAAAGCTTTCAGGTCTGTGTAGCTGGGCCAGACCAGTAACACTGTCAGCAGCAATTCCTGCCCTGCCTGTGTCCCCTGCCCAATTCTGAGCCCATCCCAGTATTCTGATCTTTTCAAACCTCAAACAATTTGAGGTCTCATTTTTTTCAGCAATTCTTTAATCCTAGAACTTAAAGTTGTAGTTTTCATGAACAAGGGGAAAATCTCAATTGATCAGTTTGTTGTTATGCCTAAAATTCTTTGGGACACAATATTCTTTATGGAAGGGTTTAGTTTCTGGAACAGGTACGAGTGCTTCTTTAGTCCATGAAATTTTATAAAGGTAGAGTTTTACAGAGATAAAAAGTACTAAAAAGAAAAATCTTTCAATTCTATAATTGCAATTAGATTCAGTACCTTCTGATTGAGCTTTTAATCTTGCAGCATCTCTTACTGAGCATTTTAAAGGACATGTGATTCCTAAGTGATGTTTTTTTCCCCTTTTTTTACAGAGGCAGTTCTTGAAAAGAAAAACATTCATTGCTGACAGTTACTTTGGTCAGATGCTGAAAGCAGAAATACTAAAAAAATTGTTACTTTAAACGAATAAGAAATACTAATTTTTTCCAAACAATTAAAAACTGGTTTATAAATAAAGCTGTGGATTTTTATCAACTTGATGTAAGATCTGAAGTAAGGCTCTTTAAAAAAAAAAAAAAAAGAGAAAGTACACTTTATTTTAGTGTTTTTTCAGTAATTTTAGCAGCTTTTTAGTTTTAGCAGACATTTAATTAAGACATTCACATCAACCCTGAACTGTTCTGGAATCCTACTTCTAATCCAGTGACTAGTTCAATGCTTAATTCTTCAGACAAACAGGAAGGAAAACTCCTCAGATAGTTGGGTATAACTTAAATGAGCAGTTCTTGAGTTTCCAAAGGTTTCCTGGGACCACAGTGTGAGGTTGTAAAAAGTCAAGCTGAGCCAAAATACCAAATATGTAACTCCTGCATTTTTTTTCATATTCTCCTCATGCACTGCACTGAATTCTAACTGAAATTCTTGAGGTTTTAGGGCCTTTCATAGCCTGACTAAACCTTGAAGAGGGACATTTTAAAAATGAAATGTTTGGCTTTGCATGCCTGCATTTTACTTATAACTAAGGAGAATCAACCAGAAGCCTGTTGTCAGCAGGACATGAAGTTACTGTAACCTTCCTACAGTGAACTTGGTTTTTTTTCCTGCTGTCAAGGACCAAATAATTATTTATTTTAAAACTATTTGGTTAAAATGAGTCTTAACAGTAAGTGCTGTATGCTCCTCTCAAATAGAAAGCAGATTTTTATATGCTGTGTTGTTCACTGTGTTTCTTGAAATTGTTTAGTGATTATTTATTGGCATTGTTGCCTCCTCTAGTTGGTTTAATTTAGAATATGCCCTTTATTTCAAGAAATGGAGGAAAAGTGTTTTCACTGATGTCTTAGCACGAGGATGCCTAAACTATTAGTTTAGAACATTCAGAGCTATCCTTAAGGAAATGGTGGGAGTTGGTTTTGTACAAAGGCATTTGGTAGATATAAAATGCCTTTGATGGTGCACTCAGCTTTTGTCCAACCACCTGTGTGAGAAATGCAGGGGTCTGTTGATTGGCAGATCTGCCTCTTCCCCCTCCTCTCCCACCCCCCAAAAAAAAAAGTCACCTCCTTGATGAAATTGATTTGTCAGTTTGTTCCAGTCTAATGGTGTGATAGCCCAGCAGCTTTCAGTATGTTGAATAGTTCAAACCTGCTTTTGAGGTCAGTGTCAGCCACTCTGACCCCTGTGAACTGTCACCTGAGTCAGAATTGCAGGGATTAGGCCTTTGATATTGTGGTGGCTTTGCCTATCAATTGACTTTTTCATTACTGAAGATGTTGGGCCTTTTGTTTCCCTTCTTGGGAGTTTGCTTGGTTACATACTAAGTAGAAGGAGCATTTGTTCTTGTTCTCTCTCCTTGCACTTAATAGAAGGACTCATCTTTTGTGAAGCTTACCTAATTAAACATAGAAAAAAATAATTAAAACCAGAAAATACAGTATGATTGCAAGTGGTTTTGTGCTGAGCATCAGTTTCTGGCCAATCTTCGTTTGACAGATTTGTGAGACTGGGGACTAACTAAATGTTGTATTCAGAAAGCAAATATCAGATTAGAAGTTACCAGCCCTTCTTTGTGTGTGTTAAATTTCAACAGAAGGATGATTTGATTTCTGTAGTCCAGAAAACTTAACATGTAAGATATATGTTGCTTTAGTGTGTTTCCTAGATATTAAGCTGTTCCATTTGTTTACCTTCCATGTCTGTCTTACACACACTTGCACCTAGACAGTTTGTTTCAATGCAGATCAAAACTTTACCTAAGGATAAAATAGTTGCTACTGTAGCTCAGTGTTGGGTTCAGCTTCTTTCACTTGTTAGGATTTCCTGAATTCTTGCTTGGTTTGTTTACTCCTTGATTAAAATGAGTAAATCGATGCATGACATAGATAAGGAAGGGTTCATTCCTGCTGTATCAGGGTAAATTAGTCTAATTACACGTGGCAGTTTTATTTGCTTGTGATGTAATGTGAAATGAGGTCCTGCCTCCCTCCAAAAAGCCCGAGCCAATTAATAAAGCTTTTAAGCTCTTTGTCACAGGCCACCATGGAGGTCTGCAGAGAAGAACTTTAATCCAATAAACATTTCATTTAGATCATGAAAAGAAAGCATGAGGAGAAGCTCCTACAAGAGAGGGTGTTACCAGCAATTCTAGCCACGAAGAGATGTGAGGAATTTGCCAAATTAACCAAGAGGCCTTCATATTTAACACATAAATGTGTCAAAACTAAGAATGGAATAATTTAATCTGAGTTGAACCTTGCATTGTTAAAATTCTAAGAAGCCACAACAGTTTTCTTCAAAGACTTTGCTGTTGAGGTGGATGGGCAGGGCAAGGGGAGGTTGTGAGAAACCCAGATAGCAAATAACCAAAGCTGGTGGAAAGGAGGGGGAAAAAAAAAAAAAGGAATAGATAATTAGGTGTAATTAGTGTGTATGAATTGTTGTCTCCCTGCCCTTGGCTTGAATAAATTTCAGAGAGGGGGAAAAAAAAAAAAGGCCCTAGTGGTGAAAAAGCTTTGATGTAAGAAGAGTCATTGTGGGTTGTCAGCATAAAGGCAGTGTTTTATACTGCTGACATAATGGTGGGGATCCAGGGGGAGGGAAGGGGCCCTGCACCCCCAGCCTGCTTTCCAGCAGGGACTTCTGGGTTCCCTTGGAACAAAATGCATCCCAAGTTTTCACTTGTTGGTAATGAGGCAGTGGACCTCAGCAGAGCTCAGTGTAAGCCATCTCTAGCCTTTCTTTAGATCTAAAGCACTTTTTTTTTTTTTAATTCTTCTGGGAAATCCAGTTTTGTAAATCAATACTACTTTTTTTTTTTTCCTGTTGCTTTTTTTTCTTCCCCTTCCTGCCAACAGTTCTGGCAGGAGCAAAGGCTAATACTGGGGAAAGCAACACAAATCAAATGTTAAAAAGAAAAAAGCAGCAAAAAAGCTAAACAGAAATCCAGACAAATAACTTAATCCAGGGTGTAATTCCAGTGAAGTACATGTATTAGGGGTGAATCTGACCCTCAGCTGATGGAACATCTTGTTATAAATTGGGAGTGAACTCTTGGCAGTTGTTTCTCACAGCTCAGCTTGTTTATTAGGAGATTGCAAGTTACAGTCATTATTGGTTCTTTAGCAAAACTGAATGCTCTGCAGTGGCTTGTGGGTTTGTTTTGGCTTGTTTTTTTAATTTATTTATGCTTATAATAAAAATCTTCCTTGTAGAATTTTTTTTACCCCTAAGAGATGTGAAATGGGGAGAGCTGTTCAGTGTAATTCCTCTTGCAGGGAGGCTCACTCTGCTTTTCTTCTGCTCCCTGGCTGGAAAAAGGAGAGGCTGCTTGTCTGCTACCCCAGCACAGCCACATCTCTACCTCCTGAATTCCTTCACCTTTGTCTATCTGAAATACTATTCAGAGAACAGGACATTTTTAAAGTCTCCCTCTTTATTCATGCACCAGTGTTTTACAAGTCAATTGTCTATTTTTCCTCTTCTTTGGGGGTAGCTGATCTGTAGCTAGACATGAAAATAACTTATTGAAAAGCTGTACAATAGCTCGTATGTTCCTTGTGGTAGCAAGAATAGTGGGGTTTCTTAGTTGCTGAAGTTTGAAAGCTGTAATGTAAACTCGTGCAACTTGCACTGAATTCAGTTTACCTTTGCATTTCTCTTTGCCAAACTCCTAAAGTTTTAAGTGCTCTTGTCATGTGTGTAAGAGGCAGATTAATTAAAAAACTTACAGTTGGCAGTACTGGTTTCTGTGCTCTTAAGTCCATTTAAAAATAATTCACAAATAAAATGTTTGTCATCCAGAATGAACCTGAGCGTGATTAGCTTCCCTGATACTGTCCTGTGAACTCGGGTGACCTTTGGAAAGTTCTCTTCAAAATTTGTTGGTAGGTGGGGTTTTTTTTGTGCATTTCAAATTGGAACAAGCACCAAGTGTCTTAAGGCCGTTGTAGCCATTTCCCCATATTTTGTTACTGCAAATAATGAAGAAGGGGGAGGATAAAAACATTAAAAAAAAAAGTAGTTAACCCCTTAAAGTGTAGCACTATTTTGTAGCACAAACAGCCTTTTGTACTTGGAGATGATTTGATCTGTGAAAGGCAACACCTGAATATCATGCAAGACTAAATAATTATGCCTGATTGTAAGGAAGTGTTTTTTTCAGGTACAGGTTACAGGAAATTCACTTAGGTTGGAGTATGTACAAAGCTAAGAAATATGCAGATTTTCTGTTGTAAGATTGTGTAAAAATTATTTACAGTTAATACTTGCATAAAGGTTAGAAAGGTTGATGAAGTGATATTTAGTTTTGCTTTACTATTCACTGTGTGTCAGAATGTAATTATGACTGATTCATGAAACTGTCTTAGCAATGAACCATCTTTATTAAAATGCTGATCAAGACAAGAGCTGACAGTAGTAAAGAATAGAACATTTTAGTCTTGTTGCTTTTGAATGATTGCTAATTACCCCAGAGGTCATGTCTAGTGCTTCTGAGGATTCATTGACATTTTCTTTAAAGTCTACTGTTTCAACAACATCTGAACAGGGAGATGAAAACCCTTTGCACACCCAGCAATGCTTGGACCAGGTTTTTATTCACCACCAAATACCTGATGATTCCATCTCTCCTTCTCCCTCTTCCTGAGTACATCTTCATAGAACCATGGAATGGTTTGGGTGGGAAGGGACCTTCAAGACCATCCAGTCCCAACCCCCTGCATGGGCAGGGACACCTCCCACCAGCCCAGGTTGCTCCAAGCCCCATCCAACCTGGAGGAGGGGAGATTGAGGTGAGACATGAGGAGGAAATTCTGGAGTGTGAGGGTGGGGAGACCCTGGCCCAGGTTGCCCAGGGAAGCTGTGGCTGCCCCATCCCTGGCAGTGTTGAAGGGCAGGTTGGTTGGGGCTTGTGCCACCTGGTCTGGTGGGAGGTGTCTCTCCCCATGCAGGGGGTTGGAACCTGATGATCTTTGAGGTCCCTTCCAACCTTCACCATTAAATGATTCTGTGGTACCTACTCCCTGCCCTACCAAAGGTCATGGGCTGATCACAGTATTTGAGCTCACAGGGACACACTGTATTTAGTGCACTGTTTCCTGAGGACCTCAAGGCCATCTAGGAGCACTTCAGATTTTTGTGACACGTGGGGAACACAGGTCTTGAGACCCTGCAAGTAACCCAGTTCATTCTGACTGCCTTTTGAAACCTTCTGAAACCTTTGTTCCTCCTCTTACCAACCCATCATGTCGTGTACTTAAATTTCTTGAGCAGTTAAACATTTGAACAGCTGCCTTTCTTGATTGCAGCAACAAAGGATTATTTTAGGTGCTTACAGGAAGAAAAATGTAATTTTTTTTAATGTCTGCATTTAGTAACTTTCTCCAGCAGATACACTGAAGGTCTAGTTTTATCTGTTCTGTCTGAGAATTGTCATTTGAGGTGTTCTGTCTCAGGCTGAGTCTTAAGGCTTTATCTTTTTTTCTTCTGGAATCAGAAGTTTTTCTGCCACTTGAGTGGAAACAAGTGCCTGATCATGCAGTATTTTTAACTTACTAATTGCATTTTCAATTCTGTAATTGTATTTGTTCCTTGTATACATAAATACATAAATGACTTCAAAATAAATCGTATGACTAATTAATTTTCTGCATTTGAATTGAATAGGGTAAGTCAGACTTGAAATATCTCAATAGAAAACGTGTTGGAAATGGTAGATGGTTCCAAAAGAGCAGACAAGACTTAAGTGTAGCTTCAATTTTAACTGTTTATTTCAAAAGAAAAGTAGATGTTTAGCCCAAGCCAATGAAATCTGAATGTTTAAATGAAAACTAATAGTTACTGCCATGTTTAAATGGAAACCAGTAGTTAAAGCCATGGCTTTTTGCAGTGAAGTGCTAACCATCTGAGCACTCAGGTTAGTTCTTTGGCTGGTGATGAGGATTCCGTGGCAGTGATTAGTGAGTGTGAGGGTGGAATCTCATCTGTAGGATTTCATCAGCTCTGGAGGAGTTCAGCCAAAGATGGAGAGACACCCTAGAACTTCTGCAGGTCATCTTAGTAGGGTTTTGCCCTGTGCTGCAAAAAGATGAAGGGTAAAAAGCAGAGAAGCCTACTTCCCACTCTCCCCCAAAATTTGCAGAGTTTGTAAATGATACTGTTGATTTTCTAGTTCTGTGGTGCCACCTGTGAAGGGGACAGAAGGTCCATGGTGGTACCAGCTCAGACATGCACCTTTTCTGAGGTTCTGAGGTTTCCTTCTTGCAGCTGTGAGCACAGTTTGTTTCCCCATACCCTGCCACCATGGATCTGCTTTTCATTTTTCTGAATCTAATATTTGAGCTGTTTAGCTTGGATGTACAGAATATTGTGGTGTGCTTTCTTTCCTTCTATTACCCGTTCTGATTGCATGATGGCTTTTTACCATTTAAAGCAAATCTCTTGGAAAAACCATGCACCCTAACCATGCCACACCCTTTAGATGATGTACTTTTTGTGTTCACTCCACATGCCACGCAACCCCCCTGAGAGAGCAGCAGAGTTTGTAAACCCATTTTAAAGGCCAAAGAGATGAGGCTGAATTCATGCAAAATTTCCTAACTCTTATTTTCAGGGGAAAAAAAAACCAAAAATGATAAGCAGAGTTACTAAATATCTGAGTATCTAAAGTTAATCTAAATAATCTCATCGTTTGTATAGCTGTAATAATGTGATTTCTTATTTTTTCCCCCCCTCCTAACATGAAGAAAATAATAGTTGAGCTAATCTAATACTTTGGAGAAATAAAACATGAGGCAGGAAGGTTCTGAACATCAGTGCCTAGCAAAGAAAAGCCAAGTCCACCAGCTTTGCTGTGAAATTTCAGCAATCTTCCTTCTAGCCTTGACTGCCAGCCTGATGCTGAAGAAAAGCTTAAACATCTTCCCTCCCTTGTGCATATTATTACATGCCTCTGGAACTTTTTTCTTCTGCTCTGTTATTCTCTTTCCTTTGTCAGCTTTCTGGGAAAGAAAGGGACTAGATGATAATAATATTGTAGCACCAGTGCTATTGTGTTTGCAGTAGCCTTAGCCCAAGATAATGATTTGATTAGCATGGCTTTTTCACTTACTGCAATGAAAAACACAGGGATTTTTCCTGGGATTCTGTGTTTTCAGGGTGATTATTTTTCACACCCTCCCCCCCCCCACCTTCTTTCTTCAGCTGTGCATCTTTGCAGAGAAGTTGGAGGTTTAAAATATGTATAGAGGCTTCATTAATAGCCAAGGGCAAAAAATTAGTGCAGTGAGTCCTCAAAGTCTCTCCTGCAGATATTTGTTATCTCTAAGTCCTCTGCAGTGCATTTGTTAAAGGGGCCATTGTTCCTTCAATCACTGAGGAGAGTTCTTCTAAAATGTAAGTTGTTGTTTTGTTGGGTTGGGTTTTTTTTCCCTTCCAATGTGGTGGCTATAAATGAGATTTGACACTTCCCATTTTGCTATCTGAATGGCCTCAAGGAGGCCTTGAAAAATTGGACACACAGAATGTGGAAGTACGAGAGTATTAAACTCCTAGTTCCTAGTGCAGAGTAATTTAGTGGATTCTAGCAATGCAGAGAATTTTAATGGTATTGAATTACCTACAAAAGAAGAAGTTTTATTGCTTTAATTACATTGTTGATAGAGGTATATTTTATAAAATATTACAACTTTTCCTCCCTTGCCTTTATAGCTTCTTTTGCTTCTAGCTGTATAACACCCAGAAGTTGTGTGTGTTGGCAGTGGTAATAACAGAGAAGCAGAGCTATTCCCTTTGCCAGGGGCTGTAAAATCTTGATCCCACTGAGGTTAGTGAGAATTTTGCCCTCAGCCTCAGGCCTTGAGTCAAAAAAAACACCCTTCAGCACAGCTGGTTTTGAGTTTTCCAACAGAAGTCATTATTGTGACTACTCAGGGACCTCTTTATTGCACTTGGAATCTTACAGGTTGTTTAAAGGGGAGAAAAAGCTCCTTTTCTGAGTCACTTCAGACACTGCAAAGATGAAAACAAACACAGAGCGTTGTTTATTCCCCTTTGTCCTTCAGCCCACTTTGCATCAGGACTTGGTGGTGTTCGCATGTTTGATGATTGACTCATAAAATTTGTAATCTTCTTAGCAGAAGAGAAAGAGAAACTTATTTTTAGCTTATAAAGTAGAAGTTGTTTCAGTTGTGTCTGTTGCCAGAATTTGTGGTCTGTTAAACTTTTATTGCTCCTTGTTTTCTCTTTCTCCTCGGATATTCTGTAACGTGAAAATCCTTATTTTTACTTACTTAGCCAACAAAGCACTACCCAGAGAAATCAAGTAATATCCACCCTGAGTTCATTCCCTCTGCTTCCAATTACTTTTCCAGTTGCTTCACTTCTAACAACGGTTACTTCTTTATTCTGAGTATGTGAATGATTTCCAGCTTATGTCTTTGCTTCAGTAATTGTAAAGGAAATTTCAATTTTGTGATCTTCAATTTCAGTTTTGCAGCTCTTGTTCATGCTGGTGGTTTCTCCTGGCAGTGTCTTCACTGCCTGACACAGACAACAGTAAATCCAGCTTTGGCTTGAAGAAAATGATTCTTTATTTTTGTTTCTCTGTAGAAATACTGCAGCACAATCCAACTTGATTCTGGAATAGACTACAGGAAACAAGTGCTTCCTGCTGCTGGAAAACTTTACTACCTGTGAGTTTCTCTCTCCTTTTACCTTCTTATCAGCCAATAATTTTCCTAGTCAATGGGAAATGAAAAATGTACAGTAGAATTAGCAGAGTGTGACTTTTCCTTTCTTTGCCTTCTGGTCCTTTTTGCTCAGCAAAACGCCTTCCATTGTGCCTTGATATTAACTTCATTAAACTACATTTTCAGTATCCACACTGGCATCATTTCTAATGTGTGACTGAATAAAAACTAATTAGATTTTTTTGGGGAGGTGTGGTGTTTGGAGAACTGAAGTGACAGATGGTTAGAAAGTAATGAATATCCTCTTGTAAGAGATTGCACAATTCTCTTATAATAGAGGAGCATCCTTATTGTATTTAAGTAATTAAGTATTTATAGAAATCCAATGACAAGGATTCATTTAATGTTGGGTGTTTCCAGTACTGTGGATTAAAAAAAAACCCCACAAAACCAAACACCCTCCTATTTGACAGATTGTTTCTGTTTATCATGAAATAATTTCTTTAGCACTTTATTCTATATTTGCAAATAAATATATTTTAAAATTTGTTCACATTTGTGCTTGTCACTGCAGCTGTAGCTGCCTAATAGAAACATAGTCTTTTTTAAAAAAATACTTTGAAACCTTTGCATTGCAGACATTTGTGTGTCTCATATTTTCTCTTACGTTATTTAATCAATAACCACCTGGGCAAAGCAGACAACAGTAACTTAACTGAGATTTATACCCATCTTATCTTTCAACCCAAGGCACAATATTGATTTAAAAATCATGTTTCCATTAAGAACAGTGCAGCATTTTCATTGGTGTGACAGGTACTTGAAACAAAGCAAGTCTGTATCACTTGATGATAAAGTTAGCAATGGTAGTTGTCTGTCCAGGAGGAGGAGCAGAGCTTAGCAGATTAACAAGTAACTGCTTCTGCTTCTGGAAGGAAGTAACCAAATTTTATATATGCAAAACAGGTCAAATGCAGGTTCTGTATTTCCAAACAAAACATGACTGAGTGAACACAGGGGTGAAGCACTGGCACAGGTTGCCCAGAGAGGGGTGGAAGCCCCATCCCTGGAGACATTCAAGGTCAGGCTTGATGGGGCTCTGAGCAACCTGATCTAGTTAAAAAGGTCCCTGTGCACTGCAGGGGGGCTGGGCTGGATGAGCTTTAGAGGTCCTTTCCAACCCCAGACATTCTGTGAGTCTGTGAACTCAAGAAAAGCAACTCTTGTTCTGAATTCTTGCCTGCCTCAAGCTGGGTGGTTGTAGCACCCAGCCCAAGTCTTTCATGGTGTCTGGATGTAAAAGCTGGGATCAAGGGAATGGCAGAGATTGTGATAAGTCTCATGTTCTGTCACTGGAAGGATGTTGGTGACCTCTAGAAGGTGTCATGTAAATGTTAGGAAGCAGTAGGGAAAAAAAGAATTAAATCTTGTAGATGACAATGGAAAGAAGATACTTCCTCATCCTTTCTTCTTCTGAGGGAATCTCTTTCATTCTTGTATTGTTCATTGAAGCTTTCAACCCTGCAGAAACTGCACAGTATGTGGAGATTGTTTTGTTCCAAAATCAGGTGCTATACAGTATTTTGCTACAGATTTTTGGCATTTATTTAGCAATCTTGCCCCAAAGCAGGATGTTCTGTTCAACACGTTCACACTCCCCTGTTAATGGTTTCAGTATCATCGTGACTTTTATTTCCAAGATCAACTTGATGCTTCCTCATGTATGTGGTCTTCATTTAAAACAGGGAGCTCTGGGCTGCTTCAAGCTGTTCCATACTCAGCTGAAAGCAACCAGGGAAACACAAGTAGAGGAGCCTTGATCAGAGCAGTTTCCTTGATCTCAGTCTCAGGTATCTGCTCTCAAAACATTCTTGGCAAAAATCCACCTGGGCATCATATTTGGCTGGTTCTTCTTGTAGCCTTTGCATCAGACTTTCTGAGAGTTATATGCATACATATCTGCTTTCTCTCTGATATATAAATATATATATATAAAAAAATATAAATGCACTCTTTTCCCCCTTCTGTGGCTTTTTTCTGGTTTTACCTGTTCCTTCTCATTTGGCATTTTCTCAGAGGAAAGCAGCACACAAACATGGAGATTGAGAGACACTTGTGGGGGTTTTTTTGAAGTTAAAATTTGATGTAATCTCTTCAGAAAAGGTTTGGTTTTAACTGCTGGTTTAAATGGCACTTTCTGAAGTTTGTGGGGGTTTTTCTTCAAATTCATTCTATCGACGAGGTTTGCTGTTCTTAGGCTTGAGCTAAAAAGAGGTTGTTTCAGTTCTGCTGTTATTTTGAAGGTGCTTAGGGCTTAATGAACAAGAAGGTAATTGTGCAACCTGCTGATCATCACCTGTTATTTAGAGCAGCTCTAGAACTGTGTCAAGCAACACAACTTGAGTGCAACCACCAGACTTTTCACACCAAATGAGATGATAGAAACTTTAGTGAAGCATCCTATATCCTAGTTCTAGCTTATTGGCTACTGTATCATTAATTTGCTCTTCTCAGCTTTCAAACTAGCTGAGAAAAAACCAAACTGCTAGAAATGTTATCTGCTTTAGGAATGAATCACAGGAAGGCTGGCCCTCTTACCCACTCAGTGACAAAAATATTCACTGATGAGACTGATCTATCCTGTGGCAGCCAGGAGATGAATATGAAATTTCCTTCAGCTCTCAGCACAGATACTTTGCATTTCCACTGTCTGTAGCTGATCTTTTCCCAAATAGTACTGGGGACAAAGGAGGGAAACAGCTAAAATTACAAATGCAGAGATCATGCTGGTATTTTGAATATCTTAGTTTAACTTAGCAAATTGTCTGATCAATACAATCAGTTGACTTGATTATTTCCCCCCCACACACAGAAAGCTGCCCCAATGTTTCATTTCCCAAAGTCCCCTCTCAGAAATTTCAAAGGATGCTTCTTCAGGTGCTTGACTGCCTTGCCTTGTCTGTTTGCTCTAATTTTGCATGCAAGATAGAGCCAGAAGCCTTTTTTCTCATTGTGTCCACAGAGTGTTAATGGATCTGCTCTGCCTGTATTGCCTCATTACTGGAAACAGCTCAAAAAACAGAAGTCTTTCAGTGTATGCAAATAAGGCAGAATCATCTACCTGAGAGTTAATACTCTCTACTTTTAAGTGTATTCTAAATCTAATGTTTGTATTTAGAGCATAACATCCTGTTCTCTTTTTTATGGGCAAAAAGCTAAGCAGGCTCAGGCAGCTGTTTGATGTTGGCTTCAAGTGTTATTAATTTCATATTCTATTATTCTTTTCACTGTAGCACAAGTGAAGCTGATGTGGAGGCTGTCATGGATAAGTTGTTTGATGAGCTGGCTCAGAAACAAAATGATTGTACGTAAGTTAATTTCTCTTGAAAGAGAATACATTTAGAACACAATGCCCAATCTCCACTGACCAATTAATAAGTTCCATTGCTGTCTATGGGTTGATGCCACACTCAAGTGGCAGTCATTGTATCAGCATTTTGTCTAATTTATGTGTTGAATCATGTGCTATTATTCATCAAGCTATGCATTTCCTATCTGTAAGAGATGAATTTTATAGTAATTATCCAGAGAAGATTGAGTCTTTGTTCATGTTCCCATAGTAACTAGACCAAGGATTCTAAAAGTGCAAGGCAGAGAGCTGAGGCTGAATAAAGCATGTGGAACCATTGCAGACTTCACCTTTGAGGAGCTGTGTGACAGAGTGAGTACCCAGTCCAATCTAGATCACTGAACCCTCAGACTTTGGACACTTTAAAAAAACCCCACAAAAACCCAACACAACAACCTCCCAAAAAAACCCCAAACACAAACATTTGCTGTTTGCCCAAGTCGTGCTAAATTAAAAAGGCTTTTTGTTAACTTGACAGAAAGGTTTTTGAATTTAACAGGAAAAAAAGAAGAAGAAAAAGAGCTTTCCAAAAGAACAAGAATCATTTCCTTTGTAATGATGGTGTAAATTCACTCTTAAGTGTATCACACATTGTCTTCAAAGTTCCTAATACAGCAAGTGTCTGGGTTACCATCACTGCTGGGATATTAGTAGCCACAACATATGAATATGTAAATAGCATTCAAATAGTCTTTAAAATCTGGGGTTTAAGTTGATTCTCAAGCAAAGGAGCAGTAACCCTGGCACCACTAGAGTAAAGCTGTTGTTGCATGCTGTGGTTGGGAGTAGCTGTACAAGGGCTGTTTCATACCAAACCTTCTCAGAATTTGCTAGCTTTTGGTAAAGACTGCCAGGTTCTCTTAAACATGTGGAGTGTGATTCCTGAAAAGCTTGCTCTGTGTGACCTCCAGTCAGTTTGAAGACAGTCCCCAGAAGCTGCATTGTGCTCTGACCTCTCTGCTGATACCTGGAGTTGCTGGTTAATGGTCACAACTCAGAACTGAGCCAGTAGCACCTTTCATTCAGGATGCTGAGCAGTCCTTTGGTTGTCATGTGTTTTCACTCCCTGTTAGCTACCAGGTTGAGAAGTATTTGAGCAGAAATTTCACTGGTTTTGCTCAGACTGAAGTTTTTAAGCTTTATTGGTTTTTAGTTTCTGACAAAGCCAGCTGTGGGAACAGAGGTGTGTCTTGGGTGTGCTTTGCACTAGAAGATTTGAGACTTCTCCTTTACTGTGCCTCTTCATGTATCAGGAGCCTGTGCTGTCAGCAGACACTTGTAAAATTCTGCAGTCCAGAAAATGCCTTGTGTGCTTCAATGGGGTGATAAGTTCCTTCTGAGGAGAAGTGCTCTGGTAGCTCACACAGCTCTGGCTGCTGCTCTGGGGCTGAAGAATTCTGTGGGGTTTAGACCATTATGGTGCAGTGGAGCTGAGGTGCTGCTTTTGTGCTCAGAATGAGTCAATTGAATCCTTGGGAAATGTTAAACATCATTTAACAGTATTTTAGATCCCCCAGCACTTGGGAGGTTGTGCTGGCTCAGTTCAGATACCTTCTGCAGATGAGTTATGATAGTCTCTAATGCAGTAATCACATGCTTCAAGCTCAAACACACAGCAGACACTGAATGCTTTTCTTTAACAGCTTCCTTGGTCATAGAGTCATATAATTGGAAGGGACCTCTAAAGGTCCTCTAGTCCAACCCCCTACAGTAAGCAGGGACATCTCCAATTAGACCAGATTGCTCAGAGCCTCCTCAAGCCTGACCTTGAATGTTTCCAGGGATGGGGCCTCCATGACCTCTCTGGGCAACCTGTTCCAGTGCTTCACCACCCTCAGTGTACAGAACTTTTTCCTAATGTCCAACCTAACTCTGCCCTTTTCTACTTTTACTAGAAGCCACTTATTGCCAAGTATTTTATTTTGCATATGTCTCCATTTCTTTCTACCTTTAGTTATTATATGCAGATACTTATTGTGCCAGGATTTTTCACTTGAGATCACTGAGGAACCTTCAGAAATATTCCATCAGTGTATTGGTAAGGTGGTATCACAGTGCTCACTTCATAGTTGGAGAAGTAGTTACAAACTTCAGAATTGTCCATTAAATTTGAATGAATGGTTTGAGTTGCCTCTGATAGGACTTTTTTCACAAATATAAAATGTTAGAGGGCTTCATTGCAATAGTGGAAAAATTCCTGTTGGTATAGAATCATATCATGGAATCACAGAATGGTTTGGGTTGGAAGGACCTTCAAGATCATCCAGTCCCAAACCCCTGCATGGGCAGGGACACCTCCCACCAGCCCAGGTTGCTCCAAGCCCCATCCAACCTGCCCTTCAACACTGCCAGGGATGGGGCAGCCACAGCTTCCCTGGGCAACCTGGGCCAGGCTCTCACCACCCTCACACTCCAGAATTTCCTCCTCATGTCTCACCTCAATCTCCCCTCCTCCAGTTTTCATCCATCCCCCTTGTCCTCTCCCTCCCTGCCCTTGTCCCAAGCCCCTCCCCAGCTTTCCTGGAGCCCCTTCAGGCACTGGAAGCTGCTCTAAGGTCTCCCTGGAGCCATCCCTTCTCCAGGCTGAACAGCCTGACTCTCCCAGCCTGTCTCCAGAGCAGAGCTGCTCCAGCCCAAGGATCATAAATTATTTTTCTATGTTAGTTAACTAACTTACTAATCCATTTAACAAATACTTTCCTGACACTGTATAATACCAGTAACATAGTACAAACAGCACCTACAAAACCCAGCCTCTTCCACAAAATCAAGGAAACTGGAGTTCATTTCATTTCCATTCCTTAGTTATGGTCTGTGGGAATCCAAAACCAGCTTCTCCATTGCCCCTTCTGGACTAAAACCTGACTGACAGCCTGCAGTTCTATCAGTCATGTGAATTTTGGTTGTTTATTTGTTGATCTGGGCACACACCTTCTTCTAGTGCTGTGGCATTTCTCTTGCACTCCAACACTTACCAAAAACAAAAAAGATAGTCAGAGAACTCAGCCCAGATTTCCAGGACTCCAATGATTCATAATGTATTTCAGGTTATTTTTAACACATGCTAACCATCAACAGACTGAAAGTTACTTGATTATCCTTCAGTGAAATGAATATTTCACTCTGTTTCACCTAGAATAAGTATTTTTTTTTGCAAAACCTTTCCCTTTTCCCACATCATTATTAAAAGTTCAGCCATCACAAGGTAGGAATAAGCTAATAACTTTCAGGCAACATAAACCATGTCCCAAACTCCCATTTTACTTAACAAGTCTTACATCTAAGCAGACCTATTTGCTAATGATCTTTAGTTTCTCTTTAGTTTTCCTACACTTCCTAATTAGCTTCTCTTTATTTTGTACTATTTGATTGTGTTGGCAGTGACACAGGACAGACTTTTCATCATCTTCTTCCTCAAAAAGTCCTGCTTGTTCTTTTTTGTTGTTATTTATACATCCCATTCCAGTTAGTTTTGATCATATTGCCCTTTTGCTTTTAATTACTCTTCCTCAGCACTCAAATAATGTCATTTCAGTGTTGGGAAGTCTCTTTTGGTTACACTGAGTGTAACTGACTGGCTGTCCCTGGGCAACACAAAGTTCTGGATTAATTCCTCACCATAAGCTTCTGTGAAGCTGCTTAAACCCAACCCCCTTCTACTGGATGCAGTACATTTGATGCCAAAAAATGATCATTTGCTGTTTTCAGGCTAATTACATGTCACCATTTTCTGTATTTCATCTCCACCAGAAGCTTCCCATGCAGTGGTAGCTTTTTTTTTAATATGCTCTTTACAGCCAAGTGCTCCAGAAGCAGTGCACCTCATTCTGGTTGCAGCAGACCCCTCCCCTCTTGGGTTTGTTAATTAGTCAACTGATTGCTATGTATTCAAGATTCTTGCATTAATTAACTTGAAGGCAGGTACCAGTGTCTTTAATGTTGCATCTTGTCCTCCACCTCTTTTGGCCACTCTGTCCTTAAGCACTGATTCCACACTTCTTTTATGAATTGTCCCCAAAGGTTTCAATAATATCAGTTCTAGCTCATTTTTCCCCCCATTCATGAGAATTTCCCATTAATCAGGCTTGTCACCAGGTGTTATCAAACCAACTGCAAATCTTGTTTTCAGTTCTGTGATCAGTTGAACTGGTTCCTGCAACACCAGCTCTTAAATTGCAGCTGGGATGCTTTGCTTGGGCTGTCAGTCAAACCCTTCCTCGTGGCTACAGGGTCAATACTTGGTCTGGTCTTGTTCAACATCTTCATCAATGACCTGGATGAGGGGACAGGGTGAATCCTCAGCAAGTTCACTGATGACACCAAACTGGGAGGGTCTGTGACACTCCAGAAGGCTGTGCTGCCATCCACTGGGACATGGGGAGCTGGGCAGACAGGAACCTCATGAGGTTCAAGAAGGGCAAGTGGAGGGTCCTGCACCTGGGGAGGAAGAACCCCCCTCATTTCTAACCAGCACCTTTTCATACTGAGCCCAGTACAACAGGTTTTTCCTCAGCAGGTTTGACTGTAGCACAGATCCTAACACAAATTTGCTGTAAATACAGAATGGGGGGTGTGTGTGTGTGTGTGTTTGGGAGGAGCAATGAAAACAAGGGTGCTGTAGGCAGTTTATTTCTCAGGAGAACTGAGAATTTTGGGGAGGAGGGAGAGGATATGTTTTGTTTTGGCTGTTTAAAATCTGAACAGACACTAAATTTTCCATCCAGAAATTGGGAACACAATTCACACCTACAGGAGGAGGAGATTTTGTCCTATGTGTAGTGTCTTGGAAATGGACTGAAGTGTTGTGATGGACAAGCAACTCAAAAGGAGCTTCAGGTCCAGTGTTGGAACATTTAGGCCTGATTTCATCTGGAATGGGGAGGGTGTGGAAATACAAAGGATGGTAGAAAGATTCTTTGAATTTTGAAAGCATCTCTGAAAGCAGAATGTTCAGTGTGGTTTTGACATCAGAATTTTAGAGAAGACATTGCAAAACCTGAAGAGGCTGTTTAAAAAGCCACAGATAATTTGAACTGGAGAATTTGTGCCCTCAGCTGACAAGACTTTTACAGTTCAATTTGATCAGCTTATCAAAAAGAGGATGGGAAGATGATTTTATAATGTACAACCATTTTCCCAAGGGAAAAAAAACCCCACAAGTACTAATGGGCTCCCAAATCTGGCAGAATAAGACATAATGACATCCTGACACTACAGAGAGATTCAGGGAAAAAAAAAAAAAAGCACAATGAATGCATTTGAAACAGGGAAGAAGTGGCAGAGCCTCTTGTTCTGTGTTTTGGGTCAAAACAGGGTGTCAATTTAGGAAGTGGTTATTTGTGTTTGAACTAAGTTCTCACTCTTAGGCTTTGCTGGCTCTAAAATTCAGGACATTGGAGGATCTCATGATCCTCTCTAGTCTTAAGGGTGGTGAGAGCCTGGCCCAGGTTGCCCAGGGAAGCTGTGGCTGCCCCATCCCTGGCAGTGTTGAAGGGCAGGTTGGATGGGGCTTGGAGCAACCTGGGCTGGTGGGAGGTGTCCCTGCCCATGCAGGGGGTTGGAACTGGATGGTCTTGAAGGTCCCTTCCAACCCAAGCCATTCTGTGAAACTAGGGATGTGAGGGAGCCTGGCCCCCATGGCTGGTGACCCTGTAGTGGGGGGTCAGCAGCTGGGGAGGAACGTGCCCTGTCCATCTCGAGGGGATGTTCTGCCCTCAGCCTCTCATGCCGTGGGGAGCAGACAATACCTCACGTACCATCAGGCTGTTCATGGAGCTCAGACTGCAGTTTTCCAAGGCTTGTGACTTCCTTGGATGTCTGTAGGGTTTCACAGGATGTGTATAAGACATCCTTGATACCCAGCAACCATTCTTCCCAATTTGACATTTCTGGTCCACAGCAGGAATGGAAGCACTGCAGCTCCTCACTGGCTGTTGCTACAGAGAAGTGCAACTTGAGGAGCAATGTCTGAAAATAACTTCACTCTCAGAAATACAGTAATTGGCTCAAACTTTTACAAAGAAATACTTATTCACACTCAGAGAGGCATGTTCATATGAAGTCAGTGTGAGGCATCCATTCAGAATTAGGAAGTCTGAAGATGAAAACTAGTTTTATAATGTATCCTGGTTTGAGCTAAGACAGAAGCAGTTTTCATTTTAGTAATTTTCAGTTGAAGTCTCTTCTAAGCCTTCAATAACCAGCAATAAGATGAGAGGAAATGGCCTCAAGTTGTGCCTGGGGAGGTTTAGATTGGATGTTAGGAAGATGTGGTCAGGGACTGCAACAGCTGCCCAGGGAGGTGGTGGAGTCACCATCCCTGGAGGTGTTCAGAAAATGTGTAGGTGTGGCACTCTGGGACATGGTTTGTTTGGGGTTGGGTTAGTGGTTGGACTTCATGGTCCTAGAGGCCTTTTCCAACCTTAATGATTCTATGATTAAACTGTGACAAAATGGAAGGGGGGTGTCAGCTCTATTTGGACTTTCCTGTACATGCTTCCCATCTAGTAAATCCAAGATAGCAAAATTTTGTGTCTGTGTGAAAAAGTTGATACTGTCAACATCTCTGACACCAACTCAAGATATCATACAATTTGATACAGTTCATGCAGTTAACTTTAGTTAAACTTCTTTCCTGTGTTAAATATGGTTCACAGTTCATAAGACATTTAATTGAAGGTAGAGGGAGAAGTGAGTGGAATGAAGGGAATCAGTTGTTTTGGGAGGTTATTTTTTATGACACCAAATTGTTGCAGTGTTATCTTGGAAGATTGTCTTTTTGGTTGAGTTTTCTGCAACTGCCACATACCAGTTGTGGCATGAGCAGGCAACACTGTACTCAGAACTTGGGGAATCGGTTCCTTTGGCTATTCATAGGATCATGAAAGTTGGAAGGGACCTCAAAGATCATCCAGTTCCAACCCCCCTGCCATAAGCAGGGAACCACCAGACCAGGCTGCACAAAACCTCATCCAACCTGGTCTTAAAAGCCTCCAGGGATGGGGCATCAACAACCTCCCTGGGCAACCCATCCCAATTCCTCACCACCCTTAGAGTGAAGAATTTCTTCCTAATATCTCACCTCAATCTGCCCTCTGTCAGTTTAAAACCATTACCCCTTGTCCTATCACTGTCTTCTCTGATGAAAAGAACCCTTCCAGACCCCTCTGTGGTTCCAGAAGGAAGAATTAAGTTTTGCAGGAATCACTGTGTGAAAGGATGGAGGTTTTTATTATGTTGGAGAAATAGCTCATCATCCAAACGACACTGTCACATCTTTGTGTCATTCTGTCTTCTGGTCTGGCCTTGGGTAACTGCTACATTGCCCTCCAGAGGGGTAAACCTATAAACTCTATTTGCTGGTGTAGGATGAAGGAGATGGGGTTGAAATTGCTCAGACCATTACTTATTTAGGTAATAACTTCTGAAATACGATATTTCATCTGAAGAATCTGTAAAACTTTCTCTAATTCAGTGATGTCTCCTTTGAAATAAAATGCTGTTTTAAAGGGAAACATGAAAACATTTTCCACTTTGGTCTCACATGATTGCATGAAATGTCAGCCAATACATAACAGATTAAAATAGCAAATTAGCAATTGGTAACTTTATACTGCTTGGAACATGTAGCTTTAAGGGGGATTTTCATAATAGGTACTTTTGTAATTAATACCTGAAGACCTTTGGAGATAGAGCTGGTGCCCTTCTAGTTTTCAAGTCTTGCTTTTCTTCTTTCATGTCTTGAGATCAGGTTTTTTCCTTTCAAGCACATAAGGAGTTATTTTTGTCTGAAATAATGCATGAGATCTTGGTAATTACCAGTTGTCCATTAATGGCTGTAAAAATAAAAGACAGGTTTCAGTGCTGATGTGACATTCAGAGGACGTGGTAGAAAACATCTTGTGACATTATTCTGTGCATCCATGTTTAAATCCTGGTTTCCCAGTTGGGGAAAATTCCAAGTTTCAGCTAGTTTAGTTAAGATCAAATCCAGACACTTGCCTCTTTGCTTTACTGGTGTCCTGGTCAGTCAAACCAGGACAACTGGCTTATCTGAACACGTGAATACTAATGTTAACTTCCCCCATTCTTTGTGGCCTTTTTAGTTCCCCTCAGTTTCTCCATCAATAGGAGGGGTGTATTTGCCAGAGGTCAGACTGTTGCAAAACATCATTAGTATTTTCACTCGGTTAGTGTGTGAATGAAAAATTGCTATTGTTGTGTTTTGTAAGGGGCTGGTTCTTGACAAGCAAAATGCAGTTTGTATTTGTCCTTGACAAATTGTACAAGGCTTCTTGGGTGGTCAGATCTGATGCCTTGAGCTCAACAATGTGTATTAAAAGCTTGTTTCTCCTTATCCCTCTTCTCAGCAGTTGTAAGTGTATCCAAAGTTCAGCTGATTATGCTTTAAAAAATAAAATGTACCTGTGAACTTGATTTTAAAACCTCAATACCCTAAACCAGCAATGATACAAATGTAAGTCATAGAACCATGGAATGGTTTGGGTTGGAAGGGACCTTCAAGATCATCCAGTTCCAACCCCCTGCATGGGCAGGGACACCTCCCACCAGACCAGGTTGCTCCAAGCCCCATCCAACCTGCCCTTCAACACTGCCAGGGATGGGGCTTCCACAGCTTCCCTGGGCAACCTGGGCCAGGGTCTCACCAACCTCACACTCCAGAATTTCCTCCTCATGTCTCACCTCAATCTCCCCTCCTCCAGTTTTCATCCATTCCCCCTTGTCCTCTCACTTCACACCCTGGTAAAAAGTCCCCCCCCAGCTTCAGGATGTTATGGGAACTGGCCCTGGAATATCTTCCAGCATCAACAAATATAAATTTTCTCTTGAGATGAAATATCTTTTTCTCCCATCACTAAAGCATTCTGTGTTCTTCAGACAATCTCCCAACCATGAGCTACCTTCTCACTGATGAGTCAACAAAGGAGGAGGATGCTTTATACTTTAATTAAATGGAATATATAATGGAAGCAGATGACTAACTCTTAAAACAGTCCATGGAGCACTCCAGATAATAAACACCCTACTTGAACTGAGATGATGACAGCTGAAAATGCATTAAGTAGACAGAGAAACAAAAACATCTGAGGGTGAGGACTCAGTCAACAGGCTGAAGTGGAGGAAACACTTTGTGGGCAGTGCAGCCCATGGCAATGCTAATGTGTCCTGCATTCAGCTGATGCCTCTGAAACACTGACTCCTGGCATCAGAGCTCCTGGCAAAAATCTGCAACAGCTTTACCTGATATACACATGGAAGAACAGTAATGCCAGGAAAGATTCTTATAATGTTTCTTGAAAAGATATTAATCTCTCTTGCAGCATGGGAAAGAGCTGGTGACAAATGGTGGCAATTGTTTCAGAAATGTGTTACGGGTCTGAAGTTGAGTTTTGATTGGTAATGGATGAAAGAAAACCAAAATCAGTGCCAGAAACACCAAATCAAGTTGTTATTTTTAGAATGTTGTTCAGAGGGCCAAATTCATCAGGGTAGGCTTTTGATAGGGGGATTAGATATTTATGTGTCAATATTAGTAGCTTCATTAGCAACTTCAGAAGAAGTAATACCTTCATCATCATCATCATCCTTGAATGGTTTGGGTTGGAAGGGACCTTCAAGATCATCCAGTTCCAACCCCCTGCATGGGCAGGGACACCTCCCACCAGACCAGGTTGCTCAGAGCCCCATCCAGCCTGCCCTTCCAACACTTCCAGGGATGGGACAATGATGATTAGTTTCTTGGTATCTCCTTAAGGAGTCCATAATAGTGGCTGGGGAACTGAAACAGAGAGAGAAAATCAACAACATCCATAACTCTGAGGATGTACAAGATGCTGCTCTTAAGACACTTAAAAGTTTTTGTAGTAATTCTTTTCCATAGATGTCCCAGGGAAGCTGAGTGGTTGTGAAAGGGAAAGCAGAGTGATTCATCCAGCTGCAAATGGAAGAATGGGTTTGGAGCCAGAGATGTAAGACCTGCCTGGGGGTTTAGCTGGTGAGGAGCTCTAGCTTATTTCATTAATTTTCAGAAGGATTTTTGGAATGCCATCAGGGCTTCACTCTCCCTTGCTGGCCTAAGGACCATTGCTATAGAGTTTTCTTTCTTCCATCTAAATCATAGAATCACAGAATTGTTTTGGTTGGAAAAGACATTTAAGACCATCAAGTCCAACCATTAACCCAGCCCTGCCAAGGCCACCACTAACCCACGTCCCTCAGCACATCTACATGGCTTGTAATCCCTCCAGGGATGGTGACTTCACCCCTGCCTTGGGCAGCCTGTGCCAGGACTTGACAGCCCTTTCAGTGAAGAAATTCTTCCTCACATCTAATCTGAACCTCCCCTGTTGCAACTTGAGGCCATTCCCTCTCATCCTATCACCTGTTCCTTCAGAGAAGAGACCAACGCCAGCCTGGCCCCAATCTCCTCTCAGGCAGCTGTAGAGGGCAATGAGGTCTCCCCTCAGCCTCCTTTTCCCCAGGCTAAACACCAGCTCCCTCAGCTGCTCAAGACTTGTTCTCCAGACCCTTCACCAACTCCACTGCCTTTCTTGGGACACGCTCCAGCACCTCAATGTCCTTCTTGTAGGCCCAAAACTGAACACAGGGACATACTAAATCATGAAGCATCTAAAATCTGTTGTGGATCAAGCCATTAAGGTAGAGGCTGGAACAAAGACAGTGAAACATCTCCAAGTCTCTCTAGAATTGACACGGTTCAGGGAATGAGCAAAGAGGTCTCCTGCCCTACCCCAGCAGCAGAAGCAGGTTCCTCTCTGTGCTGTATCTTTTTGCCAAAGTGGTAAAGACACTTCCCATGCAGCTACTGTGAAGAGATGGCAGTTTTTAGGAAGTCCAAACACATTAAAACAGAAAGTCCTGGTCATGGACAGCTATTAATAACAGCTCACAATAGCTTCTTGCAGGAGGGATCTAGTGAAGCAGTTTCACGTGGCCTACAGCAAGTTTGTCAAGCATTTCAGTTAGAGAAGGTTAGAAAATCTTTTTATTTCCTGTTTGTAAGTTATTAGCAATATTACCTTCCCTGTAATGAAAAAGTAATTTTAAATGAATGTGTTTGCATGTGGACTTGAATGAGCTGCTGCTGCTAGTGCATATCTTCTGTTGATGGCTTAGATACACAAAGAGAAACTAAAAAGTTCTTATTACAGATTTTTATTTCATCATTACAGGTGAAACTGTGAAGAAAGAAACTGCTACAGAAATTGTGTTTTTGTTTGCTGTTGCTTTCAGTACATGGAACATAAGGTTTTAATCAATCTGGGCTAATCGTGGGTGGATTGAATGCAGGTCTACTTATGATTTAGTAACTAGCCTGTGCATTTGCATCTAAAAATCTTGCTGCTGGAAAGCATCCTAATAGCACTTCAAATTATTTATGGCTTAGGTTGACTTCATAGCTTAACCATCCGTGGTTTTTCTTCTGTGGTTTGTAATGATTGTTTTGTTTGAGGTCATCAGAGAGATCATAACATTGTCAAGATGCAGAAGAGCCACGTGTTTAACTAGTGAACTCTGTTCGGGTAAAGAAGGGCAAAAAGCATTCCTGGAGCAAGATAAGACAGACAAAAATAAGAATATGATCAGGACTTTACACCCTCTCTTCTGTATTTCAAGGTACAGTGTTTCTGTATCACCCTGTCACGGGATTCTATTCCTGATGGTTTGTTTTGTTTCAGCCTCTTGGGGCCAGTGACTATTTGGAAATCTCAAAGCATTTTGACACAGTCTTTGTTCGTGAGATACCACTTCTGACAATGGCAAAGAGGACACAGGCTCGTCGGTTCATCACCCTTATTGACACCTTTTATGAGCACAAGGTGAGAACCAAGCCCTTCTACATCTGTAGGAACAATATTGGGAGCCCTAAGGCCTGGCTGTTGCAATTGGTTTAAAGTAAGGCTTTCTGTAAGTATGATTTGGAAAGCATGAGCAGAATGAACTAGCACTGCAGAGAAACATCATTCCAGCTTCATTCAAAAGGCCCCATTAGAAGAAATAAGCAGGTATTTAATTTTTTTTATTTCTCGAAGTATTAAGCATGACCATCCATCCAAGCCTGAGCTCATTTGCCTTTCCTGAGTAGGGATGGTATTTCTTTCCTAACCCAGGAAAACCACAGAAGTTGTGTTGTCATTTTAATGATGAAAGATTGTTCTGCCAGCTGGGCTGGAGTAAATGTAAAATTTTGTAAATTTTAATCTGTTGGTGGGGAATCAGTGCCTCCCTGAACAGTGCAGAGGAGTTAAAAGTACAGTTTGTTAAGCTGAAAGGAAAAAGTCACTGTAGCTTTACATGAGGGTGCAGAATGGCTAATGGAACAGCAATGATAAATGCAGCACTTTACGTGGATTTATGGAGGTTTCAATCATGGAAGCAAACCCAGCATTGCTAAAACAAAGAGAAGTTCCTGTTTATTTTTTTAAAGTAAGACAAGATATGAAACTTTTGTGTGTAATTGTACAGCACACACTTCAGTGTTGATGCAGTCAGGAAATGTCACTTGAGGTTGTGTTTTCCAGGAATGTCCTGGCAAGATGATCAGAAACTGATGCAGCACTCTGTAGAACTAAGTGTAGTAGTAGTAGTAGCCTCATTTAAGTCAGCTTTGTGCCATGGAAATGGGCAGTTTCTAAGGGAATATGCTAATATTTATAAACTGATAATTGTTAGAAATAGGAGGAATGGGAGTGTTGTGCTCTCTCCATGTGCTGTCATTAAGGACAGCAAGCAAACAGCTGCTTTCAGTTCATCCGTAGGAAAGCCACAAGTGTCACACTCCTGTCACAGGGAGTTGTTTGGAAAAACATGAGGGAGCAGGTTGGTGGAGACCTGCCCACTGTGCAAATATTTTGTCTACACGCTCTCAACAAGTGTCTCCTGTGCTGATAATTCAGGCTGCCTCACTGCAGGCTCCCAGAGATCCTGTGTCTCACTGCACGTCTCCCAGCAGACATTCTTCAGCATCGTTACTGTTATTAGCAAATAACAGGCACCTGAGTAGCAGAGGTGGCAGCAAGAGAGGCTCAGCTCAGCCTTCTGGGGTATTTGGAATTTAAACTGTCTTTAAATTCCAGAGATACATGTGCAGTTCACCTCCCTACTCAAGAGTCTAACCATGGGGGGAAAGAAAGCATTGTTAACTAGCACTTCCTAGCTGCTATTTTATCAAGTAAACTTGTTTGTGAATATATTGCCTGTAGAGAAGTACTCTTGAGTGTTTAGGAGCACAGTCATGCTGTTCCCTGAGTGCAAGGTACATGAGTCGTTGCTGAGAAAAAGAGCCTGAAAAGGTTAACATTACAAATGATTAAGGTAGATCTGTAACAGCAGTGCTAATAAGGGAAAGGGAAAACACCTGGGAAAACCCCCAAGGTCCTCACTTGAAGTTTGCTTTTCATAAACCATGTGTTTGGTCCCTTTTCTGTAAAGCACAAGTGCTGAGGGTGTTGCCTGTTTCCCTCCTCTCAGGTGCGCATCGTTTGCTCTGCGGTGACTCCTCTCCAAGGCTTGTTCCTGGTGGAGCAGGACAGCCAGGAGCTGCAGGACAACAGAGTGTTGATGGATGATTTGGACTTGAGCCAGGTACATGATACCAACACCCTCTCCCTTTTGAAACAGAATGGCTTTTTGGTCTCATAATTACAGCAGCATTTTTAGGAAGAGGAATCAAGTCAACACTGAACTAGGGATGTGCTGCTTTTCCTGCAGCGTGGCTGCCCAGCTCCTGACTGCCTGTTAACTAGTTCCCAGGCAAAGAAAATGCTACACTATGTAAAAGCATTTTGCATAAGTTTTAGGGTCATTGTGATTGTTAATCATTATATCAAAGCCACAAAGATGCTGAAGGGAGTGGAACATCTCCCTGATGAGGAAAGGCTTGAGGGAGCTGGGTCTCTTGAGATTGGAGGAGACTGAGGAGCGACCTCATCCATGATTACAAACACGTTCAGGGCAGTGTCAGGAGGACGGAGCCAGGCTTTGTTCAGTGATGTCCAGTGACAGGACAAGGGGCAACTGGAGCACAAGAGGTTCCACGTAAACATCAGAAAAAACTTCTTTCCTGTGAGGGTGACAGAGCCCTGGGACAGGCTGCCCAGAGAGGCTGTGGAGTCTCCTTCTCTGGGGACATTCAAACCCTCCTGGACACGTTCCTGTGTGATGTGCTCTGGGTGACCCTGCTCTGGCAGGGGGGATGGACTGGGTGATCTTTCCAGGTCCCTTCCAACCCCTCAGATTCTGTGATTCTGTGATCAGTTCAATCATGCATGAAAATCCTGATTTAAGTGTAGCTCCTACATGTAAAATACAGAGATAAGGATGGTCTGCTCTGGCTGCACACAGAGCTGCCTCCCAGATCCTCACAATCAGTACTAGTTTGCATGTTGCTTGTTCTGGTTTTCCTTTCCCCTGTGACTTACCTATTGTTAAGGAATTTTAAAATTACTTACACCATAGTCACCATGGTTAAAATATTATCATGTTGTTTTAAACCCAAATGACTGCTTTGCTGTTTATCTTCAGAGGATTATCATAGAATCATTAAGGTTGGAAGGGACCTTCAAGACCATCCAGTTCCAACCCCCCTGCATGGGCAGGGACACCTCCCACCAGCCCAGGTTGCTCCAAGCCCCATCCAACCTGCCCTTCAACACTGCCAGGGATGGGGCAGCCACAGCTTCCCTGGGCAACCTGGGCCAGGCTCTCACCACTCTCACACTCCAGAATTCCCTCCTCATGTCTCACTTCAATCTCCCCTCCTCCAGTTTTCATCCATTCCCCCTTGTCCTCTCCCTCCCTGCCCTTGTCCCAGGTCCCTCCCCAGCTTTTCTGGAGCCCCTTCAGGCACTGGAAGGTGCTCTCAGGTCTCCCTGGAGCCTTCTCTTCTCCAGGCTGAACAGCCCCAACTCTCCCAGCCAGTCTCCAGAGCAGAGCTGCTCCAGCCCAAGTATCATCTTTGTGGCTTCCTCTGGACCCTATCCAACAGCTCCATCTTCCTTGTGCTGAGGGCACCAGAGCTGGACACAGCATTCCAGTATATCCAACTGAACTAGGTGTTTTGCTTTCATTTCTAGAGGTTGATTCTCTTTTCCCTTGCCATGCTGCTGTCTTGTGTTGTCCAAGCCTGGAGAGCATTAGGTGTTAGGTGGGATGTGCTTCAGAGCAGCTGTCTCACAGTTCTGTGCTGCTGTTTTTTGTGTATTAATGTAGGATTCAGCCAAAGGACTCTCCATGTTTACAGGAGAAGAGGAAATCTTTGCCTTCCAGCGGACTCTCTCACGCCTCACAGAAATGCAGACTGAACAGTACTGGAAAGATGGGGACAGAAGCAAAAAAACCTAATTCAAAGTCATTAAGAGTTGAATAAAATCACCAAGAATTGAAACTACAGAATTGGAAAAGTTTTTAGCACAGCTGAAATAATAATTGCACTTTATTGTGTGGACCATGTTTTCTTTTATTGCTTGGTTTTTGTGCTCAGGACATCAGGAGTGGGTTATTTTCCTGTACCAGCAGTGGGTGAACACAGGGAATTTTGGCTTCATTTTCTTTTCTGTAAAATACAACATGGATGTTCAGGAGGTTTTAACAGGATTAGAACTTATCTGGGGAATTGGTCTAGAGACAAAGATAATGGTCCATACAGGGCCCAGGAGTAGATGGATAATGTCAGGTGAAGAGGGCACGTGGTGGTTCCTGCACTGCTTCTGTCACACACAGTTTGCACAAAAAAAAGCCCAGTGCTTTCCTAATGGAACTCCTGAGAATTGTGTAGGTCCTTGCTAGAATCCTGGAACTCCTTTGTAGTGCATTCTGGTTTTTTGGGGGTGTTTTTTATTTTCCTTCTGTGTGCAGCCATCTGCTGACTCGCAGGCTCTATGACTGTCTTGTCATCAGACTGTTGCTCAGGCTGGTTCATTGAAAACTAATGGTTTGAACTAAGAGAGAAGCCTGAGGAGGAGCTTGAAGGTACCTGGAACCACACAGGAGTAAGATCTAAGTAATCATGGATGGGAAAAAGAAACTACAATGAGACAAGGTGCACTGGAACATATAAGTGCAGGTTATTACACTGCCTAAATTTAATTCTCTGCCTAAATTTGGCAGCTCTTGCAAGCCTGGCTGTGCTGCTTCTCCACCAGTGTCATTTTTATGGTGAACTTCCTCAGGCTTCATCTCTACCAAGTCCTCCATGGCTGCTAGGACACCTGCTGAGGCAATCCATCATGAGGTTTTAGAAAATATGGAATATTAACTGATATCCCAAAACACATCACCCATCCTCATGTTTCTAGTTGGGAAGTTTATTTTGGCTGAAGATGCATATGTGTCATTCTTGGTTTTAAACTGCAACAAGATATGGTGTATATTGGCTTGTGATGTATTTATATAAAAAGTCATTTTAAGAGCATATTTAGAAACCCTTAATAGGGAAAAATATTATGCAGATGGACTTGAAAAGTCCCTTATTTCTTATGGAAGAGATACATAACACACTGTCCCCAGATTGGAGGGATTTTCTTGGATTTTGCAGGATGGCCTTTTTCTTGTACTGTATCTGTTACAAAAAAATACTCTTCCCTGACTTTGTTAAGCCTGATGAAATGCTTCAATTTTAACCTCCACCAAAAAAAGAAAGCTTTTCGAAGAGCTTTTTTTGGGAGGACTGGAGAGGTCCTGTGCACTTGGATGTCTTAGAGCAATACAGATGTTTTGGAGCCACGTGCTGAGGTTTGGGTTTCTGTTCTGATCATTTTTGTTTGCCCTGGAAGTTACACTGGCTCTACCTGTTCCCCAAAGCATTTTTAAAGCCTGTATTTATTGTTTACAGCTCGTGCAACAATGTCATTATTCCCAGAAGGGTGACTGCTGTGGAGAATTTTAATGCATATTTATGAAAAACCCAATCAGAATCCAGTGCTTAGACTCAAGAATACCCAGGTCACTGATGTATATTTTCAGAGATTTTTATTGGGTTTCTCAACAGAGGGACTATTGAGATTCATGCATGTGTGTCCATATATACATGTTTACTTAATTTATATATATATAAAAAAATAGATAAAACTAATATATATATATAATTTAAGAGTGTGTGGGTGTATGTTTATCCCTGGCAGTCTGTACTCATCAACCTGGGCCTGCCCTGATACCTCTTGAAGCTTCAGCCTTCACTTTCTCCCTAGCAGGATTCAGATGCCTTCTGCTTGTGTGAACCAGAATGTGTGACAGGAAGATGGGAGGGGGTGGTAGATGCCCCCGAGCATCTTGCATCTGGGTATTTATTTGCATGGTTTTCCAACTGTTCATATATTTAGCCTCTGTCCCCTTCTCCATCATGTGCTCCAGGGGAAATGCAGAATCTTGCAGAACACGGGGGAGGTACTTGGGACATGTGAGAGAGGAGGTTCTGGCAGGTTCTGCATTCCCACAGAGGCTGCTTCTCCAAGGTGTGTGTGGGTGATGACTGACCTCATTTAACCAGGGGATGACTCTCTGGAGCCCCTTGGCTGGGTCTGTTTGTGTTCCAACTGGTGCAGCTTTGCCTGTTGGTATTAGAGGCTTCTCTGCAATTGCAGCACCCATCCCAAACTCAGATCTCCCTGGTGTTTGGAAGCTCCTAAATGCAGTGGGACTGAAGAATCATCCTAAGACTCCTGGGGTGTAGGTGAGCTCTGCCAAACCACGGGAGTGAAGTTGATCAGGTTGCTCAGAGCCTCATCTAACCAGCCCCATCCCTGGCAGTGTTGAAGGGCAGGTGGGATGGGGCTCTGAGCAACCTGGTCTGGTGGGAGGTGTCCCTGCCCATGCAGGGGTTGGAACTGGATGATCTTGAAGGCCCCTTCCAACCCAAACCATTCCATGATTTCTATGATTCTTGGCTGTCACAGGAACTAAAATTACTGTGATGATGGACAGTGTGAAACATTTCGTGTTGGTTTATAAAGGCCACGTCCTGGCTGAGAACCTCTCAGCCAACTTGTTTCAAGTACTTGATGAAGGGGAATGTTCCCAATGCCCCAAAATTTAAATTACAGCTTCTGTGAGCATAGTGACTCTTGTCCATATAGATACTTTATCTTTAAAGCTGTATTTTCATTTTACATCCTTGTGCAGTAGCTCTTACTGACATGTTTTTATAAATATTGCAGTTCTGTCTCTCAAAGCTACTGGGATCCTGTATTTACCTTTGCACAACTCAAGGGAACAACTGCAGTATTTTGAGTATAACAAGACAGACTTCAGAAGGTCCTGGGGTTGAAGATGCCCTTCTTGCTGTTGCCATTTTTTGATCTAAGAAGGGAAACCATGAATGTATATATTTATTTATTTTTTAGTAAAGGTGATGGTAGCGATAGTTGGATAAATTTCACTGATTTTGCAGCAGTTTAAATGTGAGTTAAAAATGACCAGGTTTCAACCAGTGCTCAGCTCAGTCACCAGCCATCCAACAAGGAGGAAGTCTGGGCTCTTCATCAAGACCTGTCTAAGAGGATCAAGATCCAGGAGTTTTCTTTCTGCAACTACATGAGCCTGAATAATTCTGGTGCCTCAGTTTCCCTGTTGCTAAAATGGGAATGATGTTCCTTTCTCACTTGCTGACACTGGAGAGCTGCCAGGCTGCTCTCATTAATATTCTAAGATGCTCCCAGAGGCTCTGGCAAGAAAATACTTTAGTAAAGCATGTAAACAGTGCAAAAAATAATACAACTACTCAAAGTGGATCAGTTTCCTTGTTTGGGTTACAGAATCCACGCTGTCAACTAAACACCACGTGCCTCTTTGTAGTGATTTGTTTATTTTTGTATAAAGCATCTATTTTAAAGAAAAAAAAAAATTAAAGGTTTGTGATTCAAACCAATTCTTGTTGTTTTTCTTCTACTTGTGTTGACACATTTCCTGGATGATTCCTTATAACCTTAGCTCAGGTACTTGAGCTACAGTGGTGGCTTTGTAAGTCCTGTTGGGATTTTCCTTGTATTATACACTGAGAAACTTCTTTTTAAATACATAATTTTGAGTCTAATATATAACAAACTGAACACTATCAAATCCTTCTGTTATTTAAGAAGAATTGTAATAAAGAATAACACTAATAAATCCAGATTTTATAGATGTCTTACTATTCATGCTCTTTTTAGGTATGTTGCTCTGAATGGATAGTCTTGTGCTAATTATGTAAGAAGATGTTAATTGTTTTTAATCTCTGCCCAGACAGGCAGCATCAGTCTCTGCATGCCTGAATGAGCTGTAGCACCACAGACCTAAACATGGCTCCGTTTTTGGTGTGTGTGTGTTCAGGGCTTGTCAGGAAGGTCCTCCCTCGTTCAGAGGCAGGTTAGACTGGTCATCCTTGGTCCTAATTTTTGGATTTGGAACCTTTTTTTAAACCTGACTCTCTTCTCCAGCAAGGTGAGGGTGGGGTGCTCCAGCTGAGTGCAAACCACGATTAAAGTGCTCCCTTTTTCTCTTCATTTGGGATTCTTCCTGTTCAAGATCTGCTTTTGCTGTCAGCCAGTTAGACCCCTGGGCTTGGAATTTCCTGTTCCTTGGCTTTGGGCCTGGAGAGCTCTGGCACAGATGAAATGTGGGGTGTGGGGCCTGGGGATGCATCCGTGCCCCTACAGGATGGGAGACATTTCTGGGTTGGGGAACCTTTGCCTTTCTGCCCACTGAGAAGTGGGACTTGCTGTGGTGGTTCCTTCCCTGAGAGTCGAGGGAGGATGAAGCAGATGGAGGATGCAGGCCACTTGCTCCCTCTCCAGCCTTCTGCATTTTCCACATATTTGTCAAACAACTTTTGTTTTAAATTGAATTGAATTCTAAGAGCTCCATTAAAACTCAGAAATGCTTCTCGCTGACCTATTACTCTGCATTCATGTTGGTAAAATTCTGGATGAGTTTCTATAGTCCTCCCGCCAGTTCTTTGTCAGGGTGAAGGGTTTAGTTGGCTCTGTTAATCCACTCTCTAGCTGAAATTGTTCATTTAAATCGTTCTAAAAATCCACTCTTTTCCAATGTGAATCCTGTATTCCCAGATTGGAGTGCTGCTGCCAGTGCAAAGACTTCACATTCTTTGGGTACAATCACACTGTGTCAGTCCAAAGCCAAATTGCAAACACTTTATCCACAATTCCCCTTACTCAGCTTTCAGCTAATTTTTCCAGCAGGCAACAATAGGATAGAGAAAGATTATTAGAAGAGCTTGAGAAATGGCTGATCAATTCCTTCACAAACTGGGGTTTGATGCTATCACAGCCTCTTCTTGCAAGAAGCAAAACCACCTTGTTCTGTTACTTAAGATACTTTTAGGGTGCTGTTCTTCGGTGTCACAGTAATTAAGAGTGATTAGAGGCACTGAAAGATGAAGCAGGGAACAAAAGATCAAGTGATTGTTTAAGCTGAAGTTAGCCAGGAAAAGTGAGCTCACTGACATGAAGAGAAAGCTTCCTTAGTCTCCTCTGGTCTTTTACAATTAGCGAAGCCAAATACACTTATGTAACTTTTTTCTACCTAGAGGGGTGGATAATGTTCAAGTCACAAGATGATGTTTTGGGCAGCCAGGGGTTTTCCTGCAGGCTTGTTCAGAGCATCTCTCACCTCAGGGCTTTTCTGTCACCGAGGTGTGATGTGCCCAACAAGGCTTCCCTGCTGGTTCAGACACGCTGCAGGCAGCTAACGAAGCCAGTTGGGGTGAGGGGGACAAAGTTTGTTGAAAACACAGGCAGAGGATCAGTCTCCTCCAGTTGTGGTTGATGTCTCCCCAAAAAGTACCATTTCAGAGGCCAATGGAGAGAGGAGCAATTACTGTCCAGCAAAATTACAATCTGAATGAGCTGCCATTTTCAGTGCTTCGCTAGGACGGCCATGATTGCTATAGAAACTTCTGAGAGGGAGACAGTGAGGTTCTCCAGTGCTGGAAACTGTGAATGAAGAAGGTTAGACTGGGTGCAAAGCCCATTCAGTCAGGCAGCTGCCAGTGGAGCCTCTTTGCCAAGTAGATTGTAGGAAATGCTGATGAAAATGTCCACTGAACACACCAGGCAAATTAAATTTCAGTCACAGCCGCCTGGCTGGTGTTGGTGAGAAGATGGATCTGGGGCACCTGGGCTCCACTGCCCCCCAGGGGCCCTTCCCCCTGCTCACAGGTAGGGCAGTGGTGCTGCAGCCCTGGCAGTCTAAGGGCACAGCTGAGATGAGCTTTGTGGGGAGAGGTGGCAGTGGCTGGTCTGATAAAGGATGTCTGTGCAGAAAAACCAAAGCCAGATGTCCCTCCCCAGCCCGGCGTTGCCACCTCTCCCAGGGCACAGTAGATGAGGGCTGCTGCCACGTTCACCTCCCTCTGGCTGGGCTGGCACCCCTATGTTGTCCCCCTCACCCCTCTCCCTGTCTTGGTATCAACAGGGCTGCCCTCTCTGGACACACTGTCTGCCAGCCCCCTTCTCTCTGGATGGACAGCTGAGGCTGTCCCCTCGGGGCAGCACGGCCAGCGCTGCAAACCAGGAGCCAAGACTAAGCCATGGGAAGTCACGGTGCCCTGAGCTCCACCCTCATCACCTCTCCAGCAGCTTGGACAAGACCCTGAAGCCCCCACACACCCCCCCAGCCCATCAGTCCCCAGCTCTGGTTGCACACCAAGGTGCATCTGCAACTCCAGTAATGAATCTCCCAAAGAGGCTGCTCTTCCCTCCTTCCGACACCCCCACTCCCTGGTTCTTCTATCCATGCTGGAGGAGGGTTTGATATCTTTTTGTGTTCACCACTGGCCTTGGAAAAACAGCCTGGCACCCTTCTGGCAGCAGCCTGGCAGTAGTTACTCCAGTACCTCACTCCCCACTGATCCCCTAAAGGACCATCATAGAATCACAGAATCCCAGACTGGTTTGGGTTGGAAGGGACCTTCAAGACCATCCAGTTCCAACCCCCCTGCATGGGCAGGGACACCTCCCACCAGCCCAGGTTGCTCCAAGCCCCATCCAACCTGCCCTTCAACACTGCCAGGGATGGGGCAGCCACAGCTTCCCTGGGCAACCTGGGCCAGGCTCTCACCACCCTCACACTCCAGAATTTCCTCCTCATGTCTCACCTCAGTCTCCCCTCCTCCAGTTTTCATCCATACCCCCTTGTCCTCTCCCTCCCTGCCCTTGTCCCAAGCCCCTCCCCAGCTTTCCTGGAGCCCCTTCAGGCACTGGAAGGTGCTCTCAGGTCTCCCGGGAGCCTTCTCTTCTCCAGGCTGAACACCCCAACTCTCCCAGCCTGTCTCCAGAGCAGAGCTGCTCCAGCCCAAGGATCATTTTTGTGGTCTGCACCATGAGACTTTATCACCTTCACTGTTTCATTTCCTCCCGTCTCCTGTATCTCCTCCTTTGACTGCACTCCAGGCAGCTGTGCAGGGAAGCTCAGACACAAGCAGTGCTGTCCCACACTAAGGCCATTTCCCTTCTCCTCCACAAGCTGCGTGCAGCTGCTGTGCCAGCTGGGGCAGCACAGCCTTCAGTGCTGCACCCCTTCACAGCAGCTCCACTTAGGGCAGTTGCTTTTCCAGTCATGCTTGGCTTGGAGACCAAACAATGAAACCACTTGGTGAATCGGTGGGATTTCCTACCAATCTACATTGCAGTTTCCAAAATACTTCACCTGGAAAAAAATGTTTCAGTACAGAAAATCATGTGGCCTGTATCAACAGGAGCAATGAGATTTGTCTCCAATCAGCACAAGAGAGGACAATGTAACAAATCACAGCATATCAAATCCATGAAATGTTTCCCACATGGAGTATATTTTTTTCAGAAAAAAAATATGCATTTTTGATGGTAAATATAATAGGTATTTTGGTCTGGTCGTGATTCTTTTAATTTCTCATTACAAATTTCTTTCAAAATCAGACTGACTTCCCCTTGCCTCTGAGAGCACCTGAAAACAGTGCTCAAGTATCAAGACACCTGCTCAAAACAGGGTCTGTCATTGTCTACTTAGGCTTTTTATACACATTGGTTATTTGTTTTCCAGTGGCTAAAACCAAGTTGTTCCAGTATATATATACACATAAATTCAAGGACCTATGAATGGGTTTTGCAGTCTCTGTGGCCTGTAACAGCTACTATAGAGCCATGAGTGAAGCCTTGGTTAATGGAGGCTGATCTGTCAATTCTTGAACAATTTAGGAAATTAGTTATTGACATAATGGAGAAATTATCTGAGTGTTTCACAGCAATCCATACTTGAGGACACCTCTGTCTGCTGAGGCTCACTCTAATAATTAACTGTCTTACCCAGTGCCCCAGAGGTGCTTTATAAAGCACAAGGCTGAAGGTTAAATAGCTTCTGTGCATCAGATGTGCCCATTACACCAGTATGTCTGTCATGGCCTTCCTGAAGCCACAGCAGCTTGTTAACAGATTGTTGGCATTTTATGGCCTTTCCAGAGGTTCCCTGTATCATGACAAAGCTGTGCCCTTGTCCTTGCCAGATTGCCTTTTCCTCTTGAGCCTGAGAACTAGTGTCCCCTGGCTGAATGGGGACCCACCTGCTACCCCTTTGCCTGCCCTTGGCTGGCTGGTGCTGCTCAGGACCCCTCCATTCCTCTTCCCCCACACCCACTCCTCCAACTCAGCTCTTCCTTCTTCCCTTGCCCCCTCTCTGGAAGTGTTGAAGGGCAGGTTGGATGGGGCTTGGAGCAACCTGGTCTGGTGGGAGGTGTCCCTGCCCACGCAGGGGGTTGGGACTGGATGGTCTTGAAGGTCCCTTCCATCCCAAACCTTTCTATGGTTCTAGGATTCTGTGAAACTCACAGGCTCAAAAGCCAGACACCTCCTGTTCAACCACCCACCACCACAGTTCAGCATCCAGGCAGCCCTGCAATTCTCCTCTATTTGGTCCAGGGTTTATTTAACTGAAAAGATTTCCAAAATGAGAAGGTGATGAGGCATCAAAGGCTGGGTGTCTCAAGTGACTGGGTGTGCAAGAGGGAAAAGGTTTGCAAGGAGAGCACGACCACCTGGTAAACCACCTGCTTCTTATCAACTGCTACAGCTGAGAAGAAAACAAAGCTTTCTGGGCTGAGAAACCTTTTCCAGCTCATTTGGAGCTGAGGTCACTGGAGCTATTAATGCTATGTATTCCTTCCTGTGCTCCACAAAGAGAAATGAGCTGCAAAAGTCTCAGCCCTTGGATCAAAATCCTCCAATGTACCTGGTCACATCCCTGGAGTGCAAGGTAGGTCCCCACAAGGAAGAGCTGGGCTTCAGCACCTCCTGTCTTTTAAACACGAAGGTGACTGATTTTTTTTCTTGCTTATAGTAGGGTAGGCAGAGGCTAAAAGTGGGGAGAGAGTTAAGTTAGAAGCGGAGCTTCTCATTTCTTGGCTTAGAACCAGACACAAGCTCCCACCTTCCTATGGCCTTCTCAGTCATACAAGGGCAATGCTCAAAGATCTGTTGTGCTATGGCTCCTGGGGAGATTTTACCACTTCACTTGGGCTGAGATGCTCCTGATGAAGAGAGACACAAAACGATTCCATCAGGATTTGTGGCTCCCTCTCTCCTAACTTTGGTGCATTTCCCCGGGGTGGCAACAGACCAGTTCAGTGCTGTATTTTAAGTGGCTTGAGGGGACCAGTGTTCCATAATCTAGGCAAAATGGAGAACCCGGGATAAGCAGTAAGATAGCAGAGAGAGAAATCAGTCCCTGATCTTGTTTTGTAGGAATATCTTTGTACCTGGGTGCACCATATGCCATCATCTAGCTCCACCGTGTGTTGGGATCTCTCCTCCGGCCACAGGAGTGGGTTGTTTTTTTTTTTCCCTCTCGCCTTTTCCCACCCCGACACCCAAGCACTTTTTCCAACAGGACCAAGCTGGCCAATTCCTACCAATCCCTCTCGTTATTTGTGCAGTTCAGCAGTGTTTCAAAGGGAACTGCACCCCCTGCTCTCTGCTGGTCTGCCCCAGAGCCCGCCTCGCACGCGCTTAAAACATCAGGGCTTATGAAAATTCCAGACTTGGCAAGGGTAGATCGAGATGCCTACCTTCAGGAGACGGCTGGACAGTCCGTGGCACAGCCTGCGGCGACTGGGGCTCTGAAAACGTGTCCCCTTTTGCTCTGCAGGAGTGGTTTTACCTCACGACGAGCTGCGCGGCCCAGGGCCGGTGCGGCCAGGCCTCCCCTCCCGAGGCCCGTTGAAAGATATTTTAATCCATCTTTCGTTGGTGTTTTTTTTTTTTTTAAAAAAAAAAAAAACCGCTGTGGAAAAACCCGAAAGAGTGGAAAAAAAACCCCAAACGAAAGGCAAAACCCGAGGCGGGCCGGGGCTGTGAGGCCTGCAGGGCAGGCGCGGCCCCACAAGATGGCAGGCCCGCTCCGCGCCCCGGGGCCCGGCCCGCCGCTCCGGCCGCTGCCTCCCCGCGGAGAGCTCGGAAGAAAAGGCACCGGGAAACCTCGCCGGCCTTGCTGGCGGGGGCTGGGGACGGCGTGAACATAAATAACCCCCCCCCCCGCCATTACCCCCGCGCTGGGCTGGGCGGGGAAGCGCCGAGGAGGAACGAGGAGGCTCCCAACTCGGCGCGCTCCCGGCGTGGAGCAACACGACAGCCGGGGTGCCCCTTTGGCAGCGGCTTTGGGGCACCCTGGAGGTGGAAGCTGCACGTGTGGCTGCTCTGGGAGCTTTGGGGTCCCTCTGGGAGCTTTGGGGGTCACCTGTGCCAGGCAGGGCCATCACGAAGTCTCTTTAGCTTGGAGAAGAGGAGGCTGAGGGGTGACCTCTTCAGTGTTTACAAATATGTAAGGGGTGAGTGTCAGGGAGATGGAGTTAGGCTCTTCTCAGTGATGACCAGTGATAGGACAAGGGGTAATGGGTGTAAATTGGAGCATAGGAGGTTCAAGGTGAATATCCGAAAAAATTTTTTTTACTGTGAGAGTGCCAGAGCCCTGGGACAGGCTGCCCAGAGAGGTTGTGGAGTCTCCTTCTCTGGAGACATTCAAAACCCACCTGGACACGTTCCTGTGTGATGTGCTCTGGGTGACCCTGCTCTGGCAGGGGGGGTTGGACTAGATGATCTTTCGAGGTCCCTTCCAACCCCTAGGATTCTAGGATTCTATGAAGCACCGGGGCTGCCTGTGCCCCCCTCACGGAGGGCTGGGGCGTGACCAGGGCCCTCCCCGGGACACAGAAGTTTTACGGTTTTAATACAGAAACAGTCGGTTTATCCCTTGGTTGTGGGGAGCCAGGGCTTCCTCAGAAGCGGGGCTGCCTCGGAGTCGGGTCGCTGTGGTGTTTCGCATCACTTGCTCCTGTCCGCGCCGGGCTCTGCCTCGTCAGGGCTCCGGCCAAGTCCTCCAGCCGCCCCGCCACGCGCGTCCCCCTGCCCCAGGCCTGGGGCAGAGAACGGTTGGAACGGTTTTTGGTCGGAAAAAGACCTCGAAGAACGTCGAGCCCAACCGTTAGCGCGGCCCTGCCGAGCCCCGCATCCGCAGCTTCAGGAGCGGTGACCCCGCCGCCTCCCTGGGCGGCCTGCGTCGGCTCCTGACAACCCTTTCAGTAAAGGCGTTGTGTGTTTTGGTTTTTTTTTCCTAACATCCAACCTAAACCTCCCTTGGCACAACTCGAGGCCGCTTCCACCTGCGCTCCTTGGTGAAGCGGCAGGAAAGGCTCCTGGAAGCGTCTGGAAAGCTCCCGTGTGGCTGCCTGGTGACTTCTCGGGCAGGCATGTCGGCATGTGGGTCGCTGTCTCCGGCCAGTCCTTTGTAGCACGTGCTGGCACCACCTCAGCTTGGTGCTGAAGGTCTTCTCTACCCTGGGGGGCAGATGCTCTCTGGAGGAGTCATTGCCACTCCTGGATGCGGGGACGTTCTGGCAAGCGGAGCTGGTGAGTAGTGCCACCCGTGCCTGGGATTTTATTTTAATTCGGGGATGCCGGTTGCAGAGACAAGTGGCCTCATGGAACAGGCTGCCCAGGGGAGGTGGTTGAGTCACCATCCCTGGATGTGTTTAAAAGTCGTCTAGATGTGGCGCCTGGAAGCGTGGCTCAGTGCTGGGGCTTGGGAGGGCAGGGTTAATGGTTGGACTCGATGATCTTGAAGGTCTCTTCCAGCCTCAGTGATGCTGTGATTCTATGATTCTGTGAATTACCCAACCTCAAGGACAACCGTGATGACAAGATTCTGTCTGTATCTCAGTGAAAAAAAAATCTCCTTAGTGCCACGTGTCTTCTTCGTCTGATGGGATTCTGACATTGCATTCAAATAACTCACAGCCCCTGGAACAGATCTGGCATTGATACAGCCTCATGTTTGCCTCAGTAGTAGGAGCCAGTGTCCTTCCAGCTGGGAGGAGCCTGCCTTTTGAACAAGCCTGAAACCCCAAGGCTCTGAGATCCAGAAAAGTGGCAGGATTTGGCTTATGGTGGACTCCTCAAGAGAACCCTATGACTATGCCTCTATAAAAAGAGATGTCCTGCTGTGGTAAGACTTTCAGGAAGCTCCCCAGTCCTGTTCTACCACCTCTTCATCACCACAGTCCTTCCACTCCTCCTCTCATGGGGTTCAGCTTGCAGCATCATCTCCGTTGTATCCTGAGGAGAATGTACAGGCTGTGTCCTCTCCAAAACATGGGCAACGATGTGAGGAAGATACCAAAGTAGATGAGTTAACATTTCACGTTTTGTTTGGGGTTTTTTTTAAATCATTTGTTAATTACTTTTTTATTTTTACATGTGAGCAGCTCTTGACCGGATGGGCTTCCCTGTGTGCCTTCCCCTTCCAGGCTCATACCCTCTTCTGACTGGTGCAAGGAGCTCCTTGTGAGGAGGGTCCCTGCTCTTGAGGCACCTGACTCTCCCCATCCAGAGTGCCAGCCCCCCTCATGGCATTCAGTGAGCCAAGCATTTAAATGCTCAGTGTTGTGGCATATTTAAGTATGTTTTAGGCTTTATCTCTAAATGCTCAACCTCTAAAAAATGCTAAATTCTGGTGGAAAATATTAATGAACTTCATATACCTCGGTCCCTCCGTGATTTGCCCAGAGGCAGAAATGATGCTGAGACTTTTTCAAGTCAATTGTACAAACATGTCAAAGGCAGGCATGTCAGGAGAGACTTTTACTGGAAAACCTCACTCCTATAAAGAACCTGCTGGAATGGAAGCCTGACAATACGTAGAAAAACTGCCCCAGTGCTTCAAGAAAAAAGAAACATGATCAGTCCAGGCAGAGTGAAGAAGAAACAAGGGAATAAAAAGATCAGCTCCAATCAGGGCATAACCCTCTCTGCAGATCTCTTCTCATAAGGGTCCAAGCCCATGAAAGAACCTGCAATCAATGGATGCTGCAGTCCTCTAAAGGAGCAAGCAGGTCATTAATGTTGCAAGTCAATGAACTTTGATGGAGCACACTTTTCTGGAAAATCAGCCAGATTGCCAGGGTAACCAAATCACCAAAGGACCCAGCACACAGTCACACATGGAAGGGTACAGGCATTTTGCTGAGAAGCTCTATGGGCACGACAAAATCAAATTAAACTGGATGTCCTAGAAAACAGTTTTCTCTTTCTTATGTCTCTTGGCTGGATTCCATGGCATCACAGGAACATTTTTACAAGAACTGATGACTTCTCACATTCTGGGCCCTGGAGGGCCTCCCACGGGGCTCAGAATAGGTAGGTTTTTTTGAGTATGGGCTTAGAGGTGAGGTCTAAGCCAGCTGGGCAAAGCCACCAACCTTCAATCACACATTACTATGCATATGACTAAATCCTGTGATCAACAAGCTGAGAGGAAAGAGAGTTAAAGGACTAGCCACTTATTTTACCCACAAGTAGCAGCAGGATGTGAATGTAAATGCAGATAAACTGGGGTGGCAACAGTAAGTTAATCTGAGCCAGAGAGCAAAGACAGATCTTTTCCTGCCACTGAGAATAACCTTCATCTGGTCAGTGACTAAGCAAATGGATCCAAGGTACAAAGTGAGGTCAAAAGCAACACCCTCCTCCCCTCCCCCAAGGTTTTGAAGAAGTTTAGACTCATGGGGCCAGGTCAGCCTGGCCAAAACTAACTGAATGTTCCCCAAAGGCTGGGAATAGTCTGGATCAGCTCCTGTCTGGGTCTGTTTTCAGCTGCAGCCTCTGCAAGTAAGATCAGCCATTGCAGAACTTCACCTGGTGTTACAACAAACCCATTTCCACCTCTCCAGTCACAGTCTTACACTTCTTATACCCTCTGTACCTTCCTGTGCTGGAGCTGTTTCTCATGCTGATACTTCCACCAGTTTCCAGAGGCATGTGGTCCCCTGGAAAGCTGCATGGAAGACTGCTTGCATTTCCTCAAAAATTATTTTAAAACATTTCTTATTCTTAAAAAATCCTCCCCCCACCCCCAAATAATAATAATAAGCTCAGGGTTCTCATCAGTATTTGCAGATCTCCATTCAAACCTGTGCTCTGCTTCTAACCTCTCATGTTCCAGGGAGTCCATGCACCAGGTTAATGGCTTGTGGGTATAGAGGACAACTGGATGACCACTGGACAACTCAACCCCTTTGTTTGCCTTGTTTCAGCTCCTGAATTTGTACAAAGTCACCCTCTGGAGCAATGAGAAGCCAACGTGATTTAGGGCTTGAGAGAACAGAATTCATGCATCATCCCAAGCAGATGGAGAGGAAGCAGAAAAGCACCACGACCCTAGGAAAGGCAACAGGGAATAGGAAGTTCTTCATTTCACCATGAACTCATTTTCCAAGAGAGAGTCCTGGTTTTAAAATGAGAATAGAACATGGGTCCAGATACAGATTACAGGTATTTTGCAAAGATACCTTAGGGTGTTCCTGTCAAGAGCTACAGCATCTACAATTTGATACTTCTGGATGAAAGGCACTTTACCAAAAAGTTCCTGACAAGTTCTTACCTGCACAGCACATCATTGACCTATCCTCCCCACCTGAAATCTGTGCATGGTTTGTTTTGTCAATGTATGAGGAAGAAATGGTGCCAGACTGAGTAAGAAGTGGCCTCCAACTGCCACTGCACCAGAGATTATCAAGGCAACACAGTGCCCTGAGCCCAGTGGCAAAGACAATCCAAGGGAGTAGGTACTAGGGATAATAGGGGACATGGAGAACAGGAGAGTCCAAAGCTCAAGAGGATGACATGACAACAAACAAAAAGGAAACTACTTACTTGAGCTATTGTGTGAGCTGCTGTGCATCACAGCTTTTTATTCATGCTCTCTTTAGATGAAAGGCCCTGATGCCAAACTGTACCAGAGGGCTTGTGGACTGGAGCAAGACCAGTCTTGTGATGGGTGTTGAGAACACACTAGTAAAGCCCCGAGCAGGTGAAAGATACAGCCCTCTCAGAGAGTGAGGGCACATCAGTGTGTGCCAGGCCTGTCATTTTGATTCTTCCCTTCTGCTTTCTGCTCAGTGCTGTTTTTCTCAGTCTCTGGGAGGTTAAGGACAGATGGGAACCATCAGGATCTTCACGGCTCCTTTGGGAACGGTTAGTCAGAGCTCTTGTAGATCACAGCCTTTCAAAGCTCACCTGCTTGCCTTGCCTGAGACTTGACTACTGTGTCCCTCATGCTTTTAACTGCAGTTAGAGCACATCCATCAGAAACATGCCTGTCTTGGCTTGGACACATCTGGAAAACAGGCCAACCACCCTGACAGCTTGTTACAGTGATGAATCACCTTCCCTCCAATAAATTTGTGCCCAGTTTTTCATATGAATTTATCTGGTTTCAGCTTGCTGCTACACATTCCCATAATTTACTAGATTAAAGAGCCTTTCAGTACCTGGTATTTTTCTCCCAAGGAAGTTCCTTCACCATCGTAATCAATTCCCTGCTCAGTCTTTTTTGATAAGCTACACAGAGTGAGTGCTTCATGTCTCCCATTGCAAAGCATTTTCTTCAGGTTCTGAATAATTTTGTGTGGCTATAATATTCCACCACCCATTTTTCAACATCCATTTAAAACATGTAAGCCACCCCAGTGCCAGTCTAAAGAATACAGTCTGTGCTCATACCCAGATCCTTGTCCCTAGGTACTCTTAAAAAAAAGAATAAATACAATCTATTCAGAGTCTTAGGCAGATACAAGCTGGCTTCCTTCTGGCTGGAATTTGGAGCCACCAAAAAGCAGCCATCAGTCACCTTCACTGGTGCTGCCATCTCAGCAGGTAAAGAGAAAGCATGACAAAGCTGTCTCCTGGCTTGTTCACCATGAGATGATCCAACATTGGAAAGCAAGGCTTGCCCCTGTGCAGGTTGCAGTGCTGGGCACAGATTGCTCCAGGCACACCCAGACCACATCCATAGGGTAAAGTAGCCAAGAGGCACAGAGCAGCAGTGTCCAGGCTGTTAAACCCTCTTAACCCACCAAAGTGGAGTGGTTGCAACCAGACTTTTTACATCCATGACTGGAGATTGTTTGGGAAAGTGCTAGCAGCCTGGGCCAACACTGTGCCAGGGACCATCTTGCAGTCTTACTGTGGAACCAGTAGCTGGGAGTGCTCCCCCCTGCCACCTCCTTTACCAAGAGAGAGAAACTGTCATAGAATCATAGAATATAATGAAGTGAAAAGAGGAGAAGAGAGGAGAGGAGAGAATAATAGAATCTGTCTTAACATAGAGCTGGCCTCCAAAGAGGGAGAAGGATGAAGCAACTCCCCTGCTTTCTCCTTCCAGACTCTCTTTCCTGATAGGTCTGCAGGGCTTGAGATCAGAGGCAGCAACAGGCTGGGGCATCCTTCTCCTGCCCAGTGGCAGTCCAAGGGCTGACAGTGACACTGGAAATGCAAGATTTCCATCAGAGAGGAGCCTCCAGCAGGCACATCCGACCTCTCAGCACAGCCTCATGCAGCTCAGCAAAAGAGCACAGGAAGAAAAGGCAGTGGAGGCACTTCTGCATAAGCTCAGAGAGGAGGGCTTGTGTCTGAGGCCTTGCATCACTGTGCAGACCAAACCCAGGCTGGCAACCTCACGTGGGCTGATGCTTTAGCCCTGGGGGGGTCCCTGAGCTGCCCCTCCTGCATCAAACACCCACCCAGCACAGGTACCCCAAAGCTTTCACGTGGCACGTATGTCCTGCTGTCACTTGTCAGAGCCAAGCAGTATCCCAGGTATTCAACCCCAGCAGAGCTGGTGACACGTCACACCCATTATAGGTAGAAAAGGCACCCCAGGCTGAGCCTAAATGCCGCTTTTTCTACCATTCTAGGGTTCTCAGATCAGAACATTGAGGGAAAATTCTATGGGGAAAAGATAAATGGTTCCCCCTGCCACCTCAACAGAAAGGAACAAAAATAACCGACGGAAAGATTTTATTAGATTTTTACTAAAACAATAGGAAATCCTCTTTTCCACAGGGCTTTCCCCTTTTTTATATTCTGTCAGTGGCAGAAACTGCTGAATCACAAACCTGGAGCTTTAAGAAAAAAAAAAAAAGGCAAGTATTTCATATGCAGAAGAAACATATCTTACATCATTTCATGCTTCCTGCTCTGCTCTCTGGTGCCACGTTCCTCATTTTCAGGCTGTTTTAAAGGTCAGCTTCACAGAACAAATCCTGACCTCAGACATGGGAAATATGCTGCCTCATCACTCCAGGATCTTTTCTCACGTGATTAGTCCCAACATTCCTGCAAGTAGAACAGCTCCCACCACCACTGCTGCAGCCAAAAAAATAGAGAGAAAGGGGAAAAAAAAAAAAAACAAAGCAAGATATTTTTTGTTGGTTTGTTGGCTTTTATTTTCCATTCCCCAAGTTAATATTTACCACCATCACAGCCTCCTCATTTCACAGGCTGGGGGCTGCTTCAGCAATGTAATGCTATTGCCATCTATGGGCAAGTCATATGTACAAGTCAGAATACATCAGAATAAACTGATAACTACCCTCAGGAAAGTTTTTAATCACTTTAAAGAGGATTTTATTTAAAGATTTCCCAATGCCTAAGGCATAGGATCTGGATAAAAGTTGATCACGGGGACCAATTACCTCTCATGGCTTTTTGTTTTAATCCTTATTATGAATTCATTCCACTGGTTTCAATTTTATTTGGATGCTATAATTGGAGCAGGTGGGAGAGGTCACATTAAGGTCTTGATTCAGAAGGAGTCTGCATGCTCTGTAAGTTTGAAACAAAAGCTGGGAACTTACTTGGAATTACTATTCATTATCAAATGTTTAAAGAAGGATGGAAGGCAGAACAGTGATGAACAAGCTTCAGTGCTACAGGAAAACTGGAGATTAATTTACTTGCTTAATAATTCTTCTAAAAATACATAATTTCAGCCTTAATAGAAGAACCAGTTGATTACTGGTTATAAATGACAAATACATAGTGACAAAATAGTTTGACTGAGGTGTAAAAGTGATTTCAAACTCCATTTAGCTTGCTTACGCCTCTAAGAAAGAATCTGGCTCTTTTTCAGTAGGTTCCATGTTCATATGGAAAAGTTTTTCTCAGTATCTGTAAGAAACACAAAGCCAAACTGAAGCTCCCACTCACTGGGAGACTCTACAGATGACATTTAAAAGAAGGCACAACACCGCGGCAAGATGAAAAATGGTGTTTCTGTTAAATTATAACTAGCCAGAGGGTTATACTGCTCTCAGGTTCATGATAAAGGCTGCCTCCTGTGCCTGCAGAGCTCATTGCCAGGTGGCACAAACCACGCATGGTTAACTCTTCTTGTTGGGTCCCTGCTGAACCAGTGAAAAGAAAATGCCCAGGCCCTGAGAGCAAAGATTGCTCCGCAGAAAAAAAAACAAGTAACAAAAAGTGACCAAGGCATCAGACCTATGGCAGCCCCTTGGCAGAGGAAGGTCACTGTGAGACTGAACCTCACAGAAGTGGTACAAAAAGAGGCGAAGCACAAAGTCCTCTTCTAACCAAGTCAGAACAAAAACGTTTGGATAGGATTTCTGGGAGAAAGAGCCAGAGGTGTTTGTGAATAAGCACAAGAATAGGCACTTCCAGGGACCACAGAACTGTAAACAAAAGCACTTTTGTGAGCTCCTGGATTACTTGCTCTTATTTTCTCTTACAGTCACATGCTTATGTGGGCCTGTAGTGTTTGAAAACATGATTCATTAAGACGTCTTAAATTGCAACCAAGTATTGAACTATTAACACTGACTTTAACTTTCCTGTCACTTGGTAGAATTTGTTTCTTAACTCTCTCTCTCTTATAAGACCAAACCCCCCCTGAATCCTTTAAAAGTTATTGTTGATACATGCACTATATTTCTAAAGTGTTTCAGATTTATGGGCTCCTCCCCCCTATCATTGTTTCATCAGTCCAGGGACGTCCCCTTCTTTGCAGCAGATTGAAACATCCAGTAATCTGAAACAGATTTGGTGACCCCATAGCATTAAATCATGCCTTGTGGTGCTTTATTCCTTCTCCAAAAAGCTTTATGCATTAGCGGGTACATAAAATTGCACCAGAGACTGAATACATATTGAAAAGTAATAACTGATTCCATATGGTCTTAATTTTTCAAAGCAGTGCACCACTGTTTTAAAGCAATAGTGTTTAATTCTCCAATTAGGAGGATTTTTTAAATAGCCCTTCCAACCCACAGATATGGGAATACTCTCACTTCAAACATTCTTCCCAGCTGAGAGATTTGGGTGCACCAACAATTTTCACAGTCAAATGGTGTCCTTGGTTAGCTAGCTACCAAGGGTACAATTAGCCAAGGCAGTTAATTTCTTCCTTTTATTCAAAAAAGCTTGTGTCATCATTACTGCAAAGACACAGGTCACAAAGCCTCTGTGAGCAAACTGAATAGCATACGTTCCTCTTTAAGCTTCACGTACTGGAACATCTGTCAGACCTCAGCTACAGTTCCTCCCCAGTTTTCCCTGTTTACTTCCAAGGAAACAAACCCCATTTTGGTAAATCAAGCCTTATCATACCTCTACCTAGATATATTTTAAGCCTGAATGTGCCTATTATGAAGAGTAGCTACTGTACAGGCCACTCCTCAGCATGTATTCAATGACATGTGCTCACTTAAATGGCACTCCAAAAAAATAAATAAAAAATAAATAAATTTACCACAGCCGTTTGCTAGACCAAAGGAAATGATTTGGCAGGGCAGACAAGGGTAGATATGAAAGGAAGGACTCAACTTCTCAGACTCCAGGAGGACCTGCAGGGCAGCCAGCTGCAGTCGCGCGCGCGGGGCCTGCTGAAGTGACATCCACGTGAGCCGCCAGGAATGTCAGGCCTTTCATACCAAAAGCAGGACCAGGGCAGAACGGAGGCCTTAACATTCAGAACTGCCCTCCCAGAAGCTCCTGCTGAACTGATGCCTAATCCCACAGGCTCCGGAGCCCTATTTTTAGGCTGTCAGCATCCCAACATACAGGACATTCTGCTTTGGGCATACCCAGAACCGCCCCGCCTTGGGCAGCTCTTCCTCCTTGGCCCGGCGCTGGCATTTGGAGCTCAGACACGTCTCGGTGCAAGCCGAGACCCGCGGCCCCAGCCCTGCAGCCTCCTCCAAGCACACACAACACATTCCAGCTCCTGGCAGCACCCTGCTGGGATGGCTCTTCCAAGACGGGGCAGCGAGGCGGGAGGTGCCCCGTCGTCGTCGCGATCCCACCGCGTGTCTGGGGACGCTCGGGAAACCTGACCCCCTTTCCCATTCCTCCAGCTCAGTGCAGCTCCTGAGTCAGCAGCCACCCCGTTCCTCCAGGGTGGGAAAGAGAACCAGCTGCAAACGCTTCCCCTCTACTTCCCCGCCACGTGCTGACCCACCGGCTGCTTTCCCTGAGCCCTTCACCAGCCCCTTTGGACCCTTTCTCAAACTCCTTCCCCCCTGGGTGCCTTGCAGTGTCCCCCCACCAACCCAAGGCCAACTTCTCCCCGCTTCTGCCAGGTGGGGTTCAGATGTTTCCCCCCGTCTGACCCTCCCTAAGCATATTGTACCCACCGGGAAGGAGGCAGGCCAGCCTGACACCAGCTCCACTTCCAACCAGCCTGTTGAACCCGTACTGCTGCCTGGGGGAGAGGGTGGGGACTCAGGATTCATGGCAGCAATCAAGGAGAGGCCATGACCTAGCAATAATAACATTGCCAAGGGGAAGGGAGGGGACAGCTTTGGATTTCAACCCCCCTTTTTTCCAAGTCGGCTCCGTGTACTTTTACATGGAAGCTTTGGCAGAGGACAAAACACCACCTTCTGGCAACAGGACCAGCAGCCACATCTCCAGCTCCTCAGCAAGTGCTCTCTGATCCCTGGAGATGCAGCGTGACGGAAGGAGGGAGGTGCTTGCACTTCTTCCTCCGAGGCCCACATGCAGGAGAGTACGAATTTTTTGAAGGGACTGAAGTAGGCTGGACGTAGGCACCTGCTTTCCAAGGGAGAAGGAAACCCATTCCTGCAGCTCCCCTCCACCTGGTCCCTGGCTGAAGCCTCCGCTATTCCCAGCCTGCTTCCCGTCGGCAGGCAGGGGGAAGCAGGACAGGGGGGTGAGAGGGGAGGGTTTTCAGTCAGGAGGCGAGGGTGGAGGCTGCATCTCTCGGACAGCAGCGCGCAGACAGGACAGCCGCGGGGGTTTCTTGTCCCGTGAAGATACTCATCAGCACAGCCTCAGAGCTGTAGCTGTCAGGTCATCCCTGCGGGTACCCTGAGACCCCGAGCCCACCCCCCCCCCCTTTTCCCCGCGCCGCATTTTACTCGCTTGTTTATTATTTTCCAAGGGGCGGGGTCGGGCTGGGGCGCCGACCAATGGGAAGCGCCGCTGCCCTGACGGGCGACAAGCACCGGCCAATGGGCGGCGAGGGCGGGCCCTGGCGGTCACGCGCCGGGCTGGGAGAGCATGACATCATCTGTTTGCACGGCGCAGCCAAGCTTGGGTGAGGGCGGGGCGAGGCGCGGGGGCGGGGCGGGGCTTGGGGGCGGGGCCGGGGGAAACGGGGCGGGGCGGTGGGGAAAGGGGGCGGGGATTGGGGCGGGGCGGCGGGAAAAGGGGCGTGACCGCGGGAAACGGCGGGTCTGGGGGCTGCCGGTAGGGATGGGGGGCAGTGGGGACCCCGGCTCACCCCGCGGCTCCTGCCGGGGGTAGGAGCCGTATCGCAGCGGCGGGGAGCGGCTGCCGGCGTGCTCGCTAGCCCCTCGGGGGCCGGCTCTCCCCGGCAGGCGACCAAGCGCCGGTTAAGCGCCCCGCCGAGGTACCCCCCCCCCCCCAGAGGTGACCAACCCCCCCCATGAGGTGACCAACCCCGCCGAGGTAACCCCCCCGAGGTAACCAACCCCCCCCCGAGGTAACCCCACCGCAGGTCCTCGGGCAGGGCCGCTGCCCTCTGGTTGTGTGGGCAAAGGAAGGTGTTAAATTATAATACTGGAGTAATTAAGGCGATAAGTGGGTATAATTAAGCCCGTGTGAGGTAACCGGGGACGGGTTAAGTGACATGCCCGCCTTGCACAATGAGTCAGTGGCCGGGGAGAACGGCATTTGGCCACTCGGGCCAGCCCGAGCACAGCAGGAGAGCTGTCTGTCAGTCTGTCAGTCTGTCAGTCAGTCTGTCTGTCTGTCTGTCTGTCTGTCAGTCGATCTGTCTTTACAGATACCAGAGAGGTCCATGGAGATGTCCTGGTGGGGCAGAGGAGGAGGCAAGGGGGAGATGATTAAATGTTTCCTTGATTCATTAACATTCACATGTTGTGAAGATTTAAACCCTTCCATGCTATATATAGGTTAAATTTGAAAAAGAAAAATAAAGAGGCAGAGTTTCTTGCCAGATCTTAGCAGGTTTGACTCATCTCGCCCTAATGATATAAAGTCAATAATTGCATGTATTACCAAGTCATCAAAAATTATGATGCAAGCGTTTTTGAGTAGTGCAATGTCAACTTTAAAATCAGGTTCAAAAAGGTTTTTAAATATGCAATTAGGGTGGTTTTTACCCCCCTACTTTCTTTCTGGCCCTGAAAGTATACTTGGGTCACATCCATGGCACATCAGGAACTTGGCTGTTAGCTTAAAATGGATGCTGAGATGCTCCTTTAATGGGACTTTGAGAACAGGGATCTCAGGAAAACACCAGTATTGCAGGACTCACAAATACAGCTAAGAGACCTGGCAACACCACAATGCTCTGCAATTTGTGGCTGTTATTTAATGTATGAAATGCTGTTAGAAACCTACAACTTCTGTCCAGGAGAAGCTGAGAGTCTTTCTCGGCCTGCAAGGTACAGCTTTTCAGTGGGCCTTGGCAATGCAGCTTCAGCAGAGGTGAGGCCACTTTAATGACAGTTTGAAGCTGTAGGGTTGAAGTGTCCCACTTCCTCAGCTTCCCAGCTCTTTACTTGACCAAGGGTTTTTTTTTGAGGTTTCATTGTAGATATTGTTTCTCCCAGTATGGTGATCCAGTTTTTAAATGTGCATGACTGTAGCCCCTGTACTTCACACAATGCAGAAATGGGTCCAGAATTCCTCAGCTGTGGTGCTTGGGTTCAGATGTGCATGGAGCTGAATGCTTTCAGCCGTAGGGTTCCATCCCAAAGTTGTCCAGGTGACTTGAGGAAAAGAGTTCTCTGCAGTAGTAAAGTCACCATTTCCTTCTGCTACTGCACTTCTCTCCCTCCCTCCTTTCCAGCAGTCAGTCAGCCAGCCAGTCCACAGGCTGAAGTCCAACTTCAATTGATCTTTAAACTGCTGTTCATCACTTTGAGGAAAATTTTATAGCCAGAACTCTGTAGCCATCTTTGGCAAACCCTTCCTGCCTCCATGGCACAGTTTGGACCCTTGCTCTGTGTCTGTCAGTCAGCCAGTCTCTCCTGAGTAACCGTGGAACCCATTAGCCAGTTTTCAGCCAAATTGGGCAGAAAGGTTAAAGTCTCAAAGTAGGAAGCTGGCTGGCTTATAGATGACCTTTTAAATTTTATTTTATTATTTCCTAATCAGCACCCAGGTTGCTCTGAAGCAGCCACCAAAACGACTGCCCTTTGCCCAGCCTGTGTTTGAAGCACCTGCGGGAAGAACAAAAAAACCCACCAAGGGAGCCGCTCTCTCCCAGGGAGGGTGGGAGGGGCAGGCAGGGTTGTTGCAGGTGGACCCAAACCTCTCAGAGGCCAGGCTGCAGGTGGCTTACAGAACAACCCGTCCTGCACTTGTGTGAAGTCCACCAGGACAATGAAACCATTGTTTAATGTAACTGCAAGAGAAGACGGTTTTATGGAGCGGCAGTGCACTTCACACAGCATCACGGAGTGGTCAGGGCTGGAAAGCACCTCTGGAGATCATCTAGTTCAACCCCAGTGCTAGAGCAGATCACACAGGTAACATGTCCAGATGGGTTTTGAATATCTCCGGAGAAGGAAACCCCACAACCTCTCTGGGCAGCTGTTCCAGTGCTCTGTCACCCTCACAGGAAAGAAGGTTTTTCTTTATGTTTAGGTTGAACCTCCTGTGTTCCAGTTTGTGCTCATTGCTCTTTGTCCTGTCACTGGACACCACTGAGAAGAGTCTGGTCCCTCCTGACACCCCCTGTAGATATTTATAAGCATTGATGAGATGCCTGCACAGTTGCCTCCAGGCTAAACAGACCCAGGTCTCTCAGCCTTTCCTTGTATGGTAGATACTCCAGTCCCTTAATCATCCCATCAGTCCCACCCTATACATCAACAATCGATTTCTATAATGATGTAATGATGATGAGAGGTTCCAGGTTCCCCCACCCCATGTGCAACTTTAGTTCCAACCATGCTTCTGCAGTAAGAAATTTGTTTTAAGAGTGGTGAAGCCAGAAACGTGACTGGCACTTCTCTAGCTACCAGCCCAGGAGGATGTAGGTTATGGCAGAATGAAGGGGTGATCACATCTGGGCTGCCACCCTTATCTTACAGGAAGCTGATGCTCTGAATCGACAAAATGGAAGGATGAGAATGAAAGTTGAGCTGAAGGCAGTCTGCTGAAGCTGAACCTAGAAGCTGAGAAGAGCTGGTCTCAACACAAAAATCCACGTATGGCTGAGATCACCCATAGAGACAACTCAGAGCTGCAGACTATGACCCTGTCACACCCATGTAATCAGGTCCTGTGGCAGGTACATCTTGTCTCTGTATGAACTTGAGTGGGGACAGCAGATAACAGGAGATGCAGAGGAAGATGCAGCACTGCCCTGAAACCCTGGCAGCCAAAGCAGGCACAGCACACGAGGCTTCCAAACGGCCTCGGGGCTGGCCTAACTCTACTCCTATTGAAGCCAGTGATAAAACTCCCATCAATGGAGCCTTTTTGAAAATCCCACCCTTGGGGCATTAAAGTACTTAAAGGAAGAGACTGGAAATCGTGCAGGCTTTAGATTCAATTTTGATCAGTTTTTCTACTTATTTCAGTGGGCCCAACCACAGACGGGCGGTAAGAAGCACTCCCCTGGCTTTCTGTTTTGTTTGTGCATGTTGGGTGAGTAAAACGTGCAGGAACAATTAAGCCATGATTTTAATTCTGCCTCCAAGCTGCAATATCGTGGGCACACAGGTCCTGTGTGAATTCTGTGAAGAATGGGTAACATGACTTGTGTGATAAAGGCTGTTGAGCTGACGCACCAGTGAGTGCTGAAGAGGGCAGATGATCTTGCAGGGAAGGCCCAGGGCACTCAGGAGATCTGGTTTTATTTCTCTGTTCTGACATGAGCTTCCTGTATGACCTCAGCACAGTCATGTAATTGCTTGGTGCCTCCGTCCATCATCTCTTTAATAGGGTTACTACTTACTTATTTCCTTTCTCCCGCCCTGGCCTGCCTTACTTAGACTGCAATTCTGCCAGGGAGTGGAGCATTTTTTACCACGTGCAGGGCCTTCACCCAGTACAATGAGACCTAATGGCAATGCCTGTGGAGCAATGCAATGCCAATTAAAGAAATAAATGAGGATGATAATATAATTTAGGAGTAGATTTGCAGCTTGTAATCCAGCCCAAGGTCAAAGTGCTGCATTTTACCTCGGGACCCAAGGAAGTGCTCCACAAGGAGGTTTCTGCACTGGTCAAAATCAGCCCCAAGCAGTAGGAGGTTTTGGGAAGGGGTTGAGTGTCAGTCACAGCTTTGCAGCTGGCCTTGTCTGGCTAACAGCTGAAAGCCACAAGTAGAGAGGCTCCTCAGAGACACAGTGCTGGGCTACACATCTTACCCTGCACGGCTTTGTCTGATCTTGGCTCCTGCCTCTTCAGTGCTACTGCAGTTCTTCTCCTCCCCTACCAACTGCTAAATCATACCCACGAATGCCAGTATCACAATTGCAGAGTAGCTGATGTCCTTTTGAGCTGCCTTGCATTCCCACGAGGGGCCACGTTACACCAAAACCAGGGCAGGGCACACAATGTTGTGACCCAAAATGGAGCTGCAGTGAAAATTATTTCCATTACTCGAACCTGCATTCATTCTGATTAATTCAGTGTCCCCTACTATATTTAGATAACTGAGGATTAATTGCATGCATGCTGAAATGCTGTCCCTTGTAATAAAATCATGCTGAACTATTCCTAACTTGAGTGCTGCTCGAATTGGAAACCTAACCAGACCCTGAGGGCCTTGGCCCTTACTTAGCAGGGCGTGCAAGGCATGCAGGATCAGGGCCTTGCTCTTTTCCAATCAAACTGAGTGGTTTTCAAATCTCGTGGCTTGTCTATAACCCTAAACAAACCAGGATTAATTTCAGTTGCTAATTCTACACAGCGATGCTTCAGAAGCACACCTGCTTCTCAAGACATGCAGGTGTCTCTGGTATCAGAGACAACACTTGCCTTGTACTCAGCCTACTCCCATTAGTTTAGGTTGATCCAAGGCGAGGTGAGAACTGATCCATCCATGTTGCTCTGTAATGGATTTATAACTATATCTGTATTCATAGCTTTATGTTCCTTGGCTTTGTGGGTCACCCCTTTATCCAACCCATAATTAACTATGTCTTCAAGTGAGCTCCTTCAGAGGGCTCTCTGCTGGGGCACGGCCTCCGAGGAGGAAGCACAGCGGGATTACATTCCCTGGTGGGCATGTCTGAACATGCTCCTCTATCACCTGCAGGCGGAAGGAAGGCTGTCAAAAAAATGATTAAACCGGACTCCAGATTTCAGGTTTACCAGAGTAACTCGTGCACCAGTCACTCAGGACCACCGGGAACAAGCCGGAAAAGAAACAGGGCGCTGTTCCCCCGCCGAGCTGCTTCTCGGCTGAAGTCCAGGCAGCCAGGGCTGAAGCTGCAGCTCCTCCCTGCCCAGGTGGGCCTGACAATGACAAGAGGTGTGCAAACGCTAAGAGGGTTGCGTCTGGTTTTGCCTCTGGTGAGGGCAGAGAGCCTGGGCTAATGCAACCCTTGGAAGGAGCTACTGCGCGCTCCCAGAGCCGTGAGCTCTTCCCGCAGCCGCGGCGGTTCGGCCGGCTCGGAGGAGATGCAGCTCGGCAGGCAAGAGGAGAAGACACCCACCCTGTCCCCCCGGTCCCCGCGGCCTCTCCAGCCCCGGCGGCTCCACGTCTCCCAGAGCCCGGCCCGCTCCACAGCTCCCGCCCCGTCGGGGCGGCCCCTCCGCCGTTCCCGCCCGCCCCCCGCCCCTGGGCGGGCCGTGCCGTGCCGTGCGGTTAGGTTGAGGCTCCCTGCGTGTGTCTATAACTTTGTGTTGCTGCCGGTGGTTGTTAGGAGGAGGGATGTGGAAGTCGGCGGCGAGGAGGGTGGCAGGCTGCTCGGGCGGGCTGCGGCAGGCGGGCTGGCTGCGGGCGGATCGCTTGCCTCTCGCCGGCTGCTGGCAGGGGGAGCGGGCGGTTGGTCGCTTTCCCTTCCTTCGCCTTTAAAAGGGAAGGCTCCTCGGAGCTGAAGGCGCAGGAGCAGCAGGAGCCATGCAGCAGCAGCGCTGCTTCTTCCTCCTCTTCCCGTGAAGTCGGATCTCGATTTCTGCTGGTGCTGGAGGTGGCTGGAGATTCTCTTCCTCCCCGCCTCCCTCCCCTCCCGATGTGGCTCTCCCTGCCTCTTCTGCCTGCGCTTTTTTAAATGACTTGAGGGAAGGGGGGGAAAACTGTCAAGATGGCAGCAGCAGGAGCAAGGAGGTTATGAATGTGATGTTGATGCTGGAACAAAACCTATTCTCTTTGGCAGCCCTAGGGAGGGCTTAAAGCTTCTGGACCTGTTGGAAGACTGGCGATTTGATTTGTTCCCGTTCTGTTTGCTTTTTCCCTGCGAGAAGAAGGATTTATTATTATTATTTTAATTTTTTTTTTTTTTGAACCGACCAGCCCCCGGAGTGGCCTTCTAACCCGCCCCCCGCTCTGTCTGCTGTGAGATTTTGGGGGGTTGCTTGTGCGTGGCTTGGGGGGCACCGCAAAGTGACAGGCTTACGCTAGGATGCAGTTGGATGTCTGCTAAGACTTCGGCTCCCTTTAGGGCGTTTTGAAGAAGGAAAAAGTCTTCGGCTCCATCTGAAGGACCCTTCTCCCTGCCCTCCTGCTGAGGGAGGGGGCAAAGGACCCACTTCCCCCTCCCCCCCCCAAAAAAAAAAACCCAAACAAACCAACCAAAACAAAAGGGAAGATATCCCCGGAAGCGACGAGGAGTGAGCTCGGAGCCGCCGGGGGCGGAGTGGGGGTCCTCTCCCGGCTGGATACAGCGCGGTTCCCGCTGGAGCTACTTCTGCATCCGCATGGAGTGAAACATAAACAAACGCACACACGCACCGCGGGAGCGGCCGCCGCTCCGCCGGCGCGGAGGGCAGCGTCGCGGGCACCTCCGGCCCCGCCCGGCCCCGCCGCCCGCCCCGAGCTCCTAATCTGATTTTTTTTTTTTCTTTTTTTTTTTTTTTTCCCTTTCCCGTCCCCTTCCACCCCCACCCGGCTCCAGCGTGCGCATCGCCCGCGGGGAGAGGGTCTCGGGGTGCAGCGGAGAGCCTGCCAGCCCTTAGCGGAGAGCGGCATGCCCGCCTGCTAGGCTCCCGTCGGCACAGAGGAGGAGGAGGAGGAGGAGGGGAAGAAGGCGGAGGAGGAGCGGGGTCGGCGGCCGCCCGCCCGCCCCGTCGCAGCGCCCCGCAGCCGCCCGCGGGGGAGGCCAAGATGGCAGAGGCGTCGCCCCCCGCCCCGCTCTCGCCCTTGGACGTGGAGCTGGACCCCGAGTTCGAGCCGCAGAGCCGCCCCCGCTCCTGCACCTGGCCCCTGCAGAGGCCCGAGCTGCAGGCCAGCCCCGCCAAGCCCGCCGGCGAGCCGCCCGCCGACGCCGCCTCCATGATCCCCGAGGAGGAGGACGACGAGGAGGAAGGGGGCGGCTCGGCCATGGCCGTCGGCAGCGCGACCCCCGCGGCGGGAGAAGCCGCCGCGACCACCGCCGTCCCGGAGGAGGCGGCGCGGCTGCTGGCCCCGCTGCCCGGGGGCGGCCCGGAGGGAGCCGGCCTCTCGCCGGCGGCAGCGGCGGGCGCCGGGGGGCTGAGCGGGGCTCCGGCCACGGCCCCGAGGAAGTGCTCGTCGCGGCGCAACGCGTGGGGCAACCTCTCGTACGCCGACCTCATCACCCGCGCTATCGAGAGCTCCCCGGAGAAGCGCCTCACCCTTTCCCAGATCTACGACTGGATGGTCCGCTGCGTGCCCTACTTCAAGGACAAGGGCGACAGCAACAGCTCGGCCGGCTGGAAGGTGAGGCGGGGGTGTCCCCGGGGCCCCGACGGTCCCAACCGCGTCGCCTCGGCGGGGTTTGGAGCAGGGGTGCCGGCGGCTTCCCCCGACGGCAGCCGGCCGGGCGCTGCTCCTGGCTGCGCCGTCGCTTATTTTTGCTTTTAAGGGAGGTGGTGGTGGTGGGGAGGGAAAAGTTTTGTCTCTTCTGTTGTAAACCGCGAGGGCTTCTAACTCCGGGGTCCGGGGAGACGCTGGGGCAGAGCTGGCTTATCTGGTGCATAGCACATAAGCCGGGAAGAGGAAAAAAAATATATAAGGATAGGGGTTTGGTTTGGTTTGGGTTTTAAGTTAAAGGTACCTTCGGTGTAACTCGTCGTGGAAATAAAGCAGAGTTGCTTTTATGGAGGGTTAATCGGAGTCTCAGAGCTCGAGTACAGAACAGGTCTGTTCTTTTTCATCCAGAAAAACCCCTGTGGTTTCCCGCACGTTCCTCAAAAGCAATAGAGGGAAATTCGGGTCTTGACGTTTCTTCATAAAGTTAATCAAAGCGTGGAGTTATTGGCTGCTCAGCCCACAGGAACGCTTGGTTTGCATTTCCTGCCGTGCCAGCCTGCGAGGGCACTGTCAACTGATAAATCCCGTGCAGCCCAGCATTTTCTGTCCAGCACTGCGACAGCTAGCAGTGAAGATTGCTACCATTTTCATAAGTGGAAAAAAAAAACCCAACAAGCATCTATAAAAATCTAACTGGCTTTGTGACTTAGTGTGTGCAGGCAGGCAGGGGTTTGCCCTCAGAGAGGGTCTAATAAGGCCTAGCAGGAGCTGGTGCTGCACGTAAAGCGCTTTGTTGGGAGTCGTTTCCAGAGTTGTGTTGTTGTTGTGTTTTTTTTTCCCCTCCTCGTTTGCCAGGTCCGTCTGTTAGTGGAAATGTCACATCCCACAGAAATGCAGGTGGTGCTTGATGTTGGTACTATTTGCAGAGGGAGATCCCGGGATGGTTCCGGTGCTGCCGGCACCCGAGACCGAGTTTTTGAATGGATGGCTGAAGGTGAACTTACAGGGAAGTTTTACTGTATTACAGAGAAATTAAATTTCCTCTTTGGTTCTCTCTAGCTTTGGATCAGGGGATGACTGACAGTGTAAAGTAGTCACCAATACTGGATGGATGAAACATTCCTGGTAGTTTTCCTCCTCCCGGCAGCCCTGCCTCCTATTTCGGTGCCCGAGCAGGACTTGCTGCTAGGAATTAAAGTGCAGCTGTATGATTTTTTTTTTACCTTCCAAATGGAGCAGGGTAGAGGAAGCATTTCACTGTCAGACTTGCCTCGAGCTGGGGAAAATATACATGCAAAGTTTATCGGCAGCACAGTTGTTTTGAGACGAGGCTTTTAAAAGTACGGATCCTTTTTACAGCTTCTGCCTCTGCATTAGGTGTTGAATTTTGATCTGACTTTTCAAGTGCATCGTGTGACAAAGGGTTACATCTTCCAGTGACAGCCTGTGCCTTCATAAGTTGTTAGGTTTCACGCAGAAGCAGTGTCAGCTGCTGTGACAAATCAAGCCTTTCTATCTGATACTTTGAATTTTCAGTAAATTCTCGATACTCGGTTCAAAGGAAGACTTAGTGGACAATTATGCTGTTTTGGCTGAATTTGGTGGCAAAACTCCCATTTGCTTCAGCAGGAGCAGGATCTGGGCCATAACGCAGAGCGCTGACATTGATTGGTATGTTAATACAGTCACAATTTTTTCTGACAATTTATACTGTTAATTTGATATCGATTCCTTTGCTGAGCAGCATTAACTGGTACTTGGAGCTAATTAAAATGTTAAAAACTTGGATCCCTCGAGATCCCTCTGATATAATTTAGTTCAGAAGTTTCTCACCAGCCTTGAAGATGACCTTTCTCAGAAGCTGGGAAGCACACTGGTAGCAGAGAATTCTGCCTCTTCTAATGACTGTGAGCTGTCTCTGGAAGTTAGGGCAAGGCGTTCGATCGCGTTAACGGCGGGCGCAGTTGTGCGTGGGTGGCAGGGGCACACTGGAAGGGCCAGAGGAGAGGGCAGGAGCTAATAATTTGCCAGGCATCCAAAACTGCAACATCTAATTCCTCAGCAGGGCTAGAGTTTCTTTTCGTGCAGGCGTATACATTCGGAAAGTCCTGTTTCCAAAGAGGACTATTGCAGTTCCTTGGCTGGAACATAAATTAGTTTGTGCAGAGGCAACACTCTTAGAGACTCCATTTTAGTCTCCCGGTGCTAAAACACAATATATGTTATTATCATCTTTGTTTCCCTCACAGGTAATGAATACAACTCTTCAATGTCAGCTTTTCACATCAGACTTTTTCAGATTGTGAGTTACACGGAGGTTTTAAATGAACAGAAGATAGTTCTGAATCAGAAGGCTTTTGTCCTAATTTAGAATATTTTTTTACACAGCAAAGTTAGCCTTTGAAGGCAGCAAGCCCATTTAACAATACTCTGCTCTGGCAGAAAGAGTGGGGAAATTGTCATTTTAAACAAAAGGGAAGAACAGAACTTGGTTTTCTTATGTATTATTATGTATGAAATATTAATATAGTTTCCAGTGAGATGTCCCGAATTCCATAATCTGTCAACATAGTTGGGATTATACTCCTCAAACCAGTATTTTTTAAGGGCTATAAATTAAAAGTTACAGGTATCACTTCCCCTCCTTTATTTATTTATTTATTTGTTTGCCTAGGGCTTTTAAAGCAGAAGTGAATCTCTCAGATGTGGTTAGGGAGGCATATATGACGTTTCCCTTCATTCAGATAACGTTTGCCCAATACACCACCACCCTGCCCCAGCAACAGTCTTCTTTGTTCCTCACTCCCCCTAGCCCCCCTGGGACATTTGCTAACCTGACACTGCCTGACAGCTCACCAGGGCAGGAGAGGGCTGAGGGTGAGCTGGTTTCTCCCTTGTGAAATGCCCTGTGCCAGGTGCCTGTTCCAGGTACTTCCACAGAGCTCCTGGATGACCATTATCTGCTTGCCTTTCCAAACTCGGATAGCTTGTTACCCTGTTGATGTCCTGCAGGCACAAAACTAGTGTGCTGAGTTAAAAACAATTCCCTCCCCCAAAAAATCCAAACAAACAACTTAGGATACAGTAACTGACTTCACTGAGTAATCTTGAAGTAGAAAACTGGAACACCTTTATGTCCACATACATAGTAGAGTTGCCCAGTGTCACTGTGGCTCAAGTGCTTCTGAATCTCTTCCTATACTGTTATTTTGTGATTTCTTGCAGCACTATCTTGTGGAACAGTCTTTTCTACTTGAAGAGTACACTAGGGGGACTATTTTCCTTTGTTGAGTTGGTATGGCCAGACTATGAATCTGGTCCTTTATACACAGATACCAGCAATTCCCACATTTAAATGCAGCTGGTTTGCTTTGATTTGTTTTTGGTATCAGCAGCCTATTTGTTTTACACCCTATTGCCTTCATCTTCCTCGTGAAAGATAAATACTGGCTGCTGGGATATTGGCTTTGAAGTGGGGATTTTTGTCAACTTTGTGCGTGGACATTTCATCATTTCCTTGCTGTGTTTTATTGACCAATATGTACCAAAGGGCTGCAGTCCCTTCAGCGTAGCGAGCGCACGAGTCTCTTCTCTAATTATTGAGACTTGAAAAGACTTGAGAAATGTGCCAGTGATGGAGACAGATGTCTAGATCTGGAAGCCAGATGCTGATACACAAGATGTGTTGGGACTTTTTTTTTTTTTATCATCTCTTTGCAAAGGATGTGGGAAGGAAGCAACACCACTCTCTCTTCTTCTTCTCCTTCCTCGGGATGGCACACAGCATCTTCATCAGGAGTGGCAGCATAAAACTGGAGTTTCATTTTTTAATCTGCTGTCCTTTATTTTTTAATTTTTTTTTAAATTCAGACTCTGTTTCCTGGTTAACTGTTTGCACGGATATTTTTTTTTTCCAGCCTTCTTTTGTATGAGTTTTTTTTTTTTTTTTCTCTAATTTTGAGCTGCCTTGTTCATCTTTACAGAAGGGTTTGGGTTACAAACTGCAGCCTGATGATTGGAAGTGGAGTGAGCACGGGTGTAAAGCACGTGCTTGGATCCTGGGGACTTCACTGGGATTACTTGTGTGCTTAAACTTACTGCTTAAGCATCTTACCTGATCAAAGCCTCACCACGTTGTGCTTTAACCAAATACTTAGTAACGTTTGTAAGTGATTTTTGTGCCGAGCAGCATAGAGAGGTGTGTGGTTCCAGCCCCAAGGTTGAAACTGCGAGGTAGCAAGCTTCTTGCATCAAAGAGCAGGATACTTTAGTATCAAAATAACAAATAACTTCTTAAACTTTCCAGCCGAAACCATGTGTAGATATTAGCGCACATTATTGTTTTATGTCTGTAACGTGTATCAAAGGTCTCGCTTTTCCTCAGCTCATGCAGGCAGGTGACAGCTATTGGAGGAGAGACAGAGGCACCGAATAGCTCTCCTGGATCCTTGGCATTGTGTGATCCACAGTGTGACAGTGAGGAGCACGTCCACTGAAGGACTTGTTAGATGCAGATACAAACACATCGTCTTGGTGAACGTCATCAGCTGCAAAGAGTCACAGGCTCTGATACACTTACCTTCTGATGTGGATGGGAAGCCTCCAGTGAATGATGCCAGACAGCATGGCTGTCAGGTAGACCTGTGTGATAAATGCTGGAATCCATTTTCCTCTGTTCTTTAGAGGCAGGAGGTTACCTGAAACATCAGTGCTGTCTGCAATGGGTCACTAGTGCCAATATCTGAGCATATTTAAAATAGGAGGGTCAGAGGCTGGCTCCTACACTGACCCGTGTGTTTGGAAGTACACGCTTCACGCTAATAAAAATTAAATCACCTTAGTGGCTTTTGTACCCGCCGTGTTGTATTGGCTTGAACAAACACTGCCCGAGACTCTCAGGCTGGGGAGGTGTCCTGGCTGCCCTGGGACGTCCTGCTTCTGCTGGCTTTTCTCCTGGGAAGGCGAGCGGCGTCTTTAACGCGTGAGGCCATTTTGTATTCGGGTCGTTTTGGTGGGGCTCCACCACTTGGCTGTAATCCTGGGAGATTAGGGGAGGCTGGGCACGTGCTGGTGCATTGAGAAAGGCGAGCGATTAGGGTTAGCCGGGTGGTTTTTGTGAAAGCTCTTTGTGCTGACGTGGATGAAGCCGGAGCCCGCCGTGGGTGGCGCGTGTCCCTTGCACAGGAGGCAGGCGGCACTGGGGTGGCTGCAGCCCCCCCTCACACCCCCCCCTGCAGCACCCGGGCTGTTCCCAGCTCGTGTGGGGTGTGGACTGGGGAGCACGAGCGTGAAACCACCCCCCGAGAGTGACCCCAGAAAGGTGGGGTGTGCTGGGATCAAAGGGAGGCCGAAGGGATTGCCTTGGGAGAGAAGGGGGAAAAGCGAGGATAAACAGTCGGAGCGTTTCTCTAGGTGGCAGCCTCCTAAAGGTGCCCTGCAAGATTTTGGCAGCCAGCTGTTCTGCGTGGAAGTATGGAAAAAAATCTTTTGTGAGGATGGTTTCTCACTTGCCGTGCAATTACAGTGGGTCTTGGCGCAGTGGCGGCCTGCCAAGGCAGAAGCTGAAAGTGCTTCCTCATGCAGGTTTGCTGCTCAGACTAAAATCTTTGTGTGTTCTCGTTTCTCCCCCACTTTTCTTTTTTTTTTTTAAAAAAAAAAAAAAAGCCTCAGTATTATCTCTCTCATGTAAAGTGTGCCCAAGGGTAGGGTTATAGAAGAGCAGTGTTAGTTTATTTTAAAGGCACGAGGCCCCTCTGTATTTTGAGGCAGACCCTCTGGAGGAGGCCAAGCTCTGAGCACCCTCTGCTGTGAAACCCTGTGATTCCCAGGTCTGGAAAGGGGCCACAGGCTCTCCAGGTCCCAGGGCGGGAGGCACATCCAGGTCCTGCAGCACATAGCATCCTGATAAGGGCCTTATCACCGTGCTTGGGGAGCTGCTTTTTTGATGTGGCTTTCCTTGGGGCTGATAACACGCGAGTAACGCCGTGGTTTGGGAGCAACATGAAGTGATCACGTCATGTGCACAGCCAGTTAGTTTTCAGGAGGGCTGGTTAAGCACACCAGGAGTTAATTGAAGATTACACTTAACCTTTTATTTGCTTTTTTGTTTTGTTTTGTGCTTCTGCAAACTTAGACTGTTCTTTTCTGTTACGATTTCCTGGGCATTGCCACACACTAAGCTTGGAAAATGAGGTGCGTTTAGCCAATTTATGGCCTGACATATGTTAATTAACATTAATTACCTGCTTGAATAGTCCATTTAGCACTTATTATTAAAAAGTGGCTTGTCTACAGAAGGGGATTTTCCTTCAGTGTGAGATGTTTTGTTCTAACTTGCTTGAGACAAAGTCAGGATGGGGTGTCCCATGCTTCTCTGCACGGCTGTACCAGTTTCCTGATATTCCAGTTGTGTGTGCAGGATAGCATTGCACCACTGACAGACACCAACTCCTTACCTATGTGTATTTGACACGTATTTGACAGAAACTTGGCTTTCCCAAGCAAACTGGTGTGTTTCCAAGTAGTTTTTGCTAGTTGTGGGTACAGCTCTTCTCCTGTGATCGAGGCAGCTGGAGAAAGAACCGTTTCTTCTTGGCTTGCCAGGAGCTGCAGGGAGATCTGGAGGCCTGTGGTGATGGGGCCCCAGCCTGTTTGGGGTGGAGGAGCAGGAGAGGCTCAGGTGTGCAAGGCTGGAGGGGGTGTGTAGGAGTTGCTGGGGTGCATTGTGGTGCCCTGCAAGGAAGGCATCTTCAGCTCTACATGGCTAAGGGTGATGGACCTTGAGGCTCCTGCAGCCTTTGAGAGCAGGCCACTGCTGGAGCAGAGCATGGTTTCCAACAGCAGCAGGTTGTGTCCTGCTGTATTTATCAGCTACGTTATCTAAGTGATCTCCTGGGCAATGTGTTGGGCAAGGGTTGTCACAGGTCACTGCTTTAAAATCTGTCAGATGAGGAGAGTAACATGCAGAGAGCACTCATTCCAGTTCCAAATACCAATACTTGAAAAAAAAAACACAAACAACACATTAAAAAAAATTCCACTCCTCAATTTCCCATCTCCCAATTCCTTATGCCTTTCTTGGGATACTCCAGGGACATTAAGTCCTACTTTACCTTCTCCATCCTTCTCTTCCCAACACCAGCTGGGGGGGTTGCATGGGCTGCCTCTGGGAATTGGAGGGCTGGCCTCTACCTGCAGGGCATCTTGCAGAGCGTGGCTGCATTTTGGTTGTCAGTGCAGGGTGGAGGTGATTAGGCTACAGGACTGATGGAGAGCAACCTTGGAGCAGTGTAAGGGGTTGGGAACAAACAGGTGATTTGTTAGTCCTCAGCCCTGTGGTGAAACAGCACGCAGCCTTTCAATGGGGCTGAAGAAGACCGCTGCTGTGTGGCTCTTGCTTTTTGCCTTAGTGGTTCCTCCTGATGCTGCACCTAGCTGCAAGGTCCAGGAGAAGCCAGAGTCCTTTCTCTGGGCCACCCCCTTGCACATTTGCTCGAGGGCTGACATGCTGGTAATGCTGCTTCTTGGGGAATTTGGGGCAAGTTGGGGCCATTTACAACCTTGGTGTCTTGTTGATAGCTTTGTGTGCATGTCCTGCCTGGGCTTTGCTTTTTGGGCCAATTTTTTTTATCTGTACACTGCTACCTATGAAAAGTAAAGGCTATTTGAATAATTCTACTGATATAAAAGAGTTTTGTAAGATTTCACTGATGGAAAAGTGCCTTTCTTGGGACTTGTAAAGAAATGCTGTGTGAAAATTAGCTTTGTGAAAATTAGCTTTTGTCATCCACAGAGCCACCCTGCAGGTCATAGAACTATAGAATGGTTTGTGTTGGAAGGGACCTTCAAGACCATCCAGTCCCAACCCCCTGCATGGGCAGGGACACCTCCCACCAGCCCAGGCTGCTCCCAGCCCCATCCAACCTGCCCTTCAACACTGCCAGGGATGGGGCAGCCACAGCTTCCCTGGGCACCCTGGGCCAGGGTCTCCCCACCCTCACACTCCAGAATTCCCTCCTCATGTCTCACCTCAATCTCCCCTCCTCCAGTTTTCATCCATTCCCCCTTGTCCTCTCAGCCCTTGTCCAAAGGGAAAACAAAATGACTTGGTGCTCTAACAAATTGAAGGCATTGCTTACTCCATCACAACATGCTGTGTACTTGGGAGCTGAATTATGCTGGATTCTCACTCTAACATGTTTAATTGACATGGCATTCATTTGCTTTTCTTTATTATTTTTCCTCTGCTGGTGAAGTTGCCCCTTGCTCCGTGTAAAGGGCTGTGTGAGGTGGGTGTGAGGTGGGTGTGTGCTGGGGCAGCAGGGCAGAGGCAGCCTGTGGATCGTTGCTGGAGGAAAAGCCACTCGGAAGTGAGGTGATGTGTTGGAACCAACAGCTTGTGCCTCCAGGTGTCCCACAGGGTGTTGTCTGCCAGTTTTGGGGGGCAGGAGGCTGCTGGCTCTGCCCGTGCAGTCCCTGGCTGCCGGACACCTGCCTGCTGCTGGCGCGCAGGTGCGTTTCCCGGGGGCGAGTCACTGGCTCGTGCCACTTCTGTGTCCCTTCACCTGCTGCCCGTGCCGAGGTGAAGGGTGGGTCTGTGCTGACACCTCCACGCCAAAATCCTGTTGAGAGCGCTGGAATGAGGGCAGGAGGCAGGAGCGCTGCCAGAGGTGCTGTTTTTCTGCCTTGACACCTCGGAGGCTGCCTTCACGCTGCGTGCTGTGCTGTGGGTCTGCCTGGAGGCTGCTCCTAACCCAGCCCTCAGCCCTGCAGTGCCTGCAGGCCATCCCACCTTCCCATCCCTGGCTTTTGGAGCCCTTCAGCTTTCCTTAGGGAGCAGCAGATGCCGTGGAGACACGCAGGATTGTGACCAGCAGGTGTGATGCAGCAGTCCTAAGAAAGAGGAAGTTTTCGGCAGGTTTGCTGGTTCCTGAGCAGCATGAGCAGGGAAGGGCAGGTCTGGGCTGGGTGCCAGCACTTCAACAGGGAGGTAACATCTGCTTATCCAGGCCCCCAGAGGAGTGGGAGGCAGGAGATAAGTGGGAAGGCTGATGAGGACAGAGAGTGTCCTGACGGGGTAGGACAGATAGAGGAGCACCCAAACGCACCGGCAGACACCTGCTTGGGCTTCACCCTGTCTCCTGCAGCCACTCAGTGCAAAGCAGTTTGTAGTGGGAATGAAAACTGGTTTGCATGGATGCAGCCCAGTTTATGGTGGTGAAGCTTTCATGGGTAGATGGAAGCGAAGAGCCTTGTCCCTGCTAAAGGCCACGTTAGAGCAGCAGAGCAGGGCTCTCCTGGTGTGCCACAGCAGCAGGAGTTTGCATGAATGTAAGGCTTGAGCCAGCAGTGCTGAAAGTCCTGGTTGCAGCTGAGCCTGGACACCCACTGAGGACTGAGCATGACCAGGGAGTGTTAGTGTTGCACTTAAATAAAGAAAGCTTTGTTAAAAAAACATTAATTACCTAATGACGTTCTAATACAAACTGCTCTCCTAGTCTAGGCAACCAGCACCTCTGACGTAGTAGATGATTTGCCTTTATAACTTAGTGCCTTCTCATGCTGTACCATGTTGGTTTCTTCATTTGTTCCAAAATAGGAAGAAGAAATACATTATTCTAAAGAAGTCATTTAAGGACATGACTCCCAAGGCCATATTTCTTTTATCTAGAATATGGACTGAATCATCTTGATGTATACTCCAGTTATGTGTCAGCACACTTAAAACCTGCTGTATTTGTTGTTGGTTTTTTTCCTCTCCATGCTATCTCTTGAGAGAGATATTTCAGCTCTCTGAAGGCATGTTATGAACAAAGTTAGTGCTACTTTCTCACATGAAATTTGCAGTGTAAACATACCTTACAATGCCAGACTTAATCCAGATCAAAAGCTTCGGACTCGGCGGGTATTTGTGAGGTCAGGCAGTGAACCCCTATCTTGTGTAAATATATTTGCTAGCACTTTGTGGAGGATTTATCAGTTTCATATATAAAGTTTTAGATACGCTCAGCACATAAAATTTGGCATCTGATAAGTGAGAACAAGGCCCAACAAAGAATGTCTTTGTGTGAGACTCTCACAGGCTCCCACATTATCACCTTTCTTGCTGATTGGTTTTGTGCTGAGAGCAGTGATGTGGTTTCCTGAAAGCCTATAACCTACTGTTTGTTCTGCAAAACTGCTCTGTACCTTAACTAATTTTCAGAGAATGCTTTTTTTTTCCAGGAATTCATAGGAGAAGGTGACGCTAGTTCAAGTCGTGTCCTGAGATGCTTGTAAGCTGAGACACGTAGAGCTGCTGTCCCTGTTCTTGTGCAACCTGATCTGTTGTGTTTAAAAGTTTCACTGGATGGGGGAACTCAAAACCATTTGTCTGAGATGTCAGGTTTCAGAGTGAATGGTGCTTCTTTAAGTATTCATCAAGATCTACAGTGGGAGGCTGCTGGTCCCACTGTGCCTTTGGAGGAGAGCAGCGTTGGCACCAAGAACGATGCTGCCACTGAGGGGCTGTGGAAACTCCAAAGCATTTTGTGAGTCTTGTGCAAGCAGCTTCTCTGTTTTGCAAAGTCTGAGCTATGTATGTGGTCGAGATAATGGGGGCCACATCTGAAATTGTCACTTTTCAAATGGAAGTCGTGTCAGAGCTCTGCACGTGTTGGGCCAGAGATCTCCAGCCTAGTTTGCGTGGCAGCAAAAAGCTCCAAACCTGATATTGTTATTTTTGTGATGATGTTGTCAGTGTAATTCTCACTCCCTGTAGCATGTTGTGATTTGTTTCTTGCCCTGTTGCTCTTACAGTCTGGTTCATGCATGGCAAAAATACTTCTGATTACAATGTAGTAGAAGGTTTGCACACTTGGGGCGGGAGAGATATCTTTTATGAGGAGCTGTGTTTTAGAAAGCTCTGGGGAAAGGAGGCGTGTGCTGAAGAAGGTATTTGAAAATCAGTAGTGAGGCCATTTTACACACAAGAAAAGAGGGACAGTGTGTAGGCCATGCAGTAGTGGCATACAGGGCTGGGAAGAAGAAGGATTCTGTGAATCGTGGAATCGTAGAATGGGTTGGAAGGGACCTTCAAGACCATCCAGTTCCAACCTCCTGCATGGGCAGGGACACCTCCCACCAGCCCAGGTTGCTCCAAGCCCCATCCAACCTGCCCTTCAACACTGCCAGGGATGGGGCCTAGCAGTCAGGAGTAAATCAGTCTGATTATATTCATAGATATCTGATGTCTGTGGGACCTCGTGGGGTAGCTTGGAGCAGGTGGAAGCAGCATACTGTTTACCTAATTAGAAAAATAAATAAAATCTTTCCAACACTTTTTTCTTTTTTTTTTTCTGAATTAAAATGCATTTGAAGCATATGCCAGACTTCTCACATCCAGGAAAGATCTCTGAAACCCTGCTGTTGGCCAGGGAGGCTGTTTCTATCCCACCTTTTTCAGAGCTCTACCAGGTAGCAAGTCCTCCTGGTGAGAGGATGGAGTGGGATGGGCATTGGCAGTTGGAGGTGTTTGGGCTCTTCCTGAGTGCATCCATACTCCTCTTTCAGCAGAAAAAGGTCTGTCATTTGAGGTGATAGGCCAGGGAATTGGAAAAAAACAGAGAAAATTATCATAGTTGAAGTCATTGAAGAGAGGATATATTTCTTGAGGAGTAGGTGGTGGTGAGGAGCAGGGCCTGGGCTGCTGTACAGTCAGAGCAGCTCTTTATCTCCAGTGGATTTTAGACACCAAGGAGACAAAGATGATGCTAATTGCAAGAGAAACTACTTAACTGCTTTGTATTATGTTAGAAATGAAAGGGGAATATAACGCTGATTGAATGACCTATTTTGACTTTCTCAGTATAATATGTTTCATGTTTTGGTCATTTTCTGGACAGTGAGTTATAATTTTATCAAAGCCTACTGGAAATGAATATGTTGCTGGGCAAAGTATTTTATCCTTTCAGTTTTAACCACAGAGTTACCTCTTGCTGCTTGACTCGGTAGCATGAGTTTCTCTTTTGACTGGAAGGGTCTTTTGCTCTGCAACACAGTGACAGAAAGGCAAAATAGAGACCTGTCAGGAAGAATATAAAATAGGGCACTGAAGGAGTCTAATTTAGAAGGAGAAAGGGCATAAATCTCCACCTCTCTCTGGTGACAGAAAGCCAAAATATAGGAGGAACATTTTTCTGCTTCTAAAATGCTGGTCTTGACACCAGAGAAGCTGTTCTGTTAAAGGCACAGCTGTATCTAACCTCCTTGCAAGTTCTTCCACATTATTTTCAGTATGTAAATGATGTTGCATGAGGGGATCCTTAGATGATGTAGTGGCTCCTTTAGGGTCTGCTCTGCTTATTGTGCTGTTACAGAAATTCATAGAATCCCAGACTGGTTTGGGTGGGAAGGGACCTTCAAGACCATCCAGTTCCAACCCCCTGCATGGGCAGGGACACCTCCCACCAGCCCAGGCTGCTCCAAGTCCCATCCAACCTGCCCTTCAACACTGCCAGGGATGGGGCAGCCACAGCTTCCCTGGGCAACCTGGGCCAGGCTCTCACCACCCTCACACTCCAGAATTCCCTCCTCATGTCTCACCTCAATCTCCCCTCCTCCAGTTTTCATCCATCCCCCCTTGTCCTCTCCCTCCCTGCCCTTGTCCCAAGCCCCTCCCCAGCTTTCCTGGAGCCCCTTCAGGCACTGGAAGGTGCTCTAAGGTCTCCCTGGAGCCTTCTCTTCTCCAGGCTGAACACCCCAACTCTCTCACCCTGTCTCCAGAGAAGAGCTGCTCCAGCCCAGGGATCATCTCTGTGGCCTCTTCTGAACTCTCTCCAACAGCTCCATGTCCTTCCTGTGCTGGGGGCTCCGGAACTGCACACAGCTCTCCAGGTGGGGTCTCAGCAGAGCAGAGTAGAGGGGACAATCCCCTCCCTGGCCCTGCTGCCCATGCTGCTGGTGATGCAGCCCAGGACACGGGTGGTTTCTGGGCTGCAAGCACACATCATCAGCAGCTCATGTTGATCTTCTTGTCCACCATCACCCCCACATCCTTGTTTGCTGTTTTGGACCAGTGTCAGGTAGATTAATACTAAATAAGACCCAGATGAAAGGAGAAAAATTACTTCAAATAAAAAGGGATATTATCAACCGAGTAGCTAGTGTTGATTCTATGGTGCTGAAATATGGAAGCAGGAAAAATTGTCTTAATTTTTTCTTCTTGAAGATGGAAAATCTTAGCTGAATCAAGCCTTCAAAACTTGAGAGGATCTTGGGATTCTTTGTCCATTTAGGACAAAATGACCTGTAGTATCACTTGCAGCAACTGGATCCAAGAGTATAAATAGTGAAAAGAACACTGATTTGGCCAGGATAAAATGTTCAGTTTGGGTTTTTCCAGCAGCTGTGGCAAACTTAACCCTGGCAAAAGCTTCTCACGTGTAATTTTTTATTTAGGCTCATTCTAAGAATGTGGAAAGGTGATGTTTTCTAATTGCAGAAAAGAAAAAAAAAGAAAAAGGTAGTGAATTGAGAAATAGTGTGGATTTGGTGTCATCTCAGCCTGAAGGGAAAACATTTTGCTTGAACTGTATGATAGCAGCTCTTTGAGAAATTAAGTGTGGGTTTCCTTTGATTGTGGTTGAATCATGGCATCTTACTAAATTTATCCAGTCTGGAGAGCCTGGTTTCTGGTTTGACATTTTTGTTGGACAGTTGTTGGTTGGTTTGGGTTTTTTGTTTGTTTGTTTGTTTGTTTTCAAAGTTCTTCATGGGCTGAGACATGATAGTTTCCTTATTTATGCAGGAAACTGTATCAGGTATCAACCACTGATTCTTCCAGATGGGTGTGGGCTCTGGGGGGCAGCAGCTTTCCCTCTAGAAGCACCACGATAAAACGTGGGTTCAAGCAATGCCAGTGATGGGCCTGTTCCCTTTTCCAGGAGCAGACAGGGAGTAGAAAAGTTGGATTTCACATGGCTTGACCATTAACTGCAGGTTCCTGGAGTATCTCTGTGGCTAGAGAATGCCGTGAAGTGCAGAGCAGAAGTACTAAATAAGAGTCTACTTAATTTATTAAAAAAAAAAAAAAAAAAGTTTAAATATAAAAGCCAAGTGCCCAGGAAATACAACATGTCAGAATTAAAGCTGCTTCTAACATTTGAGATTACTTCTCCTGCTGGCTGTGACACTGGTGTTGGTGACGCGCTCACACGCTCTGCCCACCCTTGCTGGGCTGGGTGCTTCAAGGTTTGGTGGTTCAGGGTTTGGGCTCATTCCCTGTGATCCCCGTGTGGGCTCTGTGCCATATTTATTGCACTCAGCTCTCAGTAAAGAAATACACCCTTCCTGGTGTGCTTGTCCATGTCATTCACCTCCTCCGTGTCCATGGGCTGGACAGGCACCGTCCCAGCCCTGCATGCTCTTCTCCCCTCCCCAAGCTCCTTGCCCCCTGCTGTCCCTTGTCCCAGACTCCTTCCCTGAAATTCCCATTCCTGCTCCTTGCATCCCATGCATTCCTGCCATCTCCCCCTCCTCTGCCCACCTCTCCTGGTTTCCAGATCTGCTCTCCTCATCCACCTTCCCTGTGCTTTTTGTCCAGCTCCCCATCCCACGTTTTCACCTGGCGCCAGGACTCCCTATTTTCCCCATGTTTTGCCTATCCCAGGCTATTTAATCCTGTTTCTAATCCCAGTTTCACTTTGGGTTTGCCAAGCTCTGGGTGACGAGGAACAGGGTTTTATAGTAGGAAGTGCTGGACAGTATGAGGTGTAGGTGGGGCTCACTATTTTTTTTTTTACCAATCCACCCTTAGGTGAGCAGTCCTGGTGCTGTCAGCCTGCAAATCCTGTGTCCTTTGGGTGGTTCTATTCTCTCTGTGCACAGAAGGGTTGCTCATCTGTGGAAGAGATGGAGGATCCAGCCTTAGGGAGACTTTGATCTCTGTTTTTGTGGGGCCTGAGCTAGACAGCAGTGTCTGAGGTGATACAGTTCCTAGGGCTACTGAGCTGCCCCTACAATATTTATTGGTCTGCACAGTAATTGCTCTCATTTCCGTGATGAGAGGGTGTTCCTTTTTCCTTCCCTTTTGGAGAGAGGAGACATACAAGTTCCTCACTGATAAGATGTGAGACATGGAAGTATGCACTCCGTAGTCAGACCATATTCTTCATCCTCTAGTAGGTGCCCTCTGACTTGGGGCATTTAGGCTGGGAAGTATAAAGAGCCTTTTCCTTCCACAGCTCTCTGGTTTTCCTGTGCCTTCTGCCTCTGCTGCTAACTTCATGCCTCTAGTGATTGTGTTAGAGGCCTCTACAGCTGGGTGGGAAGCTGATCACTATTTATTTTTATTATCAGAATTAGACTGAACTGTTGCTTAAAACTGCAAGGTGGTGCCTGGGAGGGTGGGAGGATGGAGGATTTTGTTGCTTTCTCTGCGCGTGACTTTGCTCCTGTCACAGCCAGTTGGGCAGCTTCCAGTGGGCTTGGTGCTGGACCAGGTCATTCAGCGGTGTGAATAACCTTAGGCTGACCTTTTAAAGAGCTTAGGCGCGCAGCGTGCGGTTTATGGGTCCCTTGGTCCTTCACGATGGAAGTTCAAAACTTTAATCAGGTAACAGGATGGCCTCTCCTCTTCCCCTCGCCGCGCCGACACGCAACCAGCAGCCCAGCGGCAAACCTGGCAGGCCCTGCTTCCTCTCCTGCAAGAGAAATCTGTGGTTTGTTCCCCGCTGCTGCTCCCCAAACTGTTCCAGCAACTCAGCTGGCTGAGGGGGCTTCGCTGGTGGTGGCTGAGGCCTCTCGGACACCGCGCTTCGGTTTCCCAGGCTGTTGGTAGCAGCTGTGTAGTCACAGCTCTCTGGGTCATGATGTATGGGGATTCTCTGATGGTTGTGGTGACCTTGGGGGGGAATTAGGCTGGATGTAATGTTTCCAAGAATTGGAGATGCCTGTGCCATTGAGCTGGTGCATGTTGTTGAATCAATTACTAGCATTGGCAGGATTTTGCTTTAGGGGAATCTCGTAGCTCCATCACAGTCTTGTTATTAGTAGATTATTGTTAATTGGTTTTAATGCAGAGCCAGATATTTGCATGGAGGAGGGACCTTAAATATTTTGTGTGAAGTGTTTTCCTTACACTGTTGCAGGGCATACCCTGGCACTGTATCTTCATTTTTATTTCCATGGAGTGTGGAAATGGCAGGCATGTGGTGCAGGATAGTCCTCCTCAGGTGAGGAGTTGCTGCCTGGCCCCCCAGTTTCCCCCAGTGGCCCTACTTGGGCTGCTGTAGCACAGCCCCCCAGTGAGCTTTTGCAGAGGGGCTTCCCCCTTATGACCATGAGGGAGCAATGTGCCCTTGTAGCCAAGAAGGCCAATGGCATCCTGGGGTGTGTTAGAAAGGGGGTGGTTAGTAGGTCAAGAGAGGTTCTCCTCCCTCTCTATTCTGCCCTGGTGAGGCTGCATCTGGAATGTTGTGTCCAGTTCTGGGCCCCTCAGTTCAGGAAGGACAGGGAACTGCTTGGAAGAGTCCAGGGCAGAGCCACAAAGATGCTGAAGGGAGTGGAACATCTCCCTGATGAGGAAAGGCTGAGGGAGCTGGGTCTCTTGAGCTTGGAGAAGAGGAGACTGAGGGGCGACCTCATCCATGGTTACAGACACGTTCAGGGCAGTGTCAGGACGACAGAGCCAGGCTTTGTTCAGTGGTGTCCAGGGACAGGACAAGGAGCAATGGGTGCAAACTGGAGCACAGGAGGTTCCACATAAACATCAGAAAAAGCTTCTTTCCTGTGAGGGTGACAGAGCCCTGGGACAGGCTGCCCAGAGAGGCTGTGGAGTCTCCTTCTCTGGAGACATTCAAACCCACCTGGACACGTTCCTGTGTGATGTGCTCTGGGTGACCCTGCTCTGGCAGGGGGGCTGGACTGGGTGATCTTTCCAGTTTCCTTCCAACCCCTCAGATTCTGTGATTCCCAGCAAACCCCTCAGTTTTGTGCCAGTCCATTGTGTGCTGCGTTCGTAACTGACTGTCAGAAGTGTTGCGTTTACCTCAAGTGCTGGTAGGTATTTCCACAGAATACCAGGGTAGCATTAAGCCAGTTAGGAGTTACCAATGTAAATATGTTTACACAAAAGCGAGGAATGCATGAAAGCTGGCATTGCTTAAGCAGCCCAAAGCAGCGTGATTATATGCTAGAGGGACACTGACAGTGTTAGTTGTTGGATCGTGCCTCCAGAAGTAAATCCCAGGCAGGAGCACTTGCAGTCCCTGCCTCCTCATGCACTGCCTGGCTGCTGTGGCTGGTGGGGGAGCAGGGGGAGACAGAGTACCTGGTGTGCTGTGTCCAGTTCTGGAGCCCCCAACATAAGAAGGACTTGGAGCTCCTGGAGAGAGGCCAGAGGAGGCCACGAAGATGATCGCAGGGCTGGAGCAGCTCTGCTCTGGAGACAGGCTGGGAGAGTTGGGGTGTTCAGCCTGGAAAAGAGAAGGCTCCAGGGAGACCTTAGAGCACCTTCCAGTGCCTGGAGGGGCTGCAGGAAAGCTGGGGAGGGCTTGGGACAAGGGCAGGGAGGGAGAGGACAAGGAGGAATGGATGAAAACTGGAGGAGGGAGATTGAGGTGAGACATGAGGAGGAAATTCTGGAGTGTGAGGGTGGGGAGAGCCTGGCCCAGGTTGCCCAGGGAAGCTGTGGCTGCCCCATCCCTGGCAGTGTTGAAGGGCAGGTTGGATGGGGCTTGGAGCAGCCTGGGCTGGTGGGAGGTGTCCCTGCCCATGCAGGGGGGTTGGAACTGGATGATCTTGAAGGTCCCTTCCAACACAAATCATTCTGTGATTCTATGAGAGGGCTCAGGAGTCCGTGCTCATCCTTGCAGAGTTTTAAAGGAAAGTTTGAAATGCCCAAGAGAAGTCTCAGCTGCATCTGGACGGGTCCTTGTAGATTCTCCTGGGCAGCAGTACACCTGGCAACTGGGGGACCTCTCACTCTAGTGTTTCATAACTGAAAGTTAGGCATTTTTCACAAGCTGTCCTGTATCTGGTTTCCAGCGTGGGCACATGCACACCCCTCGCACACCCCCCACACGCCCCCCCAAGCACATTGTTTACTTCCTCTGTAAGTTCTGGGACATTCAGTCCTAAGGAGCATGATACGCTTGCATAAACACCCCAGCCAGATTTATCTCTCAAGCCTATCTTTCCTTTCCCGTCTTGGAAAGTGATTAATCTGCTGCACACATTTTGTTCTTTGATTGCAGAGCATTATTCTGTAATCATTGACAGTTTTGTGGAGCCGTGGTGCTGCCTTGATGGAGCATTTCTGTCATGTAGTCAGCACCACGGGCTGAAGCTTTAGCTGTGTAGCAGGGAGGGAGCACTAACAAGTCTCATGTTGAAATTCTTTCCTTTTTGCACTTTCTGTGCATTAAAAAAATTCATATGTGTGTATTTAAAGTGCAGGTGCCTGAGCAGCAATAGGTGCTGGGGGCTGGTCTGCAAGGTTGAGGAGCAGGGTCAGCACTGCAGGGGTGCTGGGAGTTTATGGAGGCTGGAGGAGTTTAAATCACTTTGGTTTTCCATGTTGCTCCTTGTGCATTGGAGCCTACACCAGTTAGAAACTGGCAGCCTATGCAGGTAGAGGTACCTGTGCATAGAGTGTCTGAGAAAAATGGATAAACAGAGAGATGGAAGGTGGAATCAGAAAATCTGTCCTGTCTGCACTGCACTGAGGCTTTCCCCTCTGCCCTTTGTGGGTTTTGTTCATTTTCCAGCATGTGAGAAAAGGAGTTAAGAGAGCTAACAACCTCAGGTTCACATTCTGTGGGTTGAGATTAGGCTATCAAGCAGAGTTTTGTTTGATGCAAGCCTCCAAGCTGCTGACCACTTCTTCTTTCAGTTAAAAAGTGTGAAAAGTAGGTAGAAAAAATTGAGAGAGAACCATATAACTTGGGGTTCTGATATGTAAGTTTGTTTGTTTGCAGTATAAGCACATCTTTCTTTCCTACAAAGAAAGAGGTTTTAATAGACTTGAAATTGGTGGGTCTGGACCTGTCACCTGCATTACTAAGCCCAGTCCTTGATAGCAGGCAAGCAGTGAGTGCCTGGTTGCAAAGGGTGCACAGAGATCTGGCTGGGTAATCCCACACACTGTGTTGGATGAAACACTTTTGTGTCACCTTAAGACAAACCAAAGCCCCTTAGTTAAAATACAGAAGCCACAACACTCACGTACTGTGTGCAAACACCAGGGGAAACTGAGGGCATTGGAGGGGCAGAGTGTCTGCTAAATGAGATGTCCAGAGGATCCCAGGCCAGAAATCAGGATACACAGAAAAAAAAACAAACCTTCCAGCAGCCTTCCCTGTCAGTCTGATCTTGAGGGCAGGGCAAAGGAGTGGGGTTTCCTCTTACTGCAAATCCAGCAGCTGTTTTGAATGGGCAGGTGCCAGAAAAGGACCCTGCCCTGCCTCACCTCTCCAGCAATGTTCTCCAGGGAGAACAGGCAGCACTGTCAGATAATGACATGATCTTTTTCTTCTAACCTCTGATAACCCTGATGTACAGGGGTATCCAGAGCATCAGGGCACAAATATCACTTCTCCATCCTAGAAGTGCAAATTCCTTAATTAGAAATAAAGAGGAACTAAAAGCCAGAAAAAGGAAGATTAAGGCTCTTGTGAAACAGCAGCTGTTTAGGAAAAGTACCGAGTTGTGTGTGTTCATGGAGGTATCTGGCTGCTTGGTTGGGCTCAGCCCCAGGATTAGGGTAGCTGCCCTCTGGTTGTCGGAGGAGAACATGCTGCTTGGGACTGTAAATCTGCACCATCTCCACTCCAGTGGGATGAGGCCCTTGATTAGATCATGTTTGTGGCAGGGGTCAGGCAAATAACATTTTTCTGTGGTTGTGAATTAGTGGCAATGGCAAGAATCTTAGCAATAGGCACCTTTTCTTAGCACGCAAGGAAGACCAGAAGTACACAAACCCCTGCCAGCTGCTTCCCATAATCTGTGTTGCCCCAAAACCAACTGGAGCCAGTGCCTGCCTCCCAACGTGGGTTGTGGATCAGCTTCAAGAACTGAATTGGTCGTATCCAGTGCCCTGAGGTGGGAGCTTCCTCTTCTACGTGTGGATGTGTGCCACTGGATCACAGAGTCCAGCTTCAGCATCACTCGCCCTGAGCCACTTATCACCTCAAAATTATTTGTAACAGTTTTATTTGTTTTCCTTTAGCAGTGAGGGATGAACCCTGTTAATCTCTGTTGCTTGTATCACAGAGTACAGTTGCCCACAGGAAGATTTCTAGGACATACTGGGCTCAGCACAAAGGAGCTTCCTGATGGAAACTTGAGGCCTCATCCCATCAGGCAGAAGGGAGCCTTTCCCTCAATGTGGGTTAATTATTTGTTAATAGGTGGCTGAGTTGGCAGGATGGTCATGGACAAGGCAGTGTCCAGAGTAAGGTTTCTGAAAGTTTGAAGGACTTTCCTTGGCCCTCCAGAATAGAGTTGAAGCTGCTGTCATGCTGAAGTTATGAATTGTGCAAAAGCTTTGGGAGGGAAAGAAGCTTTGGGCTTGAACATGCTCAGTGATGGAGCAATATATGCACTGAGAGCAAGATTCTCTTGTGGAATGGGTACCCCTAAGGGAGGTTTTTGGGTAAGGATCAGGTGCTGGGAACATCTCTGAAGATCCCGAGCACTTACTGGCTGAGTGCAGAAGAGAGCTGCTGCTTGGAGCTCAGCTAAAAACTTACCATGGCCAGGGAGGTGGAGGTGTCCCTGCATGTGGCCCCTCAGCTCTGGAACTGCAGAGTTAATACCTTTACTTCCACACTTGCCTGCTGTGAGGGTGGGTGGAAACAAGATGTGTTTGCTTGAGGAGGACCCTGTGGCAAGCTAGACTGGTGGGTTCAGGAGGTGATGCTGTGGGTTTCAGTGCAGAGGAGCCATCTTCCAGACACAGAGGAGCCACTGGCTTCTTGTCATGCGTCACATCCGTGGAGAACTCCTGAACCATGAAAGTGTCCCAGAAGAGTGGAAGAGCCTGTCACACACTAGCATTTTATCCTCTTCCAGTGCAGCCAGGTAACACACCTGTTGTTCTTCACCCAAGGAGTTTTAGGCAGAGTAAGATCCACCACTGCCAAGTGTAGCTGTTGTGCAGCTGCACAATTTGTGGCTGTGATAGCTGCAGTTGGCTCAGATCTTTAGACAGGACAAGTGCTGTGCAACCCCCAGTAAGATACATAAAAAGCCCAGCAGAGACTGGAACCAGCACTGGTGGTAGCTGAGGGAAGAGCAGATGACAGGCAGCTCCCCTCCATCACCAGCCCCAGCCTGCTGCTCACGTTCAGTCCTTTCTTTTCCCTGAACTATGAAGTGTCAGAAATCGAGTCCTGCTTGTAGGTCACCCGTGTGGAAAACTGGGCATTAGATGTCATACTTGTAACTAGGCTAACATTTTATTTCTGTATTTCATGCTGAAGGTTGGCTCTGGGTGCAGACTTGAGAAAGCACCTCCTGTGCAACCTGGAGCAGGGCCTGGCGAGAGGAAGTGAAATCAGAAACTGAAGAAAAGTTATTTTAACCATAAAAAGCTGTGGTAGGAAGGTAGATGTTTGTATGTGCACTAGCACAGTACCTACTGTGTGTATTTTAGGAGAACCTGAGAATAGCAGCTGTGCTGAAATACTCGACAGCGAAGTCAAATATGGCTTAGGTTAAAAAAAATATAAAAATAAATAACTAAAAGAAAAGTAGGTGGGGAGGGGTGGGTTTGCAGGGTGTAAGCCTGTTGGTGTTATCTCTGCTGCACGGCACAGAACAGCCTGTGACTCCAGAGCTTGTTGGCCAACACCCAGTTCCCGTAACGGGACGCGTCCTGCTCCCGTCAGCCTAGCACTGTGCCCAGGTGGATGCTCCCCTGCCTCCCAAATTTCCCTGGGAACTGCAGGAGGATGGCATGTATCTCCCTAAAAGCTGACTGTCCTGAAGTGTCACGGGTTTTGCAGCCCCTTGGGCCTGTTGGGTTTTGGATCCATGGAGCTGGGGAGCAGTGAAGCTGCAGGCACTAAGACCAGAGCCCTTGCTGAGGTCAAAAGGATCAAAACCTAAATTAAACTTGTCCCTGAAATTTGGCTCTGAATCACAAATTCAGGAAGCTGCACATGAAAATGGGTCTGGGCACTGTTTCTTTCTTAAGAGTTCTTCAGCTAAAAATAATGTCTTGCGCTGTAGTTATAAATAATACGGGCTGCCTTTTTTTTTTTTCCTCCCATCTAATTAAATTGTTACTCTTGCTACAACGAAGGGAAAGGGAAAAGATAATAACATGAATCTGGTAGAACAAGTACGTAGCTTGCAGGTTTCAGCTAGAGTGTTTGCAGCTGCTAAACCTTAGGCTCATGCATTTAATTGTAAAAACTGGAAGTGGGTGCTCTGGAGGGATCAGCAGTTGTTCCTCTCTGTCCATAATTTGGGAAACCCTCATGAAAACTCACCCAAAGTCTTTTTTTCCTCTGCAGTCAAAATACAGGAGAAAGGGATCTTTATCTTATTTTTATTTTTTTTTTTAAAGGAAACTGCAGTGTTTTTTGTTGTTGTTTTTTTTTTTTCTAAAATTGTGGTTGAACCATATGGTGAGATGTTTTCATTGAATCCTAGAACCATCCTGGTTGGAAGGGACCTTGAAGATCATCAGGTCCAACCATAATCTAAACCCCCCAACCATAACCTAATCTACCCATTCAGTGCTTAAATCATGTCCCTCAGCACCACATCTACATTTCTTTTAAACACCTCCAGGGATGGTGACTCCAGCACCTCCCTGGGCAGCCTGTTCCAGTGTCCAACCACTCTGTTGGTAAAGAAGTTCTTTCTAATATCCAGTCTAAGTCTAATTGTCCTTTTCTAACTCACTGAAACAACAAGCAGTGGCCACGGGTAGCTCTGCCATGATGAAGAGCAACACTTTGCTAGTTTGCTGCAGGTAAATAGTGGGTAAAAAGCTAGAAAAAGGAACTTCTCTGCATCATGATCGTGGGACTGAGATGCTTTTTGAAAGCCACCTGGGCAACCTGGCCGTGGCCACCTGCCTGCTGACAGTAAGGAAGGGCAGCAGCAGCGGGAGGGCACTTAACCACACCAGTTGGCAGTTTTTTGTGTTCACGTGGGGAAAAATTCCATGTGTTTTGGTGCTGGGATTTGTCAGTGGGTGCTGGGGCCTTTTAGCAGTGTCTGGGGTTTGCCCCGGATCGCAGGGGCCATCGGAGAGGCCGTTTAACCCGGCACAGCTCCCGGGAGCGCGCCGATAACGGTCAGTGAAAGCAGTAATCCCAGAGGCCTGAGGGGATAACGAGAGGCAATAACATGGCTGCCAATCTTTAAGCTTAATCATGACATTTTTCAGGTGGCGAGAGGGTTGTTCTTCCCAAACGAGTCCATGGCAGGGGAGGAAAGGGGTGTCCTAAAGGGTCTGGCAGCGAGGCTGACCGGCATGGGCGAGAGGATTTGTGGCGTTGAAATTTGCTGTCACTTAAAACAAACAAACCAAAAAAAAAAAGCAAAACAAAAAAAAAGCACGCAGGCAGCTGTGTTATTTCACTGCGAGTGATGCAATGCTGTGGCACACCAGGCCGGGAGGGACCAGGACATTTTGTGACAGCACAGCATGTTCATGGTGTCAGCCGAGCAGAGCCCCACCAGCCAGCAGCTTCAACTCGTGCCCGCGACTTCATCTCAGGCTTCACTTTCAAGCCAATATTTGTACCTAACAGCTGGAAGCATGTTTAGGGAAGGGACACACAATTACTGCAAGTGTACCATTTCCAAAACACCCCCTTTGCCCCTCCTATTTGCTGTGCTGTAAGGAGTTTAAGGCTTTTTTTTTAAAAATGGTTTCATTACACAGCAGACAAGGCATGTACTAATTTCTCACTCACTTGTCAACGGCTCTGCAAGAGTGAAAACCTCACAGGGAAGTGCCATGCTCTGATAAGGCTGTAAACAGAAATCCTAGAACTCTTTTTCGTGGCTCACTGCATTGTCCTGAACTTGTCTGCTGCCCTCCAAAAGGCACTGACAGCACAGGCAAAAAGAATACTGCAGTATTGAAATTGAAGACCTGAAAATAAGAAACTTAGGGGTTTGGGTTTTGGGTTTTTTTTTTTTTTAGGAAAAATGCAGAAAGGGTGAGGGGAAAAAGCTTGTGTTTGTTTAAGGAATTGAATGGCTAGCAAATACTTTTCCATGTGTGTGGAAAATATGAGTTGGCTTTTGCAATAGCATTTTATGGGAAGAAAGATCAAGGGTTCAGGCGCTGAAATACTTATTCATAAAACACAGGGAGCAAAGACAAGCTACTTGTTGTGCTCCTGCCCGTTTGCTGTTAAGTCCAGTTTAGCTGAATCATTTCTAGGAATGGAGTGGGTAACTGTGTTTCCAGCCTCCTCTCTGGCCTTGCCTTCTCTCCTGCATGGCTCCTGATGAGCCCTGGTCATGAGAACAGAGCTTTATGTGGAGGGTCTGTGCCTGTCCACTTGATTGCTGAAGCTTTTACCACCTTGGCATCTAAGCACAATCCACTTGAACTGGATTAAAACAGCGAACTCGTTTTACTGAAGCTTTTTGACAGCTACCAGGCAGCAAGCAGAGGCTGGCCAGGCTGGGATTTTGGTCTGCTTGCTTGGGGAAGTGAAAGGCTTTTCCCCTTCACCAGCCCCAGCGCCGCGCTCCGCGTACGGTTTCTGAGAGGAGCAAACCCAACCCAGGCATTTCCCGTGGTGTCTTGAGGTCTTCTGGAAGGCTGAAGATGTGTGCACTGCCACGTGAAGCCAGGTGACACCACAGGTGCCACGTTTATTCATTCAGTGGATGCCACCTTTTGTCTGTCTCTCCAAAGAAATGTGGGTTTGGGCTGCATGTGGTCCTTGCCTGCAGGTTTTCACTGCCTGCTTCCCTCACCCCACACTGGCCAGCAGATTTGAGCCTGGCTGAGCTGCCGGGGTGGGAAGACAGGTTGGTACAGCAACCTGGGCTTGGCTGCTGCACCATCCTGCACCTGGCTGTGTGTCATCTGCTGCCTTCCCAGCTCATCTTCAACACTGCTGTGTGCCTGAAGTTGGCGGGGCTCAGCAAGGCTGAGCCACAGAGGGGCAAGGTTCCATGTTTTGTCTTCCTTTAAATGAGCGAAATGGGGATGAGGGGGAATTAAAACCAGTAAAAGAACATTTTTGAGGCCTCAGGTGTGAGGCTGGTGGAGAAGGCATGAGGAGTTCAATACTGTTATCAAGGGCTGTTGAAGCCTGCTGAAGTTTTGAGTTTCATTTACTGACAGCAGAAAAGCAGAAAGCTCAGGACGTGCTTTTGGGAGAGCATGAAACCCTGTGCCATCCCTCTGTGGGTTTCAGGAGGGGTGGATGCTGCATCCCAGGACATGGTTCATGCATCTGTTGGGAGCTGAAGGGACAGGGCTGGTGCTGTATGGGCTGAATTTGGCTCCATTCGGTTAGAAAAGGCAGCCTCGCTTATCTTGCTGAATATAAACCCTTCTGGGTGTTATCTAGCAAGGGTTAGTTTTTAGTATTTTTTAAATTTAGTTCTGAAGGAGGCATGTGTTCCTTTTCTCCCAAAAGAGGGGGAAGGGCCGTCTTGTTCTGAACTGCAAATTGCTTTTTAGCAGCAAGTGAAGGAGCTTTTTAGAGGAAAAAGGTTCTGTCACCTCGGTGTTCTGCAGTTACCCTGTGCTTAACAAATGACTTAGAAAGGCTAACAAAGTTCATTAAAAGCAATGTGTTTACCTAAACAAAGCCTGTGTGAAAATGCCACAAGTGAAAGGGCTCAAAACCCTCTTAACGATTTTGTGGGGAGGAAATCAAGCTTTTTTTTTTCTTCATTGTTTTTAATCCTTAAATGTGATTCCCCTTCGCCCCTGGCTTTTATATCTTTGTGCCCATTAGTGTGTGTGTCTGTGTCAGTGCCTGTGTGGTTCTCAGCCCAAATGTGGTTCCAGGCCCCTTGGGGCAGCAGCCCTGCCTTGCCTTATGGCTCTGAAAGGGCTCTGCACAGCCAAAAAGATCCCAGTGATTTGCAGTTACCACCCTGTTTTTATTGCATGCCTCACGCAGGCTCCTCTGCCGAGTTGATGCTGCACCAGATAAGAAGTTTTTCTCCTGTTTTGGAGCAGCTGTTGTACCTTGGGGGTATTCCTGGTATTCCTGCTGCCAGGGGCTGTGGGGGGAGACACTAGCAGGCCAGGCAGAGCGGCTTTAGCTGGGATTCTTGCAGCTTTCAGCCCTCCCTGCTGGGGTCTCCTCACTTCTGCTGGGGGCAACCAAAGGGAAAGGATCTGTCATCCCCAGCTTGCTGCTGCAAACACAAATAGTGCTGTGTGAGGGGCCAGCGTGTGCTCACTCCTGTGTGTGCTGCTCTGTTCTGCTGGAATATCCACACCCACTCTGGCCCAGGTTGCCCAGGGAAGCTGTGGCTGCCCCATCCCTGGCAGTGTTGAAGGGCAGGTTGGATGGGGCTTGGAGCAACCTGGGCTAGTGGGAGGTGTCCCTGCCCATGCAGGGGGTTGGAACTGGGTGGTCTTGAAGGTCCCTTCCAACCCAAACCATTCTATGATTTACCTTTCCATAGGTGCATCCTTGCCTTGCTGGCTGCCCTCTGAGCAGCCCTGCCAGCTGGGTGTTTTGGGTGTCAGCCCCCTGCCATTGCTCCCAGCAGCACGTTATGTAGGTGTAGCTTCAGCAAGGTTTGGAGGGCACTCACTGAGGCTGAGGGTCTGGCTGTTGCTCCAGAGGGTGCAAATTGTAAAGAGGAGGCAGTGACCAGCCTTTGGGGCATGATGATGGAGGGGTCTTGGGCTGGTACACTCCTGATGCAGTTTCTTGCAAGGCCAGACTTACTCTCCAGATGTTGGCTCTACACCTTATCAGCTAAAGCCAAGGAAATACTTCACCCTGCCCTCACTGCTCACCTCGGTGAACTTCTGTCCTGCCCTGTTTAAAACAGCATGAATTAATGTGAAAATGGGACAAATCAATGCCAGAAGGTTCTTGATGGCAAAACTGTAGTTAGTGGCTGCTATCTCTATCCTTCTCGTGGGCAAAAGCCCCCCCTGCTCTGAGCTGGCAGGACAACCTGGCCCAGGCAAGTAAAACACAGGCATGTACCCTGTAGTTGGGCTGGATGCTGAGGACATGAGTGCTGTGTCCACCAGGACTTCTGCAGCCTTTTGGGATACTTGGTGGTGGGGACTTCCCATCCTCCTCAGGATTACCCTCCTCCTGAGGCGAAATGTCTCAGTCAGGGACTGGAAAGCTGTAAAGTGAAGGTTATAAATGTATGTGATACTTGAATCTGGTAGCATGTCTGCATTTAAATGCCTTTTTGGCTGCAGGAACTAGCCTCTCATACCCAGCACTGCCATTTAAAAGAATAAATAGCAAGAGAAGGGACTGAATTGTTTTTGAAGTATTTTAAAGTTAGCGAAGTTATAGATGCTCCCAAGACCTCTGGCAAAAATAAATTAAATTGTTTTTAATCTACTGTATTAAGAGAATCAAAGGCAACCTGCCTTTTAAGAACTTTCTGTCTCTTTTTCCCCCAGCCACTTGGGGAAGGCAAACCTCTTTCTTCAGGAAGAAATACTTCTTTATGGTGCCATGACACAGTTTGTCCTCCCACCTTTCCCTCCTTTGCCACCTCCAGTTAATGTTTCGTTTAGGCAGTTGTGTTTATCCTTTCCAGTCTGAGACTTCACTTTAAATTAGCACTGTGCTTCCACACGGAGTCAGCTCAGATCCTTCATTGTTACCTCCATCACCTGAAGCAATTAAGATCGTTCAGTATTCTGCAAGGTGAGCAAAACCAAAGATGTTCCTCTCTCCCCCCAGCCTCTTTCACGTGGTGCGAGTGGTTTCGCTCGCAGGCCGAGTGTTTTGGGAGGTTTTTTGCCTTCCTTGCACGTCAGGCCAGCAACATTTAAATCCTGAAGGTTGAGAGGCAACTGTGTACGTGATCTTGGAAGCGTTGCCAGGTATGGGGTGATCCTACCAGGCCACTTGAAGATGGAGGATGTTGACACGGTCTCGCAGGGTGTGATTTACAGCTGTCCTCCCTCAGGCAGGAGGTACCAGGGTCAGGCCAAGCCAAGGGACCAAAAGGCTCTGTTCATTGTGGGGTCCAGGAAGGTTTACTCGAAACCACAAACGTTTCTTTTGGAGTATCTTAAAAACTTAATTAAATTTAAAAATTGAATTCTGTTGTAGCAATTAGAACAAACATACAACTGGCCACGTTTCTTGCGTCGTTTTCCTACAGCAAATGTTAGCAGGTTGCCCTTATCACTGCATCACCCTTTTGGTCAAGAGCTACTTCTCCATACCAGAGTGAAGATGTTTCAATAATGACATCATGTGCTGAGTGAAACAGTTCCTCCTCGGTGGAAATTATTTCAGAATTCAGATTTAATGGAATGGACTTGAGAACAGTTTTGTAAATCCTTTTGTAAATCCCGTCACTCCTCAGGGGTTAGGGGTCCTCTCCCTCCAGAAACCTTTCCCTTTTCTTTGTCCCCAGTGATTATTTTTGTGGGGGTGTTGTTTTATTAGCCCTGCGTGCGTGGTGGTCACAATTTGCTGCCCAACAGGGAATTACTTGGATTCTAAGCAGAGAAAAGGGAAATGTGATTTGTAATTGCATACTTGTAATTTTGATTTTATCCAAATACAGATGCAGGATTATGCCAGAGAAGTCTTGCATGTACCTAACAGTCCATAGATCTTTGGATGCAGAATGTTCTTCTGCGTGTTCTGACTCAGAAAGGAGGGAATGAAAATTTAATTATTGTCATAACGTGACATTAATTTTGGACTACAAGGCTGTTTTTCCACAGACTCTTAAGGAACAATGTGAACAACTTTCCCAGACAATAAAAAAAACCAAACCCACACACATTGAGAATTTTATTTGGTTTAGTTACTGCATTTAGGCATCGATTTACGAACTCTTGCTTTAGCATGACAGTTGCTCCTTCAGAGCCAGTGGGGCTGGGCACAGGGTTTAGGCTGTACATGAAGGAATTCTGTCCAAGGAGTTGGGCACTTTCCAGGAGCATCCTCTTCTTGAGACAGGAAGGGACAAGACAAGGGGATCTGGCTGTGACTTGGGCTTGTTCTGCAGCCAAGCAGGACACATCTGTGCCTGGGTGATGGTCACGTAAAGGCAGCATCAAAACTGCCTCCTCTGGTGTCCAAAGGTTGTACCCCTGCCTCGCTGTGTCAGGAGCCTCTGCGCTGGAGAAGAACATTGTTTGGGAGTTGGATTTTTATTGTTATTGTTTTCAGTCTGGCTCTGCATGGGGTTGGCAAGTAGCTCAGACCTGCAGTGCATTATGACAAGCCGACTGAAATGGATGCCACATTTCATATTGTTGTAGAGAGTGACCTCTCCTCGCTTGGGAAACATAAAGGAGTTCATCTTCTTTCCTTAGCACCTCTTTTTAAATCTATATTCATTTCCCCTCGGCTGGGCTGAATTTATAACTCTGGAAACAGTCAAGTGCAGAAGATTTAAAAGAGCTGGTTCTTGAACTTTAAAAGTTCCCTTGAATAGACTGGGCACTTCTAAATGTCTCCTTTTTACAGCTTCTCTCTCCTCTCCTCTCCTTTCCTCTCCTCTCCTCTCCTCTCCCTCTCCCTCTCCCTCTCCCTCTCCCTCTCCCTCTCCCTCTCCCTCTCCCTCTCCCTCTCCCTCTCCCTCTCCCTCTCCCTCTCCCTCTCCCTCTCCCTCTCCCTCTCCCTCTCCCTCTCCCTCTCCCTCTCCCTCTCCCTCTCCCTCTCCCTCTCCCTCTCCCTCTCCTCTCCTCTCCTCTCCTCTCCTCTCCTCTCCTCTCCTCTCCTCTCCTCTCCTCTCCTCTCCTCTCCTCTCCTCTCCTCTCCTCTCCTCTTCCCTCTCCTCTCCTCTCCTCTCCTCTCCTCTCCTCTCCTCTCCTCTCCTCTCCTCTCCTCTCCTCTCCTCTCCTCTCCTCTCCTCTCCTCTCCTCTCTCCTTTCTTTCCTTCTTTCCTTCTTTCCTTCTGTCTCTCTCACTCTCTGTCTCACTCTCTGTCTCACTCTCTGTCTTTTCCTTTCTGTCTTTTCCTGAATCAGATCGAGGAGATTTCCAGTATCCCTGTGTTGGAAATTTATCTGTTCCTTCCATGATACTTGAACAAAAAAGATCTCCAAAAAACCCCACTCCACTCCAGAGCTGCATTTTTTTCCTTTTGCATTGCTAATCTCATTATTTTCATGTAATCTCAAGGCAGCTGATAGCAATACTGTACACAAACTCTTTTTTGTTGAATTTTTGTAATTGCTTTGGATTTCTCCATCACAAATCTTGGCACTTCAATGAAGGACAACAGGGCTGGCTCAGTTGCCTTCCATCCTCCTTTGCTTGAAGGGTGGGTGGTGGTTACAATTTTGTACCCTGAACCCTCTTCTCTAGGCACTTGTTACAATAAATCTGCAAAGTGTTCTTCCTGTTTTTTAGAAATTACAAGCAGCAGACTAGTATTTAATCCAATTACCTGTGGATTTGAGTGTGTTGAACTGGGATGAGGGAGGTTCTTGTCTTCACCGCCGAGTTGCTTCTCTTGGAGCTTTGGCCAAATACGCTAGGAAGCACGTTAGTAGATTTTGCTGACCAAAAGCACATTTTTTGTTAATTTCTGCAGCTGAAGGACCTGGTATCTTCTCTCATCAGTGACCTAACAAGCAACTTTTTTCAGTTAGAACCCGTGATGGACTCATTGGATCGTTGCCTTTTTCCTCTAGCGAGGTTGACGCAGAGACACGGGCTGCCTGGAGATTGTTTTTCCAGAGCAGTCTGAGCTTTTGGACCCAAATCATCTTGGCACGGATGTACTTTCTGAGATTGAAAGGCAGGGGTCCTAGGAGAATTTTGTGATTCATAAGAGACCTCAGCTGTCTTTTTGATGTCCATGCCCTTCACAGTGTGTTGCACATACTCATGGGTTTCTAAACACTGGTGGTTCTGGCTGTGATGGACAGAAGGGTGAAGTCTTAACTGATTCGTGTGGTTTTCCAGCAGAGTTTTCAGGGGAGAGTTGAGATCTTCATGTAGCTGGTCTAGAAGCTTTTTTTGAACATGGTCAACCTTTGCCTTTATCAGCAGATTGGTGATTAGTGCCTGTGGGCACCTTTGACATTGCATTTTGTAGTTTATCTTCAGTGGGAGGACCTGTTAGGCACTGTAGTCCGCTGTAGTCTGGCTGTGCCCGTTGCTCTAGTGATACTGGAGGACATTCCCCAGCCTGGACCACATGCTCCCACACATCCCTTCTAGCTCCAGGGGCTTCTCCAAGTGCTTTGAGTGACTGGACTTTGTACTTCTTTGCCCTCTTTCTGATGTTCTCAAAATTTCCCAGCTTCCAGGGCTTTTTGATTTGCCCTGTCTTTCAGTAGTTCAGGTTAGAAGGAAGCGAGCGGCAGTTGTTGTAGGCTGTTGGACCCAGGTTCCTCATCTCAGAGGAAACCTGAGCCATAATTTTGTCAAGAAGACAAAATCTCTGCTTCCCTCCCTAGCCAGTAAAAGGGCTGAGCTGAGCAAGTCTGCTCAGTAGGTCTGTGACTTGTTCCCTCTCCCTCCCATGCGATTATTTGCAGAGAGGAAAAAACTCCCTTCGCATGTTTTCGTTCCTGTTGCCCAAGCTGAAGGACTTGGTCTAGAAAGATTAAAGTTGTGTTCTGTGTTTGCTGCCAAGGTGCTGCAATCTACCAGAGGAAAAAACAAAAATCATTCCTTTTTGCTGAGTGAGAATTCAAAGCTGTTTGTTAAGAAGGAAGAGAAAGTGCCAGGTCTTTCTCCTTCCCATCTTCCTGTATGTGTGGGCAGATGAAGGGCACTGGTCTTGCTTTTGACCCTCAATCCCAACCTTCCAAGGAACTTTTCAACATCAGAAATAGCACATTTCTGAAGCCAGGTGTGACAGAAATGGGTTTAATTTGGATGCCTTTTAGTTTAAAGTCATTCCTGCTTTCTGGTGTTTTCATTTGAACAGTGAGGAGGAGACTTCAGGCGTATTAGAAGAGTTAGACTCTCAACTTTTGTTGGTTTTTACTGGGATGCAAAGAAAAAAAGCTGTTGCTGGTGTCCTTGAAAACTCTCTTTGTAAATGTCTAGCATTTTGTGATGAGTTGGTGTTTCTCTTTGGGAGTCTTTGAAGCTGGTGTTTTCCTGAACTTCTTACCAGAATTACCAAGCAAAGCTTTATATTAAAATATTTAAAAGATTGTAATTGCTTTAATTAAAAAAAAACATGCACGCACCTGTATTTGATTTATATTACAAATACCTGTATTATCAGGTTGTATTTGCCAGAGTAAATACCTGAAAGGTTTTAAGAAACTCATTATGTTGAAGCTCATGGACTGAGCTGGCCTGTTCCTCAGGTTCCACAGGGTTTTGTCCTATCTTCCTGTGTGTACACATGTTTATATGGGTGGATGTGTGTCCTTGCCTTTACCCTACCAATAAGCAGGCAGCCTGAAGAGCTGTAATCATCCTTGGTTGGGATAAATACACATTGCCATGTTTTCTGCAGGCGCTGGTAAAATTGTCTTGAATTGCAAGAAAAGATTTGGTTTTGCTGCCACAGAATCAAAGAATGGTTTAGGTTGGAAGGGACCTTCAGGATCATCCAGTTCCACCCCCTGCATGGGCAGGGACACCTCCCACCAGCCCAGGTTGCTCCCAGCCCCATCCAACCTGCCCTTCAACACTGCCAGGGATGGGGCAGCCACAGCTTCCCTGGGCAACCTGGGCCAGGGTCTCACCACCCTCACAGCAAAGAATTTCCTCCTCATGTCTCACCTCCATCTCCCCTCCTCCAGTTTTCATCCATTCCCCTTGTCCTCTCCCTCCCTGCCCTTGTCTCAAGCCCCTCCCCAGCTTTCCTGGAGCCCCAAATGTCTGCACTCTGAGTCTCTCTGCCACACACACTAAAGCAAAGTGGAAAAGCTTTGCTGGAAGTGAGAGCCAGGCCCAGAGTCACCAACCCTTTCCTCCAAGGAGTGCATGTTCCCCTCAGTAACGTCACACAGGAGTATTGCTGGCATGGACAAGAGGGGCACGGGTGACCTCCTGCTTTTGAGCAGTGTATCTTTAGGATATATTTGGTGTATATTTCTGCAGCCACATGTAATGGTGCATCAAAGCACATCACGTGGGGCGTTTCACCTTGTGTCCCCACTTGAGTTGGGGACCAGCATGAGCCTGTTACCCCCAGGTTATCCTTGCAGGAGCAGGGGTTCTTACACTGTGCTAAACTTAAGGAAATCTCAGGAATTCAGAAGTTAAATTCCACTGAGAAGTAAGTCATGTGAATCAAATATAGTGCAAATTTTTTCCCCCAGAACAATACAATAATCTGCCTTCAACATGAAAACAGGAGGGGAAGCTCTAAATTACGGGGGTGATGGGTGAGGTGAGGATGGGAGGAGAGGGAAGGGAGTGGGAAGGTGGGAGCCTCTATTTTCTCACCTTTGTCCATGGAGTGGAACTGTAAAGGAGGGTCTCCCTGGACGGGTAATGGGGTTGAAAAATACACATGCAAAATCTGAAACCAGCTTTCAGTTTTTGGGTGCAAAAAAAGCCATCTTTGTTTGAAAGTGGTCTTGGGAAGAAGCAGAGCAAACAACGCTATCATAATGCATCTCCTCTTCCTTGGCGTGCAGTTGTCACGAGAGATTTGTAACTCTTTTCTTGGTTCATTGTTCCCTGGCTAGTGTGTGCTCTCCATTCAGTAGTGCCAGAATGAAGATGAAGCCTGCCCGTTTCAATAAGGCAGCTTTGTTGTCCAAATGGCAGCACTTGTACAGAAATTGGATTGACTCCAACAGAGCTTGCACGATACACTGCAAAACTCTTGTCATATGATCCTTTTTATTACTAAGAAAAAGCCTGTTCTCCAAAACAGACAGACTAGCCCTTTTTTTTTTTCCTGTTTTATTAAGAAGAAAAAAAAAAATCCCTAGAAAATTTGTTCTGTTAGTAATTAGCTGCAAATTTGAAAACTATGCTAAATGATTGAGTATAATAAAGAGAGTGGATTAAGTGAAGTGACATTAATGTGGAAATATGATGGAGCCCTCTCTGCTTCATTTTATGTAGCAGCAGCCTTGATTAATCAACTCACCAGGGTATGTAAGCATGTACTTTTCAACTTTACAGCAAGAAGGAATGGGAGGTGATGGCATGAAGGGGAAGGGAGAGATGCTGAAAAGTCTGTTTCTCTCACCTGATGGCTTTTACTCAGGACTTGGAAAATCACAGGATCACAGAATGATGGGGTTGGAAGGGACCTCTGGAGATCACCCAGTCCAACCCCTGCCAGAGCAGGATCCCCTAGAGCAGATCCCACAGGAACACGTCCAGGTGGGGCTGGAATGTCTCCAGGATGGAGACTCCACAGTCTCCCTGGGCAGCCTGTCCCAGGGCTCTGGGACCCTCAGAGTCAAGAAGGGTTTTCCCATCTCCAGGTTCAACCTCCTGTGCTCCAGTTTGTGCCCATTGCCCCTTGTCCTGTCCCTGGACACCCCTGAGCAGAGTCTGGCCCATCCTCCTGACACCCCCTGCAGATATTGACCAGCACTGATCAGATCCCCCCTCAGCCTCCTCTTCTCCAGCTGAGCAGCCCCAGCTCTCCCAGCCTTTCCTCCCAGGCAGATGCTCCAGCCCCTTCAGCACCTCAGTGCCCTGTGCTGGACTCTCTCCAGTAGTTCTTGTCCTTCTGGAACTGGGGAGCCCAGACCTGCCCCCAGTGCTGCAGGGGAGGCCTCCCCAGGGCAGAGCAGAGGGGCAGGAGAACCTCCCTGACCTGCTGGACACGCTCTTCTCAATGCCCCCCAGGGAGGTGTTGGCCTCTTGGCTGCCAGGGCACATGGCTGGCTCATGGTCAGCCCCTTGTCCACCAGGACTCCCAGGTGTTTTTCCCAGAGCTGCCTTCCAGCAAGTCATCCCTAAAGGGACAGCCTTACTCTAAAGAAGCTGTTAGAGAGAGGGAGCATCTCTTGGTGTTCTGCATCCATGCAGCACTCAGCACTCTGCGTCCCTCATCCAGGCCAGGCACAAAGCAGGATCCATCTTTATGGGAGAGACATTAACTGCTCGTGTCTGCTAATACTAATAATGGAAACTGCTGTTTCAATTCCTAGTGTTTTATTCTCTAAGAATTATTTTTTTTTCCATGCTGGAATGAAGCCCCTGGGAAGAGAGCACTTCTTACCAGCTGAGGTCCAGGTGGTGGATTTGAGAAGAGAATTAATGTGCAGAAAATAGGTGTTACAATTATTGATACTGATCATTAACCAAGAAATGTGATGTAAAAAGTTTTGTGTTTCTGCTGGGGTCGTGTGAGGAGAAACTGTCTCCAATCTAGATGACTTTTATAAAGTGTCTTTTTTTCAAATTTATTAGTGCACTTTTGTCTTAACAAGCCTTTTTTAGTGATGCTTTGTGACTTCTAGACTGTTTCTTCCTGGCTTGTGTTTTTCAGCAACATGATAATATTTGTGTAGGTTTTGCCAGCTACAAAATGTAGTTGAGTTCCTAGCACACAGAGAGTAGAATTAATAGATTTTAAAGCTGGAGGGACCCATTATGCTCGTTGTTTGAGGTCTGTGTGACATACAGGACATTGAATTTCATCTACTAATTCCTGCATCTAGCCTATAAATTCTGGCTGAGCTTGAGGGTACTTTGAAAACATTCAATCCTGCTTGAAAAACTTGAGATGATAAAGCTCTTAGAATTTTTTTCCACTGGTTAATTACCTTTTTTTAAATAACAAGCTTGGTACAGCTTTTCCACTCTGAATTTGTCAAGTTACTGTTGGTTGGTTGTTGTTGGGTTTTTTTGAATTCCATTTTTGTGTGCTAACTTCTCCTGATGGGTGTTATCAGAGATCTCTGCATAGTCAGAAGGTACCTATGGCCAGGTCACCTCTCAGTCTCCTCTTAGAGGATCTGGATCAACCTGAGTCCTCCTGTCCTCCCTGGAAGATGTGTCTTTTAGAGCTTTACTCTGATAGTCTTGACTTTTCTTAGTATCACTTACTGCGATATTGCTCATTCTAGGTTTTTTTTCCTGGTACAGACACTCTGAGCTTTTTGAAGTGATGGAATTCTCTAAAACTCTGTTGTTCCATCAAGTACTAGTTCCACACCCATCTGTAGGCACTAAGGAGGGTATTGTTTGTGTTTGGTAGGTGTGGAGGGTACGTGTTGGTGACTGTGTGTTGCGTGACTGTAGGGTTGTCTATTTTTAGCTGCTCCAAGAGTTGGGAGGGTTGTATGTTAGGTAGGAGTGCCAGGTGATACGATGAGGGACAAATATATCATGTTTTAGAAAATTCTTTCTTAGCTTCTCTCCCCTCATCCCTTCCCCTGGCTGATAATGGTTTTCTGGAGATGGACACCAAGCTCCAGACTTGGGATGTTCTGCAGGTCGGTTGGTGGAGCAGCGGCAGGAGCCTTGGTGTGTGGGGACATCCTGCTTGGTGGGGTTGTCCTGGGGCATTTCCTAGCAAGGAGGGGTGGTGGGAAGCAAACAATCTGCATTTCACAGGGAGCTTGGGGTTTGACATTTTGGGCTCGAATCTGGAAAAAAAAAAAATGGAAGCACTAAAATTTTCAGCCCTGGTGAAAAGGGCAGAAGCTGCTTCTGTGAAATGTTTGACCAAAATAAAACACTGGGGAGCTCAGTTTGGTTAAAATTATGATATTACAGGGGGCTCTGGGAGGAAATCAGGGCTTTTATCTGATCTCCCAGGGCAAGAGAAAACAAAGTGGCCCTTCACTTACCAAAATGATGGGGGAGGGAGGTTTCACAAAGTGCTGATCTCTCAGAAGAGGCTGAGAATTGAGGGCAGCCGTCATGAGGTGTGTAGCTTCCCTGTGGACATTCCAGTGTCTGTAGGCAGTGTAGGGAGGGTTTCTCAAATGCAAGGAATTGCACTGGGAAGAAAAAAACCTGGAAAGGAGTAGATGAAGATAAGAAATGAGCTAGTTCAGCATAAATGGTAGGTCTAACAAATAATAATTATGCACAACGAAGGCCAGTCAGGCTGCCCTCTGTAGTGTCAACTGTTGTGTACACCAGGTGATGAATAAATTGCTTCTCACAGCTGGGGACTCAGGATCTTTGAATTCAGGTTGATTGTGAAGCTAAAGGTAGGACTGAGCTTTCCTCAATATCCTGCAGTGCTGCTACTCCACACGTTACCAGAGCCTTTTTGCAGCCTTGGATGGGAAAATTAGCTCTTTTCTACAAATTATTCCTTTTTCCTAATTGTGACTTTTTTTTCTTTTTCCTTTTTTTTTTTTTTTCCTCAAAGCTTTTTGTTTACGTGGGACATAAAGGGACAAATATTATTTTATACAGTTAGTGGAATGCAGTAGGTGGAGATTAACAGAGCTTGATGGATGGGCTAATTAGAACAGGAAAATCTCACCTCTGCTCTCCAATGTCCCTGAGCTGCTGGCAGCAGGTCACCCTGTGCCATCCCTCCTCTTCTCTTCCCCAGACAGCTGCTGTGGACCCCTTGTGGCTACTGGGCTAGAGGGACTGCTGGTCCCACTGAGGGTGGGGGAGTTTATTATATGATGTCCCTGTATCAGGAGTAGAAATGAAATCACAGTTTCTATTTACCTTTGGATAAAACAGCCTGTTCCCTGTGAACTGCAGGACCTGGTGCTATTGGTCACTTCTTTATCTTGTATGATAACAATTTCATAGGAATGAGTTAAGTGCATTAATAATATTCAGGAAGGACTTACAGGGATGGGTATGTTACTGAAGAAACATTAGAGATAAACAGGGATAACTGAACAGAGACATTTCAAACCTCTACTTTAGATGTTCATTAGGACACACACTGCCCTGTTCTGCTCAGCTTCCACTGTGAGTCTTGGAGCATCCTGTAGTTGCACAGAAACATCAAGGTCAAGTCTGTTTTCCTGTCTCCCTACCTTTAGCACTGAAGGGTTGGGCATCAAGGCTAGAAGAAGCTGCTGCTGTGAAATGTTTCAGCATTTTTGACCAAAATACAAAAGCTGGGGAGCTCAGTTCAGTTAAAATGATGATACTATGGGGGGCTCTAGGTTTTTTTTCAGACATTGAAGAGGGAGCTGCTGTTTGTGTCATGTCTGTTCCAACAGTAGGACCTGAGGGAATGGTAGGAAGATGTGCAGAGGGAGGTTTAGGTTGGATATTAGGAAGAGATTCTTCACCCTGAGGGTGTTGGAGCACTGGAATGGGCTCCCCAGGGAAGCAGTAATGGCACAGAACCTGACAATATTCAAGAAACATTTGGACAATGCCCTCAGGGACATGGTGTGAACTTTGGGGTTGTCCTGTTCTGGGACGGGAGCTGGAGTGGGTGATCCAAGCTGTCTGAGGAGGCAGTTGAGTCACCATCCCTGGAGACATCTAAGAAGACAGAGGTGGTGCCAGGGGACAGGGTTTAGTGGTGGGCGCTGCAGAGTGAGGGTAGTGGTTGGACTCAATGATCTTGAAGGTCTTTTCCAACCAGAATGATACCGTGATACTGTGGCTTCTGTTCCTTGAAGGTTAGCCACGGAGAGGGAGGTGCCTGCATCCACTGATGGTCACACCACTGCCTCCACACAGGGGAAGGTGTAGACATCTCTCCCTGGCAGGCTGCTGGAAGCTCCCCGGGAGGTTTGCTTTGCTGCTGTCTGAATCCAGATCCACAGCTTCCCACAGTCTGTGGCACCAGGGGAGGTAACCACGGGTCATGGAGCAGCCCCCGAGTTCTGTGGAGCTTCTTCTCAAGGGGATGGGAGTGCAACAGGTAAGCCCAGTAAATGGATTAGCCATAAGCTGTCCTATTGTTGGCACTGCCTGGAGAGGGGCTGTGCGAGCCGTGTTCCTTCATCCCCCCTCTCACAGAAGAGCAGCATAAATAGGGTGGCCTACATTGAAATGATTCCTGGAGGAAAGAGGCATTTAAAGCCCGGGATGGTTACGTGTGCTTGGGGCAAAGTGTTCGACCATAAAACCCTTTCCAAGAAGGAAGGGAGGGGAGAGGGGAAGGAGCATTAAGCCAAGCTGCCCATCTCTGGCTGAGTGCTTGAGCTGTTAAAGACAAACGATTCCTCCGAGGCATGCAGGGCTGCTTTAGGACCTTCATGGAACAGCTTTTACCTTTAACTATTTTTAGTGGTTGGCTGCTGGTGGCTGGAGGGGAGTTACAGGAGGAAGGTGGCTTAGGAAGGGAGCCTTTGTGCTTCCTTAGCACGGCTGCCTGGGGAGGGGTGGGAGTCTCGTGCACCTTCTAACGGTGCGTGTGGATGTTTTTAGAGAAAGCATCATTCTGCAGCACAGGATTGCTAATAAAAATCATGGTTTGTCCCTGCCCAGAAAGGATAGTTAGCCTTTGAGTCCTCTTTGCCCTAAACACAAGAGAACGTGGCTGTGTGGTGGCAGCCGGGACGTGCATGGTCAAAGTCCAGGGTCCATCTCTCCTTTCCCCACTCTGTGGCTTGCTTGGCAGCAGAGCAGCTGGCACAGATAAGTTTTCACTGAGATGCAGCCTGGTGTGCTTGGTGGTGCGTTCTTAGTGTCTCCCCCCAGCCTTCAGGGAATGTTTGCAGCATCGTGCAGTGTCTGGTGTGGCACGTCGTGATCAAAGTTGCTGTTCAAAAGAGGCTCAGGGCTGGGTATCTGTGCAATTGTTTGTTACCTACTATTATCACTCATGTCATCTAAGATTACTCGGACTGCAAGAGCTCAGGCATAAACCAGTTTTCTCTGTTGTGTTCTCTGCAATCCTGGCCTCACGGCGGGGGGGAAGTGGTGTCACCTGGAGCTGCCTCCCCCCAGCAGCTCCTCTGGGCACTCCTGCATCCCCTGACATGGGGATGTGTGTGCCCAGGGCACTCTCTCTGGGCAAGGGAGGAGAGGCTTCTCCACATCACAGCTCACATCTCCCCTGGGCTGAATTGTGCTCTCAAGGAAACTCGCTCCACTCCCCAGCTTTCCTGTTCTGGCACTTAAGTACCACCAAGGTACCACCGGTATCTAAATCTGGTCTCTTTAGGTCAGAAAAAGACTCCTTCTCAATCCTAGCATCAGTATTAGCTTTCCACCTGGGTATAAACAAGCTCTTTCAGGTGGCCTGAATGGGACTATAAATACACAGGAGGTTCTGGGCAGTTCCTGTCCCGTCCCCCTCCAACCCTGCTCTCTCTTTTTTTGTTTCCTTTTTCTGTTTTATTGAGCTAATGGGGTTTTGAGCTGATAGCAGTTCTTTGATGAAGATAAAAATACATTGGCTATTGTGTTCATTAAAGCCCTACGTAAGGTAAATGTCTTCCATGCAAACCCCACAGTCTGAAATGTCCTGCTGTTTCTGCCCGGTACAGTTGCAGGAATTAACACTGTTTTATCACCTAGAAACAAAGCTTCTCTGTCTGCAGGCAAAAAAAGATTCTGGGAGATAGAGTAAAAACACAGGTGCTTTGTGTGTGGAGACCTGGGCTGTTGAGAGAACACGTTAAGCATTAAAGGACTGCAGGGACAGCTGCCCTCAGGGACTTGTCCTGCTCAGTGTAACCCCTGTTCTGCAAAGACTTGGACATAGACATCTGTGGTTTGTTTGGGGAGCTGGGGGGAAAGCATCCAGAAAAATGTGCATATTTGGGGTCAGCTCTTCCTCTCCTCCACCTCACTCACTGTTTGTGTCCATTGCCGGGGACTCCAGAGCTGTCTGGGGGCCGTGGCAGGTTTGTTTCCATATGTAAGTGGAACAAATTTTGCAATTACTTCAAGTGCGTTTCTATCTTTTGATGTTTCTCCCACTGAGGAACAGGACTGAAAGTCGCAGCAGCGGTTGAAGCCAAGCTAGAAGTAAATGCCTCTTCTGGCACCTTTCTGTCCCACACCTGGCACGGCGGGCAGCCCGTGGCATTGCCCTGACACTAAGAGGGGCCCACTGGTGTTTTCTTGGAGGCTGTGTCTTCCACAGCGGCTGCCACAGGAGGGAACAGGCTCCTTCAGCAGCTCAACGTTCACGCAACACCCTAAGAAGAGCAGCGCAGAGCTACTAAGATGATTAAGGAAGTGGAACATCTCCCTTATGAGGAAAGGTTGAGGGAGCTGGGTCTCTTTAGCTTGGAGAAAAGGAGGCTGAGGGGTGACCTCATCAATGTTTACAAATATGTAAGGGGTGAGTGTCAGGGAGATGGAGTTAGGCTCTTCTCAGTGATGACCAGTGATAGGACAAGGGGTAATGGGTGGAAATTGGAGCATAGGAGGTTCAAGGTGAATATCCGAAAAATTTTTTTTACTGTAAGAGTGACAGAGCCCTGGGACAGGCTGCCCAGAGAGGTTGTGCAGTCTCCTTCACTGGAGACATTCAAAGCCCACCTGGATGCGTTCCTATGTGATGTACTCTAGGTGACCCTGCTCTGGCAGGGGGGGTTGGACTAGATGATCTTTCGAGGTCCCTTCCAACCCCTATGATTCTATGATTCTATGATTTGATTCTAAGAAACCTCTCCGTTGGTTCAAGGGGGATGGAGAGGGCACAAGAGGGCCCGTGGCATCCTGGCCTGCGTCAGGAATCGTGTGGTCGGCAGGGCCAGGGAGGTGATCTTACCCCCGCGCTCGGCACTGGTGAGGCCACATCTGGAGCACTGTGTTCAGTTTTGGGACCCTCCCTGCAGAAAGGACATGGAGCTACTAGAGCGGGTCCTAAGGTCAAGGGGAGGGTTTGGAGCAGGTGTCTTATGAGGAGCAGCTGAGGGAGCTGGGGATGTTCAGCCTGGAGAAAAGGAGGCTGAGGGGAGACCTCATCACCCTCTACAGCTGCCCGAGGGGAGGTTGTAAAGAGGTGGGGACCAGGCTGTTCAGTGAAGTTACAAGTGATGGGACATGAGGTGATGGCCTCAAGTTGCACCAGGGGAGGTTTAGGTTGGCTGTGAGGAAGAATTTCTTCCCTGAAAGGGCTGTCAGGCCCTGGCCCTGGCTGCCCTGGGCAGTGGTGGAGTCACCATCCCTGGAGGTCTTACAGATGTAGCACTGAGGGATATGGTTTAGTGAAGGACTTGTCAGGGTTGGGTTAATGGTTGGACTCAATCATCGTTAAGGTGTTTTCCAACCAAGGTAATTCTGTGATTCTGTGAAGCAGATGAGGTGTTTTTCTGGTTTAGCTGTTAGCACAAACAGATCTGAGGATCAGGAAGAACCACGTAGCCATGTCCTGTATCAGTTTATCCAAACCTTCCTATGTCAGTTTGGAGTCTGTTGGAAGTACAGTGTGTTTTTTTAGAAAGACATTGACTTTAAACAATTGGTCTAATAGGATTACTCGTTTTCTGATGCACTTGATTTTAAATCTTTGTAAATCTCCACATGGCTCATTTCCCCTTCAAAATCACTTCTTTTCCACGCGAAATATTCTGCAGTTCTACTGAACAGAATTCCTTTTTAACATAGCGTGGAAAGAATGTAATTTGAGTATGTCCAATTCTCATTTGATTATTTTTTCATTATTATTCAAAGGATTTCTATTAATGCAGATCTTAAAATACCATGCAGCATTGTCTGCAAACACAGGCATGAAATGACCGTGCTGCTGAGCTCCCTGCACTTCACCAGTGAGGCTGAAGAGCCTTCTCAGTGCCTTGCAGCAGGTCAGAGGAGCTACTTCAGCTGCATTCTTCTGCTGCCATTTCTCTGATTGCACATGGCTTCCACCACAGGAATGATGAAGTGGTATTTCACATCATTTTGCTCCTCTGGCAGCTGCTCACAGAGCAGGTTGTGAAGCTGCAGCGATCCGTTTGAGCTCCACGCGAAGCGGGGACGTGCCATCGGTTTGGGTTTTCCATGGAGAACTGATGAGTTTCATTTCAGGAATGTTAATCGAGCCATTTGAGTTCAGGTGTGAACTCTTTGCATAACTAACTGCCTTTTGTTGAGGGAGTGAATTCACGTGACTCCGGCTGGTCCCTCCTCACTTTGTGTCATTTCTTTTTCTCACTGCGGCCCTGCTTCTAGTTTATTCCATCATCTAGATGATGGCCAAAGGCAAGACCTACATAGGCATATGGTGCACCTTGCATTATCTGTAGTCATGAGGGTGTGATTCATGGTCTTAGGGTTTTCATTTGGCCTGTCTTGCTCTTGTGTCGCTCTCCAGTGAGGTTGCAAAGCCTGAGTGGTGACTGCTGGGTGCTCAGACCAAGTGATGAGGTGACACTAATTTCCTTGAAGTGCTGGGCAGCTACCAGAGGTGAACCTCTGCTCAGAGGAAGAGCAGGGGGGCCTGCTCCAAACTGGCCATCCAGTTTTAGATAGCATTGTTTTGTCAGATCCTGGTGTCTCAGAGCAGCTTGGTCTCTGCTTTCTGTGCTGCAGTGGAGAGAGCAGGTGGTCTAATTAACGGGTCATCAATTATGGCAGGTCCCTTTCAGGTGTTGCTTGGCTCTGTGGATGCTGCAGGTTTGTAGGAGGGAACTGGTTCCAGTGTGCTGGCTGTGGTGGGTTCAAGAGATGCACAAATCCTGACAAGGCAGAGCGAGTATGAGCTGGACCAGGGGGTAAAATCCTTCCTGCATTGTCAACACCATTAAACCAGAAGTCCAGTCTGCCTTGTGACTTTATCCTGGGATTTGAAGCAGGTCAGTTGTACCATCTTCATCAAATTCAGTGCATAAAATGATTTGTTGGTGAAAGACAGGGCTGTTTAGGAAAAAAAATTCACAGCAAGAGTGGTCAGACACTGGAACGGGCTGCCCAGGGAGGTGGTGGAGTCACCGTCTCTGGAGGTGTTGAAGGGTTGTTTGGATGTGGTGTTGGTGGACGTGGTTTAGGGGAGAAGTTTGTAGAGCAGGGGTGATGGTTGGACTGGGTGATCCCAAGGGGCTTTTCCAACCTGAATGGTTCTATGATTCTAATCCTATGAAGTACTGTAGGTGTTTGGCCTGAACAAACACCAAGAGGTGCTGGCTGGCCTGGCAGCTCTCTGGGCTTTATTGTCCTGTTTGGCACCGTGGGAGAGGATGAGTAGATCAAAGCAGCAGGTACTGAGCATTTTATTCCAAGATAGATTTAGTCTGGTCCTTTGGAACTAATCCCCACTGCATGTCTCTGTTGAATCTCCCTGAGGAGGGCAAGGGGAGAGGGAGGTGCTGAGCTCTTCTCCCTGGTGTCCAGTAATAGGATGTGTGGGAATGGTTCAAAGCTGCACCAGGGGAGGTTTAGACTGGGCTTTAGGAAGTGTTGCTTTACTGAGAAGGTGGTGAGACATTGGAATGGGCTTCCTGGAGCAGTGGTTGATGCCCCAAGCCTGTGAGTGTTTAACAAGCATTTGGACAATGCCCTTAATAACATGTGTTAACTTTTGGTCAGCCCTGAATTGGTCAGGCAGTTGGACTAGATGATTGTTGTAGGTGCCTTCCAAGGGAAATACTCTATTCTACTCTAATCAACTACATGTTTCAGATTGTTCAATCTCTGTTAAAAAATAAGGAGGCATTTGGTGCATCCCCAGAGCTGAACATCCCCTCCAGTTTCCTCTGAGAGAAATCCAGTTTGGGCCCAGCAGAGCCACCCCATGCACGAGGCCAGGATGCAATAGGAGGGGGGTTTGCTTCAAAATTTCTCTGGACCACCCACTCGTGGACACAGCCAGGGTGATCCTAGCTGGAGGTTTATGGAGTCCAGGTTTCCTTTGCATCCCTGGCTGATGGGCAGCCACTGCACCTCAGACTGTTCCATCTCCTGCAAGTAGGGTGGTGTGAGCTCTGCAGGTGGAAACTGGTTAATTACATATAAACTACTATCATTGTTTTTTCTGGCTGCTGGGGTAAATGTTGTGTCTGTGCTGTGGTGGGAGATGGGGACCCTGCACTGCGTTCACCTTTCACATTGTCATCTTTGCTGCTTTCCTAACAAAACTCACACTTCATCATAAAATCTTGAACATGTACCCCTGAGTGTGGGACAGGCCTGTCAAGGTGTGGTTTGCTGTCAGCCATGCTACCTCCAAGATATTTCAGTGGCAATAAAAAAAAAATGTGTTTACTTACAGTAACTCAATCTTAGAAGGAGAAAAGGGGAATCTGGAAAGAGTAGATTTAGGTTGGACATGAGGAAGAAGTTCTTCATGATGAGGGTGGTGAGACCCTGGCCCAGGTTGCCCAGGGAAGCTGTGGCTGCCCCATCCCTGGCAGTGTTGAAGGGCAGGTTGGATGGGGCTTGGAGCAACCTGGGCTGGTGGGAGGTGTCCCTGCCCATGCAGGGGGTTGGGACTGGATGATCTTGAAGGTCCCTTCCAACCCAAACCAGTCCGTGATTCTGTCTTTCAGTTTCCAGCCAGCTCGCTTAAGGAAGTAGAATTAGAGAGATACAGAAATTAAAGTTGTATCTATTTCATCCATGGTGTGGTGTTCAAACAAAACTAAATTAGGAGCTTTGTTTGGTGGACCGATAGTCAAAATTCTGAGTTTTTATTTGTCTTGGAAAGATCTAACGATTTGTTTTTAGTAATAACAGTTGTGCTAATTTTTACGTTAGGCAGCCAAACGTTGTTGGCTTAGAGATCTGTGTCCCTCAGAACTGCTGGTTTTAGGTTTTGGATTTGGAACAAACCCAGCAACCTAAGTTAAAAGCAAAACTTTTCTCAGCAGGTTGAGACAAAGAGGAAAGCGATTGTATCACCGAATACATGCATTTAACAGCCGAGGTTCTTGATTCCATGGTTACAACAACAAGACCAAAAAACCCCACACCTATCACCCGTTGGTGATTTCATGGGTCGGGTCAGACGGTCTTTCTTAAAATGAATGTTAATGGACAAGCAAGAAGGAATGTCTTGCTGTACTTGTGCAACTGAAGTTTATGAAATAGGATTGGAAAAATACACAGAATAATTGGGCACATCCTGTACTTAGTGAATCACCGAGCTAGTGCAATAAACATTGCTGCGTTCGGGAATTCAGATCTGTACCCTGCTTCTGCCAGGAACACTGGGAATTGCTTGGGATCGCAGATGATCTGCAGCCCGGGCTACCTGAGCTCTGCTTTGTGCAAAGTTTTTCTTCTGCACATGTTTGGTGTTCTGAGGGAACTTTTGGTGTCACAACTCGGCTGTTAGTCCAGTTCTGTGCCACCTCACATCTGCTTCAGACTGACTTGGTGGCACCAGGGGCCTTGCCCAGCAGGGCCTCTGCAGGCACTGGTGAGGCAGAAGGGTTTCTGAGCACCCACATATGGGGTCTGACCAACAACTTTCCTCAGAGAAACAATCTCTGTCTCCAAACAGAAATGCAAAAACTACAGGCATTTGAGAGCTTCAATATCGTCTGCCAGATAGGAGGGATTAACTTGTGAACATGTTTAAGAAATTACTGAATTTCCAGAAAACAGGCTGTTATTTAAGGGACATGAGAACCATTATGGAGCCAGAAGCAAATCCAGCATCCAAATCTGCTCTTGAATACACACGTGGCTCTTGCAAATTCTAAGAGAGCTGCACATGCACAGGCTTAATGGGATCCTGATGGAAACCATCCAGGGCTGGAGTCTGGCTCCTGGTGAAACTAGGACTGCTGTCTGGCTAGGGCTGACGTTTGGGTCTCAGGCAAACTGATGGAGATGTTTTCTTCCCTCAAGGAAATCTGTGTTTAATCATCAGCCAGAAAGACAGGATGGCTTTTGCAACGTTGCTTGGCATTAGCTCTGGGCTTCTTCCATCTTCTTTACTTCCCCAAATCATTGTAGTCCTTTTTAAGGGGAGACTTGAGTGTTTTTTCTCAGGACCAGAGGAAGTGAAGCAGGTGTAAACTGAAGGATGTGCTCCTGTTCTTTCACCCTGTGAGGACAACTGCCATCCAGGAGATGCAAATGCCATGCATTTCTGGTACCATTGAATGGAATGGCAGAATTTAAGTTTGCTGTCAAAGCAATCAGTAGTCTCCTCGAGTGTCTGCAAACATGGATTGATGAGTCTCCAAAGGGTCTTTTACAGTTCTGCTTCATCTAGGGAACAAGAGCCAAGAAAGTAGGAACAGGTTGGAAAAGTCTCACTAGCCCCAGAGAAGTCCTTCTGTTTGGAGCAGCGGGACAGACAGAGAGAAAAAGTATCACCAAAATTCTGTTAGAATTTCTGGAAGTTAAACTTGAAAAGCATAACCTTTTCTTATTAAAGACGTAGCTTCTCTTGGGGGAAGAGAGAAATGGATTTAACTAGCAGAAAGCTCCTGCTGGTCTTCTCACCCTCCTGGACAAAAGCTGGTAACAGTTCAGGATGTTCCTGGGGAGGGAAATCAATTTTCTGCAGTCTTCAGTGCAGCACAGATGCAGCCATGACCCGACAGTGAGTGACTCATTCCGTGGCCATCTTTTTAATGATGGAACTATTATGTGCTACATCTCCCATTCAGGCATTTTGTTTTCTAATTCTCTGCCCCTGGTTCCCAGAAACATGAATAACGAGGCTTTTAGCAGGCAGGTGGAAATGCTCCCTGAGATGCACCAGCTGAGGCAGGATGTGCTGTTGGTTGGTGCTGTGGATGATATTAGGGATCCGGGGGCATAATTGGCTTGAACTTTTGCTCACCCCTAAAACAAAATCCGGAGATTTTTTTTTTTTTTTATCAAGTTCAGATGAGGTCCCTGCCTCTATTTAACTCCCACTGGAGCTCTGTCCTTCTGTGGAGCTCCTGGAGGTGTCTCTTTCTGTCTGGTTGGGGTTTCAGGTGGGAACACCAGTGTGTTGTGGATGCAATAGTTGAACCCTGGCCTACAAAACCCAGCGAGCTCAGACGATAAGGAAAGGCAGTTTATTACTCCAAGAGCTGCCTTTCCCACATCAAGTAGATTTGCATCAGGCCAACTGCATGAATCAGATCTTGATCTTCATTATCATAAAATACAGCAAGGAAAATCCCATTTCTAAGAGTCTTTCTACTTACTGTACACAGATCCAGATGTAAAGCACCGCTCTGTGCACAGCAAACGGCACTCGTATGTATTTTATTAATGTAAGTGTAATGTAATTATTTTCTTGTCCATCTGGCAGGTGGTGTTTTCATTAAGAAGTGAATAATCTAAGCTATAGGCTCTGTAGAGGGGGATGAGTATGGAGGAGATTCAGGTCATCGGCTGTGGGACCATAAATAGATGCTAACAAGGGAGCCCTTGCTGTCCTCGTCTACTAAAACTGAAAATCTGTTGCTTTTATTTTTCCTTCAGCAGGCTGCTTGCAGGCTTAGAAGCTAGTCTGTTCCTGAAATCTTTTTCACCATCGTGCAGTTTAACTTCTCATCTGTGGCAGAGGCTGAAGGAATGGTGTGAAAAAACAGGTGTTATCTAAGAGAATGAAAATCAAGTCTTTATATTTAAACCAATGTTGTTGGGAAGATAAGATTTAAATCACAGGTCCATGTATGTCTCGGGGGGCAAAGTACTGTCTGGAAAAGAAACATGGATTACTTAAAGGTTTTTATTGATGTATAAGGTCCTGATTAAACAAACAAACAAACAACAAACCAAAACACACACGGAGAACAAGTCTGAACCATCTTCCAAACAACTTGTTAGTGTGGTGTGTGGAGCTTTCTAAAGGAAATCTGGTTGCTCTCTTCTGTTTCCAGACCAAGTTTTCTGATGTCCACATGGAAACAGGAGCAATTTCCTCTTTCCATGTCCTAGCAAGACTTTTCTTGGCACAAGTGACAGCGCTAGGCCTAGTTTGGGTTTTGCCCTGGAAAGATATAAATATCCTGGCTCCGTCCCAGGAACATTCAAGCAAGGATTAGGTTTTATTTTTTATCTGGTAACACTCAGGGAAACCTATCAGGGTGACCAGGCTGGGAGGGGTGTTCATTTAGAAAAGCCTGTAATTCAAGAAGAAGACAGAGCCTCTTAAAAAGTCATTACTATTTTTTTTTTTAATTATTCTAGCATTTTAATTTTAGGAGGGGGTGGTAAAATGATGCTGAGCATCTTTTCTTCCTGTGTGGTGTAGGTATTGCCAGACTGAGGATCAGAGATTGTCGTTGCCCTTTTGTAAAGGTACAGATTTCCTTTCAGACAGGCTTGTTCTTTCCTGGAGGATCCTGCTTGTTTTCCTTCCCAGTAAAGTTCAGGTTCAGGTGCTGTTCAGCCAGGGTGGAGCACAGAGCCTGCCACACCACCATGTCCAAGGAAACACCTCTGAGGCTGCAGATAATGGCAAGCTGAAACCAAACCTGAGCAACAGCCCCTTGAAAACAGCTTTAGAAGCTGGGTGTCAAACAGTTTAGCCCTGTCTGGAGGTGCTGGTGTGATCCCTGCTCATTAAGGATGGTGCTGAGCTGCTTTCTTCTGTGGGTTCTGAGGATACTGAAAAGGAGATATTTAGCTACTGCACAAATTAGGAACAATAGGAGTAAATAGGGCATCCCAGGCAAACGATGAGCTAGAGCTTTGCCAGGCTGTAGTAAAGAACTGGTGGCCCTTTGCTGGACATGCTCTTTCCTCTCTGTTTAGGGATGGTATTTATCCCCCAGACTTCATGAGGGGTTATCTGGAAAGGTTCACTGTGCCCATCAGTCCTTACCCTGAGCCTCCTTTCATACTCTTCACTCGGGGAGGGGGTTCCTTGTTTTCTGCAGGAGTCAGGAGCTCAATGTTTTATTGTTTCAAGTGAGAATCTTTCTCTGAATGTATCGAGCCTCAGTCATTTGTATGGATGTGTGAAGGTCAGTGGGCTTGTCAGATACCCTATTGTAAATCCTGTCACTAAATCAATTTCTTTTAATTAAAAACCCCTGCACTGCTCTGCAGAAGAAGTGCACTCTTTCATCTGGACAAAACCCATTATATCCCAACACAAGCACCATAGCTGTGAGCTCTCTGCCAGCAGGCTCAACGTTGGCTGCTTGTCTCAGCTGCTGAGTTTGTGGTTTGGAAATCCTGGTGGTCAGAGTGGGCTGCGTTTCCCCTTCTTCTGAAGGAAATGGCTGGTGTTACTGCTCTGTCATCATCTAACTTGGCAATACAAGAAGCAGAAAAAGCCAACGGCAGAAAGCAGGTGGCCAACAGGTGAGAGATGTTCAAGCCCCTTCCTCACTCTCCCCATGCCTGCGCCAGCAGCAGGCAGAAGTCTGACACCACAGCTAAGAGCAGGGCAGGATTTTGCATTCATTTAGTAATTCCCTTGGGGTTATACTCTTAGATGACTTAATGACTTAGTGTATACCCTGTCTGGGAGATAAGCAGGCATAATTCATTGCAGGCAGGTCATTCATCCTTTGAGATAACCAGCAACTACACGCCACAGGGAGCAGGGAGATAAAGATACTATACATCAGCAGCAGTAGTTCAAGGTTTCAACCTCTCCGCCTCCTTCCGTGACCCAGAAGTCATTTGCAGTTGATTATTCAGCCATTTGCTTTCTTCAGAGAGGGACACATTGGCAGCAGTTGGTCGGGGTGAATACATTTTCCATTCCGCCCGAGCCTTTCAACGCAGCCCTAGCATCTCTGCCTCTCCTTAGAGGCTTTATAGCTGCATTAAATGCTGGGTTGGAAAACTTAGTGTAAATTGATTCCAGTTTTTCTGGTGTTATTTAAGTGGGACTGTTGTTCACCTGCTGCTTGGGGTGCTCGAACAGTGTTAATTTTCTGTGTCAGTCCAAGAGAATTGTAGGCACCCGGTTTATGTGTCAGCAATATACATAGTCCAAACTGAGGCAAAAAGAGAGAAAAAGTGTGTATATAACATAGTATATTATATTTCTTGATTTTTCTTGCAAAAATCAAATTGCTTTCGGTGTTGGCAGGTACATTTTAAAACTGAACAAGCCACACAAAACCATGCAGCTCCTAAGCCAACAAATCAAACAGATGATGCAACCTCTCCCTAGTTAAGATTCCCTCCTCCAAAAATCCACAGCCCAGAAGCAGAAACCTTGAGATATCCTGTATTGCAAAGAGAAATTATTGACTCAGCAGGTGCTTAATGATGACTAATTCTCAGTGAAACATTTTTCTCTCGTCTACATGCCCAGCAAAAGAAATAGCAAATACAAGGCTTTTGATATGAACTCATGATAGCTGTGATGTGATTCACAGTCTGTGATGTTGCTTTGTTTGAGGAGGAGGAGGGGAGGGAGAGAAAGAAAAGTCTATTTTTGTTAGTTTGTTTCCTAATTGCTTGAGCTATTTTTTTTTTCTCTGACTCAGCAACTCTGAACAGTACATACTGTACTACTGTAACCAGCAGGCAGGGCTGGGAAGTTGGATGATGGTGATGATAAAAGTAAATATCCTGCATTCTCAGGGGGATTAGGAGGAGATGGAAGAGTTAGTCTCGTTATGGTTTTGTGTGGTGTCAGAGTCCCTTTCTGCATCAGTGCTGTCCTGTATGTAATCCTTAGACCTGTTTCTCAAGTGAAATGCTAAAACAAGCAAGACATCAGAGCAGTTTTATTTTCACGTATTTTGTCATGTATGAAACCCACTTGTTTAGATCATGAGAACATTCACCTTGCACAAGGAACCAGGCTGCAAAGAAAAGGAAGGAGTCGTCTTGTTTTCAGTTGACCTTATGGCCTGTTGGGAGATTGTCTTAAGAATGGAGTGGAGAGTGATTTTGATTGACATGAAATAATTTGATAATTGACATGAAAAAATGGGGTTGACATGAGATACCTCATGATACTTGCCTGTCACAGACTTGCATGCTCCACAGTAAGAGTGGTGCTCATCACAGCACACCTTGGCTTGCTTATCTCATTTAAACCAGTTTGAATCCCCCCTTCCAAGGTGGGTCTTAACCACTTTTAAAGGCATTAGGTTGCATTTGTGTTTTCACATAAGGAAGCACTCAAGCCTGTACTGGGCTGCCAGGGCTTCTCTCTGCAAGGGGAAGAAGTGCAGCCTGCAGACTGCCTTGTGCAAGAAGGGACACTCATTAATGCACTTGACATCTCCACGTTCTGTGCCAACCTGCTTCATTAATGCAAGACATTCATGTGTCAGGCTGTGTTTCATACAAGCCTTTCTGGCTCCTTGTTCACTAGAGTTAGCTGGTTGTGAATTTTAAGAGGGATATTAAGGCAGAAGAGTGAATGTTGGTGGTCACTGGGGAGCAAATTCTAGAGACCTTGTTTCAAAGATGAATAGCCCCTCAAGAACTGAGAATTGAAAACTGTCTCTTGCTTTATTCTTATCTTATCTAAGCCAGTTATTCCCCTTTCCAACGTGTTCTTCTGAGAAGTTTCAAGTGATGAGGAGGCTTTGTGGAAAGACAGTGGGGTTCTTGGGAAGGATGGGCTTGTCACCTGGGTTCTTGCATGAGTAGTAGCTCCCACCTGGTTCCTTTCTAGAGGCTGCTGTTCAGATTTTTAATGCTTTATTCCGTGCTCTTGCTTCCGATGTTCATCACAGTACTAGGAAACCTAAATGTGCCCTCTTGAAGCCTTTAATTGTGTGGTGAAAGCCATGTCCTTTTGAAAGCCTATTCTTTTTCCCAGCCAGGGCAACCTGTGGCTGGCATTCTCTCACAAAGAAAGAGGACTTCACATTTGCTGTTGCTGCCTTTCCATTCTTCTCTGTTCCTTAGCATATTTTTTCTTTCAGTCCAGAGTGGTTCTCTATGATTGCAATTGCACTAAGTACGTTTGATAATGCAGAAGTGACCTATTTTGTGCACAGTTTAGCTGATTCTGCACTTGCCTGTAGGGTTTCCTAGCAATGTTCTTCAGCCACTCCTTGGCTTACAAAAGCTTGGTTAGTTAAGCATGGCCAGGACAACCTAGTGGAGGCAAGAGCAGTTCAAGGTAACGGAGGAGGATGAGCCATACAGGTGTGAATGGGTTGGACCAAGTGTTTATAAGGCAGGGTGGAGGCCTCTGGAATAGATTGGGAGGACTAGAATAGATGTCATTAAATGCATTAAACTGCTGGAGGTCCTTTGTCCAGGTTTGTTAAGGCTCCAGTGACGTGGCTGGATATTGTGCCCCTGTGGGCTCAGCAGTCAATGGGTGATACCTCTGGCGTCCGAGGTACATACACACCTATCAAAAAAAAAAAAAAAGAGTAGATGAGCTGTGACCCATTCCCATAAACACTGTCTGCAGCACCAGTCCTGGTAACAGCTTGTTCTGTGCCTCATTAAAAGGCGATGGGACCTGTCGGAGGAGCCAGTGCTGCGTTTTGCCGTGTTTGCTGCATAATCAGTTAGTTTTGCTTAACAGCGCCTCGCGTCGCAGATGTGCCACAGGGCAGAGTCACTTCACTTTCTGCATGAAACCTCCACTCTGCTGCAGCTGAAACGTTCACAGAGTGTGTTAGCAGGCAAGCTGAGCTCAGCCTTACCCCCCCTGCCCTGCCTTCTCCCAACTGTGCTCTGGTCAAGCTCTGTGCTTGGAAGGATTCAAGGGACAAGTTCCTCAGACTCAGTGAGACATAGAGGGTTGTGATCAGTGGAGTGTTGTGTCCAGTTCTGGGCTCCCCAGTTCAGGAGAGACAGGGAACTGCTGGAGAGAGTCCAGGGGAGGGTGACAAAGACGACTGGGGGATTAGAGCATCTCCCAGATGAGGAAAGGCTGAGGGAGCTGGGGCTGTTCAGCCTGGAGAGGAGAAGGCTGAGGACAGACCTTATCAATGCCCACAAGTGTCTGAGGGTGGGTGCAGGGAGGCTGGAGCCAGACCCTGCTCAGCAGTGCCCAGGGACAGGACGAGGGGCAACGGGCACAGGCTGGAACATGGGAAGTGCCCCTGAAAGATGGGGAGAAGCTTCTTGGCTGTGAGGGTGACAGAGCCCTGGGACAGGCTGCCCAGGGGGCTGGGGAGTCCCCTTCCCTGCAGATATTCAACCCCCTGGATGCAGCCCTGTGGGATGTGCTCCAGGGGGTCCTACTTCAGTGGCAGAGTTGGACTAGATGATCTGTAGAGGTCCCTTCCAGCTCAGACAGTTCCATGATAGATGCATATGATGGTGGCCATTCAATGGCTACTGGACTTGTGCTTTTGCTTTTCTTCCATCTGGCATAAAAGCTGCCAAGGACTTCCCCACTTTTCATTGGGAATTACTTTAGTGCTTGTCTTTCATCTAAGCATTACTTGGAATATGAAAGCAGTGCTGATTTCTAACGAGGTTAATCCAAATAGGTCTATCTTAATTTAGATCTTTACATTTTGTTGCCCTTTGAGTGCAGCTTTTGGAAAGACTATTATGAAGTCAAATAACAACAGGACAAAATACATGGAGAAGCGAAGCTCAGATCCCTGTTTAGGGACAGATTATTGAAGATTACAACTCAATTTAGAAGATCAACACATGACACAGTAATATGGCATATCCAACAATTAGTGCTAATCATTTACTGCTTAAATTTCTAGTGAAACTGGACATGTATAAATGCTTTTCTTGAGATGAAAGTTAATATATTAAAATAAGTGAGTATATTCTGTACTCACATGTCTCAGTCTGAGAGTATTACAAGGATCTAAAATTAACTGAGTTTATAAACTGTCTAGTGTGTTGTGAACTTCTTGTTTAAAAATAAAATGAACGTGCAAAAAGTAATACTAGGTGTGTGAAGGGCTCTTGTTTAGAAAAATAAGCAGACGTGTGATTAAGTTCACCTCACCTCAGAAAAGCAGGTAAACACCTGCTTAAATCTAAACATGCTTAAGTTGTGTTTACTTCAAGAAATACTTAAGCAGGTTTAAAGTGAATCATCCACACAAAAGATTTTCTCCAATAAAGACTTGCATACACACAAAGGGAGCAAAGTGCTTCAGGACTTCAGTATGATTATAGGTGTAAGCAATGGGATTTATTTTAGAAGAACCTGAAGGAAGTTAAGTGCACAAACCTAATTTAAATTCAATGAATCTGGAGCATCTAATTGTCTTTGGTCCCTCTGAAAGCCTTGACCTCTTTTAAATGCTAACAGTTGAGCAAGGTGCTGGCTCTTAGGATCTGATTTCACAGTAGCACCCCAGCACCTTGCTGGGTGTTGCTCCCCAGTGTGAGAACATAATTCTCTGGGTATGGCTCCTCCACTGTTGCCAAATAGTGGTGCCACTTGGAATATTCTTGTGAACTAAAAAACCACATCAAAATCCCAGTGTGTTTACAAACCCCAGTATTTTATCACCCAGGGAGACCTGCAAAAGATAAAAGCAGGGGGTGGTGGTGGTGATTGAATTGCAGTGCTATGAAGTTACGAGCCTTTAGGAAGGCAGCAGGGTCAAGGTGAGATTTTTAATTCATAGGTGCCTGATCTGGCCCATACCCTAGTCCAGGCATCCACAGAGGCAGGTTGGGATCTAACTTTTGCATTTTGCTCTTTCTCCACTTTTGAAAGCAAGACTTTAAAGAAAATCCTTGAATTTGGGGTGCTTGGTCAGTCTGGTTCCATCGGAAGCAATGGCTGCCACTTCCCAGGAGGTGTTCCCATGCTCCTTGAGGTTAGCTTCAAGTCAGGGCACAGAAAGGAATGCTGCTTCTGACAGCCACATCTTCCATAGCAGTGGAAGGTGACCCTAAGAAGGGCTTTGGTTGTCCAGCATCCTCCCTCTTCTCCCTACGACCCCCATGGTTTCCTGTTTCCTGCCTTTCTCCACCAACATCAGTTCTTCTGCTGTTCAGAGAGCTGATCTGGCTAAAAGAACTGGACAAAACATGTCAGGATGAAGGACAAAAAAAAAAAGAAAAAAGTGGGAGCCCTGTTTGGACCAGTGCCACCTAAATGAGCCTCCACTCACACCTTGGTGCTGGAGCCTTGTGTGGGCAGGCAGCTCTCTACACAGAGGAACTGCTAAAGGTGGAAAATTACACACCAGGGGAAAACCAAGAGCGTTTTTACATTGGACTGGTTACCCACTCATGCAACCACCTAAGCATCTCCAAAAAATTCCAAGGGCCAGTGCAGGGGCAGGTGTGGGCAGTGGGAGAAGTGACCTGCTTGAGGCAGCGTTGCTCTGAGGGACGTGCTCCTCCAAGCATGGCTTTCAGCCTGCCTGGCAGGTATGTGTTCTGCAGCAGCAGAGGTGGGATCCTGCTGCATTGGGACATGTGCCTGAAGAGAGAAAGAGGAAGGATTGGGAGTGTTAGGACAATAGGATGGATTCTCAGTGCGCTGCACCTGGCAAGAGCAGCCAGCCCTGAAGCTTGAGCCGTGCGGCCCGTGGGGTCCATGGGTGGGCCCATGCTGCTTCCAAATTGCAGGTTGCTCAAATCGAGGGGTCTTGCATAATGGGGCCTACAGGATGGATGCCTTTTTTTTTTTTTTTTTTTTTTAATTAAAAATGTCTGGCAGCAGTATGTCCTTCTACAGCTGCACACTTCTCCCTTCTCACATCGACACGTAGGGTCAAACTGGCGCAGCAGCCTGACGCAGGCAGCGTGTGTTCTTTGTTTGAGCAGCACGTGCTTTATTTGAGCAGCAGCCCACAGACAAAACCCGTTTGCTTCTCCCTTTTGCTGCATTAAGCTGTCACTGAGGGGATTTTGGAGGCGTGGATGGTTTTGGCACCTGGTTTCTGCTGACTTGAGTAGGAATCAAGGCACGGAGCACTGCCTGTGGTGACTGAGGATCTCCTCACAGGTTTTGGCTTGCTGAAAGTTTCATTTTGTTTAGAAAAGGGTGAATAGCTCTTTAAAGAAGGGGCATGTCTTTGGGAGTGAAGGCCTTGTCTTGTTAAGGCTCTTAGTATGCAAGCTAAATAAAAAGAAGTCTTGATCCTGCTCTGGCAGGGGGATTGGACTCGATGATCTTTTGAGGTCCCTTCCAACCCCTAATATTCTGTGATATAAATGCTAGGGCTGGTGGCAGCTTTGTTACATGATTTTTTTGGTCACATATTTCCACTGTAGGGAGTGAGGCAGATAGCCAGGACCTTCTGCTGCCCTGCATGGTTCCTTCTTTTTTTAAATATGGTGATGGTGGACAGTGTTTCCACAGGGCCTGCTGCACCACTCTGGCTTCTAGCACAGGTAGCCTTCACCACAGCCTGGGGAGGGAGGCTTGCAGGCAGGAATTTGTACTTGGGGACTTTAAAGCTGCTCTATACCTGTGCCCCGTGTGTGGTGGCTGCTCCTTGGGATCTCTTTTGGAGCCTCACATCTTTTTCCAGGTTTTCTCCTGCAACACCAAAGTGCAATTGCTCAGTTACTTTTTGTCTCGAATAACAGTTAACCCTGCTTATTGTATTTATCAGGGGGTCACAGGCTGTCTCATGCATGAGACGTTTGCAGGTTCTAGAGAAGTAACATCACACAGGTAACAGCAGGTTTTGCATAGTTAAAAGGTTTCAAAAGCTCACACCAAAACCTGTTTTTAAACAGGGAGCCACTTTAAAGGAAACTGAAAACATCTCGCATCGTGCAGTCTGCACTTTCTATCTCAAATCTTTTCCTGTCTCTTTATAGTAGCCAGTCCTTGGTATAGCATGAGCACCATCAAAACTTAATTTTCCATTAACTCTGTTCTGTTAAACTCAGAGTATGTTAAAACTTCTAATAATTTAAAATAGTCCATGCAGCATAATCACATTTCTGCTTCGCTGGCTGCAGCTGGGTTTAACACCCAGGCATTTATTTACAAGAATCCTCCATCTCATGGAGGTGGAGGATTGGTTTGGGTTGGAAGGGACCTTCAAGATCATCCAGTTCCAACCCCCTGCATGGGCAGGGACACCTCCCACCAGCCCAGGCTGCTCCAAGCCCCATCCAACCTGCCCTTCAACACTGCCAGGGATGGGGCTTCCACAGCTTCCCTGGGCAACCTGGGCCAGGGTCTCACTGCCCTGGGGCATGTTCAAGGTTGGATTTCCCAGTGCTGACAGAGAGGCTGATCCTGATCAGCACTGCCCACCCTCTGCCTGGGGTGGTGGGGTGGGAACAGGACGTTCTGCCCGCCACGCCGACCGAGTTCATCTGCTCCTAAGCTGATTTGCTCTCACTTCTTGGAACAGCATGTGCTGTGCTCCTTGTTTGTTTTTCAGGCTTTTAGTCAAGCAGAAAGGCAACTTTTTGCACTTTAGGCCAAAAGTGATGGAAGTATTTCCCCATGTTCATAATTAGACTCAGTAATGAGTCAAACTGTCTAATTCCAGTTGTAAAGTAGGCTCAGGGGAAGGGTTCAAAAATCATTGTAGTTCAGGCATCTACTAAAATACATTCACTTCAGCTTTACTGTGAGGTGCACAGGTATTATGGGCAATAAGAAATACAGGAGAGTTTGCAGTGAAATCTTAGGCAATCATTAGTGTGGATGATTTTGATATGTAGATTAATATACAACAAATAATACATGTGCTGGTTTTTCAGCCAAGGCTGTAAATCAGTTAAGAGGCTTGATATAGTACATTTGGAAGTAAGATCAAAACTCTTTCTCTTTTCCTTTATTCCTACAACTTTTCTAACCTTTCTTCCCCGTTCTTTGATGGGCTCTCTAACAATGTCAGTGGAAAAATACAAAAGGCTAGTGGGCATAACTTCTGATTTATATATTTATATATGTTTTTTTCACCATTCTGGATGCTTTTGGTGGAAGGGAGCTAGCAGCAATACTGTGAGTCTCAGGAAAGGTGCTTCCACTTTTCAGTGGAGAGGGCAATGCAGTTCTACAGAGCATGCTACAGGATTGGAATATCCCTTATTTTACAATCCCAAGTATTAAGATTAATGTAATGAAATTGTTATTGTGCAGTGCCAGTCACTGCAAGCATCCTCTGTTGTGCTAAATGGAAGGAGCACATTGGGTTGGAACACTAGATTGAGGAGGAGGAGAAAAACATGTAGAGTGCAGTGGTTGCTGTGACATACTGTTTATTTTCAATGCTTTCCCAGGCTGACTTTTTCTGGTGAAAGCCCAACACCTATACCTGAGAACTTGGTGCTAAGCTTGGTAGGTCTGACAAAACCTGTAGAGCAATGCTGATTATTTTTTTTTTTTTGCAGAGCTTTCCTTCTGTAGGAAAGGGCAGCATGAAGGCTGTTCACCAGGACTGCTAATGACAGGGCACAAGAGCCTCACTGCTGCCTTATTAGTGCAGCATGAGGAGTGTGTTTCATGGAGCATCAATAGCACTGCCAGCTCTCAATATGTTGCAGGAGGAGCAAGGTCTCCATTAAGACCTTGACTCATGGAGTGGTGGAGTGAAGCTCATGCCTTCTCCATGCTGGGCAGCTGAGCTCTGCTCACCCTGGGGAGAAAGCAGGCAGCCTTGGTTCTGCCAGCCTGGCCCTGAGGGCTGTGTTGGGAATAGACAGCTTCATCTTCTGGATAAGGCAGGAAGTGTATCCTGATCCCGTGGGTGGGGATTACAGCCAGAGGCTGCTGAAGGAGCTCACCAAGTGAGTGTACATCCCAGCTGTGCACCTTGCTGGCCAGTGGCACCCTTCTGGGAAGTGCTGCTCAGCCTTCCCATCCTGAGAGTCCCAGGCTGTGCTTGTAGGGTGCTGATGGTGTGCTCCAGCCAGGCTTTCCCAGCCCTCTGCACACAGCTGATGCCACTGGACCTGGGTTCCTTCCCCAGCCCAAACCCTTATCTGAACATCAACATCACCTTCTCCCTGCATCCCACGAGAGGCAGGTTTCGGCATCGCCCTCCCTGCCACAGCAGCCCCTTTTGGAGGGCCTGGGGACCACCAGGGTGGTGAGTACAGAGCCTGAGCCCCAGCTGCCCTGGCAGCCCTGAGGATCAAGCCCTTTGGTGGGCCCAGGTACCACCAGGGGTGGTGGGTACAGAGCCTGAGCCCCAGCTGCTCGGGCAGCCCCTGGCACGGCTGGGTGCCGGTGTTGCAGTTCACACGCCCTTTGCATCCTCTTGGGTCTGGGCACTAATCCTGGCTTGAAATTGTAAATATTGACGGGGTTAATTCCTGACTGCTTCAGACTGCAGAAACTGGTCTCTGATAAGGCTCTGTTTAATAAGGATATTCGTGGTAAAGAGCTTTGTTGGCTAGACAGAGCTTTACCTTGCCGAGCTCTGCTCCGGCAGGCGAGGAAGAGGAGGTCCCTTCCCCGCGGCGCTCCCTTCTTGCAGCCTGGCACTGTGGTGGAGTATGAGACACAGGAGGGTGATGCCTCTTTCTTCCCCCCACGTATTAGCCCACAAAATACTTTACACAGTTGGCTGCAAGGAGCACAAGGAGCCAGAGTAAATACTCTGCTGCATTAAGCCCAAACTCTTAAACAAGTGCCAAAAATAAAAGCAGCCTACCTTACTTTTTCCACCTCACATAGCAGTTTCCAACCACATCAAGTAAAAAGTCTAGGTGGGTGTATAATGTTTATCATCACTGAGTAATACACAGTACATTAGCTGGGATGTTTGTTTTGTACCTGACTACTGGTTTAAAAATGGTTGTAGTGAGGGCAAGAAATATTATTTAAGTTTATATTATCACCTAAGAGATAGGAGGTTGATCCTGATTTGGGTAGGAAAGCTGGGGAGGTAAATAATACTACTATTTATTTTTTTCCCCTTCCACTACAACTGCAAGTAGGTTTCCTGTGTGATGGACTCTGGGTGATCCTGCTTGTGCAGGGGGGTTGGACTGGATGATCTTTCAAGGTCCCTTCCAACCCCTCAGATTCTGTGATTCTGTGAAAAGCAGAAGTGCAGAATCCAGCAACGAAAGGTGGTTTTCTGTAAGTAACGGTGTCAGTGCTTTCTGTGCCCCCATTCTTCTGCAGCAATTGTGTCCTCCAGTAGTTGAAAACTGTTTGCACAGGTGGCAGCAAAATTTTCTATCCAAAGCAACAAAAAAGTTAAAACCAGATCCAGATCTGAAACTCTTAACTGTTTTAAAATGTTCCAAGCCTCTTTCCAGGGAGACTTAACACTGGATAAATTGGATCTGGAGGCGAGCAGTAACCAGTGCAGGGAGGAGGGCTTGCTGCATGTCAGACCTGGGGAGTGCAGAGGTCACCGAGACGTGGTGTGTGTCATGGGGGTGCTTTGCAAGTGAAGAAGAGGGCAGGTTTTGTCAGCCATGCTCAGGTCGGGTCTGCACCAGAGGTGCTCAGGACAGCAAGGGGCCGAGTCACGGTATTCAGAATGTGTTCTGTGAACACAGGTGCTGGGGCTGAGTGGGCCGTGGGGGAGATGTTGCTGGTACGTGGTGGGAGGTGGATTGAGAAGGTCTGTGAAAGCAGGGCGGGAGGCAGAGTCTGAGTCTACCCGTTTTTTACAGGCTCCAAAAGTCAGAAATGTACCACATAGAGACCTGCTAGATACGTAAGGGCTAGAGTAAGGGAAGTGCTGGTGCATCTGGAAGTGCTGGACAAAGAAAACCTTGTTGCCTTGTGGGGCTTTAGTCTTTGATGCATTCATTTCAGTCAGAGGATGTTAAGTTTAGCCAGGAGCTGGCAGACAGATGGACCGCGAGGCAGTTCACAGGCTGACTCAGTCTAGGTGAGCGTGAAGAGCCATCCACATGAAGGCAACCCATGACAGCCCTTTCACAGAAACTTCTTCTTTCCCCCTCCCCTGGGTTTTCATGTTCTTGTGGTAATGCTTGGGGTTTCATTCATGGTACTTTTCCAGTCGATAATGTTCCTTCCCGCCTGCTGTGCCACCTGGTCACCCCACCACCTCTGCAGAGCAGAGCAGGGACACCTCCCACCAGACCAGGCTGCACAAGGCCTCAAACATGGTGGTGGTGATGGTTTTGGGTTGGCTTTTTTTTTTTTTTTTTTTTTTTTCTTCTAAATTAAGAGGGTAGGAACAGCACTGTAATTATTTGTGCTGGATTTTCTGGCAGGGAGCTGAATAGGAAAGCTTCTGCTCTGAGTGAGGGTAGAGACATTTCTCCTTTGGACTGAGGTTGATTAGTTTGTTATCTTGTCATTTGATGCCTGTTAAATTGCTGTGGAGGCACTAGAGTGAGAAACTAGTTATCTTTTCTGAAGTAAAAGAAATTTTTTTTTAAAAAAGAAGGATTAAATAGTTTACTCTCTGAGGCTAAAATTACAGGTGTTGAGTGCTTTGTCTGTTTTATTTGTAGAGAAACCTTTATTGTTTGTTACAAGTCATTTAGCTGAGAAGGGCAAGAGGAAAGTCTGTAGCCCCTTTCTGTTGGTTCAGATGAATTATCACTTGTGTCACTAATTCTTCTTCCCACACCTCTCTGCTTGCCTACCTTGCCCCTCCTTTGGGGCATGAGTGTTGTGCCTCTGGTCACTTTAATAGAAACACCATGATCTTGAAGACAAATGTCCCCTTTTTCCTCTGCTGTTATTATCACTTGGTTTATTTCTCTGGGCATGCAAAGATGAGAACAGATGGCACAGAGTTTGCCATCTTAGCGATGAAAAGGGAGAAGCTGAAGGAAGAAGTAACTTCGGGGACAGAGGAGAAAATTGCCATGGTCCAGCTTCAGGTGCCTCGGTGTTTTACATGAGTGGTGGGGCAGTTTTGATCTTGGGTGCTCTGAAACAAGCCTCAGGTCTCAGGATGCCTCAGGAGCCTCAACTCCCAGCTTGCACATCCAAGATGCCCCAAGGTGGGCAGCAGGGCTCATCCTACTCTTCCTCACTCTGTGTCCCCAGCGTGGTGTGCATCTCCTCCTGGGGATGGAGAGGGTGTGCATCCCAGTACTGGGCTGTTTACTGTAGGGCTGTGTGGGGTTGGTTTAATACAAAAGTCATTTTAAAAACAACCAGGCAGGCAAGACAGTGGCTGCTGGTAAAATGACTCTGGGAAGATGCCTCAGGGGGGATTAAGATACAATGCTGGAGCTATTAACTGGGAAGATCCTACCTCCTCAGCTCCGGTTTGTTTTGCCAGTGTTAAGAGGGAAGAGATGAAAGGAACTATAAACAGTTAAAAAAAACAAAAAACCTCTCCAGGCAGAAAGGAGGCAGTTTGGGAGCTGCTCGCTGGGAGCAGGCACCTGCCTGCAAGTTTGCAGGAATCTCAGCTTCTCAGCAGCTCCCCAGACACGTGGTGGTGGCTCGGGACCTCCTCTGTGTCAGCTTTAGAAAAACATGAGGCTGCCTACCTCGTGTTAGTAGGAAACCATATTTTGATTTGAGAAAGCTGTCTGGGGGAGCTGCTGGCACCAGAGGCCAGTGGGCCCCAGGGGTCCCCTGAGTGCTGCTGCAGCCCCCCAGCAGAAGCTTTTGGAGAAGAGGGGATGCCGCCTTGTTGGGGAGCGTGTCCATCACCACCTGCCACTCTGGGCACTGCACTGACCCCCGCACACCCCCGGGGGAGGCAGTAAGTCCCTGCTGGCCTTTGAGGGGGAGGTTGTGATGGGGACTTGGGCAGGTAAGGCCAGGCACCTCCCAGACCTCCAGCAGCAGCGCCGCGTCCTCTGCTTTTCTAGCAGTCTCCTTTTCAGTCTGTCCTGCCTTCTTTGAGGGTTTTAAAAATCTGCTTTTCCAGTAGACAAGAGGCTCAGTCTTTCCTCTTGTGCTTCCTCTCCCATCCCACTCCAGAAGAAGGAGCTGTTTGGCCTCCCTGGCACAGAGCCTCTCATAAACCTCTGTGAGCCAGACAATTTGTAATTTATTGCCCCCCTAACCCACCAAATATTTTCAAATTGCTCATGTTACTTGCTGGCCTGTCTTTTGCCATCCCTTTCCCTCTTCTTTCCTTCTAGCAAAGTATTTACCTGAGGCCTTTCACACATAAAAATCTGTAGTTTAGATGCATCAGTTTTGAAGAAGCCCATCTCCTCTGCCTTGGGCATGGTTTGTCCCTCTTGACTTTGACTTCTCCGTAATAGGAACCTCTGTTGTGGAGGAATCTGTGGATTGCCTGTTGCATCTGCTGGAGGTGTTACTTGAAGCAACAGCCTCTGAATGCAGGAGGTTTAAACTGTGTCCTTTCCTGGGTCTCTCCTGCCACATGTCATTTCTTGTAAGTGGAGCTGTTTTATTTGGCGAGGGGGTGGCAGCCTCTGGCTTTTGCTATCTCTGCAGACCCATATGGTCCCACTGATAGAGAGTCCTGCGTGTCTGCCTCAGATTTGCAGGTGACAGTGGCATGTGCAGAAAGAAATGGGTGGAGTTGCCTGTGCTGGACGGGCATGCAAGGCTCTGCAAAATCCCTCTCTGTGGGAATTGCCAGTCAGCTCTTATCGGGCACGTCCCGGCGCAGTGAGTTGTAGAAATCAAATTAGCAGACGAGTCCATTGCTTACGTCAGAAGTTTTTGCACTGGGGATGATGTGATAGCCCAGGGCCCCTTGCTGGGTTGCCTTCCTAGGTTTGATTACGAGGGCTGTAACAAAATGGAAACCTGACAGTGCAGTTTTGTTTCTGTCTTGCTTTCTCCCCCATCCCCTCCTTCTTTCTGGCTCAAACCATTTCTTTTCTCGCTGTCGTTTGGGGCCCGCAGAGTAGAGAACCTGTCCTTCCTATAAAAGCAGAGAAAGCTTTGCCCTGCTATTTTATAAAACAAGTTGTTGTGACATACCACACAGTTCCTCGCATCACTCAGTAGTTCATTAGGCTGTCACTATACAAGCATATTAAATGACAAGCTAAAAAACACAAGACAGTGTGACGGTCCATTAAAATTCATAAAGGATATCAAATATTCAAGGTAAGGGATGTAAAAAGAAGCCATTTGCTGTAAATACTAATACCCGTAGTTGTATAAACATAATGAAGAAGTGTTGTGCACCAGCAAGCAGTGCATTGCTGCTGACAAACCCCTGGCTGCCTGGGAATCCCTGTAGTTATCTATTTCCAGGGAGCTGCTACTGCTTCAGCAAAAGGTCTCTTTCAGAAGCTCCAGCCTGTCATGTGAACCTCTTCTCCTAAACAAACACCACAGCTGACTTGAAATCGGAGGCAAGATCAATTACTTTCAAGCTCCCAGTGTCATGGAGTAACAAGACATGATGTTATTAATTTCTCGTGTCTGGGGCAAAAGCAATGGACCTCTGATTTAACATTTTGGAGGGCTTTTATATTCCCCCCCCCCCCATACTGGTTCCCCTGGAGTATTTGCATACTTTGTCCTGGTAGTTTCTAGTAATTCTTAACTTCATTTGCAGCTGCAAATGCCTGTCTTAGCAAAGCAGAGTTGAACTGTACAGACAGCAGGTAAACGTTGACGTTTTAAGGCCTTCTGAAGAGAAGCTTCAGAGCTCCCATCAGTTCTTTCAACAGCAAATCCAGTTTCCACACTTCACCCCACCTTTTGGAAGAACATCTGACTTTGAATATAAAAACTGAAGGCAATGGAGATTCCACCCCACCTTTAAGTTTGTTTTTTTTAGGAGGTTAATTACCCTCACTGCTAATATCTGCATGTTATTTCTGTGGTGGTTTTGGTTTCCAGATACTTAGGCCTTATTAAGGCTTTGTCTGCTAGTCCCCAGCCTCCTCTACCCAAATCAGTAATAAACAGGTTTTCGAGGCTTTTGTCTGTAGCGATTCTAAAAATAATTTCTTAAGGGAATCCAGTTGAATCTGAGGAAAGTGAGGTGATAGTCAGGTGATGTCACTCTCAGGTCCTGTGCTGCATCTCATCTGGTCGCCTGCCCAAACTAGCAACTGTTGCTGTGTACCCAGGGGAAGGTGACACTCCCAGCCTTTCCTTGGTGTTGGAAAGCGCTCCCTTCAGGGCTTGCCCGGCCCTGGAGAGCTGCTCGTGCCTGTCCCAGGCCTTTCGTTTTACCCTTGTTGGGGTAGCCGTGGAGGAACCTGAATCATGTCCTGCAGGATGCTTTGAATTTTTCCTGTTCCTGAAGAAGGCCATTTCTCGAAACCACTGCTGGTCTGGGGGACTGATGTGACTGAGCCCACGAAGTGCCTGTGCTTGGGCTCTGGGGTGAAGATCGCGCTGCAGCGTGGGTGGCAAGGTCTGAAAATCATAGAATCATATCATCATGGAATGGTTTGGGTTGGAAGGGACCTTCAAGATCATCCAGATCCAACCCCCTGCATGGGCAGGGACACCTCCCACCAGACCAGGTTGCTCCAAGCCCCATCCAACCTGCCCTTCAACACTGCCAGGGATGGGGCAGCCACAGCTTCCCTGGGCAACCTGGGCCAGGGTCTCCCCACCCTCACACTCCAGAATTTCCTCCTCATGTCTCACCTCAGTCTCCCCTCCTCCAGTTTTCATCCATTCCCCCTTGTCCTCTCCCTCCCTGCCCTTGTCCCAAGCCCCTCCCCAGCTTTCCTGGAGCCCCTTCAGGCACTGGAAGGCTGCTATGAGGTCCCCCTGGAGCCTTCTTGGTTCTGTCCCACCTGTCCCATCAGGATAATGGCATGACACCATGACATTTCCAGGCCAGCTTATTTCCTTTTCTCAGTAGCACCCCTGCAAACTTGGCTGCTGATGAGACTTTTCCCCCCAGCGTCTCTCTGGGAGATAAAAAACCTCACCAAAGCAGCAGGGCTTATTGTCATTTGAGACGTGGAGCTCCAGCAGTTCTTCAGTAGTGACCTCAATCCTGTTGTCTGAAGTAGGCAGGTGATGTAGCAGGTTGCTTTTCTCTCCAGTAAGAGTGAGCGTGAGCTGGGGGATTTGGTACCTGGCAGATGATGTTCAGCACATCACAGGGACCAGTTGTCAACAAAGAGTGGAGTTGTGGATTTTTTTTCCCCTATGCTCTCCTAGCAAAACATGCTGTTGGGGTATCCCAGATCTGCTATTGGTAAGAGTTCTTATTGGCAGTGGGTGCTTATGAAAGGGTAGATTCTCCTCCTGACGAGCATGTGATGACTATTAATACTCCCAGGAGCTGGGCTCTGGCACTGTCACCTCCTTCCTGCCAGCACTGCTCCTCTGCAAGGCAGAGCCCTGGCTTTGCACAGTCCTCTCCAACATTCCCAGTGTCATCCTGACATCTCTTGATCCATGGCTGGGACCCAGCAGACAGCCCTTAACCCCCTGGTGTTGGCCAGGTTATTTGCCTGGAGTCACCAAAGGCTGTGCCCCTCCTCTGGGCCAGCTGGCCCTTTCCCTGGCAGGAGGGGAGCCACATTTAGAAGGGGTTGCTTACAGGTTTTGTCTTTATTTTGCTACATTTCTTACCTAAACATGCGAGCTCCATCTTGTAGGTTCTGGGCAACGTAAGGGTGCTGGATCTCAGCAGCCTGCAATTTGATCCTGGTTTTGTACAGGGCTTAATTTATTTATTTTTTTTAAACGTGTGATTGCAAACAGCATGGTACCCAGTTCAGCAATGTCCTGATTCTGGGGAGGGAGCAGGGGGATGGAGAATGAGCACAGCAGAAGAAGGCACTTTGTGTTTACAGGTCAGTGTGCCAGAGTGATGGGTAGGGTTGAAGACATTTTGTGGTTCCCAGGGACTCTTTTCCAAGCATGTACATCATCCCGACACACAGCAGCAATCCAGAGCTAAATGTCATGTAAGTGCCCATAGGTGGTGAAGTTATTTTAAATTATGATGAAGTTATTTTGCCTTTCACCAAGTGAAAAAAAAACCCAAAGTTTTCTAGGTGGAGAAAAAGGAGAGGAGGGAAAAAACATGGCTGAGTGCCCAGCTGTGAGTCGTTCAGAGCAGCTCGTGAAAGTATCTTGAGGTCGTCCTTCCTGAAAGCTTTTGAAATTGAAAGTCTGTGGACTCTTGCCTCTTGGCAGACAGACCCGTTCCTCCTCCTGGCAGATTCTGCCTAACAGTTTCCCTTTCCCCCCCCCCTCTCTTTTAAATACCCCTGAATCACAGAGCACACTCGTCCTGCCTTGCTTCATTCAGGTCTGAAGCCTTAAGGACCCTGCTGAAGTAGTGAGGAGGACAGCATGTGCTGGATGCTAGAGCCAAGGGAGAGGGGATGGGCAGGGGGGAGAGATGACCCCGTCTTCAGGCTTCGGTCCTAATCCTGCAAACTTTTTCTTATGTGAAGAGTCCTGCAGAGGTCAGCCAGCCTTCTTGCACGAGCAAGCCTTGCTGCTGTTCAGCATCGTGCTCATCTTGTGCTTCATCCCAATAATGCGGCCAGAGTTTCTGATAAGGCACGGATGGGGTGCTTGAAGCCAACTGGAGGGAGAAGCTGCTGAAAGCATGCATGGGATTAAATATCAACTGTGCTTATTTGGCAAGCAGGACTGAGGTAGGCCAAATTCTGGAACTCAGAAATGCACATAGAAATGCAGTACCACCAGTTTCCAATGTACGCTCTTGGTCATCTGCTCCAAGGAGGAAAGTTAGTCCAAGTGCTCTTTCCAGGAGTTGCCTACCCAGGTGGCCTGTGTGCTGGCATCTTGTGTGCTCCTGTGCTGTCAGATGAGGAGACAGCATTTCAAACCACCCTGCACTCCCATTGCATTTGTGATCACATTCTTGGCTCTGGCAGCAAGAACCGTTTGTTGGGACGTGGAGCTGCAGAGCAGCTTGTCTGGTGCAGCCCTGAGCTGGGGTTGCTGCTCACAAGTGTGGCACTGGAGCAGCAGGAAGGTGGTGAAAATGAGCAAAACTGTCACCCTGTTGTGCCATAATGTCTTATGAGTACATTTAGGGTCTCCTAGAACAGAAGGCCTGTGAGGTAGCTGCAGCTGGTGTCCTGGAAAATCAGCTTCATAGACTCACAGACTAGTTTGGGTTGGAAGGGACCTTCAAGATCACCCAGTTCCAACCTCCCCTGCATGGGCAGGGACACCTCCCACCAGCCCAGGTTGCTCAGAGCCCCATCCAACCTGCCCTTGGTACTTCAGTCCTTCCTGTTCTGCTGGGCAGATATTTCTGGCATCTGTCTGTATTAAGCTACCTCATGGAAATGCAACTTACTAAAATGAAACTTACGAGCGACATGGAGTCCAAAGCTCCCAACACTTCTGCAGTGTTGGGTAAAAGATGCTCCTCTATGCTTATAGCTTTAAGGTTTCTTGCTGTCCTGATTTTAATTGCTTTGGACACACTCATTTAATGGCAGTGGGGTGGGGTGGGTGGCTCTTTGCCCCAGTTAAACAAGCGGAGCCCAAGTGCTGCCTGCTCCTGCCCCTGCAGACATGTACCCCATCTGCTCCCTCCTGCTGTCTTCTCAGTTACCAGCATTGCTGTTTGTCCTGATGAGTCCTTGTGTGGCCATCACTGCCCATCTCCCTGAACACCCCGAGGTTGGTGAGAGGCTGTCCTGCCTCCCAGCCTCTTCCTCCTTATTTATGTGTCACAGGAGGAGGAAACCTAGACGGTGATGGGTTGTCTGGGGTCACTGTGTTGCAGTTCTGGTGATGGCAGCAGTTCGTAGCTGAAGTATTTGATTTGTTAACCTTATAAAAAGATGCCATTAAATACTGTATTTAGCTCCTCAGGGGAAGTAGCCTAGTTTCTTTTTCATTTTCCTTTTCTCATCCCTGTTTTAACAGTAGTGACTCAGCTGTCACTCTGCTTCGGAAGGGCCACTGGGGTTATAGCTGTGATTGGATGGCACCAAGAACCCATTTCTGCTGAAAATAATTAATATGGTGCATTTTCACCTCAAAAAAAGCTGGAGACAAAACTACTAGAAGGATTTCATTAACTTTTTTGAGGTTTGAATCTTGCCTGTGAATGAAACTGGAAATTTCTGGGTGTCTCCTCTTATTTATGCTTGTTAACAAGGCAAGGTCTGACAAAGACTGGTGCATATCTGACCCTACCCATTGAGGATATTCATGGTGAAGTCCACAGAGCAGCTCACAGGATATGCACTTAGATCCATGCAAAAGCCTTTGTAGGTGAGAATCTCACTTTGCAACAGGGAACGTGGTCGGGTCCTATGAGCAAAATGAGTTTTCACCAGCTCTGGAAAAAGTCTGACTAGAGACAAGTGTGGACTCTTCCATCTCCTTAATTTTTTCCTTTTGCACTTTGATAATCTTAGCCAAACAGCATCCTGTTCCGTTCCTGTTTTTCTAGGTATCCCATCTCCTCTAAACTTTAATCACAGGAAAAAACAGAAGAAAAAGCATAAAGCTAGTTTTTGTCAGGCCATTGTGTATTTTGCATATCAGCTCATGTTATAAAAGTATTAGCAGGCCTGTCATAATATTAACTTACACACATTGCTCAGGGTGCTTGGTAGTGGGTCCCCTCCCTTTCCCAGAAGGAGAGTGAATATTCCCATGGGCATTTGCCAGTGCTCCTGTCTTTGTGTCCTCCTCTGTTCAGCTGCAACTTGAAGGTGCTTGTTTCTTGGTGTACCTTTGTTATGAAAATGATACCTGGCATACTCAGGAGGCCTTGCATTCTTGAGCTATGAATACTGTGAACGGTGTCATAAAAAAGAGATGAAGTACAAAGGCATTCTTAGAATCATCCTTTAAAATTTGCCCCGTGTCTCAGCCGTGTTGAAAAAGGACTTATTTTATGTAGTGTGGTTCTACCAACAAAATGCTTTCCCCCCTAAAAGCAGGATGTGACATGTGTCCACCCAACCCACCTGGGGTCTGCGCCCAGTTTCTCTGAGAAGCGAGATCTTTTCCTGCCCAAACAATTCTATGTCTCCAGGGATTGTGGAGCCCTCTCAGGGCACACAGAGCTACTGCAACCCAGAAACTCACACATTTTGATTCAGCTAGTCAATACTTAGAATTTTTCAGAGCTGGGGATGGTGTCTGGAAGGTGACACCATCTCGGGGCACCAAGAGGTTGCCTTGATGCTTACCCTGAAGGGCAGGGAAGGCAAGGCCGGTTTGTGCTAGCACATGAAACCAAAGCAAGCCTCTCCATTTCATGTTCTGAAGCATCTTTATTGAATTAAGGCTTCTTTGCCTGCGTGTTGAGGCTGTAAACTTTCCGATGCATCTCCTCCTTGTGCAGTCCTTCCCACAATGGAATCTCAGCCAGCCTGCAGCCTACAGGGTAGGTAATTCTTGTCCTAGTACGTGGTGACGATCTTGGCACAGACAAGGTCCTGAAACCCATCACCCTTGTGGCTCTGAAGCTGCCTCTGAAATATGTCCCAGTCTAGGCACCAGGGCCCCTGCGTGGCCAGAGTGTTGGCTTCAGGAGGGATTACTCATGTGTACAGATTCAAACCAGGAACATGAAAGGGCTCCTCCACTCATCACTCTGCTATTTGGGTGCCCTTGCTCAGGGTGGGGTGCCAACAAAGCACTGGGAAGGGCCAGAGCATTTTGACACAGCCTAGCTTTAGGCTCAACATTTAGCTCTCATGTTTGTGATTGTATCTGTAGCAGTGACCTTAGTTTCTCAGAGTAGGTAAATAGTTGGGGGGGTGGGGGTGGGGGAAGAAAATAAAAGGATTTTCATACTTGTTCATTTACCTGGGTTGTGAGGTTTCTGGGATGGTGCTGCTGCCAGTTGCATGTGGAACAGGAATGTCCTGCTTGATGTAGCAAAGGGCTGATTCACTGTCAGCATAATAGGTGTCATCTTCCCTTTTGTCAGCTCTGAGGTGTGTTTTACCCCTGCAGTGAACAGAAAATAAGTTTTTAAAAATCCAGTAAAACCAGTAACATGCAAGTCATCTGAGGGAGATGAGGTTTAATGGAAACCACAGCAGTTTGTAAATGGGGTTTGGTGAAGCTGAGATTAATCCAGAGGGGGAGTTTGGTGAGTCCCAGTGAGGGAGAGCTCTCTGAAGCCTCCATGCCATGAAAGCTGTTGGGAGTGATTGTCCCAAAGCAGCCACAGCTCCAGAGCCTCCCTGGGTGAAGGGTGAGATCCACCTCCACCAGCACAGAGGCACTTGCAGAGGAAGATGGGCTGGTGGGCTCATGTGGTTGAGGTGCCTGTTGCTCTCCCCTGATTGCCAAGGAGGGGCTGGCATCACTAGCTCAGACATCAAGGACTGACCTGGAGCTGCCTAGGCTGGGTGAGGAGAGTTACCTTTTAAGGCTGTGTAAAGCTTTCTCCATAGGAAAAAGGAAAAGAAAATCCAATGCTATCAACTTGGAGCTTACAGCTAGGGCATCACAGCATGGAAACTAAAGCCACATGCCTTGGTGGTGAGTTTGTGGGCAGGGCTGGTTTTGGGGCTAGGGGTCCCAGTGGTCCTGTGGAAGTGAGACGGAAGAATGGACTGAGGAAAGACTCGTGAAGTAAACCCACCTACACTGTCCATGTAAGAAAGGTGAGGAGGTGGATGGGTTTGTCCACCCATGTTATCTGGCATGGTGTGAGTTAGGTTTGTGTACACAGAAAGCAAGTCTGGATGATTTCTCAAATACGTTCCCAAATGCGGTGTTTAAAGTATGTTCCCCAGTGCAGAGGGAAGAGGTAGGAAATTATAAGAAAGAGAGAGGGGAAAGGCTAGGAGGACCCTCTGCTATTCTCAGGACGAAAGCAGAATGTGCATCTGAACACATCAGAGGGAAAACTGATCACTTTCTACTTTCAAAAGGCATTAATATTTTACAGCTACCATTGCGTCTTGAAGAGCCTGCATGTCTTTATTGGCAGTGCCATGGCTACCCAGTCCCTCCCACCCAGTCGTGGAGGAGGAGATTCCTGTTTTTCAAGTTGTTCTGTTTGCTCATCCCTCCTCTTCTAATTCACACCCTGTACCCACCAGCACTGCAGTCACTGCACTGCACTGCAGTGAATACCTGGAGTCATGGCTGTGCATTCCCACCCCAGCTGCCCTTCCCTGAAGCTCAAAAGGAATTTTTTTGCCCCTTAAAAGCCTGTGGGTCAGACCCACTGGCAGTCAAGCTCAGGGCCTTCCCTGGTGCTCAGGTCCATGGAGCAGGACCACTCCCTTGGCCACATCAGCTGCTGACTGAAGCACATTGTATTTTAAAATGCACTTATTTATTTTTTAAAATCAGATAATACCTTCTAGTTCAATATTAAACTAATTACATGCTTAAAATAGCAGAGGGAAGGGGTCCTGTTTCAGAGTAGTCTAGGTAGCAGAAATGCCAGGGGCAGTTCTGGAGGTGGCTTGAAGGCTTTCTGGTGGGAAGGTCTGGGGTGCCTGTGCTGGCTTTTGAAGGGCTTGCTCAGGCCTGATCCAGCTCAGCCAGGAGACAGCGTATCAGGTCTGTTCCTCTCACCAGTCACATGCCAGCCCTCGCTGTCACCAGGCCTGCAATTTAATGTGTGCAGCTCAACACTTCCAGTGAATCCAACTCGGGCGTTTAACAATCCATCGTTTCCGGGCGAGCACTTCAAGGAGCTGCGGGCAAGGCAGCCTTGCACCTCGGTAGGGCAGGAGCCTGGGAAGAGCCTTCTCCAGGCCCACGGATTTTACTCTTTCCCTGCCACTGGGCAGTGGGAGTTGGTGCTGGTTTGGTTGCGTTTCACCGGCCTTAGGAAACATTAAAGAAGCCGGGGCACGATCACAACAAAATTTCAAAAAATAAAGATTTCTAAGAGGTGATTCAGCAATGAGCAGCTTTCTTCATCTTCCATGGGAAGCTACTATTTTTGCTGAATTATTATAAGCAGCAGCATCACTCACACTTATTTATAAATGGCACGAAAGGACACCCATACGTGTTTCTAAATAGTCGATGTATAGTAACAGCCATATGCTGAGAATGGGTGGAAATAGAACTGAGCCCTCTGGTTTCCCCAGCCCCTTGTGGGGGTTGTGCTGGGATCTGTGCATCAAAGAAAACAGAAAACAAACAAACAAAACAAAAGGTAATTGGTTTGGTTTGGTTTTTCTTCTTTCTAGCAAAACAAACCCAAAGCCTTCAGGGGGAAAGTCTGCAGTAAATGCAGTAAAAACTGCATTGTTTTCCTTGAGGTCTGACTGGGTGACCACTGAGGTTTGTGAGGACTCTTCCAGTAGTCCCAGCAGCTGGCGGGTTGGGGCTGTGCTGACAGTGGTAGCTGTTTTTGTGAGAGTGACTGTCCATGCAGTATTGGAGCTGATGAGTTGTCTGTGCCTGCAGTTCTCTTGGGGCCCTGTGGCACGGAGGAGGCAATGAAGCCCTGCTGAAGGGGCTCCACCACCACGGTGGGTTGGCATTGCCCAAGTTCCTGCAGTGGAAACACTTCAAATGCTGTGGTTTGCTGTGGAAAAAAAAAAAAAAAAAAGTTAGATGAAGATGTTATCTGCTGGTGACACCACTCCTGAACAGAAATGAGAGTTGTTTTGATCTTGATCTGTCCCTCCAAGACCCAGCCACGTGCAGGTTTTTTCCATGCAACTCCTTGGGTTTTAGTCCAGTAAGGGGCAACATCTCCTGTTCATGTCCCAGTCGAGCCTGCACTGAGGTGCCTTGGGATTTTCAGGAATTCAGCATCTTGCAAGAGCAATGCCTTGAAGTAAATTTCTACTCTTAAGTTAAATCTTTTCATTGAAATGAAGTGTGTTCTTGAATGTTGGGCAGCCATGAGACGAAGTGTGTGGAAGGGGGTGAAAAAGGCGGCTCCTGCCAAGGTGCCTTTAGCCTCCTCCTGATGGTGGTGCCTGCCTCCCAATTCCCAAATCCCATTTTAACATGGAAAAGTATCAGCAGAGAACACAGAGGCTCATGCTTTATTTTTAGGGGGCTTCCTATAGCAAAGGGTCACAGGGTACATGGCTCCTGACACTGGAAGGAGTTGCAGGAGAGCCAGACCTTGTTCTTGCTCTGCAGCTGCATTGGTTAAAGTATCAGCATTTCCCTTGCTCTCTGCTTCCTATCTCCCAACACCCAGTGGAAAAACATAAACAACAACTGGCCTGCTCTACTAAGAGCAAAACAAATGTTATTTATTAGAGTCCTCCTGTGGTCAGAGGACATCTGACTGTAAAACAGCTGGAGATTTTTTTGCTAACTGGAAGCGTGATGCTCTGAGACAATTTCCAGGCAGTGTGTATTTTCAGCTAAGTTTTATTTACGTCAGCGTAGTAATTTGCAGTATCACTGTTTGCAAAGAGTGAGGCAGCAGTTGTTTTAGCTAGAATTAATTTGTGTGTGTGTGTGTGTGGTTGTTAGGAAAAGCTTTTATTTAAATGGTGACTTGGTTCCTATCGCTCTTCAAGCAACCTGGTCTTCTTTGAGCAACCTGGTCTGGTGGGAGGTGTCCCTACCCGTGTAGGGGGGTTGGAACTGGGTGATCTTGAAGGTCCCTTCCAACCCAAACCATTCTGTGAGTCTATGATACAGGTCCACGTGTTGAGATAGTTTTCTTTGCAAAAGGGGGAGCACAAACCTCCTTGGCAGGCACATCACTCACCACCTGCCCTTGGGACAAGGAGCAGCCAGGGCAGGGGGGAGCAAGGGGCCGTCGTTAGGGAGGGTTTGTTTCCCCTGCCCTGGTCACCTTCTCCTGACAGGATCTGGCTCGGCACGGTGCCCTGCCTGTGGGACAGAGGCAGATCCTCCTGCTGCTCTTCTCTCTGAGCCAGCACATTTCGGAGGATAAATCTTTGCTGGACTTAATGTTCTCCCAGGGAGCTCTAATATCCCCTGAGGCTTCCGGCACTTCCTAGGGGTGGGGGACAATGGGCAGAGTTGAAGGCAGAGAGCTCATTCCAGCAGGGGCCTCCTCTAGCCAGTCACCTACCACCAAGGTCAGAAATACTCCTTTGAAGAGAGGATGAGGAGGGCAATCCACAGAGCCACCCTGCAGGTCATAGAATCACAGAATGGTTTGGGTTGGAAGGGACCTTCAAGACCATCCAGTTCCAACCCCCTGCACGGGCAGGGACACCTCCCACCAGCCCAGGTTGCTCCAAGCCCCATCCAACCTGCCCTTCAGCACTGCCAGGGATGGGGCAGCCACAGCTTCCCTGGGCAACCTGGGCCAGGGTCTCCCCACCCTCACACTCCAGAATTTCCTCCTCATGTCTCACCTCCATCTCCCCTCCTCCAGTTTTCATCCATCCCCTGTTGTCCTCTCCCTCCCTGCCCTTGTCCCAGGTCCCTCCCCAGCTTTCCTGGAGCCCCTCCAGGCACTGGAAGGTGCTCTAAGGTCTCCCTGGAGCCTTCTCTTCTCCAAGCTGAACACCCCACCTCTCCCAGCCTGTCTCCAGAGCAGAGCTGCTCCAGCCCAAGGATCATTTTTGTGGCCTCCTCTGGACACGTTCCAACAGGTCCATGTCGTTCTTCTGTTGGCAGCACCAGAGATGAGTTGTATGCACCAGATGCTGAGCTGAATTTTCCTCCCTAAATCTGTAGGGCTTTTCCCCCTCCCCTTTTCCTGCAGGAGGGCATGTTTGGGTAGGGCTGAGCCTGTGTCATCCCACTTACCCTGTCAAGGGCTGTGAGGACAGTGGGCTTTGCCAGCCAGGAGCCAAGGGAAGTATCCTGCAGGACCCTGGTGTGCTCTTTCCACCTGTTTCTGATGAACATGTGGTGGGGTTTGCAGGAGGTGCCTTAGGAACTTGCAGATGATACCAAACATGAAACATTGAAAACATTTGGGTGTCAGGAAAGATTTATTTTTCTGTGTGTAATTTGCTTAATGCTTTTTTTCCCCTCCTGCAACTTCCATAATTTAGGAAATTATGAAGCAATCTGGAATACATAACTTTTGGTTTTGTATGGAAGAAGATGAATATTGGTACAATGTAGCTGGATGTGGGAGGACCTTCTTATATTTTAGTTCTTGCTTTTTCTGCATCTCCAAGGTGCCCTCTCTTCTTTATTAAATGTTACTTGTTTTTCTGGTTTGCAAAATCTCATGGGAAAGTGGAAGAAATTCAGAGACCTCTTTGGATTGAGGATTTCAGAGTTCCTTGAGGAGAGTAGCACTGCAGCCTTACAGAGCTAGGCAGAAGGTGACTCCGTGGAACCAACAGATTGGTACTTCCTGAAGATCTCCTTGCCTGTACTCACAAATCCCTTTCACCAGAAATTCCTGCATACATGGAGAGTCACAATTGGCAACTTTATTTATTCCTAATTTTGGAGTCACTGTGCCTGTTTTCCTGTTTACTTGCAATTGAATCCTCCTGGGGTCTTGAAAGCAAGCAAAATGTAAAACTGGTCGAAGCAAATTTTGACTTCATGAGAAGGCACAGACACAGGTCTGGATGGGTGTGCAAAACGTGTTGGATTATTGACAATCCCCTGTTTCAGCAGCAACTGAAGGCGAAGAAGGTAGTTTGTCAGTTTGTTTCATTTTGCTTTTCTTAAAGAAATTGGTTTTGGTGGAGAGCCTCTGTAGGGATGTTCATCCCAAAGGAGCTTTGTGCTACAACTCTTGGAGTGAGGTGACAGGCTGGAAACTAAAATTCAAGTGAGCATGGAAAGCCATGGAGAAGTGGGGCTTCCTCCAGTCCGTTGAAGGTTGAGAAGCTGAAGTTATTTTCATGGCTTCTTTTCAGTGGGATGAAGTCTGATGCCTTCCTCTACTGTGTGGCTGCCAGACAGCTTCATACGGGGAACGTTGAGCATTAAATATGTTAATATAATACAAAATAAAGTGTAATTCTCACAAGTGAGCATCAGCAGCATGTATGGGTCAGCAGATAGCATTTTTGTTTTTCTCCCATCATGTCCTACTATCCCAGTTGTTAAAATAAACAACTGCTTTTGATTTGTAGCCCTGACTTTACAGTTTGGGAGCCTGTGTCCGAAATAACGAATGAGCCACTCACTACGAAACACTGAAAGGAAAACAGACCAGTGTGTAACTTGGACTCAGCAGCCACCAGCTGCACCTCATCTTGGTAATCTTTAGGCTTGTTTTTTTTTTTCTTTAAAGCAGGGGCTTTTAAGAGTTAAGTTACACAACTCTCTTTTTATTTTTAAAGTGAGTGGATTCCTTGTTGCGTTGTTGAGGATGATAAATTGATACCACATGTTGCTCCCAGACAAAAAAGACTCTGTGCTGCAGTGGAAGCACTTGCAGCTGGTGTCTGAGTTAATGGACGGGCTCCACAAGGTAAACATGGGTTGGAAGAGGCTGAAACAGGCACAGGGAGAGGGGGGATTTTCTCCGTTTAAAGGCCTGAGCATTTGCTGCTGTTGTTGTACCAGGACGGAGTGTTGAGATCACACCCAGTTCAGCCTTTCTGGGAGACTCGCTCAGTTGCTGGTATCAAATCAGGTCTACAGCCCTTTGGAAACATCTGAGTGTCCTCTCTGGGAGCGTACCCGTTTGCAGTCTTCTTAAAATATCAAGAGACACGTGTAATTAGGGCATGGTAGCTGATTTCTTGTTGTTTGGGTTTTTTTTTGTGAGCAAAATGTGGTTGGTTCCCTCGAGTAGCATTAACGGAACGAAACGTGGTGCAGTGGATGGACATTTACCCAAGCTGAGAGTGTGGCCCCAGGTTTGGGGGAAGTGCTGTCACCCCACGTGTTGCTGCCGTGGCTGCTTGTGGGCACCCAGGTGCACCCCTTCTGCTGATGCTGTCAGCCTAAGCCAAGGTGGGGTAGCAGTGCTTATGACACTGTGCCACCCTCTGCTCACACCAAACCTGACCTGCCTCTTGTGTTCCTCTGCCCTGGGTCTTCCTTCTCTCAGGGGCTGGTCATTCTTCCCTGCAGGACCACTTCCCTGGAGGACTAGGACATGGCTGGGCTGGGCTCAATGCCATACAGGATGCTCTTGATCTTATCTGCAGGAACCTCAGTCTTCTGGCTCTTAGCAGAGCTCACGGCATTCTTCAAGTCTGGTATAAATAGTAACACTAATAAAGGGAGCTCATCATATTTGTCTTCTGCTCTGCTCTTGTGCAGCCCGTGTGTTGTACCCATCGGTGGTGTCTGAGCTCTTGCCAAGGTGTCTGCAGCCTGGCTAGCATCTGTCCCTTCTACATGTGGTCTGCAGGACAGATTGATGGAAGTTCCCTCGTAGATCTTTTGAAGCTTCTGAGTGCATTTTGGCATGGAAAAGTGCACTATGTTTCCATCATCATGGCCTAATTTGCCTCCCACAAAAGTCAAATACAAATCCCCATCGATTTGATCAGCAGCAGGTTCAAATGATAACTGAGTTTTCTTTGCTTCCCCCACCTCCTTTGCGGTTTCTCGTGTGATCAAATATTACTGATGCACGTGGTTGTGAGCAAAGATTGTCCTGTGATATTTTCCTGTATTTTAAGCAGAAAGGAACATCTGTCCTGGCACCTAGTTTGGGTTTTTCAGAGCTGTGGCACCTCTCAGGAGCCCGGTGAAGAAGAGGAGGTGAGCTCACGGTGGGAATTGCACCACTCATTCACCACATAGGAAAAATTTATCCCCCAAAAGGGTTGTCAGGCCCTGGCCCAGGCTGCCCAGGGAGGTGGTGGAGTCACCATCCCTAGAGGGGTTTTACAGACATATAGACGTGGTGTTTGGGGACATGGTTTAGTGGTGGGCTTGGCAGTGCTGAGATAATGGTTGGACTTGATGATCTTAAAGGTCTTTTCCAACCCAAATGACTCTGATTCTAGGATGCTTTGATCTCTCAGAAGCGAGATAGAAAATACAGTCACTTCCATCCAGATTGCAACCTGGTAGCACAGTGCAACAGCCTTGACTGACTTGAGTTGTCAATCCTGGTGACTTCTGTAGCAAAAATTGCATGTGAAAGGATAATTGGATCCAGCCCTGATTTGACTTGGCAGAGCATCCAACACAAGGAGAAGCCAAGGAACTTGCATACTGTTGCTGACAAGGTTAGCTGGGGAGGTTACGTGAAAGAAGTGGGTTTTAAAGCAGTGTTTGGACAGAGGGTGGAGATGGGGTACACAAAAATAAATTTGCCATAATTATGCTGAAGAAAACCATCTTCCTACAGAAGGAAAGTAAAGAAAACCAGAAGCTGGGAGCCTAAGTGGCATATTGTGTGATGTAAAGGAAAACAAACTGCTTGGATTTTTTATAACCACCAATTTCCAGTGCAAAAGTATTATTACACTCTGATTATTTGTGCAATAGCAGCTCTAAGCAAAAAGATACAGTGAGAAAATGGCACGTGTGCACACACACATCCACACAGGGAGGAGCTCATCCTGGAAGGTGCCTCAAACCTTTTTTGACCTTTAGGATTTTGGATGCTTTTAGGCCTGTTGGATGTTGGATGATGAGTGTTTTCTAAGGTTGTTTTGGTTTTGTTTTTTTTTCATTAGCACAGTTCCTGGTGCTGTGTATTCTTCCATCCAGCATTTTTAAGTAGAAAACAGTGTAGTTTGTATGGCTCTTGTAGCCTGGCTTGGTGGGATGGTCTAGCTCTGGTTGCCATCATCCTGCTGCTGGCTCTTTGTGAGGAGAGATCTCCATGCAGATGTTCTTGCTAGTGGTTGTCCATGAAAGTCACAGGATGGATCATAGAACCCTAGAATGGCAGGTTGGAAGGGACCTGAAGGATCATCTGGCCCAACCTCTCTAGGCACTACTCTAGTTGACATGAGGTGGCTCAGCACCCTGTCAAGCTGAGACTTCAAACTGCCCAATGTGGGGGAATCCACCACTTCCCTTGGGAGACTATTCCAATGTTTGACTGTCCTCATGAGGAAACATTTACCTCTTGTGTCCAACTGGAATCTCCCCAGGAACAACTTGTGTCCATCACCCCTTTTCTTTTCCATGTGTCTCCTTGTAAACAGGGAGTCTCCATTTTCTTTGTAGTCACCCTTTAAGGTCTGGAACATGGTAATAAGGTCTCCCCTGAGCCTTCTCTTCTCCAGGCTGAAAAAACCCAGTTTTCTCAACCTCTCCTCATATGGCAGGTCCTCCAGTCCTCTGATCATCCTTGTGGCCCTTCTCTGGATCCTCTCCAGCCTGTCCCATCCCTTTTGTAGAGCATGGACCAAAACTGAAGGCAATACCCCAGGTGTGGTCTGACAAGCACTGAGTAGAGCAGGATGATGACTTCTTTGTCTCTGCTGGTGGTTTCTTTGCCCTGCAGTGCACTGTGCACTCATGGTGAGCCTGTTACCCACCAAAACCCCCAGGTCCCTTTCCACAGGGCTGCTCTCCAGCCAGGTGGATCCCAGCCTGAGCTATGCTCCTGGGTTATGAATGGGAGAGCTACCTGCACTGGTGCAGTACAGGCTGGAATATCAATAAGGGTTATTTAAAAAAACAAACAAACCAAAAGAGCAGTTCTCCAGCCAGCTGGGAGAAACCTGAGGAAGTAAGCAGTGGTGCCTAGTTATTAGAAGTTAGAAACAGACTGCTGCCAGACTCAAAATATAGTTAAAATGTCATCAGTTAAGTAATAAAAAGCTCATTCCTTCTGCAGACTGAAGAGCTATTATGCTGCAACTCAATCCACCAGATTTTGGTGGCATGATAGTCCCTTGGAAATGGAGAAGTTTATAGCTGAGGGACTGACCCAAACTTCTCTTGTGTATGACTGTGAAGTCTGGTCTGTTGTTTTGCTCAAATTGTTTAAAACCTAACAGTTGCTATTTTGAACTATGGTTCATATGATTTCTCTTTTCATTAAGTGATAATCACAACCATGTCTGCTGTCTGCATGCAAGAAGAACTTCAGGCATGTTTTCCATTTCACAATCTGACAAAAACCTCAACACTTAACGGGGGGGGGGGGGGTTGGAAAGGCATTTTATACTGAAAAGAATGGTTTAAAAAAAAAAGCTGAGCTGCATTTCTTTGTGTGTCAAATGTGTCTCCAGTTCACTTATGTCAAACAACCATTTATCCTAAGGATGTTGAGGTGCTTGTGGATGATTTATTGATGCATTCATTCTTTGCTGGATTTTTTCAATGGTTGTAAGTGAAGGGCACTTATCCTGGATGGTTTGATTATGCTAGGATCCTGTTGACCTTGTGTTTTTAAAGCATGCTGGTAGATCAAATGTGATTTTATCCTCTTTATAGATATATGCCTGGTAATGCCCAAAACTTAAGAAAAAAGACTCTTGCGACTTTTTAAACTTGATCATTTCTAACCTGGAGGAACAGCACAACTGTTCTGTCAAAGGAATGTGAAGTAGCTCCCAAGATGTTTTGACTTGCACATGGTAAAAAAGACCCAAACCAAACCTGGAAGCATTTTCACTAATGTGCTACTTGCTTGACCTTACTTTGAGCCAGATTTTAAGCCCAAGATCAGCAAGACGAGTGGAGTGGGATTTTAATCTCTGTTATTTCTGTGTAAATCCAGAGTCGTTTCACTAGGGGTTACCTGGGTTTTCTCGGCCTCTTTTTCATGGGTCATTTATCCTGGGCTTGAGCCATGGTGGTGTTTGGATGATACATGGTGCTGACCAGTGCCAGCAGGTCATCTGCAGAAGCAGGACAGTGCATGAGCTCCCCAGAAGGTGCTGTCTTCTGTGGGGCAGGGGGTACCCAGCTGTCTGCAGCAGCTGGGTACCCCTCCACATCCAGCAGCTCACAGGGACAGGGATATCGCTGTGTGCTGTGTCACATCATGTTTTGAAGTCTGTGGGGACAGCACAGCAAGGGGACAGCTGGCCAGCTCCTGCAGCATGGGCATAATTCTGGGGTCTGTAGTCGAGAGAGGAAGCGCAGCTTAGTCATGCACAGGGCGCCCGGGGTTGACGAGCAACAGCACTTGCAGTTTTCTGAAGAGTTATTACACCAAACACACAACACACACGCTCATGGAGGGTTAGAAAGACATTTGCAGAGGCTGCAGTGAGTGTGACTACCCCTCCAGCCAGACTTCTGCAGTGTTGATTTCAAGGAACTGATGACGAGACTGCTGGTAGTACAGAGGGCTGTCTTGAGTTGAAAGTAAGGGAGAACCATCTAGCCCCTTGCCCGTTCCATTCCTCAGGGTGCAGCTTTTGAAGGTGTAGAGATGGGCACCAGGAATGCACGCTGCAGTCTCATCCCAGACCTCCTGTGTCCACCACCCTTGGTGGTGTTCAGGAGGGCCCAGTGCTTTCATTTGTGTTGCTCTTTTCCCGTGATGTTGCTTTAACGGCTTGAGATTTGGGGCAGTGAAAGACGTGGGGTGCTGGTCTTGACGTTTGTTTGTTTTGTGTTTTTTTTTTTGTTTTGTTCCCTTCCTGCAGAATTCCATCCGGCACAACTTGTCACTCCACAGCCGATTCGTCAGGGTGCAGAACGAAGGCACCGGGAAAAGCTCTTGGTGGATGATCAATCCCGACGGCGGGAAAGGCGGCAAAGCGCCCCGGCGACGCGCCGTGTCGATGGACAACAGCAACAAGTACACCAAGAGCAGAGGGCGGGCAGCGAAGAAGAAGGCAGCCCTGCAGACCGCCCAGGAGACGAGCGAGGACAGCCCTTCCCAGCTCTCCAAGTGGCCAGGGAGTCCCACCTCCCGCAGCAGCGACGAGCTGGATGCCTGGACAGACTTCCGCTCCCGTACCAACTCGAACGCCAGCACCATCAGCGGCCGCTTGTCGCCCATCCTGGCAAGCACCGAGCTAGATGATGTTCAAGATGATGATGCTCCACTGTCTCCAATGCTGTACGGGAGTCCGTCGAGCTTGTCCCCATCGGTAAACAAACCCTGTACTGTGGAGTTGCCCAGGTTGACTGATATGGCTGGGACGATGAATTTGAACGACGGACTGACAGATAACCTCATGGATGATCTCTTGGACAATATAACGCTCCCTCCCTCCCAGCAGTCTCCCACGGGAGGGATAATGCAGAGAAGCTCCAGTTTTCCGTATGGTTCCAAAGGTTCAGGGCTGGGTTCCCCGTCGAGTAGTTTCAACAACGCCGTGTTCGGGCCGTCGTCCCTGAACTCCCTCCGCCAGTCGCCCATGCAGACCATTCAGGAGAACAAGCCGGCCACCTTCTCTTCCATTTCTCATTACAACAACCAGACGCTGCAGGATCTCCTCGCCTCGGATGCACTTAGTCACAGCGATGTCATGATGACACAGTCTGACCCACTCATGTCACAAGCCAGCACGGCTGTGTCCGCCCAGAATTCCCGCAGGAATATAATGCTCCGCAACGACCCCATGATGTCCTTTGCTGCGCAATCCGGCCAGGGCGGGCTGGTCAATCAGAGCCTGCCTCATCACCAGCACCAGTCCCACAGCTCCTCTCTTAGTGGCAGCCGTGCCTTGTCCAGTTCCATCAGTAACATAGGCTTGAGTGACTCAAACAGCTTGGGATCCACCAAACATCAGCAGTCACCCGTCAGTCAGTCTATGCAAACACTTTCTGACCCGCTCTCAGGCTCCTCTTTGTACTCCTCTAGCGTGAACCTCCCGGTCATGGGACACGAGAAATTCCCAAGTGACTTGGACCTGGATATTTTCAATGGGAGCCTGGAGTGTGACATGGAGTCCATTATCCGCAGTGAACTCATGGACGCAGATGGGCTGGATTTTAACTTTGATTCCCTCATCTCAGCTCAGAACGTTGTCAGTCTGAATGTGGGGAACTTCACTGGTGCTAAACAGGCTTCATCACAGAGTTGGGTGCCAGGCTGAAGGATCTTTGAGAACAGGGAAAATGGGCAAACAGGTCAGTGCCCTGTAGATGTGGTAAAATCCTTGGTTCCTTAGTTGTGCTGGAGTTCACACCAAACACTGAATAGTTAGTGCACCCTCATAACATTGATTGGGCTTGTGGTGGCTGGTTGTGTGCTGGTCTGCGACAGGAGCAGCCAGGAAACACTGGGAGGTGTGGAGGGAAAGGAGGCGAAGCTATAAAAGCTGTTCAGCTCCAGCACTGTCAGCACACACGTGATGCTGCCTGTCCTTCTTAATTTAGGCATGAGAAATGCTAATGACAAATCAGGCAAACCAAGATGGAATATTTGTGGGCTTTAGGAATCGCACGGCTCCAGCTTGTCCTCTTTGAAGTCGCAGCAGATGGATTCTTCTCTGCAGCCGATGGCCGCACGGAGCTGAGCTGTGTTCCCTAGGGATGGGGCAAGGGGCTTTGCTGTCAGGGGAGCGACGGTGCTGCAGGGGAGAAGGGAGGGCATCTTGGCATGTGCTGAGGATCAGCTGCGTGGGTCAGAGCTGGAGTGAATTCGAGTTGCGTTGCTGCTGTGGTACTAGGGAATTTGTTTGGGTTTTCGTTAAATTGTATTTCTTGCCCCCCCCCAAAATGCAGCGAACGGGGGAATGTTGTGTTGAAATAACAAAGGTGGGATCCTGGTCCTAGGGATGTCCTGGGTTTAACCTTTTAAATATGCAAACATTGTTATTACCCCCCACAGGACTGGGGTGGGTATAATCTTCTTTTGGACTCCCCCAAGAGAGTATCTGTAGGTTTGGGTTCTGACATAGGTGCTTTTCAAATGTTAGCCTCCTCAGATGAATTTTTTCCAGATTGATGTGGTTTTTCCGTTGCTTCTTTTCCACAGCTGAGGGCATTTGAACTTGTAAACATTGTTTCTGTCATCCTTTTGTGATTCTGCAGGCTCCTGCCCATGCCTCTGCCTGCCCACACGTACATGTTCACTGACTCACGGGGTAGGTGCCACACAAAGTGCCTTTTCTCCGTTGTTTATTTATTAGTGTAAGGTAGCAGATTTCAAAATGTAGTAGGATAAAAGGTTAGCTATAAATTATTGAAAGTGTTCTATTAACTTCAGAATAGTATGTAGAGTATCCCAGCGAGGAGGTTAAACAAGGCATTCATTCTGTTTGGAGCTTACTTCCAACTTTCTTATTTTCTGGATGGAAAGACGGAGTCAGTGTTGTTTGACTTTACGGTCCATCATGTGTCCCTTTCATCTTTGAGTTTTCATTCTCTGTTTCACAGTTGGATGTTCCAGGGGAAGCTTTGCAGTAGATGAGCAGCAGGGGTGAACCTCCTGAATGTCTTCCTGTGTGTTTGGAGATCTGCTGTCTGAGAGGGAGAGCAGGACTGCACAGGAATCCTCCTTTCAGCCGTTCTGCAAAGCCGCCTTGCTCCCAAGGGGTGGGTGGTTTGCACAGTCCTTTCTCTGTCAGTGGGAGGTTTTCCTCAGGTCCTTTCACATCTTCTTGCTCAAAGTAGAGAGGGCTGCAGTACACAGTCAGGAGACAAGCTGTGGAGGTGGGCTGTAGAGGACATTGTGTCCTGCTGACCCTGCATGGGATGGCAGCTTGGCAAGGACATTGGCACACCCGAATTCTGCTTCAGTTCCAGTGCTGGAGGACCTAAGAAAGGAAAAGGGAGAAACAAAGAATTGACTTGTGAGCCAGGAAGCAAAAACTTAGAAAAGCTCATGCTTGCTGATCAGTTTTCTCTTTCTCCAGGTGCATGAGCTGTTTGGATCTAGAAACTTTTTTTTGCATGAGGTGGAAAAAAAAAAGAAAAAGGCTGTAGGAACTTTATCGCGTGCGAAACATCCAACAGTACAATCTGCCAAATGGGGCCTAAAAAAGAGATGTTATTGACAGCTTTGCTTGACACAGGCAAATAGGGCAGCCTCCTGCTTTTGTGTCTTCCTCTGCTGTGTGTAGGTAGAAGATGCCTGCAGGGAGACCTGCCCAGGCAGCCTGGAGGAGGCACAGCACCTCACCCCTTCCCCCATGGAAAGCCCTGATCTCTTTCAGGCTGCTCCCTCCGAATAGAGGACCTGACACATCTGGGTGAGCAGAGTCTCATTGCAGAGGACAGATTTACCAGACAGCTCTCCTCGGCAGATTACTGTCCAGTCATCTGTGGAAGCCTCTCTCCCTCTCTCTGACAAACGGGTTGCTGCGGGGTGCCCCTGGGATCAGGTGCAGTGGCAGATGATTTCTGCTGAGCTGGTTCATCATGAACCCTTCCTTAGCTGCTAAGCAGTGCTGAGTGAGACTTTGCCTCCCCACGAGCACCTCATATTCTGATGGGGACACCTCGCCTGGCAGTTGGGTGCAGTTGTTCTGAGTTGCTTTCTTGGTTACTTCTCTGGCCCCCTGAGAAGGACCCCTGAGTTAAAACCTTCTCCCTGCGGTGTTTGTGGTGCCCACCATGAATCTCTGAAGCCTTGAAGGCTGGGCAGCATGTTCAGCAGAGCAGTCTGGTGCTGGCTCAGGCCAAAGCCCACGGGCATTTTTGCAGGCAGAAACAGTTACAAGGGGGGCTTGGAATGCCTGGGAATAGTGAGTGCTGTGTTTTCTGTGAAAAATTAGAGAAATGTTAAGAGTCAGGTTTTGGGAGGAAAGGCCAAGTAGGCAGGTATTTAGTTCATACTGCTCTAGGTAGAGAGGGGGGTTTACTTTGGAGGAAAATCAACTACAGTTCCTTCATAGGGGAAATGAAAAAGCCCTTGCAGGAGATGCCCCCCTTGTGGGTTTAGGGGCTGTGCATGTTTGCTGCACATAACCCTGGGCACAATCCCTGGAGAGAGCCTTGCCCTGTCCCACTGCACTTGGCCCTGTGCCCCTGAGGCTGGCCAGGCCATAATTAAGGCTTGCAAATTAATTTGGGTTTGGTTTGGTTTGTTTTGCTTTCTCTACAAGAAAGGAGAAAATCAATACATTGTTTTCTGGCTTTATTCACTCGGCCATAATTTTCCTCTCTTAAGCTGAGGCCCCAGTTCCTGCTTCCCCAGAGCACTGGATATACCCTCCCCCCACTCAGGTCATCATCTTTATCAATAAATAAAGACGTCACTATTCCCTTGCCCTTAATTTTGAAATTAATGGGTCCTCTCTCAGCCTTTGGTTCCCACAACTATGCACGTTGCTCCATGGTCCTTCTCAGCTGGCGAGTCCCAAGGGATTTGGCATTTGCCAAAGAGTAATCCCAAACAGACCGGCAGGGAAAGAAGCTATTTGGGACATTTACTGCTGCCTGGAAGGTCAGGAGCTGGTGACAACTTCTGCTTGGGCAAACATTTCCTCCGGCATCAAAATTAATCCAAGAAGTTTATTTTAACCTTGATTCCACAGGCAGCAACGCTGACAGGGCTTGGGCAGGGGGTGGAGGATGGCTCAGCACAAGCAGGGCAGGAGCTTCTTCAGCTGGTTTCACCATCTAGAGCTACTAAGCTGGTGAAAGGTCTGGAGAATAAGTCCTGTGAGGAGAGACTGAGGGAGCTGGGGTTGTTTAGTTTGGAGAAGAGGAGGCAGAGGGGAGACCTCATTGCCTGAAAGGAGGTTGTAGGGAGGTGGGAGTTGGGCTCTTCTCCCAAGTGAATAATGACAGGATGAGAGGAAATGGCCTGAAGCTGCACCAGGGGAGGTTTAGACTGGATATTGGAAAGAATTTCTTTGCCAAAAGAGTGGTTGGACAGTGGAAAAGGCTGCCCAGGGAGGTGCTGGAGTCACTATCCCTGGAGGTGTTTAAAAGAAATGTAGATGTGGTGCTGAAGGACATGATTTAAGCACTGGACGGGTAGATTAGGTTATGGAGGGGGGTTTAGGTTATGGTTGGACTTGATGATCTTCAAGGTCCCTTCCAAGCAGGATGATTCTAGGATTCTATGATCTGAAAAACTCGTCTAGCTGCATCTTCAGAGAGAGCTTGCAATGTGCTCTTTAGCAGGATGCCTCTGGGCTCTGCAACAGCTGTGCTGGAGTCACATTGACTCGTTCAAATATTACAAGTAAAATACTTCACAGATCAGTTAAAGTCATTCATTTTGCCCTAGCATCATCTGGGTCCCAGATCATCTTGCTGGGGCAGTAGAGTGCACCAGCTACTAATAGCAACATCACACAGTTTGTCAATTAACATCTCTGAGAAAGCATTAGTCTGTATCAGTTTGTGCTACTTGCCAGTTTGTTAATAGGTGTTCAGCCTGTTCCTGGGTGAAGTTCATACCAAAGACAAATGCATAGGTCTGAGCATGACTTGCTATTCACTCCAATACCATCTTAAAAGTTGAAGTAGATAGTGAAAAGACCTCCATTTGAATGGAGTTACAAATCAGAGACATCTGGACAATACATGACAAGGAAGATTATTTTTATTCTCTACCAAAAAGCTTTTTTTCTGCTCCTTAAACATGACATGTGGAAACCAACATGGGTGGACCCCTTGCCTGAGGATGCTGACAGCCTCAGGGCCATAGCTGCACTTCCTGCTCTCTTGTTTTCAAAAATGAGATCCTAGAGGTAGGTTTCTCACACAGATCCACGATGGGACTGGCTGCCTTTAAAAAAAATCTCCAGGAAATTCAGGAGCAGCAAATTCTTCTGCTCCATTTTGAGCAGGTTTGTGGTTACGGCGGCGGCGCGCTCCTAACATTTAACTGTTGTTTCAACCAGCCCAAGTTTTGAAAGGTGGTTTTGTGACTAGCAGAACATCACGAGTGCCAAGTTCAGTCTTTGAACAAAAATACCTACCTAGAAAACCTGTTTCATTGGAAACAGGGATGTCATTAACTCCAAGGAGGGCCTGCCCCGAGCAGGCTCCTTGCTGCCTGGGCAGTGCAGCAGCGGCTGGGGAGCAAACTCGGTGCTTGTGGCTGCTGGGGAGGAGGAGGAGAGGGCAGAGCTGGGCAAACCATCTTCTGGGGCTGTCCCCTGTGTGGTCCCACTGGTCACAATGCCCCTTGAAGCACTTAGGGGCCAGTCCCGTGGTTGCAGGGATGCTGTGGCTTCTGCTGCTCGAAGGGAGCAGGAGCTGACACACAGACACGGTGAATCGCTCTCCTTCTGGGAGTAGGGCTCTTTGGTTTTGGTGGTTTTTTACTCTGGGTTTATGTTTTGGGGTTTTATTAACCAAGGGAAAAGATCTATAAAAAAACCAGGATTGCCTCTGCAGGCTTGTGTTGTGAGTGTACAGCAGCTGAAGCCAGGACAGTGGTCTGATCCTGTGGTTTGGGTGTTCTTCTGTTGGTGTTTTATATAGATATATTTTTTAGTACCTCATGCTTTGTCATGTGATTCAGCAGCAATAATTAGGCAGAAACTTGCTGTCCCTGCAGATGCCAAGATTACAGGATGACATACTCTCACCAGATGACAGCACAGCCTGATATATTTTTAGAACAGCCCGCATCAACTGGTCTCCCCAGTGCTTTCCTCCCTGGATCAGCACCACGCAGGTTTTATTACAGAATGAGTCTTCACAAACCGTCTTTGTGAAGACAGTTCACATGTGAATGAGCCATAATGGTTGTATAGAGCTGCAGATGAGTGTTGGTCCCCAGACGTGCTGTTGCCTGATAGCTGGGATGGTTACAGGTGGTTTTCCTTTTTTTCTTCCCTTCTTTTCAGCCAGGCTTTTCAATAGCCCTCCTAAGAACATCTTTGCTTGAAGAAGTGCATAATAAGAGGTCCTTTTTAGAAACATGGCATCATGTAGCTGAGGAAAGGTCAAGATCTTTTTTTCAGCAATTCAGCACCGAGCTGAGGTGACAAACTGACAGCCAGAGAGGTTTAAGTCTTGAGTTGATGATAACCAAAGAGCTCGGGGACAGCACAGGCAGCAGGAGCACACATATTTGAGTAGTGCCCTGTTTCTTTTCTGGCCTGGGGGGGCAGGATGAAGGAAGGATGCTCAGGCAATGCCTCCCCAGGCTCCCACTGCTACTGATCCTGCAGGATGCTCCCGTCAGCCCTGCCCCTGATCCAGTCCCACACAGCGTGTGGGGACACTGACCACGTTAAATCAGGTACCTGTGGCTGGGTGGTGGGAATGTGCCTCTCTGGTCCAGTCTACAGGGGCTGTTTAATCAGCTTTTCCTCTCAGATGACCGGGCAGGGTGGCAGTTGTTGGAGCTGACATCTGCCGAGCGCTAACGGGACGGAGGCGGCTCAGCCAGCGGAGGCTGCTGTGCAGACACTCATTGCAGGAAAAAGAGGCCCTTTCCCCAGATGATGCTGTGGAGAATGGCTTTTGTTTACACACTTCTACAGCTGAGCTGAAGAACTTGTCCGTTGTTTTTCGCCTGTACTGCTTCTCCTGGCTTTCATGGGGGATTTATTGCATACAAATGTCGAGAAAAATCTGGGTTTGAGGAAGGACCTTCCCTCTCTTGCCTTTTCTACCACTTGTAAGTCACACTAGAGGATGTCCTGCCTTATATCAACATGGTGGAAATCCTTTTATGTGACCTATGTGAGCATATTGGCCTGTCCCTTTCAACTTGCTGCAGAGGAAAATGGGAAGACTCCGTAGCAGGGTGTTTTTACAACAGGCTTGGTAGTGGGCAGAGAAAAAGAAACTCTATGCAGACATTGGGAATAAAGAGTACATAGCAGGTTTCCATAGTACTGTAAACCCATAATTCAGGATGTTTCCAGCCATGCAGGTGCCTTTTACTCTAAAAAGCATCTCTTGCTCTTCACATTCAGAAATGCAAGCAGAATCCTTTTCTGGTCCTGCACGGGTGCAGTAGTTGTCCATCCTTTTCTAATCCACAGTAGAGGTCTCCTTCCAGTATTCCCAAGTGTCTAAAGAAAGCATCATTATTCCAGCCTATCCCCACCAGATGATGTATGTTGCAAGTCTTTTTGGCCTTCTTCCTCTAGTCCAGCAGCATCCTGTCTAAAAGGGGCTCTGTTGAGCACCAGGCTGATGTCTCTCAGTCAATGGCAGTGTCACCCATATCTGGCAGGAGTTATTCCCCACTCCTCAGGCCCCTTAACAAAACACAAGGGATAAAATTTGCCGTAATGTTGTCAAGTAAGAACCCTGGAGACCTTGTAGAGAGATGGTGTCCTGTATCTCAACTGTTCTCTGTTGGCCAGGGCAGAGGATTGAACCCAGCCAGATGTGGTGGTCCTCAACAGCAACTGGGTATTGGTAGTGCTGGTGCTGGAAAGCCAGCATAGCTGCACACTGACATGGCTGTAGGTGCAAGAACAAGTGTGTCAGGATGTGATCTGGTTTGGACAAGAACATGGTGACACATGTAGTGGAGTCTGCATGTTCCTGCTCCTCTGGCAAGCAAGTGCAGAATCTCCTGTGAAGCTGGTTGTTCAGTATCAGGTCTTGATATATTATGAGAACCCCAGTCTATTTTTCCTTTTAAGTGTGTGAGCACAGGTGGACCAGTTTATCTTGGGGTGTCTCCCTTTCACCTGGAAAATGGCTAGAAGGGTCATTACCCACATTTGAGGGTAAAATGAACTGCCAAGTTGAGTGGCAGACTCTCCCTTGCAGGAAATACTCCAGACTTGGCTTGGCAGGGCACTGAATAACCTAACTTAAGGCCCTGCCACCAACAAAAGGTTAGTCCAGATGATGCTGAGTCCCTTCCAGCCTGGACTTTTCTGTGATTCAGTAGGCAAGTAAGATATCAGAATAACACACATATCAATAGTTGTGGCACCTCCCTACAGTTCTGGGCAAGCCTTTTGTCCCAGGGAGCTGATACAGGGTGGGAGAATTATCTGCTGTTTTGAGATACATTGACTTCCAAAAGACTTGGTTGTCTGCTCTGGTTTGAAGTGTTTCTAGGAGTGGAAGAGCAGCAACAGGAGGAAAAGAGACACTTTGTGCTCTACGTGCCTGCACAAGTACCAGCACAGCAACTTTCTAGTTCCCATAAGTCTTAGTTCTGTGCCAGTGTCCTTCCTCTTTCCATCCTTCTCCTTCACTCTCTGCCCCCGATTTTGAGCTGGAAAAGATCTATTTTTATGAACAGAATAATAGAGAAAAAGTGAAGTTGCAACATGCCTGAGAGTTCACTCCTTAGAAAGAAAATATGTTGTTGCCAGCTCTTTTTGCCCGTTGGGCTTCACACCCTGCCCTCAGTGCTGTCTCTCAGCACAGAGCCATCCTAGTGCAGCCTGATGTCACTGCTGTCACTGTGACATACCTGCTATGGCATCAGGATTCCTAATTTTTATCCTGCTTGAACAAAAAAAAAATCTCCTGTTGCAATTTGGTCATTATTGAAGGATTGGCCACAATAGTTAGCTTCCTTGTTTGTTTCTAAGCAAGTACTGTGTGTTCTTCTGCCTTGAGCTGTGAAAACCTCAGGTGGAATATTAACTTGGACCCACACTGGTCAAGTCTTGCTTTTTCAGCCTGCTCCCATTTTGGAGGAGAAGCTGTACTGGTGGTGGCAGAGACAAATTGAGGGACAGGGGCACTAGATCCAATGTACACCTGCCACTGAAGGACGCCAGTTTCCTTCAGAATGGTTGCACCTCCAGTCTCTGGACAGTAAATGTAGTTACCTGGATTTCCTGTTCCTGGGGAGTTGTATTGAGTGGGACCCAGGGAAACCACTTCTTTTACATGGAGTGGTGTGAGAGAGGGATGAGGAAATGTTGGTGCTTGGAGGGAGGTGACAAGCAACAGCTCGGCCACAAAGCACGAGTGGCTTTTGTAACTGAGCAGGAGCACGGTAGAGAGTGGGAGGGCAGAGGAAAGGACAGGAGAAAGGAGCCTCTCATCTCCCACATAATTGCTTGCAAGCTGAAGAATTAAACCGCGCAGAAATCTTTGCTTTTTGTTTTATATTCTTCCATCAAACAGGGTAAGCTGACGTAGCACCTGGGCTTCAAAATCTCGGTGGGATGTGAAAAAGTGGGAGTTCTTCCTCACCCCTCATTGAAAGCTTTTTCTGTTTCTGCTTTAAACTCATCATTTTTACCAACCACATGCATATACAGTTGCATGAGGTCCAGTTTGATATAATGCTGTGGATTCTTCTAGTGCCCAGCAGCTGTATCTTATTCTAGACTTCAGGACCCAGAGGGTCATAACAACCATAGAGGAATTGCCTCTGCTTTCTGTATGTGACAGAGCCCAGGTTTCAGCTCAGCTGTGAAGACTGAACTTCAGGAAAAAACCTTCACTTTCTTCAGAAGAAAGTCTTAAGAAAATACTAGGAATAGAAAGTCTAAGAAACTTTGGGAGACGATCTTAAAATTCCTCCTTCCTTTCCACTCCATGGTGCCTGAAAACAGGCCTCAGGTTTGGCAGAGGAGCTTTTCAAGGCAGGACTGAATTTTCCAGGGAGTGGCTTAAAAAATACAGGCAGAGGATGTTTACAGTAGTGCCCTTTTTGGAAGTTCCCTCCAGCCTAAGAAACAAAAAGCCATTCCACATGTAAGGGCAGGGGGGGAGGAGGGGTGCTCTGTGACTTTTCTGTGGCAAGTTAGCAAATTCTGCTCTAACCCACTAGCCTGGCTGGACTCCACCTTCCTTGTATCCCTCCTTCACCTCTAAAGTTCTAGACACTTTTTTTTTTCATCGCTCCCTCTGCTCTTATTTCTGCTGCTCTTATCCCTCAAAACAGGACCCAATAGTCAAGGCCAGGAAAAAGGATAAAGGACTTAACCTGGAGAGCTGCCTGTTAGAGGACAGCACAGTCCTGGCTCACCAGAGGAGAAACCCCACCTGCCTCTGCAAATTCAGCTGGGCACTCCAGAGGATGAGCTTTCCTCACTGCTACAGGGAGTGGGAGAAAACCTCCTGGTGGCTCAGGATGCAGCCGGGGATGCTTGGGGGCAGGGTGAGAGGAACACTGGGGCGTTGTGGTGGAGGACCACTGATAAATGGAGGCATAACTGGAGTGCCTGCTCCCCTGCCTGCTCCAGTTCTCCTTGCTGGGAAGCAGCAGGCTGCTCACTCGGGGTTAACAGAGGCTTTTTGTGGCCAGACAGAAAGCGAGAGTGTGCGGGTCTGTTACACCCTCTGATGGGGTAATTTGAAGGCAGGCAGGTTAAGACTTTTATCTACTTCTTTTCATTTTCTAATCCATTTGCAAAGCCCGTGTAAACAGAGCTGTGAAAAATGGAGCGTGGTTTGGTTCTGCTGTGAGCAAATTTCACCTCAGCTGTGTGTCTGTCTCCTGAATGTTGGCACTGCCTGAAGGAGAGGTGTCCTCAGGAAGAAAACAGGCAGTGCCACTTCCACAAATGATGCTCATCATCATCCATCCATCCATCCATCCATCCATCCATCCATCCATCCATCCTCCAGTTTTCTGCTCTTGTCACTTTGCTTTCCTGGCATGTTTTACAAACGTTTTTAATTTAAATGTAAAACACCTCTCTGGTACTTCATCAGGAGTTTTACTTCTAATTAGTAGCTCTGTTCAAAGCCAGCCAGACTTCTTACACATGCTGAAGTGAAGCCCTTGCCAGGCTGCAGCTCGTGGGACCTGAGCCCTGCCTTTGGATCAGGTTGTGCTTTGGGGAATCACCCATTTCCAGCCCCCTTGGTGCTGAGGCTTTAAGGAGAAGCAGAGAGAAGGGCATGGACCCGTTTGAGCTGCATATGAGCCACTGGCCAGGTTTTACTGGGGGCTACCAGGCCTGTCATGGTGTCTTCTCCTGACCTTGTTAGGGGCCCATCAGGACACAACTGGAGTCGTTGCCAGGCAGTCACATTAACGAATGGCTAGTGTTAATTTGCCCTTTGAAAACGAAGAAATCAATATGTTGATCCAGTCAGAAATCCCTTTATTCACAAAACAGTCAACCCCAAACCCCTCCACATAATTAAGGCTAAAGCCAAATTTTGTTTGGGTGAAATGCACAATCTGTCTGCTCCCTAAGCTGTGCTGAATGAAGTTCTCCCCTAATGGCAGAGGGAGCAGCTGTCGTGCTGTTGCTCTAATAACCATGAGACAAAATGATTACATTTCCATCAATCATTTAGCATTATCAGAATGGGTCATTTTAATAAAATGTTATCAGAGGATCAGTGCCTGGCACCTTAGAAAGGAGAGGGGGAGTGGTGGGGTCATCTCGTGACAGCCTTTGGGTGATCCCCGTGGCAGGAGATGCTGGTTTGGGTTAATCCAGCAGTTCCCCTAAATCCACCACTTTTCATGAGTGTGCCTGATACCAGGGTCTTTTGAGAGTAAAGACATTCCTGTAATCAACTCAAATGGCTTTTTGGTTTCAGCAAGTGTCCTCTGGTTCTTCCACTGTATTAAAAAAAAAAAAAAATCACCAATAATTCAGCTCAGGCAAAAATCCTCAGCTGGTTTTAAGTGGTGTGGAGGATTAAGCCCTGGTTTCAGAAGCTGTTTCAGAGCCAGAAGTTACACACCCATCAATACAGGTCTTTCCAAATGGCCTTTCTGAAGCTGTGGAGGGATTTCGTGGGAATGTTTAGATGTACATACACACTTTCCAAACCATACTTGTTGCCTGCCTGTATCTTTCAACCACTGAGTACCTTTAAAAACCTGTCCCCTTGGCCCCCTTGGTTGGATTGTTCCTCTGTTTTCCGTGTTTTATCCACTTACCCCGTCTCTTTGAAGTCATCTCCACGTTGCATCCAAGGTGTCTTTCCAGTGTCTTTCCCTCTGCAGACAGGTTTCATGGCTACAGAATGAGCTGGACCCTAATAACCCTGTTTTCAAAGCTGGGTGAACCCTGTCTGTGATGGTGTGTCATGATGGTGGTGAAATTCCAGGCTCCTTGCTGCTTCTCCTTCAGCTGTCCTTCAGGGGTGGTGGTGGATGTCAAACGCTGACAGAAGATACATCCAGCCTTCTGGTGATGCTGAGAAAGGGTGATCATGAAAAATGGAGAAGAGCTGGAGGATCCTTCCACACTTCACCTGGAAATATGTTTAACAAATAACCAGTGCACTAGGTTTCTGCAAACCAGACTTGGCCCTTGTTTTTCTTTGGAGAGAGGGTTTTTTCTTTCCTGCTTGGGAGCAGCTGTGACAACCAAGCAGCTCACTCCAACCTTGGCAAGTGAGAAGCATTTTCAGGCAGGGTCACGGTGCACCTCATTCCTTCCTAAAAGTTTGAAGCAAACAGATCAAAATTGCTTGTCAGCATAAGCTGTTGTTGGGTTGGGAGGTTTGCTCGGTTGCCTTTTGTGTGGTTGTGGTTTGGTTTTTTCCCCTATGTGCCACAGTCTCACTGTCTTTTCTTCTTTTTCTTCTTCCTCTCCAGGCCCTCAAACTGACATGAGATGTAGAGAGAACCCTTTGCCAAATCTGCTGTCAGCAAGTGGACAGTGATACTGTTTACAGCTTACAACCTTTGTGAACCCTGCATTATTTTCCTAACGAAGCAGACTGTTAACAGGCCCCTTCTTGGAGTGAAGATCCTCCTTTTCTTTTGTTTTTTTCCTCTTTTGTTTCGTTTTGTTGTGTTTTTTTGGTGGGAATTGAACTCATTCTGAAGTATGCAAAACCTTCCTATTCTGGGATGGCCAAGCACCTGCCGTGGAGACAATGTTCAGCACCATCCTGTTGAGAACACACTGTGTAGCCTTTGCAGTAGTTACTTGTCGATGAGCATGTGGTGTTTCGATAGATTCATGGTTTATGGGATGTTTTTAAGTTGGCTTTTCTTCTTTGGAGGTTTTCCCCATCCGCCTTGCAACCTCCACTTTGATTTCCTTAGATTTTGACCATGTTTTGCTTCCTCTCCCTGGGGAATCTGAAGTACTGGCATGACCACAACCCAACACTGCTCAGACATCAGGGTTTTTTTTCTGAACCGGCAGCGTTTATCACACCCGCTGGGTTCCAGAGAGGGGTGATGTGTGCAGCCTGTTTGTTTGGGTTGATGTTTCTTTCTTGTTCTTTTCCTTACACTTAAGGGCACACCCCCACCTGTTTTCCACAAGCGTGCAAACCTCAGCTGCAACACGAGGGGAACTGGGGAAGTTTCCCTCTTGCCTGGTGAGGACGGACGGACGGCGGGTGCTGCTGCCCGCCCGTGCACCAAGGCAGGAGCCCATTTGCTGCCCCACCAGGGCAGATTCTCCTCCTGCCCAGGGTTAGCAAGGTTGCTGCATCAAGCTGGTGATGAGCTCCCAGCTGAGCTGCCAGGGAAGTTGAGCACAGCCACCTCGAAAGGTGTCTTTGAACAAGTGGAAACGCAGAGCTGGGCACTGGCAGGTGACTCGCAGTGGAAGCTGAGGCACAGTTTGTTGCAGGGTGTGCTGCTGCATCAGTGATCTTGTTTTGGTTTGGTTTTGGGTTTGGTTTTGGTCATACCCTTGGTTATTTTTTCCTTCTCATTATGTATAATCCGTTGTGGCAGAAGAAGCAGGAGAGGGAATGGCAGGGTGACAGTATCATACAAGTGGCTTTTCATAGGAGCATAGGTCGTGACAGGATAAAATGACACTGAAAGACAAGGCAGTTTTATATATTTTGCTTCTAAGATTTTCTTTTGTACAATGAATAATAATGATTAATAATAATAATAATGAATAAAAGGTATGGTGCTGTATAGATCCTCTCTATAATCTGGAAAGTTTGATTACTTTTTATTAGTATATCGTGGGGGGAGGGACACCAAAAAAAGAGGGGAAAACACCAGTGGTACCTAGAAACTTGGTGTGGTTCTGAACAGGACAGTGTAAACATCATTCTCCGAGGCGATCCATGAAGTGGTGGTGTTTGTTTTGGGGTTTGTTTGTTTGTTTGTTTTCCTTTGCATAAAAGCGTTATGCGTATAAATATATAAATATATTTTATTATGTACAGAAACGGATCATTATGCATGGATGTTAGGAAAAACAAAGCTAGCATTTTAACCCAAGGTCTCAGTGCATGAGTCCCCCGGCGACCCGTGTCCCACGCGACGCGGAGTGACTCCCTCTCGCCCACCGCGCACACGCACACACAAGAGCAGCCGTGGGCCCTTCCTTGCTCCTTACTTCCCAGGCCCCTGAGGTGAAATGGGTGAAGCAACAGCTCCTAGTGTGATGGAAGTTTTTTGGGTTTTGTATCGTAGCCCCCACGCTGTGAAGATGCCCCTCTTGGTTCCTCCCCGCAGTTCTGACCCTGTAGACTCTGTGCGCTCGTGCTTCTCGTAGCCCTGTAGCGTGTCCACTCTTCCAAGCAGCCAAGGGTTCATCATTTGCCTTTCTAAAGAAACTTCTCTTTTTTTCTTTTTACACCAAAGTGGTCTATTTGTCAGCGTGGGGACAAGTTGATTACATTTATTGGAGTTGGCCGGTGCTCGTTGCCCATCTCTGTCCGCAGACAGTACGTGTGGCACAGAGGTCACCTGGGCTAGAGGCCACTTTGCTAATCAGAGTCCAGTTGCAGGCACCTTTGACCAAAATTGCTGGAGAGCTGTCTCACCAGCCTCCTCGGAGCGTGTTCCATTAGCTCTCAGCTTCCCAGCACACCCCAAAATGAGAGTGTGCTGTGCTGAAGGGTTTCCCTCTGGTGCTCCTTTCCTGAGGCTCCTCTGTGGCTTCTGCCCTGTGGCTGGGCTGGTCCCCCTGCCCCACAGTTTCAGCAGAGCTCACTCAGTGGCTCCCCATGCTTTTGGGTGCAGCTTTTGGCCCATGGCATAGTTGACCCTTCTGGTAAGACCCTAGGTGCCTGCCCAAAGACCAGGTCGCTGACGGCACCAGAAAGGCCTGACTTGATGGTGTGGCCAAGGTGGCCAAAAGCCTTTTTTTAAAAAATTTTCTTGGTCCAGATGTAGTTCTTGTCAAAAGGAAGGGAAGGCCCATGAGCTTCAACCAAATGGGGGCAACTTCTGCCCCCAGCGCAGGTCAACGCAGCCTCTTGAGTTCAACGGAGCTTCTGCTCCCTCTGGTAGAAATGAGAGAGAAAAAGATGGTCCACTCTGTTCAGAAAATGGAGCCAAAACCCCCTTGATTTAGAGACAGCCCATCAGTGGCGGGGAAGCTTGGGTTGTTTGTTGGTTTTTAAAGAAAAGTATTAACAACTGCAAGGCTTCACCTGCCTCCCAGCAGTGTCAAGGCAAGCATCTCCATTGGCATGGCTGGGACCCCTTGGGCCCCTGCTTTGGAGAACATCCCAGCACTCACCAAAGAGGGCTGGACTTGGCCAAGCTCTTCAGTTTGGTTTGGTTTCTGTTGCTCATTTTTGGGGCCAAAATTTTCAATGGGAAGTGCCTGGTGTCCGGGACTCCAGCGTGGTCACAGAGGGGGGAGCTACTCTGCCCTTGTCCCTTCTCCAAGGAAGGAGAGGTGCCAGGTCCCCCCAGGCCCAGGAGAAGGTCACCATCCTCTACTCCTGCTGAGGTGCCCAGTGAGCACCCTCCTCTCCAGAGGTGCTAAATAAATCTCACTGGATTCAAAGGGCCACTTTACTTAGGTGTCAAAATACAGACTTGAATGGCTGATTCTGGGAGCCTAACTTTTGAAAATTTGGCCTTTGAGTCTTTCAACATGCCTAGAAGTTTTTCCTTCTGAAACTGTGTAAAACAGAGGTCCAGAAGAACTATGTAGTTACCATTTAAACACTTGGTCTAAAGAAAAGGTCTGAAAAGGTGACATTTGTGCAGTTCTTAATCACAGGTTTGGGGCTCGATTTGATAATTTTGTAAAAAAAAAAACCAAACACCTTCTCTTGAGAATAATCAGACAGTTGATCGCTGCTTAACTGCAGAAATTTTTGTACCACCGCTTCAGAAAATTACCTTTTAGGTCATGATTTCTCTAAAATGATGTCATTGCTTGGCAATCAATGTCCTGTAGTTGCTTCTAGCAGATGATAACACCTTAGGAACTGCCAACAGAGGCAAAGGGGGACCAGACGCATTTCGCTACTACGGGTTGGGAAAAAAAAACAACAAATGGATTGTACATTTGGCTTCACAAGTTCAACTTTTTGTTTTAAAAGGAAAAAAAAAAAAAAGTTGCATGATTGGAGAAAACAATAAATAATGTATACAGTATCTGTAAAACTGTTTTATCTGTTTTTGTTTCAAGCCATGTGAATTGGAAGAACATGAAATCCGCAGCCTTATCGTGCATGGCTGACTTTACACACTGAAGAGCTGAACAGTTTCTACTTTTCATTTGGGCTACCTTGTACTTTTGTTTGAAAGCAGACACTCTCATGTTGCAGTCTTGCTGAGGATTTTCTATTTAAAAAAAACAAAACAACAACAACAACAAAAAAAAAACCCAAAACACAAAACAAAAGGAAAAAAAATATATGTTGCCCTGGAGGAATATACTACCTTACCACGCAGAGGTTGGAAGGAAGTTTGTTTTGGAGCAAAACCTGCCCCTTTCCAAAGGCAGTCGAGATGCAGTGCTTACTCCACTTGGTGTTAGTAGATCTTGCCTTGTGTATTCCATTTTAAATTGTAATCTAGTTTGTAAAAGAGATGGTGACGCATGTAAATAAAGCCTAATGGATCTCTACATTGCACCTTGGCCTTGGCTCTCGTTGATTGTCTTGTGGACAGACATCTAAAGGTGGGACCTAGAGAAGGGATGACATCTGAGCAGCTGGGGAGGGGGTTTGGGGCTGGGGAGGGGGTCTGAGCCTGCATCTGCTACAGTCTGTAAACCTGCATTTTCATGGGCCTCTGCACTTCAACCCTACAGCCAAGCCAGCAGAGTTTTGGTGGCCAAATAAAGCCCAAGAGGATCATTTTGATTGCTGCTAAAAATCACAAAGATAACTTGATTTTGGGGGAAAGGGAGGTTGTCCCTTTGGATGGCAGTTGGGGTTGGGAGAATTGGAGCTGTTCAGCCTGGAGAAGAGAAGGCTCCAAGGAGACCTTAGAGCACCTTCCAGGGCCTGAAGGGGCTCCAGGAAAGCTGGGGAGGGGCTTGGGACAAGGGCAGGGAGGGAGAGGACAAGGAGGGATGGATGAAAACTGGAGGAGGGGAGACTGAGGTGAGACATGAGGAGGAAATTCTGGAGTGTGAGGGTGGTGAGACCCTGGCCCAGGTTGCCCAGGGAAGCTGTGGCTGCCCCATCCCTGGCAGTGTTGAAGGGCAGGTTGGATGGGGCTTGGAGCAGCCTGGGCTGGTGGGAGGTGTCCCTGCCCATGCAGGGGGTTGGAACTGGATGGTCTTGAAGGTCCCTTCCAACCCATCCTATGATTCTGTGATTCTATGGTGGCTGCACCCTGCTGCTGCAGCCCAGCTCGCCCCTCCTGGGAGACAACCAGCCCAGCTGCAAATCAGTCAGGAGAAGAGCTATACCCCCTGTGGGCTTGGCTGGATTTCAAACTGTCTTTGAAAAATGCCTGGAGTGCTTGAAACCACGCGCTGGGGATTTGGGATAAGAAATCCAGGATCCTGACTCAGCAGCAAGTTATACCGAGGGCTCAGGCCAAGGCACAGGGGAGCCTGCTGAGAAATGGGAGGCATGTCAGCAAAAAACTCTTCTCCCACCCTGCCGTGAAGCCACACGGTTTTCTGGAGCTGTTTTTCAAGAGCAAATGCTGTCTTCAAGGGGAGACTTCATGCCCAGCAGGGAGGGGTTTCCCAAAACTCCATCAGGGATGACCTCCATGTTGTCTTCACAGCCCATGGGAGCATTGCTCTGAAGGACTGCAGTGTGAAGAGCAGCTTGGGGACAGCCCTGTTCAACACAGCCACAGCTCTCCAGGCTTTCTCCTACCTGGAGACAGCCTGAAATCTTAGAAGATCCAGTCAGAAAATGGCCTCTGGCCAGGATGAACTGTGGGAGCATGCTTGTCCTGCAGCAATTCCTGCTTCTCCTCAGAAAACACAGCTGCTCTGCTTGGTTTTTTCTGAAGGCTCCTCCAGCAATGCCCTGGCAGGGAAGGACCTATGTCCTCCACCTCACTGGCGTTGTCCTACTGGTATTTTGGAGAAACGATGCAGGTGTTTGGCCCGGGGAGGTGCCAGGTGGAAGTGCCTGAGCCTGGACCTGAATTTCAGTAGAGGCAGCAGCAGCGATGATGAGCCCATCAAACCCTGCGTGTGAGTTTTGTGCTGAACCTCCTTGGTCGTGTTTTGCAATCCCTTGGCTGTGACCTCCAGTTCACCCAGCCTTGGGATGGATCGTTCTTATCTTTCAGAGTACTTTCAAAATACATCCAAACATTTCAAACTTCTCCGAGTTGTCCCAGAAGACAAAAGGCGTTTTGAGCTGCTGCCGAGACTGGTGAGGCAACCCAGAGCTATTCTGGGAGCTCCTCACCACATGTGCTGAGTTGCAAGTTTGACCAGACCAGGGAAAACAGTGTTTTACAGCTCTTGTTTGGCTACCACTGCCAAGGAAGTTCAGGGTGCTTTCAAGAAGGTTGAGATAAGGAGATCTTGGGAGGCTACCTCTTCTTCTGGTGGAGTCATCGCGACTGGGATCTCCCTGTTCAAAAGGAGGACTTCTTGGGTGAAGCAGAGCCCAAGCCAGATGGAGCAGATAAGATCCTTGCTGGCACAGGGATTCATCCCACTGCCAGCGACTCCTGCAGCCTCTCATCCTGCCCTGCCTGCCCGACCCAGCCCTCTGAGTGTTTTTCTTTCCCACTGGCTCTGCCTGAGGAATTTTTTTTTAAAGGAAATTACTTGTATCGTGTCAGCGTGAAACAGAAAAATCCCATGGGAGCAACGACCCCAAAAAATGAAGCTTAATTTTATTTTTTTATTTTACCGTATCAATCCAGAGCAAACTTAGGAATTGTCAGGCAAAAGCCAGAAACCCCACTTTGGGTTTTAGTTTGGGGGTTTTTTTTTATCGTCTCGCTGGGATTTTTGTTTCATACTAATGACACCAGCAGTTTTGCCTGTGCCACAACATTTGCTTATTGAATAAAGTGTCTCCTGCTTTGATTGTTTGGTGCTTTGATGACCATCCCAAGGAATGTATTTAATTTGCAGCAAACGAAATAAAATGTCTCGATTCAGGAGGAACAACTGGCCTAAGTGGGGGAAACTGTTGCAACAGGTATGATATCCTGTGAATGATGGGGGGGAACAGCAAAAATATGGGAAGTCTCATGCAAATCTTTTCAACTTCCAAGTCATATATGATCCTCATCAGGATTGAGAGTTGGGGTGTTCAGCCTGGAGAAGAGAAGGCTCCAGGGAGACCTTAGAGCACCTTCCAGTGCCTGAAGGGGCTCCAGGAAAGCTGGGGAGGGGCTTGGGACAAGGGCAGGGAGGGAGAGGACAAGGGGGAATGGATGAAAACTGGAGGAGGGGAGATTGAGGTGAGACATGAGGAGGGAATTCTGGAGTGTGAGGGTGGTGAGAGCCAACCATAGAGTCACAGAGCCATTCAGGTTGGAAAAGCCCCTTGGGATCACCCAGTCCAACCATCATCCCTACTCTGCAAACTTCTCCCCTAAACCACGTCCACCAACACCACATCCAAACCACCCTTCAACACACCCAGGGATGGTGACTCCACCACCTCCCTGGGCAGCCCATTCCAGTGTCTGACCACTCTTTCTTGAATAAATGTTCCTAATGTCCAGTCTAAACCTCCCCTGGTGCAGTTTGAAGCTCTTCCCTCTTGTTCTGTCAACAAGAACTGTCAACCACCTACAGGGCTGGCTGTGGTGCCCGCCCTCCAGCAGTGCTGGCACTTGTGACCTGTAATACTGGGCTGTAATCTGCAGAATAAAATGCACAAGCTCTTGATTCTCTGCATTTCGGCAAGACAAGAATTCTCCAAACTTTTCCTCCTGGAGGTTAACAGAATTTGAACATTTTATGCTGATCCCCTCATCCATAAGCTAACCACTCTAATTGTCAGTCCACTGTAGACACATGTTCAGCATTTCAAGACTCACTTAAAGGTCAAATTTATCATACAGGCAGATTGGATGAGCTCACAGTTGAGAAAAGACCATCTAAAAGTGACTTGTCTAACATATCTGGGAGCCCACACACAGTTCTTGCTGGTCTTGCCTTGCTTCAGGCACCATCTGTGTGCCAAGAGCCTCAGGACAAAGCAGGGTGAGAAATGCTACAGGTGGGTTGAATCTGGTACCTGGAACAGAAGATAATGACAAGAGTCTGAAGAGAGGAAATGTATTCAGAAAAGAAAAGAGCAGAGTTTCACTCTTCTGATCCCTCTCACCTGAAATCTTAATTAGGCCCAACTGCTGAAGCACCTCGTTTGTATTTAAGCAGTTCACTCCCAAATCTTGTGCATCTAAGCAGGGGTCTGTGCCACATCAGAGAGAAGGTGCAGACCCTTGCACACCTCTGTGTGCAGCACGGGCACTAACAGCACCCAAATCAAGCCCTGGGGACCCTGGGACCCTGCGTGGGATAGTCCTGAGTGAAGGATGTTGGCCTTTATCCCCCACATGGGGCAGGGGCTGAGCCTCCTCAGCAAGCACAGCACCTGCTTGGCTTCTTCACACAACTTTGGTGCCTGGAACTCAAAAGGATGATAAAGCTGCAGTCGTGGCTGGACGTGTGAACTGAGCAGGGGAGGTGGGATGAGTGTCATGAGTGGCATGCCCTCTGCTCTCTTTGGTGGGGCATTACGGGGTGCAGATTCTTCTGATGGGAAATGGTCATCAGCTAAATGCCCCTTTCCCCTGGGGATTTCTCTGGTTATCCCACAGGCTTTTTGGCCAAGGATCAGTTTTTTTAGCCTCTCCCTTCCTCCTCCTGGCAAGAACCACGGGTGCTACCCACAGAAGAGGAATTTGGAGGCAGAAATCAGATCTCCACCAGGCACTTCAACAACTCTCAGCTCCTGCACATGTGTTTCCAAAGCAGGACCTCCATGCTATCTCCCCTCCCAGCTGTCCCATCCTCCTCCTCTGAGCCTAATCTGATGCCAGGCTGGTCCCCCAGTCCCCACACCACCTGCTCCACCCAGCCTTGGCTGGAAACTCTCAGCTGTGGTGCCCTGGAACCCCAAAAGCTGGCAGCAGCCTCTGCTTGCTGGGGTGTCAGCCAGCAGCTGGAGGACAACCTGAGCAAGGATCTTGCTGTCTCTGTTCAGTGGCTGGGGCAAAGCAAAGCACCCAGACCAGACCTGCTCTCTGTTTCTCCCCTCCACTCTCCCAGGAGAAGACAGACTTCAAGGCTGGAAGTTAAAGCTAGAACAGGTTTGCTACAACTGGGAAGGGATAGGAACGTGTGGGATAATCATAAAAAATATACAAATATATACAAAACCTGGTTTCAATGGCCAAGTGTCTGAAAGTCCCTCCTGGCAGAACCAGCTTGGGAAAAGGGGCCAGGGCTCTTCCCAGCAACTGATGGAGCTGGATCCTGTAGACATGGTGAGCTGAGGACCAAGAGCAGGAGCCCCTCTCCAAGATGTCACCCTGGCGAGCAAAGGGAGGCAGGAAGGAGAAAGGGCCAGAATTTTCTGCCCTCCTGGCTTTTTTAGGGTATGGCAGGAGATGGGAGGGAATACTGACCCCTGGGTCCCTCAGGGTCCCAACCAACATCCTCTCTCCAAGTCCTTGTGCTGATACCACAGAATTATCCTGTCACCCTTCAAACTGTGCCACTCGTGCAGAACAAGGGGTGCCACCATGGAGGACCTGGGAGGAGAAATCAAGCAAGTGAAATTCAGTGGCTGAAGGCACAGGGCACCGTGCTGAGGGAGGAGAGACCAGCTGCATGTGAGCCAAGTGGGGCTCCAACAGCAGCACTGGAAGAAGAGGTGCTGTGGGCAGCAGTGAGCTAGAAACTGTCCAAGCTCCTGCTCCTGGGGCACTGGGACAGTCCTGGATGCTGGAGCCAGCCTGAAGAAGGGCAAGAATGATGAGCAGAGCCAGCAAGAATGGAGATCTATGGGAGGAAGCTGATTTTACCTGTTAGAACAGATTGAGAGGGGACACAAACTAACATGAAGGTTACTGAAAAAATCCCTTCCTGCCCACTGAAGAGAGGGCACAGCTGTGCTTCATCTGTAGGTTGTGTTCTCTTAGCTACCAGGGGTCTGCACCAGCACAGAGGGTAATTAACACATTTCCTACAGGTGTGGATTTTTCTTCTTTAAGGGAGCAAATTTGGGAGCAAAATCTTTGCCTGGATTTTCCTTGACCCTGTCTCAGAGCAGGAGGATGATCTCCTGAGGTGCCTTCCAACCTCTTGCTGCCATGACTTGCCTTAGAGAGTTAAAACAGCTTCCAAAACGAAACAAAGCACAGAGGCTTCTGCCCTTCCTACCTGAGGCACAGGTCTCTATGTACAGTAGCAAATGGTTATCCTTTCCCCTGGGTTGAGTGTAACAGGTATTGGGCAAGGTCCTGATGTGTTGATGTGTGAGCCAGGGTGTGCCCCAGAGCCCAGAGAGGTGTTGGATGTAGCACAGCTGCCTGCTGCAAGTCTGGTGTTTGGATTCCTTCTGCTCTCTAGCATCTCCCTTTGCCCCTGGAGAAGCTACATGTTGTCCCAGTTTGTTCTCCAGGCACATCTCACTGAAAAGAGAACTTGCTCTCTCTCCTGTTCCTGGTGAGACTTGAAGCTCTGAGAAGATGCTCTGCCCTGCAGGTTTCCTTTTCCTTTCCCATTTCCTTTTCCTGCAGGCTTCCTGGATGAAAACCAGTGCAGAAAGTGCTCTTCTAGGGGGGCACCACATGCTCCAGCATCTGTCAACCCCTCTCATGACTGGATGCCTGCAAATCTGAAGGGCCAGAAGTATAAATACAGGTGAAAAGGCAGATGTTCCTGCAGCAGGTCAGGTCTGTTTCAGAGTTTCCCCCTAGCAGGGAGGACAGGCTGGATCAGAAGAAGATGGAAAAAAAGCTAAGTCCCACCAACTGTGAGCAGCAGGGCTGGCATGGGCAGGGCAAGGAGGGGCAGCTTTGGGTGAGCACTTGCTTGTGAGAAAATCCAGGCCCTGAAGAAAAACATGGCCTGAAGCTGTTCCTGATGTCCCCATTGCTGCTGCTGGGCCACCAAGGCTGGTGGCTGAGAAGAGATCCCTCTGGGTCAGGAGGAGCCAGACAGCCAGTCCCAGGAATCATGGACAAAGCTCAGGCACCCAAGCCAGGGCTGGATGGGCTGTGCCAAAGGACAGCAAGGATGCTCATGGTAGGATCAGTCTCCCCCCCCTTCTGGCAAAGAGTGGCTGCTGTCTCCTTGCCCTGCAGTGGGACCAGCAGTAACCCTCTCAACAGAGTCCCAGCATGGCCAGTAACTTGCCCCAGACTTGGGCTCCCAGACAGAGAGAACAAACCACTGCTTGTCCCTGTTTACATTAGCTGCTGATTTTATGGTTCATTTCACAATCTGATTTTCTTCTCCCATTGCCAGGAACTGATTTCTGGTGCTGCAGATGCTATCTGCCTGCCCAGGAAAAAAACCTGCCAGGGGTCTCTCCTTGCTGTTGTTGCTCTTTTGTCTACAGCTGCCCTAACCCACGAGTTGAACTAGAGCAGTTTCTTCCCAGCAGTGATCAATGAGTCTCTTGCTCCCTTGGGCTCACCTTGGTGTTCAGAGGGGTGGGCAACCTGAGGTCTCTGAAGAAAACAAGAGCAAACAAGCCTGGTGCAAAGGGCTGCCCTGAGCTGATTTCACCCCAAAAGGTGCTGAGGACTCTGGGCACACTGTGGGGCCACCAACCCTGTGCCCCATCCCACGTGCACCCCTGATGGTGAGGTCCCTGCCTGGTCCCTGCCTGCCCTACATCATAAGGGACTGGCAGGGGCTGCTGGGATTACCAGGGATTACTTGCTCCATGGTACATTGACATTTTGATTTTCATGCCATTGTGTCTTAGCAGCACTTTGGAGAGGTGGTTTCACTTCACTCGTTTAATCAAGGCCCCCCCCTTCAGCTGAACTTGCAAAAAAGATGCACCACGTTTCACTGGGAAAACAAGAGCTCTGATCTGAAGATCAGGTGGGAAAGCCCTGAGTAAAGCTTGGCCTTCCTTGCTGGCTGCATCCTTTGGAGAAGGAGAAGGATTCACCATTTCCTCCTACAGAGCCAGGTGCTCCTCATGAATAACTGGACCCAACCTAAGAGCAGAAGGAAGTGTATTTAAAAAAATAAGGGTGTGGTGATGACACTATCACACTTTTCATGTGTTGAGTAACCTGTGACATGTGTGGCTCCTAAAGAGCCTGTTCCTCTGTCACTCTTTGGAAACAACAATAAAATCCTAATAAGTTGGCTGCCTAGAGGGATTTGTACCTTTTCCCCAGGAAAGTTGCATTTACCACAAGCAAATGTCTGTTTTTGAGGGCTGAATGCTCATGTGACAGACACAGTGGCTTCTATACATCCAAGCCCAAAGTTTCAAAACAAGCTTTCTTTCCCAGTTTGCTTTTTCACCACTAATTGCCCTGACAATGCACCTGTGAGCAGATGGCAAGAAACTGAAGAGTTTCACACAGAGGGCACCCAGAACTCCTGGTTACCTAAATGGATATCTAAAGAAGTGTCTCCCCAGAAACTTGTTTAGCAATTTACACCTTATACTAGAATCCCAGACTGGTTTGGGTTGGAAGGGACCTTCAAGATCATCCAGTTCCAACCCCCTGCATGGGCAGGGACACCTCCCACCAGCCCAGGTTGCTCCAAGCCCCATCCAACCTGCCCTTCAACACTGCCGGGGATGGGGCAGCCACAGCTTCCCTGGGCAACCTGGGCCAGGCTCTCACCACCCTCACACTCCAGAATTTCCTCCTCATGTCTCACCTCAATCTCCCCTCTTCCAGTTTACAACTAAGTGGTGGGGTTGATGTTAAGAAATTGCCTTCATTTTCAACTCGATGCAAACTAGAGTGTAGAAGAAGGAAACTGGCAATACATGTTTCTTGAGCTCTAGTTTACTGCTCCAAATTTAGCCCTTTCCTTAGAACTTTAAGAACACTGGAAGTGTTCCTACAGAAAGTCTATGTACTTTAATTTACCAGGGGAATGATTCTTTCTTAACTGCAAGAAATCTGCAGGAGAACGATGTTGGAAAGAGAGACATTAAGTGGTCAGGGAAGTGTGAGCTCTTGTGCACATGGAGCTTGAATATGTAGAAGGAAGATCTTCTACATTTCACTGTTTTCTACGTCAAGAACATCTCCAAACAGTACATTAAATAATGCAGCACTCTAAGTATAAAAATTGACCCTAGATAAGCAATAATGCCCGATAAACCCCAATAAAACCTCCCACTTGCACCAGTGAAATCAGGGGAGAGTTTGGGGGTTTCTTTTCCTCTCCTTGAAACCTGACATTTTAGGGAAGGCAGCAGGGCTGGCACTGCTTGGCAGCCTGGCCTGGAGACATTCCTAAAAGCTTGTAATCAAGTCAAAGGTAGAACTGAAAAGCTGAGAGGTTGCAGCACCAGCAGGGGGGAGGACAGTTTCTGCAGGGTGATCAGGAGGTGCATTTCGTAAGAGAAAAAAAAAAAACCTTCTCCCTGGATAATTTTTCCCAGCTTAGCAACCATGCCTTGCAGTTTCTGCCTTGCAGCAGAGAAGTTAACATGCAGAGATTTTGTTTCCCTACCTGATCTGCTCACCCTGCGAGGGGGCCATGAAGCCTCAGGGGAAAAACCTGGCCCCTGGGGACTGCTGTTGAGACCTCCCTGCCCACTTCTTGTCCCCCACAGGCTGTGGCTGATGGGGCTACAGAAGAGGGGTGGCTGCTGAGGGTGGGTCAACTGACTGAACAGCAGTGGGACTCGCCTGGGCTGGAGTCCCCTGGGTGTGGATGAGTGGTGGGACCTCCTAGGACTTTGTCCTGAGCTCAGCTGGGCACCCTGACATGGCAGAGGTTCTGAGGGTACTCTGGCATTACTGAGATGCCCACAGTGCCCTGGCTTTGCCAAGGGTGCCCCCCCCCCCCCCCGAACCACCTGTAACCCCTGGCACTTGGTGCAAACCCTGCCCGAGAGGCATTTGCAGAACACAAGGCTTCCTCCTCACAAGCCTGCCTTCATCTGGAGCAAAAGTGGAGAGGTCATCCCTCTCACCTCCTGCCAGCCTTGCCCAACCTGGCTGAACTCAAAAGCCCAAGGGAAAAGATTTCACTGGTGTTCTGCAATATCCATCCTCTGCCTCTTTTTGCCAGCTCTGTTTCTCAGGCTGTTGGCTGAGATCAAGTGTGGGATCTAACAGATACTCTATTTCTTGGGATACAAACAGTTTTGAGAACACTTGTTTACATGATCTAGCAATTTCTTGGGAACGAAGGAGAGCAACTGAAAATAACCTGAGGAAAGCAGTTAGTAAAGGGGTTGTCAATACATGCAATGAAGACAGAAAAAAGGCAAACATGATTCTTCTAAAAAGAATGGAGATGTAGTTGCTGGGGTCTGAGTTTCTCTTTTTTGGAAGTCAGATTCAGTGCCCAGTGAGGATGTCCATCTCCCTGATCCTGGACAGTTTGACTCCTGCTCCTTGCTGAAGGCTCTGTAGATTTGGGTGTCTGCAGTTACTTTCTACAAAAATTCTGGCAGTTTGTGAGGAATGTCTTGCCAGCACTTTATTCCACCACATCTCCTGAGAATACAGTGTAGGATTAAGGCAAAACTAAGATATCTCCTCGGAGCAGTTCGTACTCAGCAGCGTGGTGTGTGTGGTATTTACCCTGGTAAACCTTCTCCCAGAACTATGTGCTCCACTTTGGGCAGGAGCACAGGGCTGTCCCAGCCTGGCTGTAGGAAGGGCTCTGCAACCCCAGGCACAAATCCTGGCTCGGGGGAGAATGGCTGGAGAGCAGCCCTGAGGAGAAGGACCTGGGGGTGGAAGAAGATGAGAAGCTGGACATGAGCCCCCAGTGAGAGCTGGAGCCCAGAGGGGCAATTGTGTCCTGGGCTGCAGCAATAGAAGTGTGGGCAGCAGGGCCAGGGAGGGGATTGTCCCCTCTGCTCTGCTCTGGTGAGACCTCACCTGGAGAGCTGTGGCCAGTTCTAGTGCCCTCAGCACAAGAAAGATCTAGACCTGTTGGAGAGGGTCCAAAGGAGGCCACAGAGATGATCCTTGGGCTGGAGCAGCTCTGCTCTGGAGACAGGCTGGGAGAGTTGGGGTGTTCAGCCTGGAGAAGAGAAGGCTCCAGGGAGACCTTAGAGCACCTTCCAGTGCCTGAAGGGGCTCCAGGAAAGCTGGGGAGGGGCTTGGGACAAGGGCAGGGAGGGAGAGGACAAGGGGGAATGGATGAAAACTGGAGGAGGGGAGATTGAGGTGAGACATGAGGGAGAAAATCTAGATGTAATGGAACAAGCTGCTGCCATCAAAAAGAGCTCCTGCTCTTTATTCAGGGTCCAGAAATGGCCTGTGATACAGGGAAGGGATGGATCAGAGATCTGTGCAGAGCTTCTTCTCTTGCTGATGGCAGGAGACTCCATCAGTAGGGCTGCTGAGAGTTGAAAAGGGCTGCAGCAGTGAGAGAAGCCAACTGATATGATAAGGCCTGCATTTTTGTGTCACCTTTCAAGGCACTTAATAGCATCGGGTAGGTGTGGGGGGTGAACAGGAGCTAAAGTTGGGTTAAAAGATGTCCTTTATGTTAAAGGAACCTACTCAAACTCACTTCCTGTAGGTTAAATGTGAAAGTGGGATGACTTGGTTCTGATGCAGCTCTGACTGCATGAATTATGTTCACAGGCAGGAAAAGTGCAACTTCCCATCAAAATTCTGCCTCTGCAGCCTTTTGGGTTCGGGGGTGGTGTTTGATGACCACACCCCCACAGGACTGTGCTGGAGACCCTTCCCAAATCAGAGCATCAGTTTTAAGAATCTGCAGGAGGCTCCTGCCTTGCTGCTCATCCAGGGACAGGGGTGCCAAACGTGCTTTTGTTCTGGATGATTTGAATAACTTTTTATTGAGCCCATGGAAGGCTATTGAACCAACCCAGACACCTTTTTAGTGTTTGAAAGACCCGTAGTGGTTTTTATCCAGTCCCTCCCCTTCCTCTCAGAGCACAGAAAGCCTGCAATTTGCAGCTTTGAAGGCTGGCAGCTCTCACCAACAGCCAGGACTTGTTGGGGTGCAGAGTAGAGGAGCTGAACTGCACTTGGACCAGAATGAAACCAGTGCACTCAAAGCCCTGGGGCTGGGACCTCCCCTTATTTCTGGATGGGCACACTCAGAGGCCAGGATTTGGCCTTGGAGCAGGTGTAGCCCATCAGTCAGGTTGTAATCAGCTGCTCCTCTGCTGTGGGGAACAAACACCCAGTGAACTTACACAGCCCCGTGTCCTCTGCTGGCATCCCTGACCCCTCTGGTGACACCTCCCTGTGCAAACCAGGGTGAGTAATGTTTGCATGAAAACTCACAGGAACTGGGTGATCACAGAGATCCTCATGTCCTGCTATGCTTGACCAAAACCAGCCAAAGGTTTCAAGAGCTTCTGTAGGTGGAGCACCTGACCTTATATGACTTGTGTCTGCAGAAAACCAAGCTTGAACAAACCCTGAGCTGACCTGAATGCCTTTACAGAGGATGAAATTTCTTATCTCCTGTTCTCTGGAGCTTTTTAGAGGGGGTCTGGGTATTCCTCTGGCCTTTTTCAAGCCTTACCTGAAGCACTTGAGGATGCTTTTGCAAGCTGTTGTTTCTCACCAAGAAGCTGTGGGAGCACGAGCACGTGGCAGCATCGAGGGGAAGAGCAGAAGAGCACACAAAGGGCATTGCTGGGAGGAAAGGTAAAGGTATCATGGGTGAGCTCTGGTCTTCTGGTTGAACCTCAGGGCCTTCCATCACAGCGCAGTGACTTCTTCCTAAAATTCTGCTGCAGTGAAGCAGCTCCCTCCTGTAGGACTCCCCACCCTGCTCTGTTGTAGCTGGAGTTCCACGAAGATTTGGTGTCCCGGTGGGTGCTTCAGGGTGTCAGGTGTGTCTCTGGAAGGGCTCTCCCTCCTGCAGCTGGGGGAGTTAGCTGATTTTGGCAGCCCTGCAGTGTGGAGAGAGGGGACTTTTCCCTCCTTGCAGGGCTGATCCTGGGGCTCTCTGCAGCACCAGGGCTAGCAGCTTTTTGGCTTGGCTCACCAGGGTCGTTAATGTCGTCAAAGGTCATAAAACTGCTGCACACCTTCCCAGTATCAGTTGACTTTGAACTTCAGAGTTCTTTGCACTTCAGCACTTCCCAGAGACCCTCGGTGTGGGCAGGGAGAGCTGGGCATGAGCTCACCTGGGCAGCAGGGCACAGCTGAGCCACTGCTTCAGGGCAGCTTTTTGCTCGTTGACTCCAAGATCAGGTTCTCCAGGTGACTCCACCATATCATAGAATCATAGAATCATAGAATCATAGAATCATAGAATCCTAGGGGCTGGAAGGGACCTCGAAAGATCATCTAGTCCAACCCCCCCTGCCAGAGCAGGGTCACCTAGAGTACATCACACAGGAAGGCATCCAGGTGGGTTTTGAATGTCTCCAGAGAAGGAGACTCCACAACCTCTCTGGGCAGCCTGTCCCAGGGCTCTGTCACTCTTACAGTAAAAAAATTTTTTCGGATATTCACCTTGAACCTCCTGTGCTCCAATTTCCACCCATTACCCCTTGTCCTATCACTAGTCATCACTGAGAAGAGCCTAACTCCATCTCCCTGACACTCACCCCTTACGTATTTGTAAACATTGATGAGGTCACCCCTCAGCCTCCTCTTCTCCAAGCTAAAGAGACCCAGCTCCCTCAACCTTTCCTCATCAGGGAGATGTTCCACTCCCTTAATCATCTTTGTGGCTCTGTGCTGGGCTCTTTCCAGCAGTTCCCTGTCCTTCTGGAACTGAGGGGCCCAGAACTGGACACAATACTCCAGATGCAGCCTCACCAATGCAGAATAGAGGGGGCACACGTGACAGTTCATCTTCCACCCCGCCCCCCCGTCCTTGTTGTGACTGAGCTTGAAAAATCAGTTCCTCTGACAGCTCTTTCAAGTTCTGCTGAAGTGAAGTTTTCTTTCCAGACACATGGAGTCCTGGGCTAAGACTAAACTCCACGATTCAGTCCTTTGACTTGCAGCCACTTCTCTCCCTCCGCACCAGGCTGAGGTGACCCAAGGTAGAGACCACTGCCTTCAAAGAAGCAGTAAAAAGTCCTCCTAAGGAGGTCTGAGCTACCCATGGGCTTAAAAGCCCTTTGGGAATGTAATTTATGGTTCTTGATTAGGGGAGGGGGATACCAGGTGGATGTGTCCTGTGCAATTTGATCTGCTCAAGGTGCATGTCTCTTTCTATGATCCCTCACCCAGACTTGTGTTCTAGTATTACAACTGAAGACATGTATTTAATTGTTGTGGTGCCTATAAGAAGCTACAGGCTCCTCTGAAACTGTGAAGTGTTTCACAAGGTATGAAAAGGTGATTTGCATTGAGAATCAATATGCTAATTATTGTGTCAGCACTCACTGTTTTGGTGTTCCTTGGCTTCTTGTCCCAGGGTATCCAGCCACATGCCTTGGATCTGTGACACTCACAGGGCTTGTTAAAAGAGATGTAAATGGAATGATAGAATCATAGAATGGTTTGGGTTGGAAGGGACCTTCAAGATCATCCAGTTCCAAACCCCTGCATGGGCAGGGACACCTCCCACCAGCCCAGGTTGCTCCAAGCCCCATCCAACCTGCCCTTCAACACTGCCAGGGATGGGGCAGCCACAGCTTCCCTGGGCAACCTGGGCCAGGCTCTCACCACCCTCACACTCCAGAATTTCCTCCTCATGTCTCACCTCAATCTCCCCTCCTCTGGTTTTCATCCATCCCCCCTTGTCCTCTCCCTCCCTGCCCTTGTCCCAAGCCCCTCCCCAGCTTTCCTGGAGCCCCTTCAGGCACTGGAAGGTGCTCTAAGGTCTCCCTGGAGCCTTCTCTTCTCCAGGCTGAACACCCCAACTCTCCCAGCCTGTCTCCAGAGCAGAGCTGCTCCAGCCCAAGGATCATCTTCGTGACCCACCTCAAAGATGATGAAGATTGACAGTTTGTACTGTCTTATCCAGTCTAGCTTCATTCTGTCAGGAAACATAAATCAGATTAAGAAATCAGGGAGCTTTTGTCTAGCTGGTAAGTTAAATAAATATTGATGAAAATGAAATGATGGTTAAACAGATGAGTCAAAATAACTACCATAGCAATCCGTATGGTTTATATCATGTCAAGTGGTGTTGGAATACAAGTGTCAAATATGGGCCCAAAGATGTTCTCCTTCTTCATTGTATTTATTTGAAAGATGGTTGTGCCCTGAGTCAGGGACCAGGAATAGCCTGGCCTCTTGGCTTCTTCTGCAGCCTGACAGCTCTTTGGGACACCAGGGTGATGCACATAGGGGAAGTGTGAGAAGCAGGAGGACAGTGTGGCTTTTAATGCCATGGCTCCCTGCATGGAAGGGTATAAACACAGGACACGTGCTGTGTGACACTGGAAGGGACTACTTGGCTGGAGTTTCTGCCATGTAATCCTCTGTGACGGGGCTGGAAGCCATCCAGAAGATCAGCTGAAGATGTCCTGTGAGCTTGGAGAAAGCAACCAGAAAACACTGGCTGTCTCTGCTAGACCTGTTAGCTCTTAATGGCTCTGAGATAACTAATGACTAAGCTGCACAGGAAGAATTCAAATGCAAACTTGGATTGTGCTTCCAGTCTTTTTTTAAGTGCTTGCTGGAGGGGCTGTGGGTACTGCGAGGCATGAGGAGGGAATGGTGCTGTGGGCTGGGGTAAGGAGTTGTGTGAGGAGAATGTGCCTCTTTCCTCTCCCTCAGTGTCTCCAGATACGTGAAGACACGGTGCAGGCAAAATGGATGGGTACCTGCCTGAGAGCTCCTGGCTTTCCAGCACAAAAGAGAGTGGCTGGACCTTCTGCTCTTGTGCCAGCGGCCGCTGCAAACTGCCTGGCAGGTGGAGTCACAGAATCAGAGAATCCCAGACTGGTTTGGCTTGGAAGGGACCTTCAAGACCATCCAGTCCCAACCCCCTGCATGGGCAGGGACACCTCCCACCAGCCCAGGTTGCTCCAAGCCCCATCCAACCTGCCCTTCAACACTGCCAGGGATGGGGCAGCCACAACCTCCAGAGATAACTTTCCTTCCCGTTGCTTCCCCCTCACCTGGGGAAAAGTCTTCTGGATGATCACTTTTCCAGCCAGCTGCTAACTCAGTATCACACACCCAAACCTGACCCCCCCCCCACTGGGCTCAGAGGTGCTTCCCAAATCCTGTTACTCCTCCCCACAGCAACAAAAGGGCTCTTAAACCCATCCCACACACGTCTTCCCCAGGACACGTGTCTGCTGAGGATCCCAGTCACAGGGACCAGGGACTGGTGGTGGGCTGGGCAATGCTGGGTCAGTCATACACCCTCTCCCAGTTTGCTCCTCACCTCCAGCACAAGGAAAATAGTTCTTTTCTCTCTCTACCATGAAGATTGAAAAGCGAAATGATCTATTTATGTTTCCAAATAGTTATTCAGACAAGATTTTTGTAAGTGTCTGTGATCAAGAGCTGGGAAAAAATACAATTTCTGAGTGGTGCTGCTCCCCACCCCAGGCAGCCATCAAAGCCTTTGTTTTTTCCCAAGTATCTCTAGTTTTGCTTTATCAAGGCTGCCAAGGACCTTCAGAGCCTGATGACAAGTCTTTTCATTTGAACAAGCACGTTTTTGGGTGGGTTTTCTGCCAAAGGGGAGAGACGATACACACACACAGTGAGGATAAACTGGAGATGACCTCCCCCACTGCTGGCTCATCTCCTTTTTCTGTTTTGGTTTGGTTTGGTTTGACTGACAAATTTCTGGGCTACATTTGTTAGGCTGATGTTCTTCCACCTTCTGTAATATTTTTGCTTTACATGTCAGCTTTTATGCCCAGGGAGGTTGTGGCTGCCCCATCCCTGGCAGTGTTGAAGGGCAGGTTGGATGGGGCTTGGAGCAACCTGGGCTGGTGGGAGGTGTCCCTGCCCATGCAGGGGGGTTGGGACTGGATGATCTTGAAGGTCCCTTCCAACCCAAACCAGTCTGTGATTCTATGTTTCTATGAATTTCATTTTCAAGTTGCTAACTGCTGTCAGGTCACTGAGGTTAACAGAGGCTTCTTTCTTCAGCTGAAACTTAGCTGAGAAAGGCTACTTCACTGAACCCCAGATGTCCTTGACAAATCCCACTCTGGGTGGGTGCTTTTACTCATTAACCTGCAGTAATTAAGCCCATCCCCCCTGGCAAGCAGCTCTGCCAGTGGGACACCTCCAGCAGCAGCTCCCCCAGGTGAGCACAAAGGCTCCCAAAAGCCCAAATGGCCTCAGGCCCCGGGGGTGTCAATAGGTCTGCTCAGCTATGCTGAGCTTAGTCATGCATTTTAAGTTTCTTCCTGAACCAGGGTCTTAATTCTTGTGCCATTCTCCTGGAACAAAGAGGTCAGAGTATTTACAGCTGGGTGGCCTTGTGTGCGTGCAGCCAGCAATGCCTTCAGTGCTCCAGTTCCTGGGACTCCTTTTCCCTCTGGCTCTTAGGTCTCAGCTATTCTCTCCTAATGCAATAACAGTAATTATCCTATCTCTGGCCACCACAGCACCCTCCATTAGCACCTGCCTTGCAGAGCACACAGCACAGGCTGGGAGCCAGGTAAAACCCCTGTAATTTATAGCTCATCAGAGAAGCCAACCAGCCCACGGTCTTCCTGTTTGCTCCAGAGACAGACTTATCACCTGGACAGGGCTGCAATGGGTGCCCTGGAAAGACAGGAAGATAAAAGTAGTGCACAGCCAAGCTCTGGCCCTGTCTCTCTTTGTGTTTTGTTTTGTTTTCTGTGTTGTTTCATCCAGGCGTGCAGTCAAGCACAATTATCATGACTGGATGCAACCAGAAGACAATATTTAGGTGTTTGGAGCTCCTCAGCAGACCCACGACATTTCACAATGTAATTGTTGTTTCATATTTGGCTGCCAAGCACAGAGTGAGAGATCACAGACTGACAGAGCGGTGGGGTTGGCAGGGACCTCTGGAGATCACCCAGTCCAACCCCTGCCAGAGCAGGATCCCCTAGAGCAGATCCCACAGGAACACGTCCAGGTGGGGCTGGAATGTCTCCAGGGATGGAGACTCCACAGCCTCCCTGGGCAGCCTGGCCCAGGGCTCTGGGACCCTCAGAGTCAAGAAGTGTTTTCCCATCTCCAGGTTCAACCTCCTGTGCTCCAGTTTGTGCCCATTGCCCCTGGTCCTGTCCCTGAGAACAGTCTGAAAATGAGCCATGGAGCTGGCCCTGCTAGGTTTCTCTCCTGAGGCCAGGATTCAGCACAGTGACAACCCTTTTCACATTTGATTTGACTGCTGCTCTGTAGCATCCTGTGGGGTGTGCTGTATGGCACAGGGACTGACTTCACAGCCTCTTCTGTCCTCCTACATTTTCAGGGTGCATCTGTGGTCCATTTGGGCTGGAATTGCAGTCCTGTCCTCTGACAGGTGGCTTGGTCTCAACATGACAGAAAAGGGTCTGAATGAGGAGAAAAATCCAGCTACTGAAGGGACAGGGATGTTGGGTTCCCACCTGTCCTTCTGCCAACTTGGCCCAGGGCAGCCTGGGGCTTCCCACCAGTCTGTCTGAAAACAACACTCTGCTTGTGTTTTTGCCTAAAACCCTGCTCTTTCTATGGCTGAGCTCTTTGTCTTACTCTCATCACCCCAGAACCTGCTGCACTGAGCAGGGAGATGCCCACAGGGAATTCCTGTGCATCCCCCCTCACCCCCAACCTAAGCAGGGCTGGTTCCTTGAGGTGTTGGTGACCTGAACCATCAGAACCCACCCTAAGAGCCCAGCTTCCCATCTCAGGCACCAAGGAACTGCTGTTGCTGTCAAGAATGTTTTCAAAAAATGTAACCAAACAGAAAACAAGAATCTATTAAGTCTCCTTCACGACAGCACCTGTGACATGTCTGCTCTTGGGAAGAGAAGCTGGTTTTCTGTAGCTGCTGAGCTGACCCCTCCAGCACGATTTGGAGGGCAGAGGGAGCTGATGAGGTTGGATGAAATGAAGAGATCTGGAGAGAATCACTGGTGGTGCTGATCCCAGCCTCATGCAGGCAAGGCCAGGTAGTCCTGAGGGTGCAACGTGCACATGTCTGCACTGGAGGGGTTGGTCAAGGAAAATCTCCCCCCACACTGTTTGGATTTGTTCTGCTTCTGTCCTCCAGGCAGTGAGGAGCATTTTCTGTTGTGCCTTGTAACACCTGGGGCTGATAGCCATGCATTGCCCAGCATTTGTAACACCTGGGGCTGATAACCATGCATTGCCCAGCATAAACATCTCTGCCAAGGTTTTGCTGAGAAGCTTTTGGGCTTCTGATGGTCACATGTAGCCTCTGAAACGCAGCAGGAGCAAAGCTGCAGGGTCAGAACTAGGCTTTGTCTTTGTTCCTTTAGCTGCTGCTCATGTTTTTGGCAGAGATAAAAGATGCTTTGGAGGTTATTCCTATCTCCCTTCAGTGCTTTGGCAACCCGAGGAGATGGCATTACTCAATGATGCTTCTAGCTAGCAATGGTTGAACCCAGATATTTTTGGATTTGACAACCAACAAACGTCTTAATCAGTGAGCATGTACAGGGTGATGTTGTTTTGATGTGTAATTAAGTTACCTGGCATCTAGTCACAGAGCAGAGCTTTGAACTCCCTGTTTGAAGCCAATGGAGGAATAAACACAACTACCTGTGCATCTGAGGCTCAGTTTTCCAGTGGGCAAACTAAGGCAGTGTGGTGATGCTCCTCAGCAAAGCTGGCTTGGGCAGAGAAGGTGGAAGCTTGGCTGCAGGGCAGGAGGCAGGGAAGTGAGGGATCCCACAGCCTGTCTGCTCACCCCACCTGTCTGAGGCACTGGAGTCCTCCAGTTCAGCCTGGGAAGCCTCAGGAAGGCTGCTGGGAAGACACAAGAGTTCACAGGCTGCAGAAAGAGGACCTGCTGATATGATTTAGAGGTATGACTGCCAAGTGTAAACCTGAGCTGAAATTTGCAAAGTATTCCAGGAGGAAAATGGAAAAACCTTCTTCAAATCTCGGTGTAAGAGGGAAGAAAAGCAGAGTCAGGCTGCTGTGCAGTAAGTGAGATTAAAGATAATCTAGGCATGGCCTAAAATCAAAGGAGGAGTTTACCTCTGTTCCCATGTAAGGAAGACAAATCCCAGGGGCAAAAGCAGGCTGGTGAACAGGAACAAGGGAATGGAAATGGAATCACTACTGTGGGGAAGCACAGCTCAAAGAGCAGGCTGTGTTCCTCTTGGGGGGGCAGGTGATGCCTGCCCAGCAGTTCTGGAAAGCCCAGCATGGGAGGTGGCTCCTCTAACAGCAGCAGCTTTTGTCCATCTGTCAGGGCAGGGAGGGACCCCGTGACTGCAGAACATCCTTTGCAATGTGTTTGGTTGCAGAGAGTTAAAAAAATAATCCAGCCAACCCTGGTCCTTGTAAACTCTGACCTCACTGGTATGTGAGGCTGTGGAACATGCCTTGAAGGTTAATGAAGAATGCAAAGACACATCAAAAATGGGATGAAATGCAACTTCAGGTACATCCTGCCAGACTAACCCGATCGTTCTCTTTGATAAAACAATTATTTTTCCAGACAGGTGTTATCTGCCAGATTTCCTTTATCTAGACTGCTTGAATGTGTTTGCTATGATGTCACAGGATCACAGGATCTTAGGGGTTGGAAGGGATCTCCAAAGATCATCAAGGCCAACCCCCCCTGCCAGAGCAGGACCAATACAACCCCAAACACCCAGGGCAGGTCACTCAGAAAGGCATCCAGACAGGACTGGACAGTCTCCACAGAAGGAGACTCCACAGCCTCTCTGGGCAGCCTGTCCCAGGGCTCTGTAACCCTCACAGTCAAGAAGTTCTTCCTTGTATTGAGGTGGAACTTCCTGTGCTGGAGTTTGAACCCATTGCCCCTCATCCTACCACAGGGCACAAGTGACAAGAGCTTGTCCCTGCCTTCTTGCTGCCCTCGTGTATTTATAGACATTAATTAGATCCCCCCTCAGTCTTCTCCTCTCTGGACTGAACAGCCCCAGGTCTCTCAGCCTTTCCTTGTATGACAGATGTTCCAGTCCCTTCATCATCCTTGTAGCCTGTGTTGGACTCTCTCCAGTAAATCCCTGTCCCTCCTGAACTGGGGAGCCCAGAACTGGACACAACACTCCAAGTGAGGTCTCACCAGGGCCGAGTAGAGGGGGAGGAGAACCTCCCTGACCTCCTGGAGACATGCCTCTTAATGCACCCCAAGGTACCATTGGCCTTCTTGGCCACAAGGGCACATTGCTGTTGTCTACCAGGACTCCAAGGTCCTTCTCCACAGAGCTGCTCTCTAGCAGGTCACCTCCTGGGCTGTCCTGCTGCGTTTTGTTGTTCCTTCCCAGCTGCAGGACTCTGCACTTGCTCTTGTTGAACCTCATGAGGTTTCTCCTTGCCTGGCTCTCCATCCTGTCCAAATCTCCCTGAATGGCTGCACAGCCTTGAGGTGCATCAGCCAATCCTCCCAGCTTCGTGTCATCAGCAAACTTGCTGAGAGGACACTCTGTCCTGTCAACTTTGAACCAACTGATGCTGCTGGAGACAAAATGGAGCAGCAGAGGGATTGCATCATTGGTAAGAAAAGGAGGCAACGAGTGCTGAGGGTGGAGATCTCAGGCCAGGAGAAGTTACCTAGGGGAGTTCTTCAAATAGGAGTTTTGGGACCAATTCTGTTTTAATCATAGAATGACAGAACCATTCGGGTTGGAAAAGCCCCTGGGGATCACCCAGTCTAACCATCATCCCTACTCTACAAACTTCTCCCCTAAACCACGTCCACCAACACCACATCCAAACCACCCTTCAACACACCCAGGGATGGTGACTCCACCACCTCCCTGGGCAGCCCATTCCAGTGTCTGGCCACTCTTGCTGGGAATAAATGTTTCCTAATGTCCAGTCTGACCCTGCCCTGGTGCAGCTTGAAGCCCTTCCCTCTTGTTCTGTCACTGATCACCTGTGAGAAGAGACCAGCACCCACCTCTCCACAATGACCTTCCAGGTAGTTGCAGAGACTGATGAGGTCTCCCCTCAGCCTCCTCTTTCTCAAACTAACCATTCCCAGCTCCTTCAAGGGTTCTTCATCAGGTTTATTCTCCAGGCCCTTCCCCAGCTTCCTTGCCCTCCTCTGTCCTCGCTCCAGCACCTCGAGATCTCTCTGGAATTGAGGTGCCCAAAACTGGACACAACACTCCAGGTGTGGCCTCACCAGGGCTGAGCACAGGGGGACAATCCCCTCTCTGCTGCTGCTGCTCACACTATTTCTGATGTTGGCTTTCATGCCATGCTCCTGGCCTGGGCAGGCACTGTGCTGGTGGCATGTGCTGCCCAAAGCTGTGACACAGGGGCTGGCACCCAGGTGGCTTGGAGGCCAGGCAGGATGAGCAGGGCACCTCCAGGGTGGCTGTAATAAAAGGAGGATGACATTCAAGTAAAGGACAAAGAGTCATGCAGGTGGAAGCCAGTCAGAGGTGGCTTTTGTTGCTAAGGGGGAGTGACTCAGTTGGAAAAAGAGCCATGGAGAAAGCAAAATCAGCAGAGATGGTCATGGAAGAGTCGTGTGCTGCCAGCTTGATCCTTGGGTTGCATTGAGTTGAGCTGAGAAAAATATTAGTGCCAAAATACAGGGCCCAGATGGACTGTCCTGCCTTCTCAGCCCTCCTGTTGGCCAAGGAGCATCAGCTGTGGAGCAGCTGCAGGGAGGAGCTGCAAGGGAGACCAAGGCCCTGGAGACCTCTCCCAGGAGAGGTCCTGGAGCACATGCATGTGGTGGTAGGGATAGAAGTTGATGGAGCAGGCATCCTCCTGCAAAAGCAACCCCTGGAGCAAGTGGTGTAGGCCAGGGGAGAGTAGAGGAGGGAGAAAAGACCAGGCTGGAGCAGCTCCATGGTGTCTCCCAGTGCTTTGGTACCAACTGAAGACACTTTTCAGTGTTTCCTCCTCTGCCCTGGGAGCTGCCAGCCCTTCCACCAGCACCTCAGGCTGGAGTGAGGCTCAAGCTCAAGCTGCAGTGTCAGAGGTTCCACCCCAAGGGTGGTGTGAGGTGAGGAGTGGCTGCAATTGCATGCAATCAGGTTTGGTTTTTCCCTCAAAGCTTGGAAAAGCAACTGAAAAATTAATAAAATCAACTGTCTGTCTGCACGATTCACTGCCAGAGAGATAAGTCCAGATTGCTCTGCTTGGCAGCTACCAGAAGAGAAGTGTTTTTTCTGCATGTGTTGAGGAGAAGGGAATTAATGGGAGGGCCCCAGATGAAATCTAAACAAACAGGTATGAACAGAGTCCGACCCTCTGGCTGTGCCTCAGGGCAGTCAGGGATGGAGCAACCCAGGTCTGGGAGCTGTAGTCCTGCCTTTGTTGGAGCCACTGTTGGAGAGGAGCTGTTGCTATCAGATCAGCCCCAGCGAGATGCTCAGAAGTGGCTTCCAGCCCAGGTTTGTCACCCAAATACTGAGCTCAGCAAGAGGAGCAGAGATGCTTGGGGCAGTCAGAACTGGGCTGCAGGGCCATGCCTTTTGCAGAGGGACCATAGTCTTTGGTTATGCTTCCAAATTTCTTTAGCATCCCCAGGAGCTAGTGTTGTCTCTGCCACTGTTGCTTTTCTAAAGAGAGGGGCGAGTGGGAAAAGCAGAGTGTGGGAGAAGTGTAAATAAGACAGGGAAGAGCTGGATGCCCCTGCAAAATGGCAAGAATAAAAACCAGAGGCTCTTCCAGCTTGTGTGAGACCCACACAGCATTTCCAGGTTTGGCAGAGCAGCCAGGAGGGTACCTGCTCTGCTGACAGGAGCAGAGTGGGACTCTCCCACCAGGGAACCCTGGCAGCCCCTTGATAAACTCGTTGGTGTTGAGGGGCTGAGTCAAATCCAATGATTAGACAGATTGTTCACATTCCCTTCTGTTCACTGCGGGAAGATACTCCTTTTGGGGTTAGTACTGTACCTGTTGAAATGAAATCTTGGGCTGCAAGCAGGACTGAAAGGCAAACCAACACTCCCAGTTGTGCTTTAAAACTCTACGTGGCTGCTGCTGGGAGCGACCAAGCTGAGCTGCCACCCACAGAGCAGCAGTGACTTGCCAGATGCTTCCTGGTGGCCACTGGAAGTGAATGCCCCGCAGAGCTCTGGTGGGAGAGGTGGGCTGGAAGCAGCACACAGGCTGCAAGCTAGCCCCTGCTTTGCTTTCACTGAGGCAAGCCTCAGCTGCCTCCAGAGCTGACTGAAAAAAAACCCCACAAGAGGATCCTTTCCACTTGCACAGTCTGTGGATTGGGGCTCCGTGCAGGTGCAGGGCCTCCAGCCTGGGAGCCAGCCCACCCTGGGCTCCCCAGCTGCTGCTCTTGGCACACCTCTGCAGCTCCACCAAGCAGGCGTGGGGTGGGTCTGCAGCCAAATGTTGTGCATTCAGTTTGGATTGGCAAGGGTGCAATGCACACACACACACACACACACACACACACAGAGCCTGTTCTGTTGCTTCTGCCACCAGAGGTGGGCACACAAACCTTCCCAACCCCATGGCGACCTGTGCGTCTCAACTGGCTGGAAAGATCTGGTCCAGATCTGGTCCAGAGCCTGCATTTTGGTCAGCAGCCACCAAAACAGAGACCTGATGACTGGCACTCTCAGTCTGGGGGAATTACTGTGCTTAAACAGTCAGTGGGGCTGGGACAACTCGTAGCACTTGTGGATTTGGTCCAGCACTGAGCTTCAGCTCTCACATGGGATGGCCCTGGTCCTGAACCTTGTTTCTCCTATTTTAGCCTTCAGAATGTTTTGGCCTGATTTTCAGTTGAAGATCCATCTATTCCTCTCTGTTTGTGTTTTGTTGGTTTTTTTTCTGGGTAGGATGGGTTTGTAAGAGCTGAGTTGTACAGGGAAGCTGTGGGGAAAGGTGGTACAAGCAGCATCATTTTGTTATTCAGAGCTTACATGCAAGTTATCTGTCTTTTTTGGCAATACTATAAATGTAAATGCGGTGGGAAGCCTGGACAGTTGTAGCATTTTCTACTTATTTATCTGTTCAAATGTATTTGGGCAAGACAACCTGGTGCAGAGAAAAATGCAGACTCTACCTTGTGTTGCCTGGAGCCCCGTGTGCAGCTCTGTCCAACACAAGGACATGGAGCTGTTGGAGAGAGTCCAGAGGAGGCCACAGAGATGATCCTTGGGCTGGAGCAGCTCTGCTCTGGAGACAGGCTGGGACAGTTGGGGTGTTCAGCCTGGAGAAGAGAAGGCTCCAGGGAGACCTGAGAGCACCTTCCAGGGCCTGAAGGGGCTCCAGGAAAGCTGGGGAGGGGCTTGGGACAAGGGCAGGGAGGGAGAGGACAAGGGGGAATGGATGAAAACTGGAGGAGGGGAGATTGAGGTGAGACATGAGGAGGAAATTCTGGAGTGTGAGGGTGGTGAGACCCTGGCCCAGGTTGCCCAGGGAAGCTGTGGCTGCCCCATCCCTGGCAGTGTTGAAGGGCAGGTTGGATGGGGCTTGGAGCAGCCTGGGCTGGTGGGAGGTGTCCCTGCCCATGCAGGGGGTTGGGACTGGATGGTCTTGAAGGTCCCTTCCAACCCAAACCAGTCTGTGATTCTAAGCTTACTTACTTTACATTTTCTGTGGCATGAAAGATGAGAGTTGTAACAGCCAAGGATGGGAAGAAAAAGGGAAGAAAAACATGAGAGTTTTAAACCTACAGCATTGGATGAGCCCTCTGTGCCTGGAGGTCCCTGTGCCCCTGACCAGAATGTGCAACTTGGCTGTTAAACCTCACCCCATGGATCTGACACTGGAGTGTTGGAGATGAAGCTGAGCACTGAGCTAAAACCACAATATTTTTTTGGTTAAAAAAAGAAAAAAAAGTTGATATTAACACTTGTAGAACTTGAATAAAAACAAATGAAACCCTAATCCAGAAATAGCACTTGAGAGCTTGAAATAGCCTTTAAGAATGGTCTGAGACGGTTGGTTTCTTAGAAAAACACTCACATTTAATACTTAATTTTCTATGTGTTTCTTTTAAATAGACTTGTCCATTTTTTTTAAAAAAAAAAGTAGAGAAAGAACCCTTTCTTCTGTGGAGTCCTCCTCTTCCTGATGCAGGTTTGAATCATCATAATGAGTCCATTCATAGACACTCATTTTGCCAAGAACACATCAGGTTAAAAATTAACAAGCTCTGAAAGGGCTCAGTGCATTTCATATATTTTAAGGACTTTTGTTTGAATTTTTCAATGACTGGCATAGAAGGTGTTTTGCTTTGTTGTTTTTTTTTTTTCACATATCCAAATTCATACCTAAAAATGTATTTTCCATAGCTAAGATTGTCATCCTAACTTCATTTTTGTCTGTTAAAGATAGTAATGGGATTTGACTTTTTCTGTGCTTTTATTTCTACAGGAGCATAAATGCTGAAGTTTTTATTCCTCTTTGCAATTCAAATGTGTCAAGGAATTTCAAAGAAAAACAAAAATTTGCCACTGAAAACAAAATTCCTACACTGTCAGGCAACCCTTGTTTTAAACATCAGGAGAGGATTGTTTCTTTGCAAATGATTTGAATAAGAGAATGCATGAAAACACAACCTCCATATTTTTCTTTAGGTATTCAAAACCCAGTTGAGCAAGGCACTGAGGAGCCTGAGCAAACATAGAAGCTGGTCCAGCTCCAAAGCACAAATCCTGGCTGGGGGGTGAATGGCTGGAGAGCAGCCCTGAGGAGAAGGACCTGGGGGTGGAAGAAGATGAGAAGCTGGACTTGAGCCCCCAGTGAGAGCTGGAGCCCAGAGGGGCAATTGTGTCCTGGGCTGCAGCAAAAGAAGTGTGGGCAGCAGGGCCAGGGAGGGGATTCTGCCCCTCTGCTCTGCTCTGGTGAGACCCCACCCGGAGTGTTGTGTCCAGTTCCAGAGCCCCCAGCACAAGAAGGACATGGAGCTGTTGGAGAGAGTCCAGAGGAGGCCACCAAGATGATCCTTGGGCTGGAGCAGCTCTGCTCTGGAGACAGGCTGGGAGAGTTGGGGTGTTCAGCCTGGAGAAGAGAAGGCTCCAGGGAGACCTGAGAGCACCTTCCAGTGCCTGAAGGGGCTCCAGGAAAGCTGGGGAGGGGCTTGGGACAAGGGCAGGGAGGGAGAGGACAAGGGGGAATGGATGAAAACCAGAGGAGGGGAGATTGAGGTGAGACATGAGGAGGAAATTCCTGAGTGTGAGGGTGGGGAGACCCTGGCCCAGGTTGCCCAGGGAAGCTGTGGCTGCCCCATCCCTGGCAGTGTTGAAGGGCAGGTTGGATGGGGCTTGGAGCAACCTGGGCTGGTGGGAGGTGTCCCTGCCCATGCAGGGGGTTGGAACTGGATGATCTTGAAGGTCCTTCCAACCTTCACCGTTTTGTGGTTCTATGATTCTATGATACTAAAACAAAATTTTCTTATTTCACATTTTTTAGTATATTCTTTTTAGTCTTATTTGAACTTAGAGTTCTTTTAGATTTGAATATTTATATATATATATATATTTAATCAAAACCTGGGTCAGAGTTAATTTCTCATTTCATAGTTATCAGCTACAACAAATAAATCTGCTGCCTTCGACTGGAAGGCCAGAGAATGATTAAAAACTACAATGGGACCTCTTGGTATCTCTTTAACAAGAGTGAACAAATGCTCAGGCAGAATCTTCACAAGCCATTTCACTAATTCACTTACAAATATTGTGGAAGTCATAACAGAACCAGCAAGATAACTCTGATCATATTATAACAAAGCTTTCTTCTGCAAGAGTTTCAATATCCTAACAGAAACCTGATGTCTTGATTATTAAAACCCACTGCACTGTATCTAACTTAAATTGCCTGGTGTTTTAAATGCATTTTTACAGATGAATCTCTGTATCACAAGTTTCTCACATATATGCCTTGAAGTTATCAATTAATGGAGCATTTAAGATTAGGAAAAGGGGTGAAGCTTGGCAGTACAGGTGGTGATGGGCTCCCCAGGACAGAGCTGGCCTCTCTCTTTAGCAGGAACTTAAGGAACACACCATCCCTGACATACAGTCCCCAGGGTAGCCAGAAGAATGTGATTCTTATTTATTCTAGAACCCATGGACCTGCACAGGTGGAGATGGTTGGTTGATTTTGTGAAGCCACCCATGAATCCTGCAAGCCTGTTTCTCTTTGCATGGCCACTGCAGGTTGTCAGGAACTAGAACCATCCCACCTGAGAGGTGGTGATGCCACTGACCAAGACTGGCTGTCAATAGCACAAAGACCTGTTATCAGAAGCTTAAAGGACAACCATTGCAATGACATTTATTCATTTAAATGCCATCATCACTTTTTTTCCTTGATGGATGCTTGGTGCTGTCCCAGGGTGTTGTCCAGCATCAGTGTACACTCCTTTTAGTCCACATGACTTCTCCATTTGTTTGCTTTCCTATGGGTTGATGTTTTGTCTTCTCTGTTAATATAGCACCAGAGGAGGCAGCAGCAGGAAGTGGAAAACCAGCAACTATCCAGCTGGGATGGGAGAAAACTGTGCTCCCAGCCTGTGAACATGGAAGCAGGAAAGAAAAGCTGCATCAGAGCAGGGTGAGGTTTATGGCACCTAAATTCCACCTCAGTCCCAACACCCAATGTTTGCTGTTGAAAAGTAGCTCATGCCCTGAAAAAACACTGTTTAAAAAACCCCAGCATTTTTTTTTAACCTCATCTCCCTAATGCAAGAAACCTTCTTAACCTTATAAAATGTGATAATCAAAGGACAAAGAATTCCCCCTGCTTTCTTTCTGCTGTACCATTCACATCACACCCCGTCCTTCCCGTGCAGGTGGGTAATATTGACAGGGCACTGAAATGTGACAACAAGAGCTGTGCTCACTGCTGTATTATGAAATGCATCCCATTAGTCACTTTACATCTGAAAGGCAGAACCATTCCCACCTAGCAACAGAAAGGCTTTTAGAATTAAAAAAATATATGTGTTTGGCTGGGAGTAGGTTAAACTACAGCAGAAGGAACCCAATTGAAGGTTTCTAATAATAAGTGGCCATAAGTGCTGCCCACCACAGAGCTGGAAGATAATGCAAAGCTCTGTAACTTGAAGGAGCAGAAGAGAAGGGCAAGCTGGTGACAGCCATGGGCTGGCTGTGGAGATCCTGGGAGGAACCAGGGCCCTCCAAAACTGCAGAGAGGAACCTGGCAGCAGATGTCCCAGCTCACCTCATCCCCACTGTGTCACCCTCCCTCCCATTGTCCAGCTGAGGAGCTGCCACAAAGAAGATGCCCCCCAAACACACACACCCTGGGATGGGGAGGACAAACCCAACTAGAAGCTCTTGGGTCGTGACAAAGGACAAGGAGGGTCCTCTACTTGTTTAGTCCATGGGCAAAACAGCCTCAACTTGGGGAAAAATACTAATTTAATGTCACACTAATCAGTGCCCACAGGACACAGACAAAATACCTCACCCCTCCCCTCCCTTCTTCCCGGGCCCAAATCCCTCTGTTCCCGGGTTCTCTCCCTCCTTCCCCCAGCACAGGGGATGGGGATGGGGTTTAGAGTCAGCTCCCAGGCTGGTGGTTCCTGCTGCTCCTTCCTCCTCAGGAAGAAGGATTCCTCACAGCCCTGCCCTGCTTCCCCACGGGTCCCTCCCATGGCAGAGCCCTCCACCAGCCTCTCCTCCATCAGCCCTTCCCTCCAGTCCCTCAGGAGCTGCTCCAGCCTGGGCTTCCCACAGTCCTGGCTGCTTTGGGAACAAACTCCCCTGGCCCGGGGGCTTCCACAGCTGCATGATCCGAGTCCACAGGCAGCAAATCCACATTCACCCCTCCTGGTGCCTTCAGGGAATGTCCCACCACCTTCCTCCACGGATGCAGGGGCACAGCTGCCATCTCGCCGTGGGCTGCAGGGAAACTTCTGCTCGGGCACCTTCTTCTTCTTCCTCATCAACCACCTGGATCTTCACCCCAGCACTGCCTTTCACCTCTCCAGCTCAGCTCTTCTTCTCTAACTGCTTGCTCTGCTCAGATTTTACATTGGTTCATTCATACCTTAATGGCAGAAGCATATCTATTGTCCCTCTAATGGCTCCTTGGCTGGTTTGGAGCAGGAGCCACCCCTGGGTCCCCTCCTCCACTACCAAAAATCCTGCCAAACCAAACCAGCACACTGAGCAGCCCCAGCTCTCCCAGCCTTTCCTCCCAGGCAGATGCTCCAGCCCCTTCAGCACCTCAGTGCCCTGTGCTGGCCTCTCTCCAGTAGTTCTTGTCCTTCTGGAACTGGGGAGCCCAGACCTGCCCCCAGTGCTGCAGGGGAGGCCTCCCCAGGGCAGAGCAGAGGGGCAGGAGAACCTCCCTGACCTGCTGGACACGCTCTTCTCAATGCCCCCCAGGGAGGTGTTGGCCTCTTGGCTGCCAGGGCACATGGCTGGCTCATGGTCAGCCCCTTGTCCACCAGGACTCCCAGGTCTTTTTCCAGGTCTTTTTCTCCCCAGTTGCTTTACTCCTTTGCTTGGAGTAAAACTCTTCCCACCCTTTGTGTTACACAGAAGTCACTTTACTCCAGTTTGAGGACAACTCCTAAGCTGTCACTTGAGGAGAGGCAAAGTGGCTGTGCACCTCCCTCCTGTTCCACCCAGTCTTTGTGCTTCCTACCAGGAATTAGGGAGGGCAAAAGGCAGCCAGACAAAACAAGGGCTGAAACCTGCCATCAGAGCAAGGCCCCATCACACAACCAGTGCCTGAGGCTGGAATTCGATCATGGGGGAGCTAATAATAACAACACCCAGCAAAGAGCAGAGCACTTCACTGCAGTTGCTGAGAGCATGAAAAATATCATCTTAATTTAGAGACTTATTATAGCAGGGCCTTCCAATAAATGGGGAGCAAGGCAGAAGTGCTGTGCTATGGTGTGTACTCTTATTGCAATCATAATAATAATAAAAAAATTACCTTCTGGAATTACTTTCCAAAAAAAAAAAAGTATATTCTGCTGTTTATTCAACAATAAAACCACAGGGGGTTTAACATCCACAAACTATTCTCCCTTTAAAGGGGGCGAAAATAAACAAAAAGAACCAAGTTACTTTTCTGCCTCTGCAAACCTGTTAAATGCCCCCATGGCCTATAGGATATTCCACAGAAGTGCTTTGTATCTTTCTCAGGTTCGTTTTTCATCATACTTCGTGTGTCCATTTTATCAGATTTTATTCTTAAAAATCTTGTAGCTCACAGCCCAAGAAGCTCAGGCCTTTCAAAAGCCTGGTGGCACCCCATGGCTTTCATGTTCCCTGCACGTGGGAAAGAAGCCAAAAGCCTTTAAGACACTGCAGTGAGCTGGGCTGGGACACAGTGCTCCATGTGGGTGGCAGGGGTGGCAGCACAGGTGCAGGGACCCACTGGGCTGCTCTGCCTCCTTGTGCTGCCCTGGCTGGGGAAGCAGAGCTGGGCTGCAGACACAGGATGACAGGATGTCTGGGGTTGGAAGGGACCTCTGAAGCTCATCCATTCCAGTCCCCTGCAGTGCACAGGGACCTTTTTAACTAGATCAGGTTGCTCAGAGTCTCCTGAAGCCTGACCTTGAATGTCTCCAGGGATGGGGCCTCCACCACCTCTCTGGGCAACCTGTTCCAGTGCTTCACCACCTTCATGGTAAAGAACTTCTTCCTGATACCCAGTCTGAATCTGCCCTGCTCTCTTCTTTGCTACACAGAAGTTAGGGTGAACACCTATATAAAGAGCCTACACCTGAAAAGATATTTGAGTCCTACAGCAGTAGATCCATGGCAAGGTATTTCCTTCCCATACTTTGGTACACAAAGAAGTCCAGCAGGTCCCATGTCATTATAACAACCAAAGCAAGCTTGACTGGCTGCTAACAAAATCTGTTAGGTAAGACACAAGGGGATTTCTTTTCATCAAAAAGATCACAATTCTAGTTTCCCAAGTAAGCCCACTCATTTCCAAATGTTCTTTATTTTATTCTAGTCAACATGTGGACCGAAGTTCATTGTTACACTTTAGTGGGGATGTCTTTCTCTGCCTTCAAAGGCTGGTGGCCCATGTATAATTTTGTGGAAGTTACCTCTACTCAGACTTCCTTAATCCCAACGCATTTTTGGCCTTTCAACAGCAAGCAAAAGTGATTTTATAACAGAATTAACTGATGGTTGTTATTTTTGTTTCTCCTTGAAGAAAGACTGGCTGATGAGATCACTGGTCTGTGATTGTCAAGTAGCAGATTTGCTGGAGGCTCCCCTGGCTGAAGGATGATCTCAGGTCCAGAAGGACAGAAATCCCTTGCTCCTCGCTGCCCTCAGCTTCTTGGCAGAGCAGGAATGGAGAGGTGGAGAAGCTCAGACTGGGGTTGCTGCTGACTGGCATCCCTCAGGGCCATCAGCAGCAGCACCCTGATGCACCCCAGAGCCAAGCTGGACCCAGGCTCCTCTGGGCTCTTCCACAGCATCTCCTGTAGCACCCTGGATAAAGCCACCCTGGATAAAGCCACCCTGGTACCTGAGCAGGCTGCACCACCAGCACAGTCAGCCCTTTCCACCTGCACCCAGGAAGGTGACCTGCATTTCATGTTAACAGCAGCTCATGCTTATTACCCAGTAACTGTAGGAGGGTGTCTTAGTGAAATACAGGAGAAATCCCAGATTTGGCTGGAAAATGATCAGCCTTTTCTGTTTGCAGTGACTTGGCAGAGAGATTATTCTCAGGAGTTATGAACCATTCTCCAGCCAGGAAGGAGGGTCTGGGATTTCCAGCATTAATGCTCCTAAGAAATCATCTGCCTGTCACTAATGTTATGTAAATGGATGGTTCATATTTACACTCTACAAAATGCATTTACAAGAAAAAGGCTGACTAATTCAGAGGTCAGCTTCTAATTCAAGGTTAGTGCTCAACAGGGTTTTTTCCCCTGCCAGATAAAACCACTAAAGGCTAAATTAAAAAACCATGTGCTGTAACCTACCTTTATGTAGTTACTGATATAAAGAGGGAGGAAGCAGTTCTGCTATCAAATTTAATGCCACTGTCTAAGGAGTGAAGTAAAGTGTCCTACAGAAGCTTTTGAGCAAGGATGTGTGTTAAGACTGCCTGACCTAGAAGGTGTGAAGTGTTGGAGTAAATCAAAACCACCCTCCAGTGACCTGTCACTGTCATGGGCTGGAGTCTTGGTTTTCCAGGAATACAATCATGGAATGGTTTGGGTTGGAAGGGACCCCAAAGACCATCCAGTTCCAACCCCCTGCATGGGCAGGGACACCTCCCACCAGCCCAGGTTGCTCCAAGCCCCATCCAACCTGCCCTTCAACACTGCCAGGGATGGGGCAGCCACAGCTTCCCTGGGCAACCTGGGCCAGGCTCTCACCACCCTCACAGGGAAGAGTTTCTTCCTAATATAAATAGGAAGGAATAAATAGCAATTTAATCAACAAATCATCCTCTTCATTAGGAAGAGCAATTGGCTACAGGAAAAAAACTGATGAGCATGATGACATTTGAGCCTCTTTTAGATGTTTGGCTGCCCCTGCCATGGTGGAAGAGGTTAGGGCCATTAACTCCCTCAGACCCACATTAGATGGCAATATTGAAGATGGCTGCCAAATTTCTGAAAACTATCAGCTGCCAAAATTTGCACCAGCATTTTCATTCTCTTCTCTAGCTATTTGTTCATTACTGCTTCAAAATTACCTGGTCTTCAACGTTTCACTGAGAAGTGAAATGGAAACTGGTTTTTATTAGCTTCTCAGGTGTAAGTGAAACCTGGAAGTGGCTCACCATCTTCTTAAAATGTTTTACAAGGAGACAGTGGGTGTGTTCACCTAAAAACTGGGGAAGGTCAATGATGCTACTCAACCTCTGCCAGACCAGAAGCAGGGGCTTCTGTTAAGCCACACAAATTCACTCCCAAGCAGTTTGAGGACTGAGGTCTGTCAGGCCCCATCTCTCAACCTCCCTGTGCCTGAGAAACATGTGGCCTGGGTCGTTGAATGTGTGTCAGGCTGATAAAAGCCCAAGGAGATGCAGTGCTGTAGAGCAGTGGGGCTGTGATGTGCAGGTGACTGGCTCCCATGTGTGGCCAGGAGTTTGTTGCATGAAGCTCTGCAAGGCCAAGTTCAAGGTTCTGTATCTGGGTCAGGGCAATCCCAAGCTCAGATACATGCTGGGTGGAGAATGGATTGAGAACAGTGTGGAGAAGAAGGATTTTGAGGTGACGGTAGGAGAGAAGCTCCACATGAGCCACCACCATGTGCTGGAGCCCACAAACCAACCCTGTTCTGGGCTGCATCTAAAGCAGGGTGGGTAGCAGGGGCAGGAGGGGATTGTCCCCTCTGCTCTGCTCTGCTGAGACCCCACCAGGAGAACTGTGTCCAGTTCTGGAGCCTCCAACATGAGAAGGCCATGGAGCTCCTGGAGAAAGTCCAGAGAAGTACCGTGAAGATGATCCTTGGGCTGGAGCAGCTCTGCTCTGGAGACAGGCTGGGAGAGCTGGGGTGTTCAGCCTGGAGAAGAGAAGGCTCCAGGGAGACCTTAGAGCACCTTCCAGTGCCTGAAGGGGCTCCAGGAAAGCTGGGGAGGGGCTTGGGACAAGGGCAGGGAGGGAGAGGACAAGGGGGAATGGATGAAAACTGGAGGAGGGGAGATTGAGGTGAGACATGAGGAAGAAATTCTGGAGCGTGAGGGTGGTGAGAGCCTGGCCCAGGTTGCCCAGGGAAGCTGTGGCTGCCCCATCCCTGGCAGTGTTGAAGGGCAGGTTGGATGGGGCTTGGAGCAACCTGGGCTGGTGGGAGGTGTCCCTGCCCATGCAGGGGGTTGGATCTGGATGATCTTGAAGGTCTCTTCCAACCCATTCTGTGATTCTGTGATTCTAGGGTGGCTACATCCTGCAGCTGCAGCCCAGCTCGCCCCTCCTGGGAGACAACCAGCCCAGCTTCAAATCAGTCAGGAGAAGATACACTTCATTCCAGAGTCAATGGTGCCTGTATCCAGTATCCAGAGGTGTACTGACCTGGCAGAGTTGGAATAACCAGAGTGATTGTAACCAAACATTGAGCCGAGGTAGCTTTCATCGATGACCTTGCGTCTGTCCCTGGATTCTGACCACAAGCACAGCAGCAACGTGCCTTGCACAAGGCAGGATGCACAGCCTGGAAAGGAAGAGCTTTAGGCTTTCAGATTAAGTGGAGAAATGGTTTTGAATGGATCAGCCAAGATAGTGATAATTGCCACAAGGCTCAATGCAGCTTGTGCAGAAAATGCTTCTCAGTTGCTTATGGTGGGTTGTCAGATGTAAGAGCAGACAAATTAAGCAGACTGTGAAAATAATCCTAGCATAGCTTCCAACAGCAGGAATTAAACCTTTTTTTGTTGCTAAGAAATGTAAAATTTTAAAAAAACACCCAAAAAACCCAGTAACACTGGTTGCTGCAGGACCAACAAAACATACAACATAGTTAGCTGCAGTCATGCATTCTGTATCATCTGATTAAAGGAACGTGCTAAGTAGCATTTTCCCAGACTTCTCCATAGATAAAATGATACATTTTGGCAGGAAAGGTCTCCTGTGTTGACACATACACAGTGAAGCTCTTTGTAAACTGAGAAAACAGCTTTAAAACTTTGCTGAAAAGGGCACGTTTTCTCCTCTGCTCACTTGAGGCTCAAATCAAATTAAAACACTTCCAAAGGTTTTTCATGATCTGAAAGGGGGGGGGCTAATCAGTTGGTTGTCTGAGTGTTTTCAATGTGGTAATGAAGCAATGTTAGGAGGTTTTCTGGAAAAAAAAAACCCACAAAACCAACAAATTGAATTATTTGAATTCCAACACCATCCTTCTTTGGAGATGCCAGAACTAACTTGGGGAGATGCTACTTTCTAAAACACTAATGAAGATGAGAAGGAATGATTGCTGCCAGCTCACTGTTGAAATCACATAAAGCATATGTCCATAATAGATGATCACTTCATCTTCATGTGATCTTGAGGGTTTTGCACAGCTTTCAGTCATCAAGGGGGTTTAAATCATCTCTCCAAAAGTCAGAATTACCAGCTCTGGTCAAACTTCAGTTCATGGAAACGATAAGGCGTGTCCTCACATGACAGCTTCTCTCTGTTCCCTCAAGTTGAAAGATCTTAACTTATTTTCCAGCTAATAGAAGTTATTTTTGTCCAGTTGTTAAGAATTGCTCAATTGCAATTTTAAAATTCCTTATGGATGAGAAAGAAGGTGATGAAGGGAAGATGTTTTCAACTAAATACTCCTTATCTTCATCTCACGCTGTGCTAAAACTTTGCTCTAATTTTAAAGCTATCTAATCTTTTATGTGCTAAAGCATTTGGAATAATGCATAATTAGAAGCATGAATTACAAGAAGAGTTCATTTATTTGGTGTTATATATAACCTTTATCTAAAATGCATTATGTGGTTAAAAAAAAATGTCATTTAGTAATACTCATTAAGTCTCAAACTTTCCTTTCAGAGAACAAAAATTGCTTCAACCTGATTGAGATATTTTATCTGGGAAAAAAAGAGTGAATCTTTAACAAAGTCTGTAAGCATCAGTGAATGTTTTGACACTTGACAGGGAATTGGATGTGAATCCTGTGCATAAAGGATGTTCTTCACTGGGAGATGCAGTCAAGTGAGTGTACAGATTTCTGGAGTCCCCCATTGGAGAAGTCACATCTTCTTTCTTTAGAAATGTGAGTTTTTCAATTTCTTAGAACATGTGGAATGTGTTATATTCATTTCACTGTTGCATCTGAGGCATGGATGAGTATTTCCTTTGTAAACACATAGTTGGAAAGATTGCAGAAATCTATTAAAGGCAAACTCTGCTTGAGGTTGAGCTTCCAATACAAAGTGATTTGAAGCAAGGAGTTTTAGCAATTGATTTTTTTTAAAGATGTGCTTAAATGTACTAAAATGATGCTTATCAGTTTACCAATAAACTGAAGCTTATCAGAGAGGAATGCTGCTCTTGAGAGCAGTGAAAATTTCTACTTTGGAGAAAATGAAATAATGCTTGAAAGGCAAAACAGCGTTTCCCTGAAAAGCCATTTCAAATGTTTCTAATTCCTACCTAAAAAGGTGGCCAACCTGCCCAAGAATGATGCTTTCAGGACAGATGATTTTGATCATAGAATCATAGAATGTCTGGGGTTGGAAGGGACTTTTAAAGCTCATCTAGTCCAGCCCCCCTGCAGTGCACAGGGATCTTTTTAACTAGATCAGGTTGCTCAGAGCCCCATCAAGCCTGACCTTGAATGTTTCCAGGGATGGGGCCTCCACCCCCTCTCTGGGCAACCTGTTCCAGTGCTTCAGCACCCTCACATTCCAGAATTTCTTCCTGATCTCTCACCTCAATCTCCCCTCCTCCAATTTTAATCCATTCCCCCTTGTCCTCTCCCTCCCTGCCCTTGTCCCAAGCCCCTCCCCAGCTTTCCTGGAGCCCCTTCAGGCACTGGAAGGTGCTCTAAGGTCTCCCTGGAGCCTTCTCTTCTCCAGGCTGAACACCCCAGCTCTCCCAGCCTGTCTCCAGAGCAGAGCTGCTCCAGCCCAAGGATCATCTCTGTGGCCTCCTCTGGACCCTCTCCAGGAGCTCCATGTCCCTCTTGTGTTGAGGGCTCCAGAGCTGGACACATTTGTACCATGATGAAAGCACAGTGCAAGTCTGCACCCCCTCTTTTAGTTTTGTCCTAGGACTTGAAGGATTGTTTTTTTTTGTTCTCAAGTTTTATTTTCCACGCAAGGGCCCTTCTTTCAAAGTCCTCCATTATTCTGCTTGGACCATACTGGGGAACTTGTCCAAGTCAACAAAAAGGCAGTCTTTGTTCCTGACGGGCTGTTGAAGTGGATGGTTTCATACATGACTGGGGGAGAATGGCCCTAAAGCTGCTGATTCACCCTGATGTGCCAGGTGCCCCCACCCACAGGGCTCAAAATGCTGCTGCCACCCCATCTTCTGCTGCCAAGACCGCTATGTACGCCCAGGGATGGAGCAAGAGGCACCATCTCCTCTGCTGGGAAGTGAGAGACTGATCTCTGTGGCTCAGAAAAATCCTCCAACAATCTGCTGTTGGGAGCCTTTTAACTCTCTGCTAAAGCTTTGGAAAAAGATGGAAAGGAAAATGGCAGGAGTTTCGAGCAAGACTCTGCTCTGCATCACTGCCCCGAGATACTGCAAGGAGGACAAAGGGAAACGGGGATATAAATAGAGAATGACATTTTCCTTGCATTGTCCACAATGAATACATTTGTACACGAACAAAATCGTTGGAACGAGACAACATGCATGCCTGATGCTGAAGAAAAGCCTGTTTGTGCTTAGTACATTGGAGACATTGTTTGAAAATAGTTCATCCTTTTGTAAATATTGCTTCGGCATTGGGGCCAGGGCCACTGCTGCTTTGCACTGTCAGCTGAGTGAGTAACAGCCCTGCACGTGCTGCTGGGAGACATCTTAACACAGGCACCAGATTTAAAAGGAGAAAATTATCCTCCTAGAGACTCTCCTGTTCATTTGCTTTCCTCCTCGTTTCGTCCAGATCCTGTTTTCTTGCACTTAACAGGTGTTTCATACAGGGGGGTGGGAAATAAAACTTGCCCCGTCCCTCAGGTGCTGCTGCTGTGTGGGCTGAAAGCAGGTGCCCTTTCCAGACAAAACCCTGTTTGGTGGAAACCTTGCCTTTGCTTTTCATCTGGAGTGGCAGAGCCACAGCAGGTCCAGGCCACGTTCCCTTCTTGTGTCAAGTAGCTGATCCCAGCTGAGCGGCACCGAGTTGGAGCTCTTGGCCCTGCAGTTTGTTTGCTTCGTGGAAAGAAATTTCCATGGCAGCACTTTGTGGTTTTGCTTTTGGTTGGTTTGGGGTATTTGGTGGTGTTGTTGTTGCTCTAGCTTGGTTTGGTTTTGTGGTTGTTTGGGTTTTTTTTTCCCTCCAGAAGAATCCAGCCAAACAAATACTTGTATCACATGCAGAACGAAATCTATGAAATGAATAAAATATGTTCTGCGACCAGTGAAAGTTTCCACAACCCCTGAGCAGAAGGCAAATCTGATGAACGAGGTTATCTTGTATTCGTCCCCATACCCAGGTTTTTTGGCATAAAATACAGAAGAAAAAAAATCACAGGTCATTAACATGCTGACATAATGGACTACAACTTGTCTCTAAGTCTGCTTGTGCAGCTCCACTGGTGTTAGTGAGAAGGAACAGGTGCAAATGAAGCAGATTTTAATCATCAAATGAAAAAAATCCCTTTCCTGTGATGTATCACATCAAAACTCTTGCAGTTCCCACAAATTGTGCAGCCTTCTTTTAGTCAATTGGGAAAAAAATGGGCTTTCTGGAGCACAACTCCTGTGACCTACTTCAGATCCCTAGTTCAGATTGAGAGCACAGAGTCACAGAAGCCCAGAATCACCAAGGCTGGCAAAGACCTTTAGGATCATCAAGTCCAGCCTGTGACCAACACCACCACATCTCCAGACCGTGGCACTAAGTGCCACCTCCAGCCTTTCCTTGAACACCTCCAGGGATGGTGCCTCCACCACTTCCCTGGGCAGCCCATTCCAAGGTCTGATCACCCTCCCCATGAGGAAGTGCTTCCTAATATCCAACCTACACCTCCCCTGGAGCAGCTTGAGGCCAGGCCCTCTCTTCCTGTCACTGGTAGCCTGGTGCTTATTTCTAGGTGACCTGGTACTTATTTCTCTCTCAAATACCAGGGGAGTTCAGGGAAAAACAACTGTGTGCTCTGCAGGCTTAGAGACAGGTCAGGTGAATCCAAAGTTTTTTGTTAACAGATCTATACAAACAAATTTTAGTAGCAGATGCAGACTTGGATGAATACTTAAATAAAATTGAGTATAATACTAAGAGGTAGTTACAAACCAGAATGTATGGAGCACTGTGTCCAGTTCTAAAAGCCCCAACATGAGAAGGACATGCAGCTCCTGGAGAGAGGCCAGAGGAGGCCACAGAGATGATCCTTGGGCTGGAGCAGCTCTGCTCTGGAGACAGGCTGGGAGAGCTGGGGTGTTCAGTCTGGAGAAGGCTCCAGGGAGACCTTAGAGCACCTTCCAGTGCCTGAAGGGGCTCCAGGAAAGCTGGGGAGGGGCTTGGGACAAGGGCAGGGAGGGAGAGGACAAGGGGGATGGATGAAAACTGGAGGAGGGGAGATTGAGGTGAGACATGAGGAGGAAATTCTGGAGTGTGAGGGTGGTGAGAGCCTGGCCCAGGTTGCCCAGGGAAGCTGTGGCTGCCCCATCCCTGGCAGTGTTGAAGGGCAGGTTGGATGGGGCTTGGAGCAACCTGGGCTGGTGGGAGGTGTCCCTGCCCATGCAGGGGGTTGGAACCTGATGATCTTGAAGGTCCCTTCCAACCCAAACCATTCCATGCTCTATTGGGATTTCTATCAGACTTTGGTCAGTCTGGGAGGTGGTTCTTCTAGGTTCTGCTTTTAAAGATCTAACCCACATATTGCTTTTGGCAACCCAGGAATTGTGCAGGTGTGGGATAGTGTGAAGGATGGCAAGCTTGGTCTGGGCCCTGGCTGTGCCAGATGTGACCAGTTTTAGAAAAAGTCATTAGAAATTGGAAGTTTTTAACTGAATAGTCCTTGAGTGACCCTCAGCAGATGAATCTCAGTGCTATGTGGCCTTGGCCTCTTCTTAGATTCCAGCTATCTGTACCCACTGGGACTGATTTAACTCTTATACAAAATAGAACTTTGTATAATTTGAGTCAATAATAGCACCATTTTTCATATTTCCTTGTCCTCCAGAAAGCAAAGTCAACACATGTGCATCTTATATTAAAACTGCAAATATTTTGTCTCATGTTGGATATGCCATGTTGCCCTCATTTCTCTGCCTGCTTAGGAATGGGCTTTTATTTCCTGAATGCCTCCCACTCCAGGATGGAAATTAATATATCTCTAATCTGAGGATGCTGTTTCCCATCAAGATAAACCTCAATCTGAAACTACAGACATTGCAGGACACTCCAGCATTTCACACTAGCAGGCAAACACAGTTATCCTCAGGGTGCAGACAAATAAATCAGGGGAAAGTGAACTACTGACTTGCCCAAAAAGTAGTCAATGAAAGAGCTGAAAATTATGCCTTTGTAAAATGCTGTGATGTTCAGGCAATTTTGAAAACGTGCCTCTGCCCTAAAGAAGGTGCAGCAGAAGTTCAAACAAGATGTGGAAGGAGCTATTGTACCAGACTCGTGCAGCCTCTGAGGATAATGATGCTGCACATCCTGAGGATTTACTACACTCTGCCTCTCTGCTTTTATCTCCACGGCCATGGCCCAAGGTTCAAAAGTGGCAGCCTTCAAATCAGGCCTCCAGAATTTGCAGTTGGCAATCCAAGTTTTGTTGAGCTTGCTGACAGAAGGGGGGAGTTGCAGGTGTTTTTCTGGCACCCTGCCTGGCACCCAGGTTGAGGTTAAGTCCTGTCACACCTGGGCAAAAGGGCCAGGCCCTCACTCTGCTCCTGGTCAGTAGGACAGGGCTCAGGGGACACCAGCCCTGGTGACACTGGCCTGCTGGGTGACAGCAGATGACTCCTCTGAGAGTCCTCTGGAAGGAAGAGGAGCATGGCATAGGTAGGCACAGGAATCCCAGTTCTTTTGCTGCTTCTCATGCTTCAAGTCCAGCGACAGGTTTTGTGCATTGGACCTCTGCCTGCTCACAGAAGATGTGCTCTTCTGGGTATCTGCTGCTCAAGTAGACTTATGCTATTACCAGCTTGGCTGCAGCTGCTCAACTGAGTTCTTTTCTTTTTTTGCTATATTACTACAATAATAAAAGCTTCACATTCTGCTATCTCCTAAAAAAAAAAAAGAAAGAAAAAAAAAAGGTATCATCATCTACAGGTCAAGGATGAATGTCCAAAGACTAGTAATTAATTAATGGAAAATTTATTTCATATCTAATAACAATGATTTATTGGAAATTAGTCCATCATAAGTCCCTTCAGGCTTTCCTGATAAATACCTTAATGCAGTCAATTTTTGTGTCTTCTAAGCCAGGTCTGCCATTCAGGGACTCTTTGGAGTTTGTCAAATATCAGATAATTGTCTGCAAAGCTGTTGCACTTACTTTCATTCCAGAAGTGAAGCCATGACCCCTCAGATTAAAATATATATGTTTCCACATATGTAAGAGTCAACTAACAATGGTAATGAGTACAGAACTGAAAAAAAAAAAGGTAAACCACTAAAACTCATAATTCTGTCCTTTTTTTTACTTATTACTCAAACCCATTGTGGTTACACTGCACAAGGTGAAAAACTGCTGGTTGTTTTTTTCCTAGATTGGTTATGTAGTTTTCTGAGCTATAAGGTTGAGAAGGCTGCTCAAAGCCAACTGCCCTACCCAAACAGCTTCTGTTAGAGATTTGAACACCCTGGGCCCTCATTTTGGTGTAGTTCTCTGCATGTTTTCCAGCACTGCAACGGGACTGGGATTCCATCCTTCTTGTTTCAATGGTTCAGAAAGAGTAAGAAAATCAAGGGGTCAAAGGAAAACAAAAAGCTTTTGTAGTAAAATCAGATTGGCTAGAAATGGGGTTTTCAATGAGAACTAGAATCCATTTCCATAGCATAAGCTGCTGTGATTGGCTTACATGTATGGCAGAACTCTGCAGACTTTTTGCTCCAGTTTTTCAGAGTAAAATTTGGAATTTTTACTCTAATAGAAGTTCCTCCAGCCCAGCAGAAAACAGAAGATCAAAAAGTTGCCATTGCAGAAGTGTAGGTTGATGACTCAAAGAAACAGAGACCTGAGTAGTCAAGGAGACAGTGCACCAATCCCTCTTAGGTGTTTCTTTCTTCCCTGGTTGCACTCTGCAGTGGTTAAAGAGCCTTGACCTTGTGCCATGTTTCTGGTAAGCAGAAATGAAGCTTATCTGTATTTTCACAGGACAGAATGATAACAAAAACATTCCAATACAATGGAGTTCTTTCAAAATACAGTTTGTTTCAGTTTGGGGTGGTTTCTTGATAGACCATAAATAGGGAGTTAAAAGGGAGTGATTTAAAGTGAGCAATTTTATTGACAGGATTCTAACAGTAGCCTATACTACAAGGTTTTACCACTGTCTTTAGATGACAATCTGGCATCATAAACACAATATATTATTAATTACAATTTGCTTTTATCATCCAGGTGTCCCACTTCAGGCCAGGGACCTTTCCTCTAGGCACTGTAAAAATTCATTAGAAATGTGTCTGGAGAGATTAAGATGAGTATCTGGTTACAACTTGGCCTTGATTGCAAAAGAGCACCCTGTCAAGCATCTTAATAACATATTTACTGATCTTCAGTTAGATGCTAGAGAACAAAATTGATCACCAGGCTTTAAAGTGTTTGCTGCTGCCTTACACTGGTGAAAAATTTTACCATCCATCATGCATATGGCAGCACCATTGGCTGAACACCCCAGTCACTCTCCATGCTTTGCAGAGGAGCTGATCAGTGCATCCATCCAGCCCTGCTTCCTCCTTGCCTTCAGTTTTCCACATGAGCAGCACAGACAGGGAAGGCTGTGGGAGTCAAAGAAAAGCTCTTCCAAAGAAGTATCTCCTCCCTGTCCATCCTCGGTTGGTGAACACAGCCCTTTTTAACCAGTTCCCACAAGACTTGCTCCATCTTTTCCTGATCAGCTTTCTGCCCGTGGTTATGTTGCATGTTTCTTAAGGACAGGAGGCCCAAATCCTGGATGATATCAGAGATGCTATTTGGTCTGGAGAGTGGTACCAATACTGGGAATCCCACGTAGGCACCTGCTATGTCCTGCACCCACCTGGCCTTCCTTCCCAGCTGCATCTCCATCACCCCCTGACCTCCACAGACCCTTGTGTCTGTCTTAGAGAGTCTAACTCCTAAGCCCCTGTCTGTAGTTGAAACTCTGACAAGTTCCTTAATGTGGAGGCATGGGCTTTCATTACATTTTAACCTGCATTTCTGACACTGCACTCACTTCCACTGGCACAGCCTGGTCCTCTTCTGTACCCACAGCTCTTGGTACAGGGTCATTAATGAAAATATTAAACACCCCTAATCTCTGAGGTACTCCCAGTTGTCTCATCTAGGAAATGGTGTCAATGGAGTCTGCTGTCACAACTCTTTTGCCCAGTGTTTTGCATGGGTGTGTTTCAGTCCTGGCCACCATGCTCCCTCCTGCTTAATAATGATTTTTAAATGCAACACTGTAACAACTGCCTGATCATTATAAATAGATTCGATCTAGGAGGATAAAACAGGGAAGGCTCTAAGTATAATCAGACTGTTCTACATACTCACTTTAATCCCTTAGCATGTTTTCAGCAGTTCCACAGCTTCTCCCTAGTGTTGTTTCTTTTCCTCTTGGCCTTTCTGAAGCTGGGGGAGAAGCCTGCAAAGCAAACTGTTGTTTTCTGTTAGCATAGTGGGGTTTGTTTGTTTGTCTGATACTGGCTTTCTAGCTTTGCTTTTGCAATGTTTTTTAAACACACCTGTTGCTATGCATTTATGTTACAGGCAGCCAAGCCAAAGGAACGTGTGCAAGACTTGGGAAGTGGTAGAAAAGTTTTATGCAGCACCATAATAATGGATTTAAAAAATATATATATAAAAAATTTTTGCTCCCTGTCCCTTCCTTTGTAATTCCTAACAATTCCTAACACTTGACTTGCTTTTTGAACCCCTGCCAAGTGCATTGATGGTTTTGTGCAAGTGTCTATTACAACCCCATGATGCTGCTGGGGAGGGGTAACAGCCACCTGAGAGCCCATCATTTCCCCCTGGCTCTCACCAGGTAGTTACCTCTGCTGAGGTTCACCTGCTGGTTTGTTCTCAGTCACTCAGCTTCCCACCTCTTCATGTGTTGTTTGTCCATATGAGAAGCTGCCTCTTTGCCCATGCAGCTTGGTTTCTCTGAAAGCCTGTGGTAAAAGATGTTGAATGGCTTTTTTTTGGTTCCTTGTAGGTGTGCCAATCAGATCTCCTTTCACCACACTGAAGGACTCACAAGGCATCACTTCCCTTCACCAAAGCTGCCCATTTCTTTCCCTAGGTCACACTTACTTACCCATTTGTTCACTAATTCTTTTCTCTAACTAGTTCACCTGGCTTGGTTTTCGGGCCTAATGTCTGTAGTTAACTGAATCTTTCTCTAGAGCCATTGCTAAATATTAGTGTCATATAAGCCAGTGATTTTTCCCTTAAACTCTTTTTTTTATACACTGAATAGTGATTTTGCATATATAACCTGCTAGATAGACACTCTTTTCTGTTTTCTTCATTTGGGTGTAACATCAGGTTTTTAAAGGATGCCTTTTAGCTTGTAGCAACCTTAACCAAGGAGTTTAGCTATGCTCAGTTTCTCTTTAAGAGGTTTTTATAAAACCTCTAAAGTATGAGGACCAGTCCCTGGCTAGACTGGAAGTGAACTATGAAAGTCTTCGAGCAGCAAACTGCAGGATTTAGTTGTTCTTGTGTCTATGGTCTTCTTAGCTACATGCCAAAGCCTCCAAGAAAGCCCATGTTTCATCATTATCTCTATGAGTGAGCTTCTCTGTGAATCACTCAGTTGGAGGTGAAATGAAAAAAAAAATAATAGAATAGAAACATAGAATGTCTTGGGTTGAAAGGGACCTCTAAAGGTCCTCTAGTCCAACCCCCTACAATAAGCAGGGACATCTCCAACTAGACCAGGTTGCTCAGAGCCCCATCAAGCCTGACCTTGAATGTCTCCAGGGATGGGGCCTCCACCCCCTCTCTGGGCAGCCTGTTCCACTGATCCACCACCCTCATATTAAAGAACTTTTTCCTAATGTCCAACCTAAATCTACCATTTTCTAACTTAAAACCATCACCCCTTGTCCTATTGTTACATGCCCTTGTGACCAGGTCTTCCCCAACCCGTTTCAGGTATTGAAAATAGAATTTATTTCATTCTGGTTTTACTAATTTCTGGATGGGAAAACTTGTGCAGATTGGTGCTTGAATCCAAGGAGAAGAGCAGTCACCTCAAATAGGAATTCAGATGCAACAACAGTCTAAAAGGGGGAAAAATTGAGACTGTCTACCAAGAACTTGGATGCAAGGAAGTGCAGGATAAAATTGGATAAATAGAAAACAAGCAAAACACCACAAAGCTTTCCTAAGAATAGATCATGGCAAGCTAGCCAGACATTTAAAAAAAACACCCAACCCCACTTTCCTACATCAAGGAAATGATTTGACCTAATCTGACTGGATTTCAAGAAAACATTTGTTAGTATTTTACTTGGAAAACAAAAACAAAACACCAAAGAACCCTAAGGAATACAGCAATTATTAAATTAACTCTTAATATGAATAAAAGCTGGCAAGTAGTTTTGAAGGGGAAGTCTCAGGCTAGAGGAATTCCTTAAAGAACAATCACAGACAGCTCTTAGTATTTTCACTAACTACCCTAACCTAGGAATTAGGAGTATGAGCACAAAGCTGGGACACTGTTTGCACAAAGGGGGACTGGAATATTGTGTAACAAAGGGCACAAAAGTAATTTTACTTGTTGGGCTTAACTCAATAGCCTAGAACTCAGCCTGCACCAAACCTAGAAAAAGTTCTCCAGTATATTTTCACTATGAAGATAAACCACAATGGTCAAGTTTCTTAGGTGTCCCACAGGCACAGAAGTAAAATAAATCTGTCGTGGTTTGGCCCTAACACAGCAACAAAGAACCAGCCCCCTGGCTGTTCACTCCATTGCCCCCAGTCCCTGCCCCCACACACACACCCTGGGATGGGGAGGACAAACCAACTAGAAGTTCTTGGGTCGAGACAAAGGACAAGGAGGGATCTTTGCTGATTAAGGTCACGGGCCCAACAGACTCAACTTGGAGAAAAATAACAATTTAATGTCACACTAATCAAATGCCCACAGGACACAGACAAAATACCTCACCCCTCCCCTCCCTTCTTCCCGGGCCCAAATCCCTCTGTTCCCGGGTTCTCTCCCACCTTCCCCCCAGCACAGGGGATGGGGATGGGGTTTAGAGTCAGCTCCCAGGCTGGTGGGTCCTGCTGCTCCTTCCTCCTCAGGAAGAAGGATTCCTCACAGCCCTGCCCTGCTTCCCCACGGGTCCCTCCCATGGCAGAGCCCTCCACCAGCCTCTCCTCCATCAGCCCTTCCCTCCAGGCCCGGGGCTGCTCCAGCCTGGGCTTCCCACAGTCCTGGCTGCTTTGGGAACAAACTCCCCTGGCCCGGGGGCTTCCACAGCTGCATGATCCGAGTCCACAGGCAGCAAATCCACATTCACCCCTCCTGGTGCCTTCAGGGAATGTCCCACCACCTTCCTCCACGGATGCAGGGGCACAGCTGCCATCTCGCCGTGGGCTGCAGGGAAACTTCTGCTCGGGCACCTTCTTTCCCTCCTTCCTCACCAGCCAGCAGATCTTCACCCCAGCTCTGCTCTGTGTCTCCAGCTCAGCTCTTTTTTCCTGCTCTCTCAGCTCTTATCTCAGTTCTTTTGTACCTGAAGGGCAGAGGCACATCCCTTGTCCCTCTAATGGCCCCCTGGCTGGGTTTGGAGCAGGGGGAGGTTCTCAGCTTCTTATGGAGCCACCCTTGGGGCCCTTCCCCAGCACCAAAAATCCCACCAACCCAAACCAGCACAACATCAAACAAAACTGCTGTATAAAAATGCCACAATAAGAATTCTGCACTCCAAGTTCCAGGGAAAGACAAAGAGAAGAAAAATAGATTTTTCCTTGTTTAATTAGAGACAGTCATAATATTAATTCACTTCCAGAAACACAGCCACCTAAATCATCTAGATTAGTCTAAAAAAAAATTAAATAAATTAGAAAATTTCTTCTTTTTACGTGTTATTCAAGAGCACCACACAACTCCTGTACGTCCCACTCTCCCTTCAATCTCACAGGCATAACCTGTGAACTGGAGATTAACCTACAAGATCAATAGAAACAAAATAACGTGACACTCAGTCTGCCTCCTCTCTTGCTCCTGCAAAAATATTTCGGAATTCGGTCTCTTGCTCCCAGAGGTGTCAAGTGAAGCCAGTGCAAGACAGTGAGTCAGAGGTTCTGCCTGACTTTCTGAAGGCCTACCTGAAATAGCACACTGTGATGTGCCCAGGGTAATGTAATACTAGAGACAACCTCATGTCATGAGCCCAGCAAGCTCACCTGTAAAGCCCTGTGCTGTTTCAGTCTGGAGAAGAGGAGGCTGAGGGGTGAGCTCACTGCAGCCTGTGGTTCCTCAGGAGGGAAGAGATGGGGCAGGTCCTGATCTCTTCACTCCTGTGACCAGTGACAGGACTGGGGGAAATGGCAGGAAGCTGGATCAGGGGAGGTTGAGGCTGGGTATCAGGACAAGGTTTTTCACCCAGAGGGTGGCTGAGCACTGGAACCAGCTCCCCAGGGCAGTGGTCCCAGCACCAAGCCTGCCTGAGCTCAAGAAGCCTTTGGGTGATGCTCTCGGGCACATGGGGTGATTCTTGGGGTGCCCTACACAGGGACAGGAGTTGGACTCATGGTCCTGATGGGTCCCTTCCAACTCAGCAGATTCTGTGATTCTCTATCATCCGTGTGTGCCAGCTCATGCCTATAGTTGTGCAAAGGGTAGAGATCCCTGAACAAATCTGGACATGCCAGAAAATTCACACGAAGCCCGTGGCTTTGATGAAACTGATGACACTCTTCTTATAAAAAGGCTTTTGACACCCTTGTCATGCAATACCAGTAAAATAATGCAAAGTTCAAGGGCGTAAACTAGGAACAAACATTAAGGATTTTTGCTATCAGTATTCATAGAAAAGGGTAAGTTGGGGTTTTCAGTCAGTCCTCAAGGCCTGTGAGATGTTGATAGCATGCAGGTCTGAATTAAAAAGTTTGAAAGCAGCCAAATATTAGTTACTATCTATCTAGCAGGGATAGGGAGGTATGAATACCACCCCGAAAGGCCCTGACATCATTGTATCCAGGTTACTGTGTCCGCTTCTAACCCTGCAGGGAAAAGAGAGTTCTTGAAAGTGGAAAAGGTGCAAAGAAGGGTTACAAGAGCGGTGAGGGAAAGGCATCCTCTGTACAATAGGTATGGCAGGGCTGTTCTGGCAGAACTGAGGCTGAGCAGGTTTTGTCACTAACCAGTGAGAGCTCGAGGGGTGACAGATTGGAAGGGATTTTACAGGAGGAGCGAGAAACACTCTTTAAACCGAAGCCAAAAACCTCACAGAACACGAGGGGGTCAGCTGGTGCTGAATACACCTTATCTTTAACCACTCAGAGGAAGAGAAAAGTGAGGAGCAGCCTGGCGGGAAGGGCAGCTTCAGGATGAGGGCTGGTATCTCTGCGGGGAAGTCGGGCAGCACAACGTGGCTGCCTGCAACAGCCGGGATGGGGCCCTAGGTCTGAGGAGGCCTCCTCCAGTCTTGCCCACCTCCAGGCCAGAGCCGAGTATGAAAGCTTTGAGTGTCAAAATGCACATCAAACTTCCACATGGGTCAGCAGGAAGGTTATCACCACCTGCTATCTGGTATTCAGGAGCCCTTACAGGAGGGCATAAATGAGCACGCAGTGCAATCCTTGCCATTATTGCAGCCGGGGAGCGAGTGGGTCTGTGCACATGCAGGCATCTAATTGCTCACGTCGTGGCTGCAGATATGTGGAAATACCCTGTTTGACTCTGAAATCACACTGACTGACTGACTGACTGCCTGGGCTTATACAATGATGTGTGTTGCTGCGACTCTTGCATAAGGAGAATTAAGCCTTCTGTTTTAATAACACTGCACCATTCTGAGCCCTTAATCTTGCATCACAGTAAAACACTGTAGTAGCAACACATAATTGTGTATTTTTCCAATTTTCCACTTTGCAAAATGCTAGTTCCTGACCTTTGCTAAATGTGTACAGTGGCCTACCTTGACACAATATTAGATTAATCTTAAAAGATGTCAAGTGTAGCTGTAACAGTAAAAAGAATATGCCTTTACCTACTAGCGAATTTCAGTTTTCAGTCTTATTGTCTCCTAAGAGCTCTATCATCTGAGTACATCACGTGTGTAGTTTCACAAGTTCTGTTTGTTTTAGATTGAGATGACTTGGCCTTATTAGCTCCTTCTATCCCCTCCAGTTTTGGTGGGGTCCCCAGTGCCTCCTTAGCAATATTGCAAAAGGAAATGCCCATAAACCTCATCAAGCCCTAAAAAAAAAAAGCTGAGGGCAAAACTGAGCAGCTCTCTGCTCCGGCAGGCAGCGTCGTCCCCTTGCTGTCGATGCCAGCTCTGCAAAGGGAAAGAGAAACCACAGCCCACAGGTTTTGCTCCCTCTCCACGTCTGAAAAGACACCCTCACCCCGAGGAACTTCGCTGGATTTGCTCAGCGTTGAAGGGAGCTCATTGCTGGGATTTCCAGGGCAGAGTGAAGAGCTTCTGTAATTTATAGATAATGGGTGACGAAACAATAATGTCGTTTGGAGGGTTGGGCAGGGTGTGGGGTCATGTTCTCTTAAGGCTGCCAAGGTTCTTGCCTTTCTGCTCAATGCCTACAAGCGCCTGCACGTTTCTGAAGTAACACTAGTTATTTTAGATGAGCATCAGCAACAGACAGATAAAAAAGAAAAACCTGTCTATGTAATTTTAAATATTGATACCCAGATATTTTTTCTCCGGATGATGATAATTTCTTTTGCTCATATATAACAATTCAGAATCCTCCTAATTTACTGGTTTAAGGTAAACTTTACCTCTTTCCCCCTCTCCCAAGACACAGACATGTGTATACTTCTGTACGTGCACATCCATACACATACCCCATCAACATGATTCCAGTGTAAGCACGAATACCATGAACCAAAAGTTTGGCAGCCCTACTACAGTGAAAGCTGACTGCCACCTATGGGTAAGAGCTCATGGTAACACATTTAGGTAAAAATGTAGTATTATTCTTCGTAATTAAAGCAATTTTAAATTATCCAGCAGGACAGGCTTTTGATTAATTTGCTATATATTCTGTCAACAACAACCACTGTTCAGACTCTGAGAGCTCGGTATTAAAACCAATGCTTTTACCAAGGAGCATCAGCTTTATGAGTGAAAAGAAAAAAATGGGGTATGACGGTCTTATTTTTCTTAATTCTGAAAAAGAAATGCACAGAAGTTCTCTGATTCCCCATGGAAAGAAAAAAGACTCAGTGCTACACAGCCAGGTACAAAGCTGTATTTAATGATGACTTCAATCTTAAAGTTTTGTCATTTCAAGGTTTTAATATTTTGTTTATTGCTTTCTTTTGCTAAACACATACAAATATCTTAGCTACGCAGTTTCATGAAGATGTGCCTATAACCAGTATCTCACAGTCATTTTCTATGAAAAATTGTTCATTTTTCAAAGCAAAATGAAACCTCGGGGGGGGGGGGGGGGGAGAAGGGAGGCAGGAGAAAAATGTATGGCTTGATTATGTAAGACTCGATTTTTCTGATCATCAGTCTGTTGTAGCATTTGCTTCGAAAACTCAAAAGGAAGGACAGACTGAAAAGCCAAACCTACTGTCTCAAAAGTATCTTTTCCACTTCATCTTTCAGGTATGTAAAAGCAAACAGGCTGACAACTCTGGGTATCTAACTACCAGAGAGAAAAATCGCTAGATTACAGCTGCTGTGTTGGAGTGTGCTGCATTAAAATGGACACCACTCTCCATTTCTAAGGAATAACACAGGTATAAGTGGCTGGAAATCTACCAAATTAATTCACATATTTCAGCCTGGGAAAAAAAAATAATCATTTTGCTCCAGTAAACAGCAGCTAATTGTAGCCATTATATTTCTCCTTTCTGGGACAGGGGCATAGTATTTCTGAAGGAAGAGACAGAAACTTACAAAAGGGAAAATTAAATTGAAAGACATAACAACTAATTTGAATGAAGAAAGAGTCTGACATTAATTTTTTAAAATCCCCCTTTTAAAGTAATCTTTGTCCTGGGCCTTCTCATTCATATTCTACTTTATTAAATATGATCATCAGCCTGTCTAAACAAAAATAATGAAATAAATATTACACTGGTGCATCACTGTGCATTTTCACTAATTTTATTACTAACCTTATGTTATAAACTTATGAAACACAGTAAAAACAGTCAGTAAATGCCACTTCAGTATGAGACATGATCACCTCAGCATTTCAGGCTTGCTCTCCGCCAGCATCGGCACCCTTTACAACCTACGGAATTCAGGCGTTTATGGGAAAAATCTTTGTGCTTTGTGCACAAAAGCATCTTGTAGCTGAAGTAACTCTGCTCCACGGGAGTATCCCAGTGGTGCATTTTCCTTCTTACTTCTGAACTGACACATTTTAGAAGCTGCAAAAATCCCATTCTGCGATTCCCTTCCTTCGCTCCACTTTGGCTACCGAATCAAGCCGTCGCTGTCCTCTAACGTTGCCCTGGATTTTCAAACCACAGTTTAAACTTAACCCACTTGTCTCCTTGGATGGGAACTTCCAATCAGACAGAAATTATTCCTCATTGTTTTGGATGAATCCAGCTTAAAACAAAACACAGAGCTGTGACAAATGACTTGTCTCAGCCTTCTGCTCATTCTTATTTCATCTCCCATTCGGCAGGTGAGCTGTTTTCCAGGGCAGATCTCCTCCCACCAACCTACTGCTTTGCAAAAAGCATTTAAAATATTTTCCATGTCTCCTAACAAAACCCAAACAGAATGTAGCTGAACCTCCTAAAATAAGCACTACCCCCTATGAGAAGGGAAGTAACTAAATTAAGCCAGCAGCCCAAATTTGTAAGAGCATAACAAAGGTAAAAAAAAAATATTTCAAATGTTGAATGTTGAAATATTCCTATTTCAGTACCTTTAAAACTGAGGCCTTGTTCAAGGACAGACTGCTTGGAAAGATCTCCATTTTATTGGAAAACCCAGATGGGTTACTCCTCTTTTGGTTTTGGTTTGTTGTTTTTTGGTTTTTGTTTTTTTTCCCAGCAATGATCTCTGTTTGATAGAGCTAAAAAATTCACCTCTCAGGCAGTGCACCTCATTCTCTGAAGGGCTTGTTATGAATTTTATGCCTTTACAAAAAGACAAGGAAAATTCCACTTCCCAAGAAAAGAAATACAGAACATCATTACATCATAGTTAAAAAAAACACATTCTTTCTGTTCTATGCACCTCTCATCAATTTCCCTTGAATGCTGCTTATTCTGTGTAACAGATTTTATTTTAAGTAAAAGTACTTAATGCCTATATGGATTTTTACATTTTTTTTAGAATAACTTTTCTAGATTGGCCACAAATTTTCATTATGCTACATATTTTTTCAGCACTTAGTTCTGTGCCTGCATTTTTCAGCAGCCATTCAAAGTATTTCTGCATCCTTGTCTGTTTCGCTGTATTTTGACACTGGAAAAGTGTCAAATAATATAATATGCTTATTGATGTAACTAAGAAAAAAAAAAAATCCAAACCAGATTACCTTGTGATACAGTGGAATGAATGGGACTTTCTTCTAATGGGAAAAAACCCTGTTTTTTCATAACATTTTGGTCTATCGTTGAGAAAGGGAGCAAAGCACCTGGAACTGACACATTGTAAATTCCAGCAGTGCAAGGAGCTTCACAAAAAGTCTGTGGTTATCTTGTTTTTTAAGTAAACAGCTATTAACAGCAGTAAGGACTTGCATAAGGAGGACTTGAAGGAAGGTTTAGCACTATCCATGCTGGAGTGATTTAAAGAGAATGAAGGCACGTACTTCTTTACGATGCATTATGTAACAACACAGAGGACAAGCCCGGGCATTCAGAAAAATATCTACATTTGATCTTATACTTGTTATTTATCACCCAAATATTTCACCATGTTTATAGCAGAAGGCTTATGAAACACCTAACTTCAAAATGTTATCCAGCACAAATCAGTTAAAAACATTTTAGATGACGTATTTTATGTTTTGTGCATCTTCAGGAAAATCTAATAAGTCCTATAATTCATTTTCTTCAAACTTCTGCAGTACATGCAATCTCAGATAAAATAAAATTGTCAAAATCAGTGATAGCTGGACCTTCTGGTTCACATTAGTGCGAAGAGAAAACTGCTGCTGAGCTGACACATTGATAGATTACAAGTTCTGCTGAAGAATAGCTAAAAATGGTGATTCAATCTTGTCACTACTATATAAGAAGAATAACAGAAGTGGAGATGTTACTCATGATATCATGTCTTTTATCAAAACCCTAAAGGGCCCTGGTGCATCAAACACATTCTCTTCCTGAGAGCTTCTGGCTCTAAAAAATACCAGTGTAAGTAAATGAAACTAAATTGGCCTTTAAAAAAAAAAATGGATGAGCTTGCACTCTGAATTTATTTAAAATGAAAATAAAGATCAAATTGCAAAAAGACTCTGTTTAAAGAGATTTTTTTCCTTCTCTTTTTTTTGGGGTTTGTAGGGTTTTTTATTCAGTTGTCTGGTTTTTTTTACAATAGAGATGCTGCTCTTGTAATGATGAAACGGAGAGCTAGGAGGGTTATGAAACACAAGTAACATGAAGGGCAAACCTGACTGAAAGAGAGGGAGAATATTATTCCAGTTATTTAAAACTCAGCTGGGTTAGTTCCTTAACTAACTTCAATCAATACAGTTCCCCCAAAATCAGAAAGGTGATACAGATTCACCCAAGATGCATCTATCACAGAAGATAATGCAGACCATTATCTTTTATTAAGACACATGAACATATGTGGGGAGTCATCTTTTCTAAATAGCTCCTTAATCTTTAAATACCCAAAAGAGGATTTTTAAAAAAGAGGCACCTCAAGTACTTCTGCTATTCTTACCCCTGGTCCTCCCTTGATCTGAACCTTGCGGGGTGTTCTGCGCTGAAGTGAAGTCAGGTTGAAACACTGACTTCACTCCCTCAGTGCTTCATACTTCCCTGTGCTGCTGCAAACCACCACGGGAGCCTCAAGATGGAGGGAACAGGGCCTGGGTGGCTTTTGCCTTCCTCCCACGACATCACCGAATACTCCCAGCACTTACTTCCCATTCATCCAAGGAGTCCTGCAACAAGACAAGGGGAAACAAGGCTTCACAGTCACGGGCAGGGATAACAGGTAAAGAAAAGGAGGAAAGAGAAACACAGGGGGGGGAAGCATTTCTTCTTTAAAGGCTCCCCTCTCCCAAAGGGAAAGAAACCTTGAAACAAACTTCATCATATCATAAAGACAGAAACAGACATGCACCTCAGATTTCTGATCCCTCGGTGGTTTTGTTTCAGGGAAGCACTATTTTTATTTTTCACCAGGGCCTCCGTAGCAAGTTATTTGCAGCTTCTCCTGCAATAACTAATACTCCACGTTGCACAGGAATGATCTTAAAAAAAAAATCTGCCCGGCACGACTGCGCCATGAAGCGTTGCTCTCGGTGTGGGGACGAAGGAAAGCAGCAAGGCAGGAAGTTCATCACCTCGCTGGAAGCCCAAGGCAGAGGGAGAGGAGATCCATGGAATGTCGCAGCCCTGCTGCCTGTTCTGCCTACGGTTCTGACACAGGCGTTTGCCTGTCGGGTGTGCACACCGGCATCTTTCGGGCATTCAGGCAACGACGCTGTGGGAAAGGGAGAGAAACAAGTCGAGGAAGGTTTGGAGGGCGTGCAGCAGTCAGCAGCGACCGAGCAGAAATGTTTTTAGGCAACGTGATTGCAGCTGGATGGCAAGGGAGGGGTTCTCCTTGCCAGGCGGTGAGCTTGGCTAACGAGTTAAAAGATTCCCGAGTTCGGGATGTTGGAGGGCTCTGGTTTGTTCTGCACCTGCCAGGGAGGAAGGAGAGTGGCTGCGGGTGGCATCCCGCCCCGGGGGCAGCCCCGCCGCTGCCAGGCATCCTCTTTTTTGGGGGTTTGTTTTTGTTTTTGTTTTTTTTTTTGGGGGGGGGGTCCTTTTTTTTTACTTCCCCCCTCTCCAGACAGCATCCTCGACGCGCCTGGCGTTTTACCTGCTTCGCTCCAGCCGTGGCCGCCGAGGCAACCTACCCATCCGGGCCGCGGGTGAGCGGAGCGTCGGCCCAAGAGGAGGAGAAGCCCCGGGGACTCTTCGGGCGGGCGGGCGGGCGGAGCAGCTCTCCCTCGGCGGCGGGGCGTCCATCGCAGCTCCGGTGCCGACATCCAGGGGCTCCGGGTACCACCCCCGGGGATGGGGATGGGGGGGGGCGGCCCCTCCCCGGCCCCCGCTCCTAACGCAGGTGCTCTGATTGCCCCTCCTCTGCCCACTCATCCCAGCAGCCTGGCTTAGCGTCCCCCCACCCCCAAAAAGGAGTCACCCCGGGCAGATCTCTCGCTCCCACCCCCCCCGACCCCGCATCCCCCTGAAAAACAACAGGCGGCAAAGCGCCGCTTTCCGCCAACTCCCCGGCTACAGGGAGGCGGCGTGGCAGGGGTAAAAAAAAACAATAAAAACACCCCACAAACCGGCAGGAGGGGGGAGGAGAGGGGGTGCAGGGAGGGACCCCCCCCCCCCAGCCCCGGGCGGCCGCACCTGCCCGCCCGCCGCGCCGCGCCGGATTTCCCTCCCTTAGCGACAGGGGAGGGGCGCGGCGCTGGCGGCCTCGCCATTGGTGGAGGGGAGCGGCGCGGCGCGGCCATTGGCTGGCGCCTCCGCCAATGGGGAGCGCTGTATCCGGGGGGCTGCGGAGCTATTTAAATCCGGTGATGTCAGCGCGGCCGGTGGTTGGCGGGAGGGCGGGGGGGAGGGAGGAGGGTCCCTGCGCTCTCGCCTCACAGCTCGACCGACCCCCCCCCCCCCCCCCCCTTCCCTCCCTGCCCACCCCTTCCCCGGCTTATCCAGGACGCTTGAGCTTATCCTGCCCGGCGGTCCTGGGATGTGCGGGTTAATTTCGGGATGCTGGCTTGGCTTCTTCCTGAAGATCTCCGCTGTTCAAAATCTGTCTGCTTTTCATCACGCCCCTGCTTGCACATTTGAAGGATTTGGTAGTTTCTGCAGTCACCTGACCCTACACCCTCATGATTTTTGAAGCCCCAAACAATATCACATATCTCTGCCTTCTCCTCTTCTAACTGAGGCATCTCAGCCCTTTAGCTCCCTGTTTGACAGGATATTGTGTCGTTGTCTCAGTTGTTTTAGCAGCATTTCCTAGAATCATATAATAACATCATAGAATGGTTTGGGTTGGAAGGGACCTTCAAGACCATCCAGTCCCAACCCCCTGCATGGGCAGGGACACCTCCCACCAGCCCAGGCTGCTCCAAGCCCCATCCAACCTGCCCTTCAACACTGCCAGGGATGGGGCAGCCACAGCTTCCCTGGGCAACCTGGGCCAGGCTCTCATCACCCTCACACCAGAATTTCCTCCTCATGTCTCACCTCAATCTCCCCTCCTCCAGTTTTCATCCATCCTCCCTTGTCCTCTCCCTCCCTGCCCTTGTCCCAAGCCCCTCCCCAGCTTTCCTGGAGCCCCTTCAGGCACTGGAAGGTGCTCTCAGGTCTCCCTGGAGCCTTCTCTTCTCCAGGCTGAACACCCCAACTCTCCCAGCCTGTCTCCAGAGCAGAGCTGCTCCAGCCCAAGGATCATCTTGGTGGCCCCTCTCCAGCAGCTCCATGTCCTTCCTGTGCTGAGGGCTCCAGAGCTGTACACAGTACTGCAGGTGTGACCTCACCAGAGCAGAGGGGCAGAATCACCTCGCAGTTTTCATCCTGAAGGACTGCCACAGGCAGGAAATCCCCAAGTGGTGACACTGGTGTAAATGTGTACATCAAGGCCATGAAGCACAGCAATGGTCACTCACCTGGCTGATTTTCCTCTTGCATTACTGATTCCTATTAATGGCAGGTTCTGTTCTGTGAGTCACAGACTTTCAGATGCTTCTAGGCACATGTGCTCTGTTTTCTATTGTCTTCCCAGCACAGTAAGCACAGATGGAGTTGACATGGTGTTATGTTACAACAGGAGAAGAAAAGTGAAAACAAGATCCAAATGCACTGGTCTGTCTTGGCAGAAAATGTCTTGTAATTGTTCTGTGCTTCAATATGCTGGAGACCTGTCCTGGAGCTCATCTTGTTTAGCCTAATAAAGGCTGAAAAGCAGGATTAGCACAGAGTTGTTTGACCTGAGGCATGTAATCATCCTGCCTGCATCTCGATGCCCGATACCCCCCCGATGGTTGCACAGCTCCTTTTCCTCTTGTGTGACCCAGACTTAGCTATGACGTGACAGAAACGCAGGCACCTCCTGTCAGACACCGGTGTGTCACTTGTGATGGGAAAGCACATAAACCTCGGGGAACAAACTGCAGGCTTCTCTCGCTTTACAGCTGGATGTGTGCTGTGACCGCAGGCGTGTTGGTTGCATAAAAACGTGTGGACGGATGGTGCAGGGACCTGTGGAAGTCATTCCCTAAAAGCAGCAGAGGCGTAGTTGGCCTGCACGCACAGGGTGTCACTGAGCTGAACATCGCTGGTGCCAGAGGTTTGTTGTGAGGAAACTGGGGCTGGAAATCCGAAGGAGGGAGGTTGCTGACCACCAGGAGACTGAAGATCTCAACAGCCTCCCCAAGACGGCGGGAGAAAACGGCCTATGCCATCTCATGGGGAAGGTTCATAAATTCAGCCACAATTAGTGTGAGAGGGCAAGTCTGACCTAGGGCATAGCAATTAGAGCTGGAGTGGGGAGCTGGTACTCCCGAGGAAGGATGAAAAGCCCTTGTTGTTACATGTGAAGGAGCTGTCATTGAAACGACATTTCTTTGCTGTGGCAGGACATGGCAACAGAGGTGGGGCACAGAAAGGGTGGGCTGACCACGGAAGTGGCCTCTCTGAGGGGACTGGAAGGCTTGTCCTAACTTGGGGTCCTCAAGGTGGATCTGATTTTCTTTTGTTGTTGTTGATTTGATCGAACTTTCTCCCCAGGGCCCCCGGCTGTGTTACTTCTAGGGTGATGTGGGGAAGTGTCACCTTCCTCTGAAATACCAGACTGGCATTAGCAAGAGAGAAAAAGCTGGACAGAGGTGGTGGTCCTGCTCCTGACTCAAGCATCTTGCTCATGTGCTTGGAACTAAGGGTCAGATTTGAGTTGAGAAGAAATGTTTTCTTTGGGGGGCAGGAGCTGCTGCAACAGACAGAGCCCTTGGCCTGGAGTAGCAGAAACCTTCAGTTTGGTGGGGGTAGGAGGTGTTACTATATGTGAGTGGAAAAGGGGAAGATGTATGGATCTTTCTGGGCTTCATATAAACTTACTGGAACAGAAAGGAATGTGAAGACTCCCTCTGAGCCATCCCATTATTTCACTACCATAAAGCAGGGCCAACCTCCCCATCTATTTCCTTGTAAATATCCAAATGATATGAAGATCTTCAGGGATGGAACTTTATCACCTCCCAGGCATTTTTTTTTCCAGTGCTCCACTTTCCTTAACTTAGGACAATTTTCTGTTGCCTCCAATTAGAAACTCCTTTGGTGTAGTTTAATCCCATTACTTCTTGCCCTGTCCATGTAGAGAACGGATCATTCCCTTCCTTTTTTACCACAGGATTTATGCATTTTGAAGACTGTCAGCTTATGTACCTTCAGTCTTTTTTTTTCTTTACTTTTTGGTAGGCTAATCAAACTCTTAATCTGTTCAATTTATCATCAATAACTTTTTCTAGTGCTCTTCATGTGGCAGTGGGAGACTGCAATCCCTGACCTCCCCTGACTTTCAGTCCTGTTTGAGAAAGGTCTGGAGAAAGGTGTCAAGTAGCAATGTCAACATCTCCTAGTAGTCCTTTTTCTTAAACAACCATGGTGAATTAACAAAATTAACAGCAGGTGAAATTTGCAGCCCCTAGGACAGGAGCAGACACTGCAGGGGAAGATGGATGGATGGTGCTGAGGTGGTGACATCAGCTCAGAAGGGGGGCACAGGGACAGCTGGGTGAATAACTCATGTGTGTGACTCTACTGAAAAGGAAAAACCCAAACCCAACGAACCCCAAGTTTCAGGAGGCTTAAGGTAAGGGGATGCTGAATGATGAAGAAGAGAATGTTACTGTATAAATGACACTCGCTGGAAAGGAGGGTGTGTTGCTGCACCTCAGCTTCCCAGCATGTACAGAGATTGCTGCCAAGGCTGGGTAAACTGAGGCATGGAGAAACTAGGAGGCACGTGAGACACTGCAGTTCAGACAGGGCAGAACTGGAATCTCCTCCCAGTGCTAACACTGCTTCTTCCTGGCCAGTCTTTAGAAATCATTCCTGCTTCAGCCTCGTGGTAGGTGATACCATCTTTTTTCCTTGTTAAGAACACATTTTGCAGAAGGGTCCATAATAACATGTAGGATTCAGCTGAACTCAGCCTGCAAGATGGGGTCAGTTGCAGTCCTCTGTTTTAAGACACCACTGACAAAAATCTGTTTTAAATGTTCTGGCCAGGACTGGTGAGGCTCTTCAATTTTTAAACGTGTTTTGTGTGGAAAATCCCACTGTTAAATAATTAGCAAGGGCTCTGAGCATTACTGCATATTTTATATTTCATCTGTCTGTAAGAAATGGACAGTTCTGTTGCTACAGATGAACTGCAGTTCATTTTGTGACACACTGGCTGCTGGAAGAGAGACTTCATAGTTTATATCTTTTACATCTGATTATTCAAGGAATGGGGCTGGACAGCAGAAGCACTTAACCACAACTTTTCTTCTGCTGCTGGTCCCAGCAGACATTTGAGTTTACAAAGACAAAAAATCTGCACAAGCTGAAAATGTGAAAACCAGAGAGTTAGTAGTTCAACAGTACAAAGGATTGCAGTGCTGGATCTTATTTTCTTGGCCAGCACTCGCTATGATGGTTTGTTTATTTTACCTTTAATGTAGCCTCATTCCACATTTCTGTGTAAGTTTTTCTCAGGCTGCAAAAAAAAAATCATCACTGTTGCATGAATTAGTCTGAAGTACTAATGAACACTCATAATGTTTAAAATTAAGAATTTGGCACACAAAGTATTCAGATTTAACCTTTTCCTCACAGAAACAGAGTTATTAATGATTCCTTTTTATGGACTGAAGGATAAGATCACCTTTGAATTCATTTTGATGATCAGGTTCTTTGAACAGGAGGTTGTGTCAGCAGCATGTCCGTGGCTCTGGTGTGGGCAGTTCTGCACGTCTGGGTGCTATTAGCAGGCTACAACCAGCAGGCCTCAGAAAGCAGCACAGAGTGGTAACTGTCACATCTCTTTTCCTAGAAAACATCTGTTTTGTCTGTCTTCAGGACCAAGTTCGAATTCTGAGATAGTTTGTATTCCTTTAGCACTGGAATTGTTATTCCTGAAGGAATAACACGCTTCAGTCTTCACGTGTGTTGGACCTAATAGCCTTCCTGGCAGTCAGCAGGAGGCTTTGGTATGCCAAAGAATGCAGACGTGGACTCCTCAGCCTGAAGAAATTGCCCTAGATTAGGAAAGTACAAACGTTGATTAACCAAATGTGCCTACACAAAAGGTCGCTTTGAATATAAGCTAATGGCCCAAGTTTTCTCCTCTGGTGTAGCAGCTCTAAGGACTCCTCTGCCTAATTTCACAGCCATTGTCTAGGCAGCCACTTTAGTTTATTTTCTAAGCTATCATAGAAGGCTTTGGGTTGGAAGGGACCTTCAAGACCACCCAGTCCCAACTCCCTGCATGGGCAGGGACACCTCCCACCAGCCCAGGCTGCTCCAAGCCCCATCCAACCTGCCCTTCAACACTGCCAGGGATGGGGCAGCCACAGCTTCCCTGGGCAACCTGGGCCAGGCTCTCACCACCCTCACACTCCAGAATTTCCTCCTCATGTCTCACCTCAGTCTCCCCTCCTCCAGTTTTCATCCATCCCCCTTGTCCTCTCCCTCCCTGCCCTTGTCCCAAGCCCCTCCCCAGCTTTCCTGGAGCCCCTTCAGGCACTGGAAGGTGCTCTAAGGTCTCCCTGGAGCCTTCTCTTCTCCAGGCTGAACAGCCCAACTCTCCCAGCCTGTCTCCAGAGCAGAGCTGCTCCAGCCCAAGGATCATCTTTGTGGCCCTTCTCTGGACCTGCTCCAACAGGTCTGTGTCCTTTTTGTGTTGGGTGCTCCAGAACTGGACACAATGCTCCAGGTGGGGTCTCACGGAGTGGAGTACAGGGGAGAGAATCACCTCCCTCAACCTGCTGGCCATGCTTCTTTTGGTGCAGCCCAGGGTATGGTTGGCTTTCTGGGCCACAAGCATACATTTTCAGCTCATGTTGAACTTTGTTAACCAACACCCCAAAGTCTTCCTCAGGACTGCTCTCAGTTCATTCTTCCCCCAGGCTGTAATTCTGCTTGGGATTGCCCCAACCCATGTGCAGGACCTTGCACTTGGCTAGGTTGAACTTCATGTCATTTGCACAGGCCGCACCTGTGAAGCTTGTCAAGGTCCCTCTGGATGGCAACAAGTGTCTCATCAAGCCTTTAGAAAAGTCTCTGCCAGCTTGCCAGACACACGTGGGATGCTGGGACTGTCTGGGAACATAAAGAGGATGGTTGCAGCAGTGCTCGGTGGGCTGTTAAGGGCCTGATCCCTAGTCAGGCCAACAAGGATTGCAGAGAAAAAGATCAAGGAAAATCATAAAGCTAAATCTCTTTTCTGGCAATCAAACTGGGGAAATGTGTGCTTTCTTGCAGCCCTCACGAGGCTTACAAAGCTCTTCCCTCTCCAAAACACTGCTGAGACTGATGCCAATGAAAATAACATGCAGAAACATTTTTAACATTGGTGCCACTCGTTTGCCATTCCAGGATGTCAGACTCTTGTGTGCTGAAATGCAGGGAGCAGAACAGAACAGACCCATCTGACTGTGCATACTGAAAAGGCCATCACTGAGAGTTAGAGCATTCTTTAATTTGACTGACCAGTATTTCTAAAAATCTTGAACTGTAGCTTTCCTGTTGCAATAAAGCTGTGTGGTTATTTTGATAAGTTTGTTAGTAGCCTGAGACCACGTATCAAAAGGCTGGGGACCAAAGAAGGCCATTAAGAATGTGCTCAAAATGGCACAAGGAGGAAGTTTCTGTAGTATTTCTTAGTGTTCCTGAGGCAGTGTAAAATGTTATTATTTCATGAAACTTACCTGTTAATATTCTTGTATTGGCCTGTTTGGGCAACTACTCTTCGATGTGATACTATGTCAGTAGGTGAGAGTAATCTCTGCATAATTTTCCACAAAGGGCAGGGAAGTTGAAAGGAGTGTCCTTTTACAACCCCATATGAGGAAGGGGGAAGCTTGTCAGCTGAATTTCCCAGTATGTGGATTATTTTTGTTCTTAAAAGTTAGCTCTCACATTTCTGCATTGCCTTCCTTCTCCTCATAATCCCAAAAACCACCTTATTCAACAGCTGAACATAGAATTTAAGTCCAGAGATGACTGTTAAAATACAAATTCTTGCCTAGATTATCTGTCATAAAGCCTAGGTCCTACAGGTATGCATATGTATAAACTGGGACTAGAGTATGATCTAGGTAGGGTTTAAGGACCACGTTCCAAAAAAGCAAATCCATGTAAACCACTCCTAAGCTCTCATCCCCTGGGTGTGTGCAGACACCCACGGTCTTTATGAAGACAGCTTTATAAGGAGCAGACATGGAGCTTTCTGAGTTCAGCACAGAGCAATTTCCAGTCAAGAATGCAAGCCAACAGAGGTGGTTACTGTCCACCTCTTGCCTAATGGTCAGCCATTAGAAGACTTGCTGAGGGAGGCAGATTTTCAGCACCCTCAGACAACCATTCCCACTTACTACAGGAGAGATCTCACCTTAGTAGCATAAGTGGAATCATGACACAGCCTCCCCCGTGGTTTTCAGAGTTGATTTATATTCTCTGCCATGCTTGCATGGGGCTGTTTTCCTTTCTACAACCACTTAAACCACTATTTTCCTCTTGTTTCAGTGGAATTCCTACTTTGGAGTAAGGAAAGGAATAATTTTAACACAAGAATTGAAATAGTGTCTGACTCCTGAGTAGACAGAAAGAGGAAAATGTCTCCAGTGCTATTTCCTTAGGTTTTCCTTAATATCTGAGACAAAAAATGTGCATCTTCACTCCAGTACACGTACTTTCTACCTCAACTTCTCTTGCATCCTTTGAATAATTATTCTGTTAGCAGCTGTAACTCATGCAGTGCTTTTCAATTGATATAATTCAGCATGCAGAAGTGCATATCAAATTTATGCACTGAAATGGAATCATCAACCATTCAGGAGGCAACACCTGCAAGAAGGAGCACTCACAGCTTCTTATCCTCAGCAGTAGAGAAGTCCAAGCAGCTCCTGGGATAACTTGTCCTAGTGGAGCAAAAGGCTCAGGAGTGAATCCAGCATTACTTATCTGTTTAAGAGCTGTGTCCATGTGTTTGATAGGTGTCCTGTTTTGATTTTGTTTTCCCAAGGGAATCATAACTCATTTGCACAAACAATCCCTAGTCCACAATGAATACACATACCAGGATTTATACCTGATAAATTAAAGGAGATGTGCTCATGAGACAGCAAAGTATGCAGGACTAGAAAGGAGAAGTACCCTTTTCATGATGTCTGGTAAGAACGATCACTTAGAGCAGAATGTAATTTTATTCTCTAAGTTATCCAAATACCTGCACCAAAAAAGGAGAATAAAGAGATAGTGTCCTGAGTGTAGCCCATATTGCATTCAGTGCAATGATAGGTGACACACAGCACTGAAGTGCACAGGATTTATAAATATGTTGTTATAGAATGTGAGAGTCTAGGTTGCAGGGGAAAATAAGGAAAAAAAAAAATGGTCCCACCAAATAATTTGTCTGAATCTTATATCACTTTTTTCAGGGTAAGAAAAGGACCATTAAGCAGAAAATGCCTGGTGGCCACTCAGCTGCTGCTCAGAAAAAGGGGTGAAACTCCCTTTGGCATCCTCAAAAAAACGAGAGGCAAGAAGTTCTGACCTGCTGCAGAAAGCTAAGGCACACTTTACTCCTTACATTCATTTAGGTGAATTTACCAGTAAATCAGCTGTGATAAGATGTTGGAGGGAGATAACCAACTTGTAGGTGTGGGTGGAAATAATATCCATCGTGAAACAAGCCGGTTGGGTATGTGGAGAAGCCTACTGCTGGAAAATCTGGTGAGACACTTCATAGCAGCTGCCATAAACTCATGTCACAAGCTGTTGACCAGGCTGGATTAAAATGCTGAAGAGACTGAGCTGTGGCAGTCTTTGGCTTTTTGTGGTTGCTAAACATCCCAGCGTGGAACGCTTGGTATTGCCTCAACTTCTACTTTCTGCTTGTTGTGACTCCACAGTGCTGTTTCATGGCAGTTCTGAGGTTATTTGAAGGGCCCTGGGGAAGGGAGCTGGAGTGGCACAGAGCATTGGAATGGACACAAGAGCTGGAAGACTCAAGGAGCTTCAGAGGGGAGGAGAAGAGCAGAGGACAACAGGGAGAAACAGAAGTGAACAAGCATGGAGTGCAAGTATGGAACAGAAGTGAACTGTTATGGTGCAGTTTAAGACCCTCCCTAGGGGTGCTAGGACCTGTGGGAGGCTGAGAAGTGCCCCTGTGCTGTTTGCTTAGCACAGCAGACCTGCTTATCTAATTATTTTATCTGCAGTATTTCTAGAATAGCAGTAAGGTGCCAGCTGTGCTGCCACGTGGAGACAGGCAATAAAGGCAGCTCAGCTGCTGGGATCTGCAGATGCTGATGCCTGTGGCCCCTCAGAAGCTGGAATGTGGCTGGCAGGAGGGGAGGAAGCTTAGTAAAGAAGAGGACAGCCACTTGATTCTGTGGTACAAACAGCTAGAGCTGTCAAACAATAGTGTTTCTTGTTTGGGAGTTAGCTTGGGTTAAAGCTCTTCAGACCTACTTGCCTGGGGCAAGCCTCCAGGCTGGAATGCTGTTAGGAGTTTGCAGCTTAAAGGTCCTTGGCAGCAGTTGCCAGTTTTCAGCCTCTGTGGCAGTGGAGCAAGTTCCTGAGAAAGGGAAGGGAACTCTCAGAAGGTATCTGTGATACATCTGGGAGATACGTGTTGGGATGGGGAGGGAATCTGGGAGAAGCCAGCAGGGTGTCGTGGGTCTGTGGCAGACACAGTGAGGAGGGAGAGGCTGTATTCAGTCTCTTTCCCTTTTTTCAGCCTGCCTCTGTCTCTTCTTTCCCAGGGGTGGCTCCTCATGTTCTTAGAGTTTCCAGCTTGCTTACAAAGCTCACAGCTGTCTCCTTCTCACCTTAGAGCTGTCTTCTTCTATCAACTCAGTTCTACCTAGAAGAAACCCTCCTGGTGGCTTTGCTGTAGCCTCTAATTATTCTCTGCTGAAAAGAAAGAGGATGCTGGTGTGACTCCTGACACAAAGCAAAGAGGGGGCAGAAGGTGGGGGAGGACTATTTAGGCCCAAGCAGCAGGTTCTGTCTCCCACAGCATAGTCAGAGTCCCTTGCAGTCCTCAGCTGCCTCTGCCTTGTCTTGGCCTACTGAGCTGATGTCACTCGTGTAGTCACACTGATGTCAGAGGCCCACAGTCTGACCTTCATTATGTTGCCCTGCAGTTGTAAGGGATGTGATTTTTGCTAGGTAAAGCATAATTAGGCAATTGGTGTGAAGAAAACATAACTGGTAGAAGTAGCAGAACCAAAGTAACACATGAATATTTGCCCAGGGACTTGCTAAACCCATCATCAAACAGCACTTCCAAATAGACCACCAGCCAGTGAAGGTGCTCTCCACCTCATAAAGCTCATCTTCCTCAGCCTGAAGAGCACTATCACAGTGCTACCTTCAGGGACACCTGACTGTGGAGGACCTTCAAGAACACCTGGGACCAAGCTTGTGTAGCTGGAACCAGCACACTTAACTCTGCCTGACTTTGGATAACCACCAGTCCTGTCATCAAGGAAAAGGTGCAGAGATAACCACTATTCTGTAACTTTGTACTGTTCTTTGCATTATTAATCACTCTTTCACAGAGGCAATGAATATCCACATTCCTTCACACAGACCCAATTAGTGCATAACACCACATGCATGCATTTAGCCCATCCTGACCTAAACCACAGGATGCTGAGGTCTCTAGGGTCAGCTCAAACCTGCCTTATAGGTTTCTAAACCAGGATCAATTCATGCTGGGTATTTCCTGCACACTCTCTGCAAACTCCTCTCTCAGTTTCTGCATTTTCCCTTCAAAGTCTGGTTCCCAGTGCAGTGCCAGTCAGGAAAGGGTGACTGTTGGACACATCAGGATCATAGCTCAGTGGGGAGAGACCTGATGGGCACAGTGGCTGCCTTTGTCTTTACATCTTTGAGAGGATGTAGAGGCAACATGTATGCAGCTTTGTGTTAGATCAGCAATGGAATTCATGCTAATGAATATGCCTGCATGCAGTGAAACCTTCTTTTCTTAATCTGTTTTCTATCCAGACTAAAATCCTGGCTATTTGACCTATCCACCTCATTTATAATGTCCTCTGTCTCCTAGCAGAGATAAAACACAGCTCTACGTGTTTCTTGCAAGCTACCCTGACTTAGATGACTAATCACCTCTTCAGGTGTTGCCTTTGGTCTCCTCAGGGTCCTCATATCCATGCAGTGTGCAAAACTGCCTATTTATTCCCCTAAGTTATCTCTAAAATAATTCAGTCTTCTGGAACAATTGCAGCTTATCTGGACTTTCTTCACCTCACAGGGTTATTAATGAAACACAAGTCTCAGTGGTGACATGACTGATTTCCTGGCCCTTTGCTCTCTCTGCTGGTTTTCAAGGAAGCTGGTTCCCATCTTTGCTCACACAAGGCTTCCATACTGCTTTGCCTGCCTGAGTTTCAATTCACACTTCAGAATGCTTTCATCCTGACTCACCTTGAGGTCTGAGTAGTCCTTTACAAACATGTTCAGCAGACCATTTTCAATGTTATCCTTCTTCCAGTCACTTTCCAAAACTGTCTCTCATGAGAGGCACCACAGCTTGGCCAGAATTTAGTTGCAGACATTCTGGGATTTACACTCACCATTGTGGCCACTCCTTCATAAATACCATCTCTCCCTCTGCATCCACCTCTCTTTTTCCTAGTAATTAGATTGCAAAATCTTTGTGACCAAGAATGTCACCATTTTACTCCAAATTTCAAGAAACAGCTAACATGACAGGCATATCATTCGTGACTGCAGTTCCTAGGGATTACAGAAATATTGATTTATTTATTTTTAAATACATTTTTTTGTTGTTCACATATTCATTTAAAAATAGCATGTGATTTTAGGGAGTATTTTAGGAGATTTTTGTGGAATATTCCGGAGACAAAATACAAACTGTCAGTGATTCAGTATTTTATCCACAAAATATTTTACCATTGCTCAAATTGCCACAGAGTCCTCCTTCTTGCCTCATTTGTAAACCCAACATTCAGCACTTTTTGTCTGTCTGGACCCTAAGAAGGACACAAACTGGATCCATTGTCATTGCAGCAATACTGTGATATTAGGATAGAGCAGTTTCAAAAAAACCTCAGCAACTGTGTATTCTTTTAGATACTTAAATTAATAGATTTTCTAAGCTGTATAATCTCACCAAATTCTTATAGGACACCATCTGGCATTACAAAAGTCCAAGTATACCCTCCCCCAAAATACAAGATTGTGTTGAAGTCTACGTGTTGGCTGGATTTTTACAATAAAGAAATGTAACAATGTGTTTGAAGATGAAAAAGCATCAACAAAACTAGGCAAGCAGATTGTGGGACTTTCCTCCCTAGAAACAGAAAATCTCAGAGCTGATGGGAGTGTGGAATCCAAGCAATGTTTGTCCTTTGCTCTCTCAGTGCAGATGCACTCTTCTTCCTACACTAGTGACAGAGGTCAGAATCTCTGGAGGTACCATGGAAATAACAGGGCAGGATACAGAAATTAAATATTTCCTTGTGTTGAGTCCCACCCAGTTTAGTGCCTTCCAGAATTAGGGCTGTTACTGGCAGCAGGTCTGATTGTAAGGATGAGCTTTCTTATTGACTTTCTTTCTACTGACCTCAGGCTTTCCAGTATCCTGCAAGCCCCCAAATCACAGCCCAAGATGCAGCTGTGCTGCACCAGGGACCTGGCTTATCTTCACGTGGAGCAAGTTCAGAGAAGAGCAACCAAGCTGGGAAGGTGCTGGAGACCAAGTCCTGTGTGAGGAGGCTGAGGGAACTGAGATTGTTTAGTCTGGAGAAGAGGAGGCTGAGGGGAGACCTCATTGCCCTCTGCAGCTGCCTGAGAGGAGGTTGTAGGGAGGTGGGAGTTGGGCTCTGCTCCCAAGTGAATAACGACAGGACCAGAGGAAATGGCCTGAAGTTGTGCCAGGAGAGGGTTAGATTGGATGTTAGGAAGAATTTCTTTACTGCAAGAGTGGTCAGGCACTGGAACAGCTGCCCAGGGAGGTGGTGGAGTCACCATCCCTGGAGGGATTTAAAACTATGTAGATGAGGCACCTCAGGACATGCTCTAGGGGGCTTTGTTGTTTGTTTTTCAGGGAGGGTACACTTGATGGTTGGACACGGTGATCTTAGAGATGTTTTCCAACCATGACAATTCTGTGATTCTTTGATTCTGTAACATCCCCAAGAGATAAGGAAAGAGCTCAGGCTGCAGAGGAATCCAAGGCTCCATTAAAGCCTTATTGCACATTACTGCACATTGAAGATCGTCTGCAACACTCCTGGAACATGGGAAGTGCCCCTGAAAGATGGGGAGAAACTTCTTGGCTGTGAGGGTGACAGAGCCCTGGGACAGGCTGCCCAGGGGGGCTGGGGAGTCCCCTTCTCTGCAGATATTCCAACCCCCTGGATGCAGCCCTGTGGGATGTGCTCCAGGGGGTCCTGCTGGAGTGGGGGTTGGACTGGATGATCTCTGGAGGTCCCTTCCAGCTCTGACAGTTCTGTGGTTCTGTAAATCTTATGCTGACATGGATTTCTGTGGAAATCCCTCATGCACAGAAATGAGTAGAACTATAATGACAGAAAAGTGCCTCAAGCTGAAGTATCAGGATGTGCTTCCACCAGTAGCCTAGGCTGCTCTCAGTCCATTTTGCTGCATCCTTCCCTTGTGCATCCCACCTGCAGCAGGACCTGCCCATGGATCAGCCACCTGATTTGGCAAAACCAGCTGGTTTGGGAGGGGGGATAGGGCTTGCTTTCAGCTCAGTCAGGTCCCTTCCCCAAGTACACAACCCAATGAGAACCAATCTCAACACACAGGAAGGCAGAGACCGTGTGAGTGGGGCAGGATGTAGAGTTGTCCTTATCTCTAGCAGCAATGCAGACGACTTCAAGTGATAAAATCTCCCACTAAAAAAAGGTATTAGAACAGATTGGTAAAAATTAGTTGCACTAATTGCCAGGACTTGACAGTATCTATTCTTGAATCCCAAAATAGCTAAAATATGAGACTGCTGTGCTGCTTTTTGCAGTGTGCCACTTGAATTGGCCTGAGTAATGGAAGAATCAAATTGGAGGGCTTGGAATTTTTTGACACTCTGCCATGTGTTTGGTAAGCATAAGGCAGTAGACCTGATTTCTACAGCAAGAAAATAAGAGTACAACTGTAACCAGAACTAGAACTAGTGTATACACCAAGTATATAGAGAAAGAAGAGTCCATATGGCTTTGTCAGAGGGAAGCTGTACTTTAAAAATCTAGTGGAATTCTTTATGATGAGCATTGAAAGTGAACAAGGAGCTGAAAGGGATCCAGTTAGATTTCCAAAATTCTTCTGACCAAGTCCCTCAGTAAAGGCTCATTAAAAAAATGAAAAAATGAGTTTCTGCTCACAGAAGAGACAAAACGTTCTGTGGGTTGATAACTGTTTAAAAGCTGTGCAGCAGTGGGTACAAATACAGGGTTTTTTTTCACAACAGAGATTTGTTGCAGTTTCCCTGGGGATCTGTGCTGGTCTTTTATGTCTAAGTGGTGTGGAAAAGGTGGAAAATTTGGTGATGGGGTTTACTGGTTATACTAAGGTATTTAGAGTACAAAAATCTGTAAAGCATTGAGCTGACAAAGACCTGTCACTATCCCTGGATGTGTTTAAAAGTTGCCTAGATGTGGTGCTTCAGGACATGGCTCAGTGCTGGGCTTGGGAGAGTAGAGTTAATGGTTGGACTCGATGATCTTGAAGGTCTTTTCCAACCTAAGTGATGCTGTGATTCTGTATATTAGGTTAATTTTAGAGAATCCTAACTTTTCAATACAGACTAATGGTTTCTCAAATAAAACTACTACCATTCAAGAACGAGGCCCTGGAATAATTTTGGTCAGTTTGATGGAAATGCTCATTCCCAGAAGGAAGGCAAACGCCAAGGAAAGAAAGTGAGAACAAATGGGAAACATGGGTAGAGCACTCTACTCTTCTGTATCCCATAGTTCTCTAGGTTACAAGGAAAAGCAAGAATGATCAAAGGTGTAGAACATTTTCTATACGAGGAGACAATCAACGAAAAATAGACAAAGACACTTCTTTTTGGAGCAAGGCTGAGTGAGGGGATACTATGAAAGAAATCTTTGGAAATGGTGGCTGGTGTGGAGAAGGGCAGAGAGGGAGTAATCATGGAAGGGTTCTCACCATAAGAGAACTGAATGGGAGTCTATCAGTTCTCATTTGGCAGGTTCAAAACACTAGGAACTAATTTTCCCCAGAATGTAAAATTTCAAATACAGACATTGTTAGGGTAATAGAAATGGGAATTGGTTAAAAGAGGAGTCAGAGCAATCTCAGTGACAGACTCATTGCAGACTATTACACAGAAAAAAATCTTCAGCTTGGAATTACAGGGAGCTACAGAATATGGCCTGGAAAGAATCAGCTTATATCTCTAATGAACTTTTAATAAGCACCCACAACTGGTCACTGTGGGGAAGTGGAAACCAAGCAATAAAGATCTTTGGTCTGCCCAAGTACAGACATTTTAACTTCTACTTTCCAAACAGAATTAATGACTTCAATGAGGCTTCTAATATCAACCATATAATGTGAGGTTAGCACAGGTAAAGGATATTTCAAATATTACATTTAGTTTGGTATTGACTTGATAAGAGTCCAGGTGAGGCCATGAAGATGATGAGAGGGCTGGAGCAGCTCTGCTCTGGAGACAGGCTGGGAGAGTTGGGGTGTTCAGCCTGGAGAAGAGAAGGCTCCAGGAAGACCTTAGAGCACCTTCCAGTGCCTGAAGGGGCTCCAGGAAAGCTGGGGAGGGGCTTGGGACAAGGGCAGAGAGGGAGAGGACAAGGGGGATGGATGAAAACTGGAGGAGGGGAGATGGAGGTGAGACATGAGGAGGAAATTCTGGAGTGTGAGGGTGGGGAGACCCTGGCCCAGGTTGCCCAGGGAAGCTGTGGCTGCCCCATCCCTGGCAGTGTTGAAGGGCAGGTTGGATGGGGCTCTGAGCAACCTGGGCTGGTGGGAGGTGTCCCTGCCCATGCAGGGGTTGGAACTGGATGATCTTGAAGGTCCCTTCCAACCTGAACCATTCTGTGATTGATTCTCTGAAATACCTGAAGGGCACCATTCAAGGGGCATTGGTTACATGCCATGAATGCAAGAAGCCTGTATGAGACCTGAGCTCTTGCTCCCAGTGAACACCACACCATATGTTTTCATCAGGCCTTAATTTTGGGGAGAATTAATCTTTATAAAGTTATTACATCAGAGTGTCCCAGACACATCAAAGTATAGAGTTGGGGGCTTCTTCATTTTTACAAATATTGCTGGACATCTCATTTCAGATTCTCAGCCTGTTGGGGAATAAAAAATTACTACCCAACTACCACCAAACTTGTAGCATTAAATGGAGACTGTATTTTGGCATCTCATTGGTGAGGGATTAATACTTCTGGAATTGCTTTGTTTTTCAGCAATGCCTCCTTAAAAACAGCTTCCTCTGAACACATATTTCTCTTTTATTGAGAAAAGGAAATACAATATTAGAAATCAATGTTTTTAAAGGGTAATTTAAAGAAATCTAATCTTGGCAGATGCTGAAATATTTTCAATTTAAAACAAATAGTATTTCTGTCATCCAGTCAGCTTTTTAAAATTAGACCATTACTCCTTGATAAGTTAATTACAAAAGAGAATGAGACTCAACCAATCTAAAAAAGGATATTAATGAAAGTATAGAGCACATGTCTAAAAGCTGCTTTTACTGATTTATTGGTGAAATTTTACTTTTTGTATGAAAAACCTTGTCTCTGATGTCTTAAATCACAGGAAAAAATGCTCAATTTTTCACCCAATCACAACTAATTTTTTTACATTGGTACAGTGATGGACCATTGTTTTTCTGTGCTACCATCCATTATAAAAAGTGACAGCATCATAATTGAAATTATTTAAAATATGGTGCATTTAGATAATTCTTTACTCCATTATAAATATCACTACACAAGAAATGCTGCACTGTCAATTGATGTGATGAGCTGCAGAATTGGAATTACTGCTCAGCAGGCCATGTTCCTCTGGGGGTAGGAAATAAAAAAGATCAGAAATTCTTCTGAAATGCAAAAAGATAAGGGGAAGATTTTTTTGGTTATGTCTGAGGTCTGGTCATCTTTAGTCAAATCTTTATGCTGCAGGGCAGATACCCAGTCCCAAATGCTGCAGCAGTTTCACACTGCACAGGCACTTAGGCTCCATGCAGACATGGGAAACATGGAATATGTTGCAACCAGGGGGTGAAATGTCTCCAGGTCCATCAGCTGAATCCTGGTCTCACTGAAAGCCCTGGCCAGTTTTTCAGCCCAGTGCAATCATAATGTCACCCCAAGTGTTTTGGGTAAATGCAAGCAAAACTCACCAAAAATTGTATTGCAGCCCCATCAGTCAGGTGTGGCAGGTGCTGAGCTCCCATCCAGCCCCCTGCTGAAGGAGAAAGGAGACTATAGAATCACAGACTGGTTCAGGTTGGAAGGGACCTTCAAGACCATCCAGTCCCAACCCCCTGCATGGGCAGGGACACCTCCCACCAGCCCAGGCTGCTCCAAGCCCCATCCAACCTGCCCTTCAACACTGCCAGGGATGGGGCAGCCACAGCTTCCCTGGGCAACCTGGGCCAGGCTCTCACCACCCTCACACTCCAGAATTTCCTCCTCATGTCTCACCTCAATCTCCCCTCCTCCAGTTTTCATCCATCCCCCTTGTCCTCTCCCTCCCTGCCCTTGTCCCAAGCCCCTCCCCAGCTTTCCTGGAGCCCCTTCAGGCACTGGAAGGTGCTCTAAGGTCTCCCTGGAGCCTTCTCTTCTCCAGGCTGAACACCCCAACTCTCCCAGCCTGTCTCCAGAGCAGAGCTGCTCCAGCCCAAGGATCATCTTGGTGGCCCCTCTCCAACAGCTCCATGTCCTTCCTGTGCTGAGGGCTCCAGAGCTCAACACAGTACATGAGGTTCACCAAGAAAATTCATCATGGCCTGTTACCTACTTTGTTTATCCATTCCACTTGATACAACTACCAAAACCAGCTGTTCTTACAGAAGTATTTTCCTGTAGCATGTAGCATGTGTCATTCTGCACTACCCAATTTTGTGCCTTACTTTACTGAAGACTCATAAGATGAATGGGCTGCCTTCACCAACAAACAAATTGTGAAACTGTATCTTCTAACAATATTTTGATGATATAAAAAAACCCTTAGGATAGATGTCACTTAAAAGTAAAGAGAAGAAGGAGAGATTCCATCCACCCTTTCACACTTATTTCTTCTTCACCATGTTTCCCTTTTCTTGCTTCCATCTTCAGATAAGCTTTTTGTCACCAAATTAATTTGGTCATTTTGTATGTCTTTCTTATCTCTTCTTTGCTTTTGCATATTCTAGGTTACACTGCCACAATATGGGAGAATATCTTTACCTATTTCCAGGCATTTTCTGTATTTTTATTCTTTATGAGCAGCACGTACCTATTACACAAGCATTGATATTTAAACTTATTCACCATGAGTATGACTGGAACCAAGTTCAGTATCATCTAAAGTTGGAAGTTTTGAAGGAGGGTGTAACTATGACAAAATGTTGTGCACACCCTGGGCTTTTGTTGATACTTGCAGCAAAAAAACCAGGTGACAGAATGTGCCTCAGCTTCTCTCCACTAGGAATGGTTCTCCTTACATCATGACTGAAGGCTGCACTGACAGGAGCCCACAGGAAAACCTGCCAAACCTGAGCTTGTGCTTTAACATTGACAACAAATCTCCAAGGCAGTTCTCTTGTGCACCAAGACAGACAGAATGGCCCAGATTGTAGTTTGCTGGGAAAACATGCACAGGGACAAGGAGAGGAGGAAAAAAACCAATTCCTTCACCCAACCCTTCCTTTCTGTGCTCAGGGACAGGTTGTAGAATATAAGAAAGATTGAGAAAGAGCAGCTGCAAAGATATGGAGCAGCCCAACCTTTCTTGGGAGGTGGTGCTGAGCAGGCCAGCAGGGCTGCAAAAGGAGGTGGGCTTGGCATGACTACAAAGAAAGTCCATCTACTGCAGTTGCAAGGTCACACAAACATCCCTCAAATCATGGAATCATAGAATGGTTTGGGTGGGAAGGGACCTTAAAGATCTTCTAGATCCAATGTCTATGAGTATTTGAGCTGCAGCTGCTGCCAGATAATAAAGTGCTTTTTTTGCCAATTCAAGTCTACAGGTAGAATTAATGATATGTTTGTATGTAGGACAGCATGACTGCCCACATGGGAGTGTTCTCGTTCAAAATAACAAAGAATGTCTTTTTCCTTTGTTTATCATGGCATAAAACTGTCCAGGCAGGGAGCCTTACATTCATAAATATATTGCTAGATGTTTACTGTTTCATTTTTCAGTGTAGAGAGGTCCTAAAACTATTCTTGACAAAAAAAATCTGAGCAAGAACAGGAATAGGATGGATGCTGGGATGTCCTGGGGATGCTGCCCTGGTGAGACCCTGGCCCAGGTTGCCCAGGGAAGCTGTGGCTGCCCCATCCCTGGCAGTGTTGAAGGGCAGGTTGGATGGGGCTTGGAGCAACCTGGGCTGGTGGGAGGTGTCCCTGCCCATGCAGGGGGATGGAACTAGGTGATCTTGAAGGTCCCTTCCCACCCAAGCCATCCTGTGATCCTGTGATTCTGTTAGTCAGGATGAATGTGGTTCATGACACAAAACCCTGTGGGCAATGGAGGGGCATGTGGAGCAGTTTAAGGAAAGCTATGCAAGGGAATAGAAAGGAATCCAAACAAGCAACAAAGATGGTTAGGCACATGGTTATGCGTTTCACAAGCACTGAGCTCTCTTATAATAACACAGAAGGAAGAAAGAAAAGCCAGAAAATTATATATCAGCAGTACTATTTCTAAAAATAATGGTTTTCAAACTTTTCCATGAGGCATTAGCAGCTCTTTAAGGAATAATCTTTATTGCTTTGTAATGTACAAAGCCATAAACAGCTGCTGAGATTGATTAATAGCCAAAGCAAAGTTGAGGCATGTAATCAATCTAAAAAGCCACTTATTGTGAATACAGGACAAAGCAATAGACATTATTGCTGTTGCACGACAAACCATAACAGCAAAAACACACAGACAGACACAGGCAGAGACACACACAGACAAAGCAAAACCAGTTGCTTTATTTTCAAGGCTCCCAGTACTCTGCTGCCTCTTTCCTGAGCTTCCAAATGGCCTTCTCCTGGACTGAGGCAGGTGACTGGCCTCACAGCTGGAAAAAGTAATGCCCTGAGAACTTCAGTGTGACCTGAGGGAGAAATAAGATTTGTTTTTTTCTGTTCTGTACCTAGAAATACAAAATTCCACATGAATTAATCTTGTCTTTGGAACTGGTGCTGCTATCCATATCACCAAGGACAATAAAGAATCGTCTCCCTAATTGAAAAATTATTTAATTCGTGCTAATGCAGAGCTCATTTAGAAAAGAAGGGTCTTTAGGTTTGCTTTTTAAATGAGTGACTATTAAATCACCACAAGTTTTCCACGGGCATATTGAGTGGGCCAACTGGATCTACCTCCAGCTGTTTCAGGCAACTCCTTTACCCCATTCCTGTTACACAATTTGAATACAGCTCTTGACACAGTTAGGTTTTTGCCTCCTCCACTCTCCCTGGAAGGCTGTTTCAGAATATTATCTCTCTACTGGTATTAAACTTTTTTTTTAAATTTCCATTTTGAATTTTCCTGGTCAGATAATGCCCATTTTTCCCTGAATCATCATTGTTTTTTAGCATAAATTAATAAAATCACAGACTGGTTTGGGTTGGAAGGGACCTTCAAGATGAAGTGAAATCATAGCATCATAGAATGGTTTGGGTTGGAAGGGATGGGGCTTCCACAGCTTCCCTGGGCAACCTGGGCCAGGCTCTCACCACCCTCACACTCCAGAATTTCCTCCTCATGTCTCACCTCAATCTCCCCTCCTCCAGTTTTCATCCATTCCCCCTTGTCCTCTCCCTCCCTGCCCTTGTCCCAAGCCCCTCCCCAGCTTTCCTGGAGCCCCTTCAGGCACTGGAAGGTGCTCTAAGGTCTCCCTGGAGCCTTCTCTTCTCCAGGCTGAACACTCCAACTCTCCCAGCCTGTCTCCAGAGCAGAGCTGCTCCAGCCCTGGGAGCATCTCTGTGGCCTCCTCTGAGATTGTTCTTTCTCTTCTTTAAAGAGATGATATGGAGAGTCTCTCACTCCCCACTTTGACAGAATAAAGGAGCCAGGATAGGCTTGTCTCTTGATCAGTCTCACCACCCTTCTCTGCTCTGTATGGCACCAATCCCCAGAGTGGTTCTCAGCACTTTCTTCTCCAGCCACACTCACTCACACCATCTCCTGGAAATATCTCACCTAGTACAACCAAGGAACAAATTCGCCTTCTTCATCTCCCTTTATCATTCAAAGCCAGTGCTTAACTTGCCATTTCCAGGCACCACTTGCAAATCCTTGTTTCTGAACTGATGACCTTGCAACTTATGACAGAAATTGGTAGCAGTTCACAAGGGCAGACTTGCAGTTTGCACTATTAAGTTTCATTCTGTGTCTATTACTCTAGTTCTCAAGGTTATTCAGGGCTGCCTGGATCATATTGCCATGCCCTTCCACATGAATGATGCCTCCCACTTCTGTGTCATCAGCAACTTTCATTCACAAACTTCATCTTCCTGTTGTAAGATAATGAATAAAAATACAGCTGAAGATGTATCCTTGAGGAGCTCTGTTAGCTAAATACCATTCAAAGCCAGGTAGCACAATAGTAGGAACTGAATTCTCCAATTTCCCTTATGCAGGAAATACAATTCAGCTCAGTGGAAAGAAAATTTCAGATCCTAGTGGGTTTAACTTTCCAGATGCTTGTGTTCAAAAATCTGAACTATTTCACACCTGAAATTACCTAAAATTTAGTTTTACCTATATAAAACATGGGAATAAAGCCTCCCATCATTCCATGTACACACCTCTTTACAGCTATAAAAAAATTCAGAGTGTAAGAATGTACTCATGGGGTAGTGGTCACTTTGATTGTTTGACTCTGTCAGTTAAAACATTTGTTTTAAAGTTATTTTTACCCTAGTAGTCAACTTCCCCCTTTAGCCAGCCCAAGATCTCATTTCTTTTCACATTGATACTATTCCAGCAAATCACAGCTTCCCTGGGCAGGATGACCCCCAGGCTTGAGATCACATTCTCTGTGGGTCTGAAAGTTCAGGTTTCCTCATTTTCCAACTTTGGGCAGCCCTGCTATTCTTCTTGCAGGAGACACTGGGCCCAGATTCACACCTTCTAAGTCCTTCCCTACTTTTTATCCTTCTTCCAGTTGGGCAGTTCAGCAAAATCAATGAAAATATTTTTACCATTATCAGTGATATTTTGGGGTTCTGTTTTACTTGCAAAATGTTTGTCGGGGCAGCAGGTGACCTTTTGACAAAAAATGTAAACAGTTCCATCTTCAGCAGCCAAACCAAAGCTCAGGCCCATCTCAGCTGCATCTAATGCTACATTTGTGTTGCTCATCAGCCTGAGGAGAGTGAAAGAGATCCTGTTTTCTTTTCCAGCAGAGCATGGATGGCCTCTTGATATTTGGCAGAGAAGGACCTACTGTGGAAGCTTGGTTTGCTGCACTGGCACAGTGTTGGAGAAGGGTCTGCAGGAGGTGGTCTGGTGGGAATGCAGCAGAGTAAGATGGATGGTTGCACTGCAGCCTGCTGAGAAGTGCTGCAGAACACCAGCATAACGGGACCCACCAAGAAGTCCTCTGCAGATCAGCTGGGGAATGTCAAGAGTTGGTGCCAGCAGAACTTCTGCCAGTAAAACAGCCTTGTTCAAACAGGGCCAGCAGCAGGAGTGTACAGAAGAGGAGACAGGTTTCTGGGGACGTGTTGGCCTTGGTGTTGGCAAGAAGAAGGGCAGCTGGGCTCTCCCCTCACCTCTTGCACTGCTGCCACCAGGATGCCAGCTCACAGCGAGCCCCAAGGCCGTGCAGGCTGCTCTTGCTGCTGCTGGCCTTGTTTGAACTAGAAAGTTTTACTGGCAGAAGTTCTGCTGGCATGGGCTACTGACATAGCTGTTCTGGCAGGGTGTGATCACATTTGGCTGTTTTGTAAACTTGCAGGATGTCCTCAGAGCATTATTAGGCTTTTTTTACCAGCAGAAGAAGTCGGGCATTACGGGAGGCCAACCCAGACGACCTTGTGCCACGTTTGGTAGCTGCCTTCTGGTCATTTTGTGCAGCCTATTGTGGAGCTGCCACCATAGACTGTGAGGTAGAATGTCACATCATAAAATCTGTGTCAATATTGGGTCAGATTTTCAAAACCTCTTCTGTCTTGTGCCATAACCTGTTCCTACATGTGTTGTTTCTCCATATCGCAGATTTCTCACTGCTGAAAAACCCAGACCGTGTCAAACTGCAGGGCTCTCTTGTTCATTTAGGGCAGATGAGAGGATTCTTTCATATCTAAAGAGCAGCCTAAAATATCAGGTCCTGTGGACAAGTAGAAGAGAGACAGTGAATGGCAGTCAACTATTAGCTGGACTACAAAAACAAATTGTTGTTATGAGTCACGCTGCGAACACTGGATGAGAGAAGAATTCAGGGCTGGATGTCAAGTTCATGCCAGTCTTACAGCACATCCACCTTAAGAGCTGCTGAAAGAGGAGACAGGGGAAAAACAGGTGGTGCCAGCTTTCTGGAAAGCTGTGCCTATCTGGCCACTTTGGCATTATTTGGGATGCTCAGTCTCCAGTGAGCTACACAAAATGAAGTATTTCCTGCTGCACAGTCTTTTCATGCTGGGTAATGTACTGGAAATAAGAGATGAACCTGATACAATGGGCTTTGCTAACTGTGGTGGAACAGTAGATAAGGTTTATGTCCAATTTGGTCCCATCTTGTTTTGAATACATAAAATGAAAGCAGTGCTTCTCCGTGGTGATCTCTCTAGAAAGCAAATTTACATCAATGTGGTCTGGGAGAAACCCCATGCTTCCCCATCTATCCTGTTTTCACTAATGGAGTTACAAAGCCAGCTCTGGTAACAGGGACAAGGCAGCTCTGGTTGGAAAGGTCTAGGTAAAACCAGAACCCCATAACTGGAAAAAAAAAAACCAACAGAAATTTCCACCAAACCACAAATGGTGTAATTTAGCAGCCTCCTGCAAAAAACAAACCATGAAGGGTCTCATAGAGTCCCTTCATGTGCTGAGCAGAGTTGCATCCTGTTTCCTGGTGATCCTGCTCTAGCAGGGGGTTGGACTAGATGATCTTCAGTCCCTTCCAACCCCAAAGACTCTGTGATTCTGTTTCCTAATTTCAGCACAAAGTCAGTGGCAGTGCTTTGAGGGGTTTTTTTGCCAGACATTTCCAGATATTAGAGACAAGCTCCTTCCTTAAGTAGCTATCACACATGTAGAATATATAATAAATGGATGGAAAATATCTAGAGCTTAGAGACCATAAGAAAGGGTGGAACCTGCTGGACCTCTGCATAACCACAAGTGTGACCTGAGTTCCCAACCCCTGAGTCTGACGTGTGGTGGACACGCAGCACCTGTGGTCTGCAAGCAGCCTGGATACCATGCAGGAAGTACAATGTGTTCTGGACACGTCCAGTTGGTCACATATCCCCAGATATTCTGCATAACACAAGCACAGGTCTGGCATGACTCTGTGTGTGCTGTGTTGCACACAGACAGACTTACATCTTAGATTTCCTGGATAGAAATCAGAGTCTCCAAGTTCTAGAGAACGATTTATTGAAAAAATGTCCTCATTTGTCTGGTTCCACTGGCACTGAAAAATCATCTAAATTAATTTGGGCTTGTTCCAATGGTACTGCATGTTATTGGTTTAAAGCAAGTGTGTTCTGTAAATGATGGATGTGCTCATTTGCTGCTTTTTTTCTGCTGTGGGACAGTTTTGGTTTTAACTTTTTGGCCTTTTGCTGAATCCTGACATTGCAGTGCTCTGAATGTATGATCCCCTTTCCCTGCCACCAGCAGCTGGTGGAGACAGTTTGACAGGAGAATGTGAGCTAGGAGGAAAGGCAAAAAAGGCTGCTGTAGAAACCTTGAGAAAGTAGAATCATAGAAGAGGATCATAGAATCATTAAGGTTGGAAGGGACCTTAGAGATCATCCAGTTCCAACCCCCCTGCCATGAGCAGGGAACCACCAGACCAGGCTGCACAAAACCTCATCCATCCTGGCCTTACAAACCTCCAGGGATGGGGCATCAACAACCTCCCTGGGCAACCCATCCCAGTTCCTCACCACCCTTAGAGTGAAGAATTTCTTCCTAATATCTAACCTAAATCTCTACCTCTAGAGATCATAGAATGGTTTGGGTTGGAAAGGACCTTAAAGATGACCTAGCCCAACCCCCCTGCTCAAAGCAGTCAACTAAAGCAGGTTACTCAAGAACTTTTTCAATCAGGTTCTTGGTCTCTCACTGCAGGAAGGACATGGAGGGGCTGGAGCGTGTCCAGAGGAGAGACACCAAGCTGGGGAAGGGCTGGAGAACAAGTCCTGTGAGGAGAGGCTGAGGGAGCTGGGGGTGTTTAGTCTGGAGAAGAGGAGGCTGAGGGGAGACCTCATTGCCCTCTGCAGCTGCCTGAGAGGAGGTTGCAGGGAGGTGGGAGTTGGGCTCTGCTCCCCAGTGAGTAACGACCAGAGGAAATGGCCTGAAGTTGTGCCAGGAGAGGTTTAGACTGGACATTAGAAAGAATGTATTTACCCAAAGAGTAGTTGGACACTGGAACAGCTGCCCAGGGAGGTGGTGGAGTCACTGTCCCTGGAGGTATTCAAGAAACGTGTTGATGTGGCACTACAGGCCAAGGCTGTGGGGTTTTGGTTGGGTATTTTTGTGTGTTGATGGTTGGACTTGGTGATCTCAGAGGTCCTTTCCAACCATAATGATGATGATGATGATGACAAATATCTCCAAAGATGGAGACCACACAACCTCTCTGCACAACCTGTTCGAGTGCTTGACCACCCTCATCATAAAAAATGGTTCTTATATTTAAATGGAGCTTTGTGCATTTCAGCTCCATATTCTTTGCACCCTCCCTTCAGATATTTACATACAGTGGCAAGACCATCTCCCCCCCCCAGAGCCTTCTCTTCTCCTGGCAGAGCAATTCCAGCTCTCCCAGCCTGTCCTCACTGAGTGATGCTCCAGTCCCTTCATCATCTCAGCTGCCCTTTGCTGGGCTTACTCCAGCGTGTCCATGTTTCTGGTGTAGTAGGGACTCCATGACGGGACCCAGTACTTCAGCTGTGGCCTCACCAAAGATCACCTCCCTCCACCCGCTGGCAACGCTCTTCCTATGCAGCCCAGGAGGTTTTTGGCTGCCTTTGCAGCAAGGGGATATTGCTGGCTTGTTTTCAACTTGGTGTCAACCGAGATCCCAAGGTCTTTTTTCTGCCAAGCTCCTTTCCATCCAGTTGGCCCCCAGCACGTAGTGGTGCATGGACTTATTCTTCCCTTGGTGCAGGACTTTACATTTCCCTGTGGACTATAATGGAGATCTTCATAATCATAGAATGGTTTGGGTTGGAAGGGACCTTCAAGATCATCTGGTTCCAACCCCTGCATGGGCAGGGACACCTCCCACCAGCCCAGGCTGCTCCAAGCCCCATCCAACCTGCCCTTCAACACTGCCAGGGATGGGGCAGCCACAGCTTCCCTGGGCAACCTGGGCCAGGCTCTCACCAGCCTCACTCTCCAGAATTTCCTCCTCATGTCTCACCTCAATCTCCCTCCTCCAGTTTTCATCCATTCCCCCTTGTCCTCTCCCTCCCTGCCCTTGTCCCAAGCCCCTCCCCAGCTTTCCTGGAGCCCCTTCAGGCACTGGAAGGTGCTCTCAGGTCTCCCTGGAGCCTTCTCTTCTCCAGGCTGAACACCCCAACTCTCCCAGCCTGTCTCCAGAGCAGAGCTGCTCCAGCCCAAGGATCATCTTCATAGTCCTTCTCTGGACTCTCTCCAGGAGCTCCATGTCCTTCTTAGGACCTGTTTGATAAACCTGTTTGATTACAATTTATTAGACCATCTAGTATAAGGTTTTCTTCTAGCTGCTGTAAAATGAACTGCTTCACCTGCCTGTATAACGAGTGACACAACACAGAGCTTATTTCCCAACACACACCAGATGGTCTGTGCAAAGTTGAATCTGACAGGAAGATTTTTGTCCAGATTGGAGGTGGGGCTGTTGTTTTGTTTTGAAAAAAGAGGGAAGAAACAGGGGGAAATGGGAATTTGCATTGCCATTTGAGCTGCTGAAATTGCACTGGAGGCTGCTCTTAAAGGTCAACAGCAAGAAGCAGCAAATATGATCAATGAACACTTGGCAGGCAAAGTGTTTAACACTTTTAACTACTTCTGGATTGCACTGAAATACAGGCCTTGTGTGCTTAGATATCCAGATCAGTTTCATTTCTGGACAAATCTAAATTAGCCAGACTGAAAACTGAGACTGGATGCCAGCACAAACCCCCCCTTGATGAATTTCAAATCTAAAAAGCAGAGTAATTTGAATGAATATGATCCAATTGAATCCTTTGGTTTTGTGGTGTGGGTTTTTTTGTTAGTTAGGCAGAACTTCTCAGAACACACTGCTTCACCTCAGCAATCATTTGGGCAAACACTGGCTTGTCTAGACCTAGTGAGTTTATAAGTTTGGATGATACTTCTCTCCTACAGCAGCTCTACTGCAAACAAGGAGCTTTAATTAAGTACTCACATTTAAAATAGGTGCTGAGAGAGTTTATTCAATCAAAAGCACAGGAGAAAAGGGATTTTAGTGAGGAAATTGTAACAGATGAGACATAGCAGAGAGACATCACTAAAGAAATACTTGCTGTAATTGCCAAAGCTCAGAAAATGAATAAAAAAATTAACTCTTCAATTTGATGACCCGGAAAACAGAGAGAGGCGAAATAATGTGCATGTGAAAAGGACTGAAAAAGAAGCCAAGAAGGAAGGCTTAGTGTGTTGAAGCAGATGGATTTAAAAATTGTTTAAAGAATGATGAGATGATAACAGTAAAAAGAGATTCAAACTGGCTTTGCCAGGAAACAGATCTATCCATTTTTCTTGTATTATCTCAATAAGGTTGAGAAGAAATGAAAGCATGACCTGAAAACACACACAGTCTTCTGGCTTTTAAAGAAGAATATACAAAGAAAAGCAAGTATGAGACCAACAAGGCTTTCATTACTTCTGAGGTATTGAACTTGGCTGCAGAAGAAAGAGGACTAGATGTCTAATAATGAGAGATAAAGTAGAAGCTAGCAGAGATAATGGCATGTGTTATGTAAACCGGGTAGGGTTACAGGTGGGGATCTTTTTACTGCTACCATAATGCCTGGCAAGAATCACAGGAAGAACTGGAAGAGGATGTCCTACAAGAAAGGGGCATGAAAGGCTTGTAACAATACATTGGATTCAGAAAGGGAAATTAAAACGGCCACAGGGTTCTCATCTAACAAACATGAGGAAGTAAAAGTTATGATGTTAGAAAGCAATTAGTAAAAGGAACTTTTAAGTCAGTAAGATATGTATCTATATTTACATATAAATATATGTACAAGATTGATTTGGTGTAGTGCTTTATATCAAGTACGTTGTAAAGAAAACAAGGAAGAAGCTCAGCGAGATGGAGCAGTATTTGCTGTGTTTTTCTATTATAATCACAAAGGGATGACAACAGCTTTTAGATAAATTTAAAAATGCATTCAGAGATAGTGAACAAAGACTGTCCTTGTCAGTCATGAGCAACCTGCTTGCCACAACAGGCCTGTCTTTGTTGTTGTTACATGCCTGGAGACCTGGTGCTGGCCATGGTCACGGTACCCAACCCCCTGAGGGTGCTGTTCAGTGAGCACCTCACTGCCTGGGTCCTGAAACCTGGAGGTGGATAGACCTTTGGCAGGGCCTTGCCCAGGAGGCCACACAAACCACTAAATCCCAGACTGGTTTGGGTTGGATGGGACCTTCAGGATCACCCAGTCCCAACCCCCTGCATGGGCAGGGACACCTCCCACCAGCCCAGGCTGCTCCAAGCCCCATCCAACCTGCCCTTCAACACTGCCAGGGATGGGGCAGCCACAGCTTCCCTGGGCAACCTGGGCCAGGCTCTCACCACCCTCACACTCCAGAATTTCCTCCTCATGTCTCACCTCAATCTCCCCTCCTCCAGTTTTCATCCATTCCCCCTTGTCCTCTCCCTCCCTGCCCTTGACCCAAGCCCCTCCCCAGCTTTCCTGGAGCCCCTTCAGGCACTGGAAGGTGCTCTCAGGTCTCCCTGGAGCCTTCTCTTCTCCAGGCTGAACACCCCAACTCTCCCAGCCTGTCTCCAGAGCAGAGCTGCTCCAGCCCAAGGATCATCTCTGTGGCCTCCTCAGGCCCCTCTCCAACAGCTCCATGTCTCTCCTGTAAGCTCCATCAGCAGACGCAGCTCTCCGGCTTGCGGGCCTCACCCCAGCAGAGCTGCGGGGCAGAACCTCCTCCCCGCGCCTGCTGGCCACGCTGCCCAGGGGCAGCTCCCCGCCCGCAGACCAGCCCCGTCCCGCGGGCAGCTCCCCGCACTGCCCCGCACGGCCGGGCGGGCAGCCGGGAAAACCCGCGCGGGCCGCGCCGCGCACGCGCCGGCCGCTTCCCGCGCAGGCCCGCGGCGTCCCGCGCTCCCCCGCACCTCCCGGGGCCGTGCGGGACCCGCGGCGGGGCTGCCGGCTCCCGCGCCCAGGTGAGTGAGGGGCTCGGGCGGCCCCGCCGCGCTCACCCCGGCGGCCGCGGGGGGTGCGGTTGCCGTGGCAACCACGGGCTGCGGGGCCGCCCGCGGCGTGAGCGGGTGTCGGGCCCGGGGTCCGGTTCCCCCGCTGCCTCCTGCGGTCGGCGGGGCTGGTAAGCGGGCCAGGGGGCCCGGGGGCAGCCGTTCGATCCCCGCCCGGCCGTGCCGCTGCTCCCCGGGTTGTTCCCTGAGGCGAAGGGCTGGGCGGGAGGCTCGGCTGGGGAGGCCGGGGGGAGAACCTGAGGGGGGGAGAACCTGAGGGGGGGAGAACCTGAGGCTCTGCTGGAGAGGCCGGAGAGGAGAACCTGAGGAGAGGAAAACCTGAGGGGGGGAAGCCCCTGAGGAGAGGAGAACCTGAGGAGGGGAAGCACCTGAGGCTCTGCTAGAGTGGGTGGAGAGGAAGCACCTGAGGAGAGGAAGCACCTGAGGCTCCGCTAGAGTGGGTGCAGAGGAAGCACCTGAGGAGAGGAGAACCTGAGGGGGGGAAGCACCTGAGAAGAGGAGAACCTGAGGAGAGGAAGCACCTGAGGCTCTGCTGGAGTGGCCAGAGAGGAAGCACCTGAGGAGAGGAAGCACCTGAGGAGAGGAAGCACCTGAGGAGAGGAAGCACCTGAGGAGAGGAGAACCTGAGGAGAGGAAGCACCTGAGGAGAGGAAGCACCTGAGACTCTCTCTGCTGGAGAGGCCGGAGAGGAAGCACCTGAGGAGAGGAGAACCTGAGGAGAGGAAGCACCTGAGAAGAGGAGAACCTGAGGAGAGGAAGCACCTGAGAAGAGGAGAACCTGAGGAGAGGAAGCACCTGAGGCTCTGCTGGAGTGGCCAGAGAGGAAGCACCTGAGGAGAGGAAGCACCTGAGGCTCTCTCTGCTGGAGAGGCCGGAGAGGAAGCACCTGAGGAGAGGAAGCACCTGAGGCTCTGCTGGAGAGGCTGGAGAGGAAGCACCTCCGTCTCGTTTCCGCGGCCCAGCGTGTCCCAAGGAGAGCCGTGTTTGCCGGGGTCGGGTTGGTTAGTCCGCAAAGCCCGGGTCAGTTTTTACTCCACAGGTGCTGCTTGTTTGGGGAGTTCCTCTTGGAAGTTTTACCTGACAGCTGCACTGAAAATCTTTATTGAGCGTTGCAGGCACAATTTCTTGTAACTTTGTTCTTCTTTTTTTTCATAGAATCATTAGAATGTCTTGGGTTGGAAGGAATGTCTAAAAGTCCTCTAGTCCAACCCCCTACAATAAGCAGGGACATCTCACACCAGACCAGGTTGCTCAGAGCCCCATCAAGCCTGACCTTGAATGTCTTCAGGGATGGGGCCTCTACCCCCTCTCTGGGCAACCTGTTCTAAAGAACTTCTTCCTAATGTCCAACCTCTGCTAATGAAGCAGTGCAGCAGGGAGCTCAGCTAAGCATTCAAACCAAGCCACGGGTTCCCTTTGCAATGTAAATGGTTAAAAATTGGGTTTTGGTGGATTGGAAGGGTAACTAACACTGCCCAAATGGAAGGAGTTACCTAATTAAGCTTCTTAGTTTAACTGTGAAGAACATGTACATAAATCCCATAAAAGACACATTTCAATGTCAGGGCACAGAGATTTTAAGAAGGAAATAAAATAGTGTCCTTCAGAAATTAAATGTAAATTATTAGATTAATTGAGAAGATTTCTTTTAAAACTTAGCATAGTGGATGAAAATATATAGGCCAGAAAAGAAGAAATATGTATTAATTCAAATTTATGACCTGTAGAATCATGTTGATTATCTCCTCGTATTTATTCACAGCTATTGTTTCCATGTATGTTGCATAATAACTGGATCAGACACAGCCTACACAAAAGGCCTTCCACTTGAAAGTCAAAATCTTGACTCTTGAGTAGCTGAGAGAACAGGGAATGATAATCTACCTTCTCTAGTCAGTGAGGAATATCAATAATTGCTCCAAACTGCTGCAGTGGAATTCCTCACTTAGCTCTTGTGAATCATGTTGCAATAGGGGGAGGAGTAGGGAGCACAGAGAGCCAAAGTCAGAGTGAAGAAACGTGATGGATGGGGAGGTAATCAGAAGGTTAAAAACATGGACAGGTTCAGGCTTCTGAGTTGTTCTTGTGTTTTGTAGTTATGCATTTTTTAGTAAAAGAGGTTGGCACTCTGCTCCTCAGCATCCAGTTTTATCTTAGGTAGTTCAGCTGAAGGGGTTGGATTATGTATAATTAAAGAAACTTAGCCAGAATGTAAAGGCTCTGCAAGAAAGAAGAGGCAGTTGGAAATGGAAGAAGTGGAAGTGAACTAAGAAACTAGAGAAACAGGGTTTTCTCTGTAGTTCAGAAGCAACCAAGATGGCAGTGCCTGATCTGCTGTTGTTTCATTGTCATTAACCACGTGAGAGAATAGAAGTTACCAGATGGGCTGAGTCAAAGACAGTGCAGAAACTTTTTCTTTTTAGGTACGTTTAAAAAGCAGAAGAGGGATTTTGGATGGTTTAAGGCTACTGGTGAGTTTGCTGTAAAATGGCAAGGATGGTATGTACAGAGAACTGCACCAGGGTAGTGATTGATTTGGGGAGGGGGCTGAGGAGATGGTAAAGCAAGTCATTCTTTCACTGCCTACTGCATTTGCTAGAAAATGCAGCAGGACAGAACACTGATTGAAAGTTTGGGTTGATAATTTATCTTATGTTAGTGTTATCTTTCTTTGCACGTGCTTGGGGGTGGGCTGGGGAGGTGTTTCCATTAAAAAATGGGTTGCCTGTTCTTCCTCATCTCTGCTTATCAATTCCTGGTAACTGCTTCAGTTCCTCCTAACAATACCTCTGACATATGATGAAGCTGCCCTTGATAAGGTCAATAACTTACATGTCCTAAATTGACTGGAATTGAAGTGTCTTTTTATCATATTATTGAATTCCTATTTTGGTTACGATGCTGTATAAGTAATGAAGTGTTAAGAAACACCCAGAGGGCCAAACCAGCAGAGCCAGGGAGGGGATTCTGCCCCTCTGCTCTGGTGAGACCCCACCTGGAGTGCTGTGTCCATCTCTGGTACCCTCAGCACAGAAGAGACCTGGAGCTGTTGGAGAAGGTCCAGAGAAGGGCCAGGAAGATGATCCTTGGGCTGGAGCAGCTCTGCTCTGGAGACAGGCTGGGAGAGTTGGGGTGTTCAGCCTGGAGAAGAGAAGGCTCCAGGGAGACCTGAGAGCACCTTCCAGTGCCTGAAGGGGCTCCAGGAAAGCTGGGGCAGGCTTTTCACTAGAGAGGGTAGTGATAGGACAAGGGGTTATGGTTTTAAGATGAAAGAGGGGAGATATAGGTTAGACATCAGGAAGAAATTCTGGCACTGGCACAGGTTGCCTGGGGAGGTTGTGGCTGGAAGTGCTCAAGGGCAGGTTGGATGAGGCTTGTGCAGCCTGGTCTGGTGGGAAGTGTCCCTGCCCATGCAGGGGGGTTGGAACCTGATGATCTTCAAGGTCCCTTCCAACCCAAACCATCCTATGATTCTATGAAACAGATTTTCTGTAGTATTGGAGAGCACCTTGTTTGGCCCGGAAAGCACAAGGATCCTGACTGTGGTGTATTTTAGCTCCCTCTAAAAAGCTCTAGGTCCTCTGTGTCAGATGCTTTCTGCTCTTTGGTGTTTTCCTGCAGACCTGAGGACCAGAGAGCAAAATGCAGTATCAGTGAGCCTTATTTTCCACTGCCTCCCCACCATCTAGGATCTTGTGATAATACCTTTCTTCACTACACTGCAGTATCATAAACACTGATGAATGAATGGCTTGTAATTTAAAACTAGCTTTATATTTAGTGCCTTCCATATATAATTGTACAGTGTTCTTCCTGTGCACTACTTTGCAGAGGAATGCAGCCTTCAAAGGCAGAACCATCCTGCAGCCTTTCCATGCCAAGGCAGAAGACCCACTCTGAGATTATAAATGAAGCCAGAAATTTTCTACGCACGCTGGGAACTCGGAGACCATTTACACCTACAGAGGATCAAAGGAAACTTTTTGGATCTGGATCCTCAGGAGCTCCTCAAAATAGACCCCCTTCAGTTTTTAGGTACTGTGGCTTTAAGATTATTTTTTTTTAAATATCCTTTAGCAGCCAGAGTTTTGATTCTGTAATTGTGTTTCCAGTGATATTTTTTTTTCCCCTGTGTTAATCTGTATTCCTAATCACATCCTTTGCTTTCTTCTAATGATCCTTACTCCTGGTGTTCATCTACATGTCCAAGAAGTTCCTGTGGATTAGAGCTTCCAGAGGCACTCATTACATTAGTTTTGTATGTGGAGAATAGCATAGGAAAAATGTCTGTAGCTCACCTTTTTCTTAAGACAATGAATGCTTTTAATTAAGAGTCTTCAACTTTTCCCTAGAAACTGTGAAAGCTTGCATGTTTCCATATAAACTGTATGCTAGATCTTTTTTCACAGCTTTTTCAGCTCTTACAACATAAAATTGTAGGTCTTGAAGTATGAAATGCTAATTTTTAAAAAAAGTTTATACTAATCCAAAATTATTTATTTGTAGATTTTTCTTACTTAATATAATTCACAGAGCTCAACAGATGTGTCTCTTGTGACAATAGAGAAAAACATTTCTATGTTGGGCTTTTTACCATTTTCTCAGTAACTTTTTAGCCCTCCTTATATGTCAATTCTGTAGCGACTGTAGGGAGGAGATAGTAGCTGTATTTGTAATGCTTGGTGTCAGGCATTCCAAGAAGGAAGCTGCAATGGGTTGGAATGGCCATATGGGGAAGTCAGTGTCCATGCTGCTTTCATGACAGCACTACTTCAGGCCCTGCACCTATCCCATGTTTACTGCAGAGTGTTTTCCCCCTACAGAAGGCAGGAGCCTGACAGTGACTTGGATGTTTGTTGGTCTCCAGGTAATGGGATCACTCTGCCCAACACCTGTGCTTGTTGTTTCTGTGCTTCTCCTGTGCATGAGCAGGAGCAGGCTCAGACCTGCACAAACCTGGGGTTTCTGCTTTTGTCAGGCAGTTTGGGCACTAACCACAGTTGGCTTTGGGCATGAACTTAGGCTCTCATAGATTTGAATTAGAATTATTAGAGATGTGTATGAAATAAAGTGTATCATGGCAGGTGTGGTGGCAATCTTATAATTCTTCTCCCTTGATGCTGCTGAATTCCCAGATATCAAAGTTAAATAGCATTTATGGATTAAGAGTGATAACATAAAGTACTCTGTCACTCTTCCTTTCTTCCTCATTATCCATTTGCAAAGAGAAGAAGCATGCAGTTAAAAAACAACCAAAAAGCCAAACACCACCACAGAACACTGGGTCTTCTTTATTCATATTATGTTTCATTTCTTTATGCTTGTCTTCATGCATCCAGTTTTGATGTGGCTGAATCAAGACCAGTGCCTAGTGTACGTTTGAGCCCACTGGACCATGTGAGTACTCTGGAAATAACTCCTGCAATACTGACAGAAAAGTATTGTTAGGAAAAGATCTGGCTTAAATAGGTTGGGGAGAAATGGAAACCTGTTGTAATGTCAATCTGAGACTCACTAAGTTGGTTTTGTCATTTTTTTCCTCCAAAGAAGTATGACAATCATTTAAGCTATTTAAATGTTGCTAGACTGCATTGTAATTCTACGTGACATTAAGAAGAATCAGAAGATATAAGGGAAGGCCCAGTGCTAGGTCCAGTTCTGGGCTCCCCAGTACAAGAGAGACATGGAGCAACTGGAGAGAGGACAATGAAGGGCCACAAAGATGGAGCAATGCTGAGAGAGCTGGGACTATGCAGCCTGGAGAAGAGAAGGCTCAGTGGAGATCTTATCCATGTATATGGATACCTGAAGGGAGGGTGCAAAGAGGATGGGCCCAGGCTTTTGTGACAGGACCAGAGGCAATGGACCCAGACTGAAACACAGGAGGTCCCCTCTGAGCTTCAGGACATACTTTTTCCCCTGTGAGGGTGATGAAGCCCTGGCATAGGTTGCCCAGGGAGGCTGTGTAGTCTCCATCCTTGAATATCTTCAAAAGCTACCTGGATGTGGTCCTGGGCAATTGTCAGTAGGGGGGTTTGGCAAGATGACCTTCAGAGGTCCCTTCCACTATTCTGTGGTTCTGTGATTGATAGCTTGAAAGTAATTAGGTTGATTATGCTTTCTATTTGGCTTACATATCTATAAAATGTAACAATTGCAGTTTATTTAAAAAACAGATAGAGGTGCTTGTAAGAACTTCTCTTTCCCCTCTGTGAAATTTTTTAGTTGTTTTCAATGTATAAGTGGATCTGCTCTTTCAGGTTTGGGGTTGTTTTATTTTTATTTAATCTTTAAATATAAAATTATCATGATCATTTAGTACCTGAGAGAACAGAGCCTGCTAAAAGAGGTAAGTATGCTTGTGTATGTATTGTTTCTTAAAGACAGTGATCTAAATGTGGCAGTCTTTAGGAAATTAGGGGACAAAAGTTCCAACAAATGTTATACTTCAGTAATTTTGATAAGGGACTGTATTTATATGAATCAAGTGAAAGAATTCTGACCATAGATTTAGATTAAATATATCTACAGTTGGATTTAAATGCTGGTGTTAGATTTTCACTTATCTTGTGTGTGAGAGGGGAAAAAGCCTAAAGAAAACTACTGTTAAGACCAATGCAAAAACTGCCTTTTCACTGAATCACAGACTGGTTTGGGTTGGAAGGGACCTTCAAGATCACCCAGTTCCAACCCCCTGCATGGGCAGGGACACCTCCCACCAGACCAGGTTGCTGAGAGCAACCTGGAAATACTGCTTTAATGCTCAAAACCAGGTCATACAGATGTGCCTCTAGAACTGTTAGCACAGGTCTTTGGTGCAACATTTTTTTCACAAATAGGCATACTGCAGATGATTTTAAATGAATATGAGGAAAGTAATTAATTCTGAGCTTCAGTTGCTCCACTCAGGCTAGTTTTTGTTTTCTACACCTCTGAATGTTTACTTTTAAATTACTTTCTCTGGTGCTAGTGGTATAGATACCTGCCTTGTTCAGTGCAATGGTATCATTAGGGTCTGGATATGAAAATTAGAATTTCTTTATAAGCAAACCTATTTAACTCTTACCTGTTCTATTCTGGGCTTAACCCTTCACAGAGTCACAGACATGCTGGATTTGGAAGGGACCTCCAGAGATCATCCAGTCCAACCCCCGCTCCAGCAGGATCCCTTGGAGCACATCCCACAGGGCTGCATCCAGGGGGTTGAATATCTGCAGAGAAGGGGACTCCTCAGCCCCCCTGGGCAGCCTGTCCCAGGGCTCTGTCACCCTCACAGCCAAGAAGTTTCTCCCCATCTTTCAGGGGCACTTCCCATGTTCCAGCCTGTGCCCGTTGCCCCTCGTCCTGTCCCTGGGCACTGCTGAGCAGGGTCTGGCTCCAGCCTCCCTGCACCCACCCTCAGACACTTGTAGGCATTGAAAAGGTCTGTCCTCAGCCTTCTCCTCTCCAGGCTGAACAGCCCCAGCTCCCTCAGCCTTTCCTCATCAGGGAGATGCTCCAATCCCCCAGTCATCTTTGTCACCCTCCCCTGGACTCTCTCCAACAGTTCCCTGTCTCTCGTGAACTGGGGAGCCCAGAACTTTATGCAGTATTCCAACTGTGGCCTCACCAGGGCAGAGTAGAGGGGGAGAAATAATTTGTAGAAGTAATTTGATTTTTAAAACTTTTTTGCTTATACAAGCAAGATATTATCCATGCTTTTCTTAAAATATTGTCTTTGTTTTTGTCACAGAAACCAATACTAGTCACTTTTGCAGAAGATGAAGCTTCTTCCATTTTCCTTCCAAAGCCTCCTGCAGATGCTGCAGGGGTTAGAAAAGCCAGCAGTGCTCGGGCTGGCTTATTTAGAAGAATTTCTGAGGGAAACTTCCTTTCTGCTAAAATGGTTCCTCCTATTCAGAGTAAGAACGTTTTCATACACATTATTTCCTAGATAAATCACTAGGTGGGTTTTAATGCATGGTGGGTTCTAATATTGTTAATTACATTATTTTTTATATTAATGGGCCTGCATGTCCTTTTGAATTAATTTTTTAAAAATATTTAACTGACTTTAAGTCAGTTTTGACAATGTGATTTCCAAAAATTATACTGGCTCTCACTTCTGAAAGTAAGTTGAAAGCTACACAGGTGCCTTTATTTCCTATAGGTTTCTAAGTATTGGAATTTTTACTGAAAGTTTTCTTCAATGGGTAAAATTAACATCAAATGCTGGAGTGCTTAAAGAGATAATGAGATGGCATCATCTAAAGAGATTCCCCAATGGATTATTGAGCATAAAAGGAGGAGTAAAAAGGAATGATGCCCTGACAGGCCTCCAACTGCATTGTATTTGTTGTTAAGAGTTTCATTAGTGGAGACTTAAAGGTTGCTAAGCATGAGATTTAAAAGCAGTTTTCTTGCAGATGGGAAATGACATCTTGGTTTCCTGCACATTGGTTCATAATAAAATGTGCTGGAACTCTACAAATGAGTCTTCGTTAAAGAGAATAGTGACAATTCTTACACTGCCTGGGACTGTTACTTTACATGATAAATTGAGTATCTCAGTTTTTGCCTTATTGCAAAGTAAGTCTTATACAAAAAGTATTAAACTTTACTTCGTTATTATGTACATATTCTATAAATATATATTATGTCATGTACCCTTATACATAGTTTAATCCATTAGCCTTAATAAGTTGATGTTACTAATTGGAGAGGTTGAGAACCTAATGTAGTGATTGCCTGAGTTTGCCTCTTCTCCCATTTGAGGATTGTGCAGATGTTTAAATTTCAGTTTCTTGGGCTGGTTCTTGTCACATGTACATCCCAAGGTGCAGGACTAACAGCTGCCTTTTCTTGAGTTCCTTCATAATGTTTAGATTGTGAAATACAATCACTTATTTTACAAGGTACGATCCACCCATCTTTGCCCCTCTACTCTGCTCTCATAAGACTCCACCTGTGTTGAGCTCTGGAGCCCTCAATACAAGAGGCACATGGACCTCTTGGGATGAGTCCGGAAAAGGCACACAAAGATGACCCTTGGGCTGGAGCAGCTCTGCTCTGGAGACAGGCTGGGACAGTTGGGGTGTTCAGCCTGGAGATGAGAAGGTTCCAGGGAGACCTTAGAGCACCTTCCAGTGCCTGAAGGGGCTCCAGGAAAGCTGGGGAGGGGCTTGGGACAAGGGCAGGGAGGGACAGGACAAGGGGGAATGGCCTTAAACTAGAGCAGGGCAGATTCAGATTGGGTGTCAGGAAGAAGTTCTTTACCATGAGGATGGTGAAGCACTGGAACAGGTTGCTCAGAGAGGTGGTGGAGGCCCCATCTCTGGAGACATTCAAGGTCAGGCTTGATGGGGCTCTGAGCAATCTGGTCTAGTTAAAAAAGTCCCTGTGCACTGCAGGGGGGCTGGACTAGATGAGCTTTAAAGGTCCCTTCCAACCCCAGACATTCTGTGGTTCTATGAAAACGGAAATTAAAAAAAGTGTTGAAAGATGAAAATGTTAAAGCACAAAACCAAAAGGCTTTAAGAATAATGTTCAGAAGAAGACACCGACTACTTTGCTGTAAATAGTCTGAAGCTTTCTCACCTTTTCAGTTGATAGAAGCAAGGTTTGATAATGTAACAGGAAAAACTGATTCATTTTGAGCTCTGTTGCCTGTATTTGTTGTGTGAGAACACTTCTACATCGTGGGTTCTCTTTGGCCCTTTCAGATGAAGAGAAGCCAGAGTCTGAAGAACCAGCTATGATAAATAATCTCTGCAGCAGTAATGATAACTGCTTAGCAGAGCAGAGGTCAAACACACCATTTAATGAGGAAAGTCGACAATTAATTTGTAACGAGCGTATCAGCAGATGGAAGAGGGAAGACTTCCTAACAGGGACAGCAGGAGAAGTTTTATTTCAACTGAGAGGAAGAAGGTCAGTATTGCTCCTGGATAGTAATGTGCTCCTTCCCACCACCCTCTTCCTAGGTACTTGATTATGCAAGTATCAAAATGTTTAAAATTGGTAGAATTTGAAAATTGCAAGATTTGTGCATTAAAACAAAGCCATGCTTACATTCTTAGGAAAAAAAATATCTTTGCACTTCTGTTCTTGTGAAGTTTCAAAAAATTTGTCCAAAAATTGTTGGTTGGAAGTTGCTTGATCATTAATATTTCAAAACTAAGTCTCTTAGTAATTGTGTATAGAATACCCAAAATGAAATTCCATGTGGTTTCTTTTGCTGTTCAAGCCTGTTGTTTTAAGGTGCTGCACATTCTCTCCTCAGCTCTACAGATGAGTAGAGCTTTGATTTCAGTTCTGGTATTGGGGAAATATGTGATCATACAAAACCCAGGATTAGACTCATTGGCAGTAGAGGCAGAATATTTTGTGGCTTTGATTTAGTTTTCTTGGTTGTTTTAAATGACCAAACAGATATAAGAGATCAATGAGACTCACAGGCACAGTCTCTTTTGACTGAACCTGGGTTATTACACCTGTTCTGTAAGTCTTTTTTCTTTTGATTCAGATCTGAATTTGTGCTCAGGGAGAAAGTCTGTGGCTCTAGGTTCAGTAGAGGGATCAGTTGCTGTGTTAGTATTTGGACAAACAAGCATTTTGTGCTAATAACATTGACAGACCTGACAATCTCTGCAACAAAGAATGAATAGCAGTTTATTATCAGAATACATCCTCTAAACACTTGGTCACTTTTAAATATAAATGCTTGCCACTATATGTCATCTTTCTAACATGTTTTTATGCTTAAGAACAACCAGGGTGATGATTTTTTTTTCCTAAGCACCTTTGATATTAAGGAGTATGTTATAAATTTTACAAAATTTATCACCTTTCATTTATAGACTTAATGATAATACTGAATAGTTTAGAGAATGTTGTCTACTGAGTTTGCTAAAGCAAATGATACATAGCAGAGCTATCATGGCACTCTTATCTTAAACTGAAAGCAGGATGTGAAAAAAAAACAAACCAGCAAAAGATTCTGAAAGACTAGAGACTTTTGGGAGAAAATAAGAAGCTCCCTGAGTATGGAGGGAGTGAAACTGAGAAAATAAGCTTAGTGATAAAAAAATTGTGAGTGAGGGAAAGTAAAGCCCCAAGGAGAAAGCTTCAGTGCAAAATAATTTTCTCCCATTAAAATCAGTGGCCCAGAAGACTTTTTTGGGCAAAGACTGTATGAATTATCATAATTAAGTATGATACTTAAGTTACTGTAGTTTTACTTATTTAGTAAAGGTGTGGTATGGAGTACTTTGGTGTTACAGTTGAAATGGGTCATTAGTTGATGGTGTCCAAGCATCTAATGAGAAGGGGTTGGTTGATATGTTTTCTGATTGGAAAGAATGATCAACCTTCTGAATAATAATTTTAAAAGCAGGCATGATTGAACAGTTCTCTCATTATACACCCTTGCTATCTGTTCAAAATTAGATACCTCTCCTTTATGAGCTCAAGTTTTTGGTTTTGGGTTTTTTGTTGCTGGTGCTTTTTGCAGTCACCCTTTCATATCACATCGTGAGCCTTCATCATTGAGTTTCCTGGTAGCCTGAACCACAGAATGTCATGATTTACCTTGATTACCTTGATAATTTTTAAGAATCACTGGCTTCTTTATTGAAATATACTTAGGGACAGGCAAAACCAGCCTATTATCAAAATACTGATCGTTGCAACACAAAGTTGGATAGGACATTTTCACTTTGGTTTCTCCATTTAAGAGGAGTTTTAGAAAACATATAAAAGTTGAAAGGGGAAAATTATGTATTTTCATTTTTATATTCTTCAGAGAATATAAAGAAGAATAGCTTGTCAGGGTTCATTTCTTGTAAGCTCTGCTGGCTTAATTTCTTTATGACCTGCTACTTACTCTTCTGACATGTATGTTAACACGAGAGCTAAGACACTAATGATTCTAACCATAAAAGATGGAATGTTAATACATGTAGCTTGTCATGTCCGTGTTTGAAGCAGGAAGAGTTATACTAGAGGTGGTTGAATCTCACCCATCATTAAATTATATCTCGAATTACTCGCCTTCAGGTAATAAAGAAAAATGTTTCCCAGTCTTGTTCTGACTACAGGAAAAGCTGGGGAGGGGCTTTGGACAAGGGGCTTGTAGTGAGAGGACAAGTGGGGATGAATGAAAACTGGAGGAGGGGAGATTGAGGTGAGACATGAGGAGGAAATTCTGGAGTGTGAGGGTGGTGAGAGCCTGGCCCAGGTTGCCCAGGGAAGCTGCCTCAGTTCTGTGTCTCAGTGATTTAAAACCCTTGCAGGAATTAAGCAAGAGGATTATAGGAATAATATATTTTGTGCAGGGTAAGGTGCATGGAATTCTTTACTCCCCTTTTCCCACATTTCCTATATATGTACCAAAATAAGTTTTCTATTCAAGTTATTTTTCTGTTCATGATAAAACTGCAGAGCATGTCAAAATAGCATGGCAGATTCCTGCCATTAATGCTATTGCATTTGTTTCCAAGAGAACAGGAGGGAAATACTTCATTCCTGCAAGAGACTTGCTTGCTTTCCATCTCAAATTCTTTTGTTGTCCCAAGGACTGATGAAAAGAATGAACACTGCTAATGAAATCACTTCTGCTATATGAAGATAATGGGGGGAAAAAGAGAAAAGGACCCTTCGAGGGAAAGAGTTATTTATTTTTTGTTTGCAATTCTGTTTTTCAAATAACCACCTACTTAAAATAGAATAGGCATATTAATTGAAGCTGTTTGAATGTATTGATATGTTCATTGAGGAAAGCAAGGAGCAATTTTTGACAATCACAAGGTTCCTAAGTTTTGTTTCCATCTTCAGCCATTGTGCCTTGCCATCTATTGTGATTGCTATAGAAATCAAACTTCTAAAATGTTTCCTGCATTCATATATTTCAACAGAAGTGTCACCAGTGATGGCAGATTTGCTGATGAAGAGCAACAGTTTCCCTGGTGAGAAAAGATGGATTGTTGTTTTTCTTTCCTCCTCCCAATTCCTCAATATTCTGAAAGCTTAGATGTCATTCCAGGACTCCTTACAAACGCAGGTGCCTTAAGTGTGGAAAAGCTTGATGGCAAACAGTTGATTTCCAGGTGGCCTGCTCTAGACTTTTAAAAATAAGTAATTTAAATAAATAGCTGCAAAAGAATTAGAAGATGCTGTAAAGAAGATAGACTATACCCCATTTTCTGACACCATTGCTGCCCTTATTAAATGCCTGTTTGACAGAATCCTTGAGAGGTGTTCATCAGCTGCTTCCGTAAGACCAATTTCTTATGCTTTTTAGAGTTTTGGAATGCTTCAGTAGAAAACTATAAAAGCAGGGGACAAGGGAATGCTGGAAATCACTTCTGTCTGATTAAACTAGCTTCACATCTGTGCCCAAAATACTCATTCCTTTTCTCCTCAAAGAGAAGGATTTCTACGGAGGAGATAGATTTTTTTTTTTTTTTTCCTCAAGGGAACACCCATTCTGTTTTGCTCTGGGTGAAATTTTGAAATTAATGATATAGTGTGAATATTAGGGTTTTGTATGGTTTAGATGATACTGCTGCAGATTCTCCAGACTTCTTTCAGTATTTGTCTTTTCTTGTTATGTATATTGGCAACTTCTGGACTTCTCATAAAGTCACGGAAACAGGAAATTAATCCACTCCTTAAAGACCTTAAAGACCATCCAGTTCCAACCCTTGCATGGGCAGGGACACCTCCTGCCAGACCAGGTTGCTCCAAGCTCCATCCAACCTGCCCTTCAGCACCTCCAGGGTTGGGGCTTCCACAGCATCCCTGGGCAACCTGGGCCAGTGTCTCACCACCCTCACACTCCAGAATTTCCTCCTCATGTCTCACCTCAATCTCCCCTCCTCCAGTTTTCATCCATTGCCCCTTGTCCTCTCCCTCCCTGCCCTTGTCCCAAGCCCCTCCCCAGCTTTCCTGGAGCCCCTTCAGGCACTGGAAGGTGCTCTAAGGTCTCCCTGGAGCCTTCTCTTCTCCAGGCTGAACACCCCAACTCTCCCAGCCTGTCTCCAGAGCAGAGCTGCTCCAGCTATTTCTGCCTCAGTGCCACTAGCTACTGAGATCACTAATTTAAGAAAGAAACAGTTGAGTGATGGGAAAGCTTTCACAGGTAGAGGTTTCTACAGTGTTTTCCAAAGAAAGTATGACACCTGCCCTTCCAGGAAGGTGCCTGTTTTTGTATTGGGTTAGAGGATACTGAGAGAAAGTTTAGAATGAATTAATTCCTTTTTTTAGAGCTTTTTATAGACTTCTGGATACAGCAACAGGCAGCTGTTGCCTGTAGTCTCTTCATTTGTGAAAGAGAGATTGCAGTTCAGGCTCATTTTTACTGCCTGCTCCAAAGGGATTCTTTCCACTCTACTTGTTAGTTTAAGGATAAGGTTAATGGTCTCCACATCCAGAAAATTTAGGTCTTGAGTGTCTTTGTTACCAATTGAATGGTAATTCTAGAATGGGAAAGTATGCCATGCAAGGGGTAAAGAAGAAATGCCAATTCAGACTTGGCAGGACTATAGTAACAATGGATTTAGCTTTAATTTTTGTCAGGGTGAGAATGCTTTTGCAGGATTCAAGTGAGGAAGATGAAGATGCTGTGGTTTTCAGACTCAAATATATTTAGGCCAGTATTCTTGGTGTTCTTTTTAATGGTTGGAATTAGGCTATTAGTTGTCTGCTTTCTTAAAGATACCCCATCACAAACAGATACCAATATTTTCTGCATTAGGTATAAGATGCAAATAGTGTGAAGAATAAAAAGGATAAGGATGCAGGTTTTTAATCAACCTGTTATTCTCTGTTTAACTTGTGCATGAAGTTCTTCATCAACAGCCTGTGTAACTAGAATATTATGTCCTTTTTTATTGCTGGAGCTGACATAAATAATGGACTATGCCCATGACCGTGTTTATAGAGGAATTGTTATTTGCTCATCTTTAGGATGACTCAGAGTATAGTTGGCCTGTTTGTCAACATATTGTTGCAAATTATGTTGCCTTTCTACTGTTCATCCTTTCTCATATCAGTGGTCTCAGTTATAGTTTCAGTTATAGTTTTCATTCCCTTTATTTTGTCTTTTCTGGTGGTGTTACTTATGATATAATCCCCTACTCTTCCTGAAATAATTTCAGGACAACTGTATTATCAGTTTTTCAATTATTTGTATGCTTTTGAAAAGCTTTGTAGCTGAGAAACAGGACTGACTAGAGGTTTGTGTAATTGGTTGAATCATTTAATTTATTTTAGTTTTACAAGTCATTTACTGTGTTTCCGTTATGTTTCCAAACAGGAAAATAATCTTTAAAAATTGAGCTGTTATATTAATTCTTTTTGCTTTGAGGCACATCTATTACTTCTTTTCACATGGTGTTTGGATCTCTTTTGTTTGTCCCTGAGATGACGTGACAGAAAGGAAAGTTCAATGGTAGTTGAGCAAAATAGGGACACATTCTCTTAAGTGGCTCAGTGAAGGTCAATTATTTGTCTAAAAAAATAGTTCCTTGTGAGTATAAGTTATGGATCAGGAAGAAACCACCTGGTTTAAAACAACAAACCTCACAAAAACGTATTTCCCACTCTTCAACCAATGAGAGACAATACAAAATGCCCCATCCCTGGCAGTGTTGAAGGGCAGGTTGGATGGGGCTTGGAGCAACCTGGTCTGGTGGGAGGTGTCCCCGCCCATGCAGGGGGTTGGAACTAGATGATCTTCAAGGTGCCTTCCAATCCAAATCATTCTATGATAATACAGAAAACAAATTCTGATGTCCTTTTGGCAACATAAAAGGTCTGGATTGTATAATTAAATAAGAATAAATGGATTAATGAAAAATGGTAATGTTAATTGGCATATGGAAAAATTAATGTCTCTGAGGGTGAATGATAAAGTAAAATGCTAATTTTTCTCATTTTGCCAAAAGCTAAAAAACAGTTCCCATTAGTTGCTTTGGCAAAAACACTGTTGTTTACACTTCCTTTCAAAGTCTACAGAGCAATGGCTTGTTATTAAAATCAGTAAGTATTGTTTAGAGCTAGAACTCTTGTTTCCTGGTCACTGAACAGTTAGGGTGGAAGAATCATCATGGTGGCTTTGAACATGAGAGTGCTCATGTTCTCCTGTGGTGGTTCCTGAGCACTGTGTAACTGAACCTTATCTGAGATCAGTCGTAGTCTCTCTCACTTCCTCCAGCACCACATCTGACTCCCCTTCTCCTTTGAATTGGGGTTCTTACACCACCTTGTCCCATATGCCAGAAGGTCGTGAAGCCATTCAGAGAGGCCTCAACAGGGTGGAGAAATGGGTTGACAGAAACCTTGTGCAGTTTGATGAAGACAAGTGCAAAGTCCTGCACCAGTATATACTGGGGGCTGTCCAGCTGGGAGGCAGCTTTGCAGAAGACCTGGGGGTCCTGGTGGACACCAGGCTCATAGAACACCTGAGGTTGGAAGGGAATTCAAAAAAACATCTCTTGTGGATAAGGGGAGCCTGGATGAGATTATCTCATACCCTGTTCAGTCATGTCTTGAAAACCTCTATCACTTCTGGAATGCTGGGTCCAGTTCTGAGCTCCTCAATGCAACAGAGATATGGAGCAGCTGGAGAGAATCCAGCTACTAAGATCATGGAAGTTTTTCTGTGAGGAAAGGCTGAAAGAGCTGGGACTGTTCAGCCTGGAGAAGAGAAGGCTCAGAAGCAGTCTTACCAATGTATATAAATAGCTGAAGGGAGGGTGCATTGTGACACCCTCACTGATTTTGTGCCACGAGCTTTTCCTTCTTCCCCATGGCCTGCACTCAGAAGAGGAAAAACTAGTTATTTTCCTGTTTGGAGACTTATTGTGTATGGTCTCCCAGCACATCATTGCAGCTTTTCCCTTTTTAGTCCATATAGAATTTGAGATTTTTTTGCTGAAAGGAAAATAAACAACTGCTTCAATAGCCAAGTGGTCCTTATCAGTAGAAGGGATGCCACCCTGGATACTGCTGGCATTGAAAACAAACTCAGGTTACAGTGCAGATGTACTGGATATACATGTCAGTAGCAGCTCAAAGAACAGTCTTTCTAAATGGCATATCTGTTTCAGGATTCCCCACACCCAGAGAGGTGGAGGAGGCCCCCATCCCCTGAAACAGTTGGAAGGACTGAGCTCTGATCTAATCTGAAAGAACACCTTTGTGCCTAGTGGTGCTTTTCATACATCTGGCTTGCTTGAGCAGCAGGCTTGAAGAGGTTTTCCTGTGAGTGTCTCTATTTACTGATTTTACATCTTCTCTGATACACTAAAAAGAGGTAGTTGAAGACAAGCCTTTGGACTAACTAAACTGTGTTCTCTTTCATATTTTTATAAAATGCATGTAAACACATGTTCAGTAAATTTTAGTAGAATTGTAGTTTATGCAGGTGACACCTGTGTGTTTTTCCAAGTCTCTTCCTAGTTACCTTTCCTGGTTTAAATGTTGCTGATGTTTGAGATTTACTGGAAGGTTTTGTGTGGAGCTAACTGATAGAAAATGGTGGGTTTTTTTAGTCAGACTCAATGAAGTCCTTGGATGCTAGGCCTAATATTCCTTCTATTTCTGTCAATGGAAACCACTTTGGTTATTCTGATGTGTTCAGTGTCCTCCTCATCCCAAGGAAGTTGCTTTAAGCAGTCATGTAGAACATGAGATAGAACAAGAGATACCTATAAATGCAAAGGAAAGGGGCTGTGCAGAATCTTGTTATCACAAAGTTAGTAATTCATTTTAATTTCCTTGTTTAAAAATGGAAAGTGAGTGTATTTCCAGACAGCAGCCAGTGTCTTCTGTGTGGCTTCCTTGCAGCATTTACTCAGGACATGCTGTGCACTGTCTGCATGTGAGTAGCTCACTGCCTCTGTAGGACTCTGTTCAGATTCTGGTATTCAAGGGACAGTCCCAGTTCCTATTGCTCCTTCAAAAGAGAGAGTGCACAGTTTCAGTTTACATGGGTTCAAGGGAAGTTGCTCACAGTTTCTGGAGTAGTAAAGTTGTGTGAGATGTTGGCAATTGGGTGAGCAGATAGTATGGGATTTAGAGCCTTTTCCATGCCCTTTGCCCTTATCTTTTGTACATTCCCCGTTATTCCTACTCTTCTCTTTGAAAATTGACCTTCATGTTCTTCATCCTTTGTTGCACTGTCTCAGTTACTGTGCTCCTCTCTTCTCCCACTTCCATATTTCCTAGTTTTGCCTCCTGAAGTTGTAAGAAGATGTAGGCGTTACAAGAACCTTAACATGAGGAGAGAGGTGTCTACAGGGAATGCCTTCAAGTTTGACAATTCAGAAAATATTGTCATGGTCTCTCTTCTTGGTAATTGAACTTTGCTACCTCAGTGATCAAAGGTGCTTGCTAGATAGAGTTCTGTAGATAAGCACTAGCTTGTTAGCATTAGGCTACGTGTCCCTCTGAACTTACCACTACTGAATCCATGGAGCACCAGGGCTACATCTGTACTAATACTTAACAAAAATTAAATAAAGGAGTTAGTTTCTGACTTGGTAGACAACTGCTGTGTCATAGGTTATGTTAATACAGTGAAAGTTTTTTTAACTCCTCCCTACCACACACAAAGTCTTGCTGGGAATGTCCCTATCTCTGCTTGTCTCTGCCCAGGCAATTGTCAAGCAAAGTTCTACCTTTCTTGGACCAAAACAGTAGCAGGGAACCTGCTAAGGGTCTAACTGGAAAGATGTGGCCCAGAATTCAGACCCATTGCCAGACTCTATTATTACAAGTAAATAGGTAGCCAAACTGGCAGATGTCTAAGGCTCCACGATGTGAGGAAGGAGCTTAAGCACTGTTCCTCTAGTGGGATCTTACACTTGCATGTGAATCAGACCTTGCTGTTCTTTGCAGCTTCTTTGGAGAGAAGCAGCTTAATTCTTTGCCTCTGGAATGCAGTTCTTAGAAGCATAGTTTTCCCTGGAATACCACTGGAGTTGAGAGCTTGCAGATTTACCATTAACAAGAGGCTCATGGCAAGAACAAGCAAGTAAACCTCTAAGCATGCAGAATTTCTGAATAAATGCCACTTTCTCTTAATTCTGCATTCTTTCAGCAGGGAAAAATACTGGACATGCTACCATGGTGCTGGCTCACCATCCTTTTGGAAGTCCTCATAGTCTGTGTACATCCAAGAAAGCAGGGATCCTCACAGGTGCTACTGTGATTTCGTGTAAGAGGGATAGAGATGATCCAGTTACCAAGTGTTTTTTTTCCCCTGTGTAAATAATCAGAGCCTCTGTCAGTTGATTTCTTGATGAGTCCTTTATCAGATGATCAGATTTCTGCCAATTGACTTAGTTTCCAAGGAAACCACTCTCTTGACAAGCCAGTTCTCTTCAATAGTAGGTAACTTATTTTTTTAGAATAGGTTGATTACATTTTAGCTGCATAGTTCTTAACAAGATATTGCTGCTCAAGTTTCAGGCCGACATGAAAGTGAAATGATAGCAAAGAAGCCAAAGTCTTTGTAACTAAAATGGAGTTGACAGCATGGTAAGGATACATAAAGGGATTTTATAATCTCTCACAAAATGCATGTACAATTTTGTACATGCTCCCTAAAGGTAGGCCTGCCCATCACTCATTCTCATTTATGTATGTATTCAGTGTATTCTTTTTCTGAAAATAATGAGAGTTCCCGTTTAACTGTTAAACTTCTGAGGATGTTTCCCAAAAGTACAGATAGTTCTGTGCATACCAGCACAACAGCAATCTGCTGTCCTGATTCTGTAGGTCTCTAAACTGGTGAATACTGGTGTTGAAGAAATCATAGTTTCCAACCAACCTTTTTTTTTTTTTATAAGTTATTATTTATACAGTTCAAACTTTGACATAATCTTACCTGTTGTCTCACATGTGGCTTTTTTATCTGATAAAGTGTTCAGGCTACCACATCCTTTGCTTCAGTGTCTTTTTTTTACTCAGCTGGTTTTATTTCATACAAAACTTGTAGGATTTTCTATGTTGAGGTTTCTTGGATTCATCCTGTGGATTTACATTTTCAGGGAAGAGGTACAGTGGATACAGTTACAGAACATTTTTTCTACAGAAAGCAAACTCAAACATCCATGTTCCTATATGTAAATAAAATCCTCATGCCTACATATAATTCTGAAAATGGTTGCTGAATATAGTTGGGTTAGTATGAGGTGACTGAAATTGTTATACTCTTGATTGTCTGGTGTCCTCTCAGGTTATAGTCTTGATTTCAGGGATGGCTCTTAGGATAGTTTCTTCAACTTTTAAAGTTTGTAGGACAAAGTATTCACATAAATGGAACCAAATTTTGATTTCTGTTAATACACTGAACTGTGTTTAACGTGTGCTGTAGAATGCCTCTTTCTCACAGATGTCAGTCTATTATAGAGTTGAGATGCAAGCACTTGTCTATTTTTTATTTTTTTAAAGCATTGCTTCCCCAGAACAGTAGGAATTGCCGTGTAGGAGCTGAAGTAATTTCAAGATAGTTGGTGTAAGCATCTGGATTTTGGAGCACTTACATCCTCATGCTGTTAAAAGAAAAAGCATCATTCACTGCGAGCCAGGATGATGCAAGTGTTCCTCAGTAATGTGATTGCCTGGAAATTTTTGAACTGATCAGAGTGAGCTATCCAGTCCCTTTGGTAGGGAACTGATCTTACAAGAGCTTTGTCTTTTATTCTGTCTCCATCTGTTGACAGGATGACTTTCATCTTCTGTCTGGATGGGCAGACAGGATTTAGGCGCCACTCCAGCAAACCACTTGAACAGTTGAAGCCTTTTTGCAACTAAATGAAGTGGTTAAAAAAAACCCCTGAAGTAACATTGTTACTGTTATCTTTGGAAGGAAATTTAGGAGATGAGGTTGTACCAGTGTGTGAACTGTAAATGGAGTAAGAACTGCTACATTGAACATACAGTGAGAATAGAAAACATAGATTAAGATCTTTGTCTTTAGTGCGGAATTTTAAGGAGGAAACATTCCTGTTTGATAGCAAAGAGTCTGTATCTTGTGTATTTCTTTTAGATCAGTGCTGCTTGAGTGTATAGCTGGGCAAACAGTAGGTTTATCACAGATGTATGTAGTAGTTTCCTCTGGCCAAAGAAAGACTAACCATATAATCATCAGGAATTGTGGCATTGCTGTTGCTTTACAAAGAAACGGACAACAAACATGTTTCTTGGACTAACAGAACCAGTGACCCCTGCACAGTTTGGAATAGTTCCCATTAAAGATGTCAAATTCTTCAAAAATTCTTCAAATGAGATCTTTTAAAAGTGTGAATTCTATCAGAAGTAATCACTGTCCTTGCAAATGGATGAACTTGGGGTTTTCAGTTTATATTTAGTGAATAAACTGATGACAGAAGAAAACCTGGGTCTTTCTGAGTTTAGTTTGGTTCAGCTTTCAGTTTGACTGTGTAAGTATTGCTCTAGGTTTTGTGTTCCATAACGGTGACCTCTTGTGGTGTAATTATGTCACTAGTTCTGAAGGAGCTTTCTGTAACACATACTGGAGGGAGTTCTGTTTATAGGTCATTTTTAATGAGCAGATGCCCTACTGACTTAGTAAAATAACTTATAATCTTTTCCAATTAGTCATTAATATGCAGCTTTCATACTGAGTGCATGTGAAGAAAGAAGCATTTTGAGCATTATATTCTGATATACTCTGTGTGTCTATACTGTATCTTTTAGTGACCAGATGAAAAAGCCTGACACAAATTCATCACAGCCAGGGAGTACAAGCTGGAAGAGAAGAGTAACAGGTAATTCATAAAGCATTTCAATCTCCAGTCAAAAAATGTGAAGTACAGACCAATAGAAATAATCTAATTTTTATAATTTGAAGATCCTTTTCCTTCTGTATTCACTGAACGATTTTTTTTATTTGCTAGATTTTTTTTTTTACTGTTGTTGATAAAGAGGAACAATATTCAAGGGATCTTCCCTCTAACATTCTGTTGATATTTTCTCACTTGCTTTTTCCCTTGTGTAGTCTTGACAATTTGCCAAGTAAACTGGCATAGTTGCAGAGAAACTACTAAAGTTATGCCAGGTTATATTGGCTGAAGATCAAGATTCTGGATTGCCCTGCAGGGATGCATTTGGCTATTTTTACATAACAGCTTTTAATTCATAATTCCTGATAGCTGGCATGTTTCATAAATGGCATGTGGATATTTGAGAGTCTAGTATGGAAACCTGAAGTTTCTGTTCTGCTATTATTATACTTCATTGCTGTTTTTCTAGAGCTGAGAACTTGCATTATTCTGGGTCATTCTGGTGAAGGCTGTAACCTGCTCTGCTTTCCTTTCCTTCAGAGGAGCTGAAAGTATTTACCATGTTGTGAGATTTTCTGTGGGGCAGTATTTTCTCAGTTTATAAGCCTTTTAATTTATGTGTGCTAGTTTACAGGTGGTATTGAAAAAACCACATGTGTTACTAGGATTGTTTCTTTTTATATCTACTTCTTAAAAACATGATACAGCTTCTTTATTTTGTGCATTCTTCATCTTTAATCCCAGAACAAACACTGGGATAGCAGTAGGAGTTCTCAGTCATTTCTTCTCTATAGTGGGGTCCTGGAGGGAGTGTTCATTTCCAGATTATTTCTGTTTTCTATTAAAATTTGTGATTATACTTTCAAATTTAGAGAGGAGGCAGACTGTTGTAGTACTGATATATTTGTAGCCACTCAGTATTCCATGAAAAGGCTAAACATGATAAGTCAGGCAGTACACAGCTTTGGAAAGCTCAGTGTTGCTAAGGCTCTTGTATTTACATGCTAAAAACAGCAACCAATAAATGTAGACTGATTAGTGATTTTTTTTTTTTTTGACCAGAATGCAAAGCTGTGCTTAAGACCTATGAAAAACTGAGACAATGAACTTCAACTTGCTGAATTCTCTTGCTTGAGTATTTTTGCTGTTGAATTGGGATTGACTGAGTTAAAGGGTTCAGGAGAGCTTCTGAAATATATTAAATACAATTCATGCCATAACTTTTCATCATCACTTCAAAAGTCTCTCCCAAGTGAGACAGATGCAAGTTTACAATTTATTAATGTGTCTTTTCTTTTGGATCATGTATTACCTGTTCATTCTTATTGCAAGGATTAATATTTTTTAGTAAAGGCTGATGATTATTTTTTTTTTCCTGGTTATAGCAGAATTTCATTTAAAAAAAATTATGCCACTATGAATTTTAGGTGGCTGTATTTTCCTATTGAAGGTGGGACATCTGCAGCAGAGGGGCACAAAATAATCTGTTCTTTTTGTTCTGAATTAAAAATGGCTTTTATAATTTTTTCTAGTGAGGAGTTTGGTCATATCTGCAAATGCAAACATGGACTATTCTGTTTCTTGCTTAATAAAGTTAAGCATGTGCATAGTTAGGAAATCAGTCCCATCATTCATTTCAAGAGGGGTAGCTACAAATTGGAAAGAAAAGAAACAATTGAGTCAATATGTGGGTTTTGTGGCAGGAAAGAACAGTGCAAACTATTCTAGTGTTCTCATTTCAGCTGAGCTCTTACATGACCCGGAGCAGAACTTTCACTTCATTGCAAATGCTGCATAGTGTTTTCTTAATTAGGTTACTAAGTAAGGCTATTAACTCATTTGATCTAGGAAATAAAAAAACACAGCAAAATAAGTAATAGTATTACCTAATGACATATACTAACATGTATCTAAGCACACACCAACAGTATGTAGTTATAGTAATAAGATATTTACCAGTTTATTACTTAGGAAACAGCAGCATTTTTTTATAAACTGTTCAAACAGAATGAATAGAGTTGGGGCTGTTCAGCCTGGAGAAGAGAAGGCTCCAGGGAGACCTTAGAGCACCTTCCAGTGCCTGAAGGGGCTCCAGGAAAGCTGGGGAGGGGCTTGGGACAAGGGCAGGGAGGGAGAGGACAAGGGGGAATGGATGAAAACTGGAGGAGGGGAGATGGAGGTGAGACATGAGGAGGAAATTCTGTGCTGTGAGGGTGGTGAGAGCCTGGCCCAGGTTGCCCAGGGAAGCTGTGGCTGCCCCATCCCTGGCAGTGTTGAAGGGCAGGTTGGATGGGGCTTGGAGCAGCCTGGTCTGGTGGAAGGTGTCCCTGCCCATGCAGGGGGTTGGAACTGGATGATCTTGAAGGTCCCTTCCAACCCAAACCATTCTATGATTAAGAGAGTAAGATATAGAATAGATATAATTGATTCATTCTGTGTAAAATGTAGGTAGACAGTTAATAGAGAGACAAAAAGATTCTGGAATTTCTTTTAAAGAGCAGGGTTTTAAATAATCAGGAAGTTTTGAATTGTTTCACTGTTCCAAGTACTGATCAGCAGACAGTCATGTTTTTAATGTCTGAGACAGTATTCTCTTGATGCAAATCTCTTACTAACAGTGCTCTCAGGTAGTATAGTGGGTTTTGTGTTTAATAATCATTATGTTAAGAATTTACCTTGTAATTGAAATGCAAGAGCTAGTAATGGAAGTAGGAGACACTTTCTGGCAAATTTGTAACTTAAAAAAATGTTTATATTCTAGTCTTAATGGCTTTCTTCATAATGGAGCTGTGTGACTTTTATTTCCTTACTAAAAAACAAAAAAATCAACCAAAAACCAAACAAGCCAAACCTCATCTTTGGTTCCCTACAAATAAGAAGCTTAACCTAGTCTTGAAGTCCAAAAATATGCCTCCATGGACCTTGTAAGCAATTATTAGGTCCTTTAAAACTCAGTTTGCCCTCAAACTCTGGCTCTCCAGCTGTAGTGGGCAAATGGTAAAAACCAGAATTCTGTCCAAATAATTCCCAGTGATATTGCTACCATATGAAAATCCATCCTGGAATCTGTTTTTTGATAAACTGTTCTTCACCAACTCCTTTGTCCAATTTGAAACCAGATCCAGACTTGATGTTTTTGCACTACCAGTTTTTAACTTGGTGTCTGGACTTTGTCTTTTCAAAGTGAAGTCTAAAATAAACTGACCAAAGAGTCAATGAACCAAGCTCAGTGTAAAATTGTGCATGTGTACTAGATAAAGTTGCACAATTCTAGAGGATTGTCAGTAGTATGAATGTTTTTTTAACACAGAATAAGCTGTTACATGGACACAGCTGAAAAGTAATAGGACATGTTGATTTAGAATGAATTACCTTCTAATTCAGTGATGGAATGAAACATTAATGTCAGCAAACAAAAGCAAATCTGGCTTTACATATCAAAATATTTATCCATCTAGTTTTGTTGTTTTTCTTTTGGGGAAAATGTAAATAAAAACAAAAGCTTGAATAGGTAGTCACCTAGAATATAGCAAAATGTGGCATTTTAAGATTATTTTTTTCTAACAGAGGAATGAAGTATTTGTAGCTATTTCTGTAAAAGTTGGAACCATTGCTGAATGTGTCCTTTATTTTGAATGTATTTTGAAGGCTTAGAGGATGAAAGAAGAGTAAGTGAATCCAAAGAGGAAGAAAACTTTTGGCATTTCAAGATTCTACCAATTCTGCATGAATTGGAAAAAGGTGGGTAATTGAAAGTGTGTCTTTTCTGGCCTATTTCCTGCAGGAAACATGGGATTCCTGGGTGTTTACTACCAAAGAACAGCAGTAGTTGGGTTAGGTAGCCTTTTATGATCTCTTATTTTTCCATTGCAGTGTAAAACTGAGCTGGGCAGAAGTCTCAAGGTGGCCCTGCTTGAGCACCAGACCTCCAGAGGTGCCTTCCAACCTCAACCATTCTGTGATTCTGGAAGAAGACTTGTCTGATTAAATTTACCTTATTTTAGACCACAGAGCTCTGCCAGCTTCACAGCCAGGGAGGAGATAATAATTTTAAGAATAAAGTGCTGCAGAGATTCACTGTTTTAAGCATAGACTGTATTTGAAGGTCTCAGTTTTAGAAAACTAAGGAAATATTAATGAAAATTTCCATTTGTGCTTGAAGTGTTAGAGGTCTCAGAAGAGTGTTGTGATCCAGAATATTTGAAACAGAACATAACAAAGCAAAATTGAGTAAATTAAGTATGGCTTGGAAGACTGAACTCTGAAATCCTATTTAATGTTGAATTCAAAAGGTTTTTTAGGTGACTTTTGTCAACATATAGATTTGGATGGTGGGAATATAGGAAGTAGATTTGGTTTTCCAAGTGCTTAAAAGTGAGAGTCATAGTATTGATTCTATTTCCTCAGACCTTTCCACTATTCATTATAGCATGGTACAGAGGAGAAATTCTTTTTTGCATCATTTTGCAGATGTTGATGAGTATGTAACACCTGTAGAGTACTGAGTGATTCCCCAGATTTATAATTATTCTAAAAAGGCAGGATTCTCATTCCCTGAGCTTTCTCTAACATGTAGAAGAACAGTGACCAGGGCATTTGATAACAGCTGTGCTACTTTACATTTTCCTTGCTTAATGCTGAGATTGTGAAATATGAGCCACTGAGTTAAAGTTTTGCATAGTGAGATGTTCTTTATAGATAAGCAAAATATTTAGAGGTAAAATCCAATCATGTCTGTCTCTTGTCATGAAAGTAACAAAGGAAAATCAGGTTTCATGCCCCTTTTCCTCAGTCTTTACTTGATTTGGTTAGTGTGTTGGGGTTTTTTAGCTTTTATTTGTGATTTAGTTTTTCTAATAATAGGTGAAATCATTTAATGATACTTTCTCACCAGCTGATTGAATATAGTACTACAAAAGCCTTAGATTGAAGAGTTTTGGTGCTTCTTGAGTATTCACACAGATTCTAAGTGACTTGCAGCCCTGCCTCCTGCAGCTGCAGGTTAGATAATTTTATTTAGGCTGTTTACTGCACAATTGCAGGTTTTCCTATCAAAATGAATACTAGAATTCCATCATTTTAATATTTTGAGTGGGTATGTTGGTAATTGAGTATTTTTAAATTTGTGGGCAAAATTAAATTACATTTGTGGTTTTGTACCTTTCAGATAATTCCCTGCACATGCATTTTAGGTTACATTTAGGTTTTTATGTATTAAGAGAAAAGCCTTTATCTATCTATCTTATGTATATAAGAAATTTAATCTGGAACTTAATTATTGTCTAAAACCTAATCTAGTGGAAGGTGTCCCTGCCCATGCAGGGGAGTTGGATCTAGAGGACATTTAAGGTCCCTTCCAACCCAAACCATTCTGTGGTTCTAATATTATGTGCTTGAGATGCTTGTTGTATGAGAAAAACAAATAGAACCCCAAAGTCTCTCTTTCTAGAGAAGCAAATACCTTGTTGCATTCAAGTACTCAAGGGAGGATAAGCTTCAAAAATGCCCCATTGGATGGGTGATGAATAATTTTGATGTTGTTTTAAGACCTTTCAATTCTGGTTTCCTTCCTGTTCCTGTTTCCCTGCCTACTGGAGCAGAGGGTTTAGAATCATGCTGAATTTTGTTAGATTCTTTGTCATGGTGGAAGTAGATATCATAGAAACACAGAATGGTGAAGGTTGGAAGAGACCTTAAAGCTGATCAGGTTCCAACCCCCTGCATGGGCAGGGACACCTCCCACCAGCCCAGGTTGCTCCCAGCCCCATCCAACCTGCCCTTCAACACTGCCAGGGATGGGGCAGCCACAGCTTCCCTGGGCAACCTGGGCCAGGGTCTCACCACCCTCACACTCCAGAATTTCCTCCTCATGTCTCACCTCAATCTCCCCTCCTCCAGTTTTCATCCATTCCCCCTTGTCCTCTCCTTCCCTGCCCTTGTCCCAAGCCCCTCCCCAGCTTTCCTGGAGCCCCTTCAGGTACTGGAAAGCCAAATGGAAAAGTCCTTGCTGTTCCTCAAGAATGATAATTGCAAATTGAGACCTCCCAGGCACCACTCAGCATGAGGGCTGGTCCTGGAATCTGCCGACACCTCTGGGACCTCAGATACAATGTTTTTTGTCATAATTTCCTGTCCATATATATTTCATCACAAGTGCTTTGCCTTCTTAAACCTGACTCCATTTCAGTTCTGAAGCACATCCTGAGTAAATGCAGTTTAAGTGGTTTTATGTGGTGCTTTATTAGTGTCACCTTTTGGACAAAAACCGGTGTAAGAAAAGAAAGAAAAAAAACCCACCTCACACTTGAGTTTTAAAAATAGGCAAGAATTTTCCTTTCCCCCCTAAAAATGTACATGATTCCATTGTGTCAAGATGCAGATTTTGGAATAGTTTCCCTGCAGTTTAGTGTGTAATTTTAAGCAGTGTCTGAGGGACTCAGTTTAGGAGTTAGGTGACATATTTGTCAATAGGCCAACAGTCCAGTCAAATATGTCTTGCACCTCTTGTGTGCATTGGAGAGTTCTAACAAGTTTTTAAATTCACTTGTTCTTAATCCCAGCAAGGTTTGATGTTTTAAGTTTATGTGTATCAGGACAAAAATATCCCTTAACTGGCTCTTTTTCACGTGGAATGTTTGGTGGAGCTCTTCAAAGAATATGTTCAGATTCATAGTTTCCTGGTAGGCATTGGTCAATCTGGTTACTAAGCATGAAAGGTAAGTTTCATTTTAGCTTTGGGTATTATTTGGGCTCTGTGATTGCTTGGCTTGAGTCTCTTCTTTTTGAAAGAGCAGAAGTTTCTGAGGATCATGTTAAAATTTTAAGAAATTTATTTGGTGCCTTGTTTTTGTTGTAGTGCAACCCATCCTTGATTTTGTTCTCCTGTGTCTTGGTCTATTGAGACAAAGAAAAGGTGATACTGATAATTATTTTTTTGTTTTTCTCTCTCTTCCCACCTTCTTCAAGTAGAAGACAATGTAGAAAATCTTTGTCTGGCTTGCACCAGGCTCTACCAAGCCTTGAATGAAGGAAATATGCTGGGAAAAAGATTTAAAAGAAGAAATGTGCTTCTGAAGACATTGTATAAACTAGTAGACATTGATTCAGATCCACTTTACCTGAAGCTGGCAAAGATTATTCTGGCTGTGAGTGTTTTTAAAAGCTGTTTGGTAAAACGTGAAGCTCAAAATCCTGAATTACAACTTGCTTTTAGTTTTTCATTTCATATTTTTCAACTGTGTGTAAACTAACCCTTTCCTAAGCACAGTTTCTTGCCATATGGGTACTAGTCTCCCATTCATCCCAATCTACACTTGTTTGAGCCTATTTTTTTGCAGCAAAATTGCATTTAGGGGAGAAAGAAGGGGCACAAAATAGGGTGTCTGGTGTATGGTGGCAGGAATATTGCTGAGGCATGGAAGAGAGACAGTGTCCTAATCTGGGATACACACACAGGGATGTAAATAAAAAAACAGTTGTAAAAATTACACATGGAAATGTTTAGTTTTTTAATAAGATCTTGTTTTCCAATATTTGAGAGTAATTTATGTTGTACTGGAGTTCTGTGTAGTATGGCCACAGGTGCCAAACCAGTGAACCCTGTGCTGAATTTCTTTGAAAGAGTGAACTAGAGAAAAAAATGTGCAAGTTATTGATACACTATGCACAGAAAACACATAAAAAGTTTATATATTATCTGTTATTTTAAAGTCAGTTTGCTAAATAGAGCTTAAATTACTAGGGCTCAAACTCCTTTCATTCTGCAGACTTCACAGTTTGGCTCAGTGGACTGTCAAGTTTTCAGTAGTTCTGGGAGAAGTTTGCCATGGTGTCTGAACTTGGAAAATGTTTGTGGTACATTTTTGTATGGAGATTTTAGTGGTGATTTTTATGTCTTTTCCTTTCTTTGCAGATGAAAGTGGGTGGAAAAAATCTTCTCAGTGTTTGCAAGCTTGTGTTTAAAATCTGCAGGAACGAAAAAAATGATGGCCTCATTCAAGAAGAGAGATTATGGGGTGTGTATTCTGATCTTGTATGTAAGTTAGATGTTGAAATTCAGCAGTTAGACTGATCATCTCTCAGGAAACATTCTCAGAGGTAACTTAGTCATGCACTAAAAATTGTCAGCTGGTTCAAACTAAAGGTCCATCTCGTCCAGTACTGTGTGTCTGACAGGGAGGCAGGGAATGCTGTTCAGGGAGAACATGGAAGCCTACCTGTTTTCTGTGCTCTGCTTTCCCTGGATTAGCCCACCATCCAGAATTGTTACATTCTATTAGAGATGTGCATTCCTGCCTAATGCTTTGTAGTCTCTGTTTATAGTTGTGTTTCTTTTTTTCATTAATTTGCCTAATTTCTTGAGCATTCCGATTCTGTCTGCCTCTGCAGTGTCACAGAGAGCAAATTCCTGAAGATTTGTGTTGTTTAAAATCTATCTACTTTTCATCATGCCCCTGCTTGCACATTTGAAGGATTTGTAAGTTTTTACAGTCACCTGACCCTACACCCTCATGATTTTTGAATCCCCAAACAATATCACATATCTCTGCCTTCTCCTCTTCTAACTGAGGCATCTCAGCCCTTTAGCTCCCTGTTTGACAGGATATTGTGTCGTTGTCTCAGTTGTTTAAGCAGCCTTTCATAGAATCATATAATAACATCATAGAATGGTTTGGATTGGAAAGGACCTTCAAGATCTTCCAGTTCCAACCCCCCTGCATGGGCAGGGACACCTCCCACCAGCCCAGGCTGCTCCAAGCCCCATCCAACCTGCCCTTCAACACTGCCAGGGATGGGGCAGCCACAGCTTCCCTGGGCAACCTGGGCCAGGGTCTCACCACCCTCACACTCCAGAATCTCCTCCTCACGTCTCACCTCAATCTCCCCTCCTCCAGCTTTAATCCATCCCCCCTTGTCCTCTCACTCTCTGCCTTTGTCCCAAGGCCCTTCCCAGCTTTCCTGGAGCCCCTTCAGGCACTGGAAGCTGCTCTGAGATCTCCCTGGAGCCTTCTCTTCTCCAGGCTGAACACCCCAACTCTCCCAGCCTGTCTCCAGAGCAGAGCTGCTCCAGCCCTTGCATCATCTCTGTGACCTCCTCTGGACTCTCTCCTACAGGGGATGTTGCTGGCTGCTGAGCAGTTGGTGAGGGTGAGAGTTTGGGCAAGAGCCTGGAGCATGTGTCCTTCATCCATCCACACTCATATACTTGGAGAGAGTTTCTACTCGAGACAGAAAAAACCTGTAGAAATCTCTTAAGCTTAATGAGATGGGAAAGTGTTTTTATTCAACTTGATGGAACACAGGAAGCAGAAGGAAATATCAGTTTTAATCCATTAGTAGAAATTCAAAAGTAAAACATTGACAGTGGTAGCAAAAAGCAAAACTTTTACAGTGACTTTACCTATATAAAAAGTAAATTTAAAAAGGCTACTAATAGACATGAAATGTGACATTTGAAATAAGCACCTGTGCTTCTTAGTGCTCCATTTGAGATGCTTTAAGACATTTGATTTTTAAGAAATTGGTGGGAATAAACCTCTTCAGAATATCTCAAGTTTAGTACACAATATTCCAGGCACACACAGGCACTTTTGCAAATCTTGACTAAGGATTTCAGTGATTGCTGCTCTGTGTTTACAGCTGGTGCTGCTTCTTGAAGCCTGGGAGAACAAAAGTCAGGCCTGTTCTCTTATTCATCAATAATTGTTTCTTGGTTTCAATCCAAATTCCCAATGTTTCTAGCCCACTTATTAGAAATGTATTAGAAAGAGTTCAGTTGGGTGGTTTCTTTTTTTCATAATTGTTAAATCTCTCCAATGGCTGGACTGCGTTGAATATAAATGTTAATATTAGGCTTCTGAAAAATGATTTTCCTTTCAGATTGTTTGTTGGAGGTCCTGAGAACTGAAGATCTACTCAAAAACAATGAAGCTCTCCTGTATTGCATGAGAGCTATAAAATTCATGTCTGGAAATGCAGTACTCCTTAAGGAAATGGTCAACAAAGGAGCTATTGAAACATTGCTGCAATTAATGAAGCAGATTAATAATATAAAAGAAAATGACACATATTTCTTCAGCTTGGGCCACCTATTAGTTCAGGTTAGCATTTACTTTTATTTCTAACTGCACACACTTCAAGGGCAGATTAAAGATGTAATTAGAGGAGCTGAGCTGAACCCATGTGCCACTGACAGAGTCATACCTGTATTTGAACAGGCTTCTTTTAAGAAGTTGACAAGTTGATTAGGACCTAAATTTATCACAGATATTTTTGTGTAGTCAATTTGAAAAGCTTTAGAAATTCTGAAGTTAATAGAAATATTTTTATGTACCTAATAAAACCACTTTCTTACTATGGCTTTATGGTGCTGACAACGTTCTGTATACTGTGGTAAACAGATAAAAATGTGTTCCCTCTCTAAATTCTTTAAACTGAAGTAATAAATACAAACCTGTTCACAAAAAGGTTTTTGTTACAAGAATAATGCATTTTAAAAAATGCCTAGGAAAATACAGCCACGTTTCCTTGACAAAGTGTTTTTGAAGCACTGAAATTTAAGCAGAAGGCAGTTATAAAAACCAATACTTTTTGAAGGCAGCAAACTCAAAACTGTCTTTTCACATATGAGGCACCTTGATGAGTGATGCCAGTGGAAACTAATCCTCTGCCCTAAAACTGTTTAAACCTCCATGTTTCAGTCAACAAATAGTTCTGTAGCTAAATCTGAAGTCATGCAAAGGTGATGGGGTTTCTGTGTCTCTCAAGGATTTGCCAGGTAGATGCCTGGCCTCTTGGAAATGACTGATGTAAAGACAAGTGAGTGGTGTAATTGTCAGTTTTTGGGGGGCTTCACAGGAAAATGAATGGGATAATTTTCTAAGGTAGTGTTTATACTAAATTTCTCTACTAACTATGTCGGATTTCTTTAATTCTTTACTAAGAGGGCATTTTAGGCAGCTTGAAATCATGTGAGAAAGCAGACAGTTTCCATCATCATGTTACTATTACTGATTTTGGTCTGTGTATTTTAGTGGAGCTATGAGGTGTGTCTCTCCAGAACAGTGGATATAATCCTAATACAGGCATTAAAAGGTTGGGAGATGCTATGAAGCACTCAATGAAATGATGTGCCTTAAGACCTGCCTTTGGCTAAGGAAGCTCCGAAGTGGCAACTTGCTAAGGATTGGGATAATATGTGATGAAACTTGCAATTTTGTGCTTGTGTTCCTGTTTTCTTTCCCATCTGGTCCTGTCATCATTAAGTTTCTGTTGGAATCACACGATACTCTTTTACACACTTCTGTCTTGAGAAGTGGGAATGTTAACTTGTGGCCCTGTGAATTCTCCAAACAATGCTAGAATCATCTGTGCCATTTTGTTGCTAACACACCTTCTATCCTGTACAAAAATAGTATGTGGGATTTCCAAGCCCTCCTTTCCAAGGGAAGGTGTGCAAACTCCACATTGGCTTGCAATCAACATATTAATGCCTGTATTTTTCTGGAATGCTGCTAATTAGACTTTGAGAGTCCCACGACTGCTGCAGTGCTGCCTTGGGCTGCCAGATTTGGTAGAAACCCCCTTTGAAAAGTATTGAGGAGGGATGGGGGGGGGTCCAGAATAGATTCTGTTTGAGTATGTTTTACAAGGTGATAGACAGTGACTTAAAATACCTTAACTATAAAGAAAATTAGCTTTGATGATGGAGTATGATGCCTCATATACAGGAGCTGTGCAGTCATTTCAGTGACTGGAAATACAGGTTGCAATTTTGTGTAGGCATTTTAAAACCTATAGTAGAGATATGTATCCTGTGTCTCTTTTAATGTCTATATAGTTTAAAAATATTTATCCTCCTGAGAGCAATGGCAATGGTTAAAAGTGAAGCATGTTACTGATGTTTGTTGGCTGCTCTTGGCCTTAATCTTACCATACACATAACAGGAATCCTGTTGAGTTGAAGGAGATGGAAATTTGTGTTAAATAGATAGAAAAATAAGTTTTTGCCAGTTAGGACAAAGTCCCAGTAATGTCCAAGTAACAAAAGTAACTAATCAAATGGTTTTCAGCTGTTTGACTGGCTGGCTGAACTTCCCCACAACTTTCCAGAAATGTTTCTTCTTCCATTATTTGTAGGTGGATACATTTCTATTTTTAAAGCAAGTGTTTAATGTGCAAAAGGAAAATGTTACATTTTACACTCACATGTAACAATGTTACTTTTTTTTTTTTTTTTTTTCTCATTGTTATCTCTGGTGCTTTCAGTGTGATTGGAAGTGTAGTTAATCTGTTTTGTACAGTTTGACCAGAATGACTGTTTCTAAGAAGGCCTCGAGTATGTTGTGGAGAAGTCAATACTGTCAACTGGCTCTTCCTGAGGTTGCTGTTTCACTTCTTTGCATTCTCTTCAATAGTAGATACTTCATTTTTCTTCCTCTGGTGAGAAAAGTAGTGATTCCTGCTGCTATGGAATTCCTGTGTGACTTTCTGATATCAGTTTCTTCAACAAATCTACGTCAATATTGATCATTTAGACCATGTGAGTTAATTGTTCAGTCATCATGGACAGCTGTTGGACTAGTTCTGTTTTCAGGGCTATGGTATCAAAGGCAGTTTTTTGAGTGATTCATGTCTTCAGAATAAAGGAAGCTCTTTTTGGCACACTTAAACTTGCAGCAGAAGGTGAAATAGCCAGTGACATACAGAAATAATGAATAAATACAAGTCTTAAGGACTAGAGAGCAAATTATATTGGAGCAGAAAAGCACCTTAACTAGTCACAGTGTTCTCTGAGGGAGGCTCTGCCATCTCTTAGTCCTGATAACTGAACTATCTCAGTTAACTGGGACCAATGGGAGGTGTCCCTGCCCACGCAGGGGGTTGGAACTGAATGATCTTTAGGGTCCCTTCCAAACCAAACCAGTCTGTGATTGTGAGGCTCTTCATTCTTTAACTGTGTAAGTGCACAGTCACCAGATGGCAGTGTTAGACATCGTCTTGCCAGGTCCTTGTTACAGGAATAAAATCCCTCACTGATTTCTTTGGACAACAGATTTGATGCAGAAGTCTGACATTACCAGAATAAAAATGTTTGAAAAGTGGCTTCATCCTGGCTCAAGCCAGCACACTTTGTAACAATAATTGTTTCTCCTTAAGAGAGGACATGAAACCAAGGTCATATCTGACTCCTTCTGTGATGCTTCACTTTGTTGTCTGGTCATATTTATAAAGAAAATGGGAGCACTTACTCAGCAGCCAAGGCTTTTTGAAGTGTTGCTGTCAAGACTTAACAACTATTCCATGTTCCTTAATTGAAAACACTTAAATGTCTTCTTCCTTAAAAATAGCATTTGTCTGCTGTTAAATTTTCTGTTTGGGTGAATTTGATCTTTCCTGTGGCAACAGAAGGATTAGGGCTGGTGGGAATTGCTAGAGCTAATGGTTAAGCATTTATCCCTGAATCCTGGTGTCTGCTTGAAGCAATCAGAATATCTCTTGAATTCACCTGCTGTCTGGCTAGCTTCTAGGATTTTTTAATTTGTACTCTTCAAATTTCACTTGGGTCCTAACTGTTCTTTTATGGATAAACTGCTGAATTTCATTGTCTCACACATCTAAGTGTGTATGTTACTTTGCATTGCTTTTATTTTCCAACTTGTCTTGGCAGTGAAAAAATTTCTTCCCTTTTTGAAGACCTCTGTGCCATCCCCTATTGATATTTGTACTTTTTTTTCATCATCTTATATCTAAATCCTCTTGCTGCAGTGAAAAGTCCTTGTCTGGTTTTGAACAACACTTGTAAAGTGTGGTTTATCCTTCATTTTCTTTATTGTGAAGTCTAGCTAGAGTTCAACAAATACTATCATAAGCTGATGTAAACATTTTCTGGGATAGTGCAGAGTCGAGTCTTCTGTGTCTCTTCCATTGGGCAGGAATTTTTCCACCAAAACTTTAGGATGGCAAATGATTTGATCAGAATGTTTGTATTTCGAAATATTTCTCCAATATTGTGTTGATTTTTGAAATATCATGACCTGTGAAAGAATACAAATCTAGAACTGGATGCTTTGCTGTTGTTCAGTTGAAAATAAACCTCCAGGGGTCTCCCTAAAATTGAGGTGAATGCAGATGGTTTCCATAGGTTCTGTTTCTGTTTATTCTGAATATAATATACATTTCATATTTAGTGCTGAAGTTAAATCCATTCACATATCACATTATCACCTATTTTTTCCCCATCTCTACCTTACTTCTCCATTTTGATGCATTGTTCTTGCTCCTGTTGTTCAGTAACAAAATATCTTGACTTGCATTTTCAGTCTCCCCTTGTGTGGTAACTGAAGATTTTTTTGTCACATTTGTTGAAGTGGGAAGGGAAATTTGCAAGCTGCTGCTGAATAACAGTGCATAGAATCCTATGAACAAAATCTGCTTCAAACACAACAACTTAATGTGCACTTTGTCAGATTTTTCCTTTTAAATTAGCAGTTATATGTCTCTGGACAAGCAGTCCTATTCAGTGATGAAATACTTGGTGTCTAGAGGTTTTTGTGATTACAAAACATTTGAATGGGTAGACTTTGTGCCTTCCTGAGCTCCATTTAAAAACAAATTGATGTTATAAATACCCTAGTCTTAGAATAAGGAAAATTTGAAGAATTCCCATAGTGACACCAGATGAAATGAGTTTATTAATTTTATAGTAAGGTCTGGTTTAGATCAACAATTAACTTACATGTCATGGCCTGTCTGACCTTGGCATTTGAGTTCCCTTATCTTGGAAGAGAACCAAATAATTTCAAAATATACATTAGCTGATTCATTTTGCATATCTACAAGTGACAGATATTTGGTGCTCAAAACTCTTTGAAATAGAGCAGTGTCTTCTGAAAATATTTTGGTTTCTCCAAAATAAACTCGAAGACTTAAACTTTTCATTTTTGTACTGTTTGAATGCTGGATTTCTCTTGATCTTGATTAACTTTTAGATTTTTTAATAAAAAGGAATTGTATTGTCTTTTCAAATAGATTAATCTCTAATTTGAACTTTCAGTTATTCTCAAAATATGTATCGTACAACCATAGAATGGTTTGGGTTGGAAAGGACCTTCAAGATCATCCAGTTCCAACCCCCTGCATGGGCAGGGACACGTCCCACCAGCCCAGGTTGCTCAGCCTGATCCAACCTGCCCTTGAACATTTCCAGGGATGGGGAAAATATGAATTAATATCAATATTAATTTGCAAAACTTAAATGTGAATTTCCAAAATCACATCTAATGCAGAAAACAAAGGATCCCTGTAACTGTCCATAGCATTTCACCTCCTTGCCATATGATGTGTGCCTGTATACATGCATACAATATTTTGAAACGTATGAAAGATGATATTTCAAACAGTTACATAAATATACACAATTTTGTGACTTGCACATTTCCTGTTGCAATGGCTGAGTAGATACACACCTCCAAAAGGCTAACGAGGCATCAGACTGCCCTTGACGTTATAAATGAGAGCTGAGCTTTGTTATGTTTTCAAACCAGCATGGATTCTGTTGTGGACAGCAGTGATTAATGAATCTGTAAATATTTGATGTGCAGCTGACAGCTACTCTGAGAAACTTGGCTGAGTTCCCTCCAGCAAGACATCAGCTCCTCTGCGGCGCTGCAGCCTCTGAGCTCTGCCTGGCACTGGAGCTACGAGCCAACGACAAGGATGTGAGCACCTACATTGTCAGGATATTCAGGTATGTCCAGGACACTGAGCTGTTTCTGGGTGTTGTCAGGTGTTACTGCTTCTGGTGACCTTCAGAGAGGCCTGGGGCAAGCATGAAAATTGGAAGGTTATGTTGAATTATTTTTTTTAAAGCTGTGTGTAGTTCTTAATGGTTTTGTATGACAATTATGTCTTTATTAGTGCTGATAGAATTTCAGCTCTGGAGCCCCCAACATAAGAAGGACATGGAGCTCCTGGAGAGGGTACAGAGGAGGCCACAAGGATGATCCTTGGGCTGGAGCAGCTCTGCTGTGGAGACAGGCTGGGACAGTTGGGGTGTTCAGCCTGGAGAAGGCTCCAGGGAGATCTCAGAGCACCTTCCAGTGCCTGAAGGGGCTCCAGGAAAGCTGGGGAGGGGCTTGGGACAAGGCAGGGAGGGAGAGGACAAGGGGGAATGGATGAAAACTGGAGGAGGGGAGATTGAGGTGAGACATGAGGAGGGAATTCTGTGCTGTGAGGGTGGTGAGAGCCTGGCCCAGGTTGCCCAGGGAAGCTGTGGCTGCCCCATCCCTGGCAGTGTTGAAGGGCAGGTTGGATGGGGCTTGTGCAGCCTGGGCTGGTGGGAGGTGTCCCTGCCCATGCAGGGGGTTGGAACTGGATGGTCTTGAAGGTCCCTTCCAACCCAAACCATTCCATGTTTCTCTGACGTCCCGTGTGGTCAAACCCAGCAAGTATCTGTGTTGAAGTTCCATTGCAGCAAGACTTACAGACTTAAACAGATGTATAATCTGAATAGACTGAACATGTTCCTTACAAAGAAGCTGCCTGAAGTTACTGAGGAAGAAGAATATTCCTTCTACATTACTACAAGACAAAGCAAGTTCAAATCTGTGCTCTGTATTGAATAGTGTATTTTTTTTTCTGTGACTGCAATTTCCAGGAAGCTAATTAAATTCATCCTATGGCTAATTTGCATCCCTGGAGCCAGCAGTTCACTAAACTTAAGAAAAAAAAAATTGAAGCAGCAGGAAACTTTAAATAAGACAAATTACTTTTGCTCCATATTGAAGTCTAGATTACATAAACATCCTTGTCAGAGTTACAGTGTAAATATCTATTACATTTCATTACAAACCCATTACCCCACTTTTCATGGCATTTTCCAAGTAAAAGAAATGCTTTCTCCTTAGAAGAAGTAAATATGCTCCAAATCCTGTAAGCATTGCTAGAACTCAACTCATTTTTTTAGGAAAACAGACTAGAGAGACAGATGTGAACCAGGTGGGATGGAACTGGGCAAGCAACTCACATGCTTTACAGGCAGCACAAAGCAAAGGACCAGATTTGCCTGGTTTTTGCTGTGGAGAGGAAGGAATGACAGTCCCTTATGCAGCTGCTCTTCAAAGCACAACCTGAGCTGATCTAGCAAGGAGAATGTGATGGATAATTTGTAGGGGCTGAACAGGAAGAGAATTCATAGCAGAAAGTCAGTGAACAGGTAGTCACAGGCAACGTGACCCAGTAGACTAACAAAGCAGCAGTGGCAACTACCTCATCCAGAACAACATTCATAAGTTGTGCTTATAGCCCAACTGCTCCTGGAATTGCTGACAAGTCAATTTCACAACTTCTTCAAAATCCTTTAAGTTGTCTGCAAGTCAGTTTAGCATTGGATGTTGTGACCTGGTGCTTGGAGACTGGAATATTTTTTCGACTGAGAAACCAGTCAGACTACAAAAGGCTCTTTTTGGGTGATTCACTCACACTGATCTCCCTCTAAAAAGTACATTTTGGGAAGCAGCCACTGAGCTACTCATAATACTGAGACTCTCACTGCTTCCATCTGCACACTCAAGCCCTGACCCCACAGATTAATCTCCTCAAACACTCTGTGACAGCTCAAAGCAGTGGACGCTGGTCACTTTTTATCTCCTTTGTATTTGATTTCATAATAAACAGTCTCCGATATAACTCAGGCTGGTGCAACTTCTCTCATTAATTTTTACAAAATATGACCTAAAATGGGCTTAATCAATATGGAATCATTTATGCAGCTTTAATATATAAGAAATGGTACTTTAACAATCTCAGTCTGAATCTGTGGGGTCAAAGCACAGCACAACACAACATGTTTTCGGCAGAGACGACAAATCCAAGTGTGTGTGACTATGATTAACAATTTTATCATAAAACCATCTTTGTGTCTCTGGACTCTCTCCAGAAGCTCCATGTTCTTCCTGTGTTGGGGGCTCCAGAACTGGCCGCAGTGCTCCAGGTGGGGTCTCACCAGAGCAGAGTAAAGGGGCAGAATCCCTTCCCTGGCTCTGCTGCCCATGTTGTTTTTGATGCAGCCCAGGACACAGGGTTGGTTTCTGGGCTGCAAGTGCAGCCAGTAGGAGGTTCTATCCTAGTAAGAGGTGTTATCCTAGTTTGTTCCTTTATTGCAGTAGTTCTGGTATGACCCAAGCATGCTCAGTTCTCTGTTTTGTCACGGTCAAGGTGAGCAGTGTAGGACTGGAGCAGCTGTTAGGAGTTAGGCAGAGATAAAATGATGTCTGCAAGAAGGTGGGTTCTCCATGTCTGCTGTGAGGGGCATGCTTAGTTAGTGCTGTCCCATTAGGAAGGGACCCTTCCTTTCCTCTCCTCTCTGACTTCCCATGTCATCTTGAACTTAGAGTTCTCCCCTCTCAGGCTAGGAAGTGCCAGTGTTAGCACACCATGCCCATGTGGTGGGAGACTGGGAAGCTCCTCATGCTTATTCCCATCATCCACTGTGGCAAGGACAGCCCGTTGTGCTCTCTTATTAACTGCCTGTGCCTCTCCTACAAGTCAGTGTTGGCTTTCATTTCATTTGTTGGAAATAGGGCTTTCAGAGTCAAAAGCAGAGTGATTTTTTTTTTTAACTCTTTTGTGGAAAAAAAAAAAGTGCTCTAATTCCTTTATTATTATTTTTTGTACCTTTGCAGCAAACTTTCTTCTTACAATGACTTCTGTGCAGCTTTAGCAGACTGCTCCAGATGTTACGTCTTATTTTTAGCCCTACTAAACAAACACCAGAAGCAGCAGGTCAGTTTTTTCATCTCTTGATTTTTCTGTATTAATCCTCTGATGTGTCTGTGTATTATTGTGTATCAGCTTGTTTCCTGTGACCTGCTTTTATGCACTCACCAAACCAAAATTTAAAATGGTTGACAGCATTTCTAAACGATGAATAATTGAAAGGAAATAATTTAGATTAAAAATTCAAAGCAATATATAGAACAGATAGCTGATTAACTTGTCTGTCCTTTGCTTGTTTAGTCCTTTGAGTACTTACTTTTCTCTGCAGCCTGTCACCTCACCACACACTTTGGTGTTGTCAGCAAATTTGCTCTCCAAGAACGCAAGTGTTAGTTGTCAACTCAGTGAAGCCCTGCAGAAACAAGAAGAGGGACATGGTTGCACCCTTTTTTCTGTAGTATGTAACAAATACTTGAGCTGTGAGGAGGACAAATGTTTTTCCTGAGGTGCAGTTGTCAGTGCTCATCTTTCTTTTAAGCTGCTGACAGCTAGTGAGTTCCAGGGTGAGTTGGTATATGCTGGAAAGAAAACAAGTAACAGCAGTGTGAGTAAAATTGTCTGCTGTGTGAAGGAGAAGCAGAGGGGAGGATAACTCAGTATTATTAACTCAAAGCATTAAAAATCCTCAGGTCCAAGAGCTGGTAAGTTAAGAAAGGAAGTGGCTGCCTTTTTGGATTTTTCAGGTTGCTGAGTGCATGGTATCAGGTGTTGGGTTTTTTACCTGCAATCGTGGCAGCCAGAACAGAGTGGGACAAAAAGAATAGAAAGCCAGCATTCAGATTTTTTCAAGCTCTTTCATAACTGTGACTTGAAAAATAAGTATTAAATATTGTGAAAATAAAAATGTGAGCACTGGAAATAGGATGAATGACTTGCTCCCACCCCAGGCACTGAATTTCACAGCTGCCACTCAAGTAGTCTCTGTTCTTCTCACAATACTGCAGTTCCAGCTCTTTTTTTTCTCAGCTTGTTTTCTCTCTTGGGTAACAGAGTCAGAAGGCATGGGAGAGCAGTAATTTAACTCAGTGAGAAAGACTGTTGGGGAAGTTGAGTTGGCAAGACTTGCTAAATTCCATGTGTGTTAGGTAAAGAGAGGCCTACGGAAGGTTGGGAAAGGTGGAACAGGCTGCCCAAGGGAGGGTGGTGTCACCATCCCTGGAAGTGTTTAAAAGAAATGTTGATAGGGTGCTTAGGGACATGATTTAAGCACTGAATGGGTTAATCAGGTTATGGTAGGGGAATTTAGGTTATGGTTGGACTTGATGATCTTCAGGGTCACTTCCAACCAGGATGATTCTGTAGATCTGCAAGATAGGGCTGGGGAATTCCTTTTTGAGTCATCTGAATATGTGTCCTCTTGGACTTCATTTGTGATTGGCTTTGGAGCTTACAGGTGTGCATTAACAAAAAGCCCTTGGTGGCTGCCACATGGCATGCAGGCTGTCAGAAATGTTCTTGTAGGGCCTTTATCTGACAGGATGAGCTCTGCATGGTTCTGTTTCCAGCACTGCAGAGCACTGCCCACCTTCAGAACTCTTTTAGCAAGGCATTGTTCCCCTTCCCTGGATCGTTATCATCTCTAAGCTTTTCAGATAAGCTATGTAAAGGATTACTTCCTCAGCTGTGGTTAATGTCCTAAGTCCCCAGGAGGCCATGTTTTTGGAACAGAGAGATGGCCTAAATAGGGCAGTAGCTTCTGTCAGTAAGTCAAGGAATTACCTGAGCTTAGGTGACCTTTTGGGGCCCTGCCAGCTTCCCTGTAATCTTCTCTCTGTGCACAATTAGGAGGCTCTTTTCAATCCTAAGTGCACAAAGCACAAGGTGCAATAAAAAAAATTTGCATAGCAGAAATATTTTGCCTGTTGTATAGAAGAGTCCATTTATACTTTAGTGTCACTGCTTTTTAAAATAAGAAACATTTGCTTCTTCACATCCTGCACAGGGTGCAGCAATGGACTGTTCAGCAAAAGAGTAATCATGTTGGGTCACATAAAAGGTTCATCCAGCCCGTTATCCATACTTAGAATGGTGAAAATCAGTGCCTGGAGAACAGCAAAACCAGAGCAAGCATCTGTGATCTTCCCTGTGTATACCTACCAAACTTCCAGCTCTTTCCATTTTGGAAAGTTCCTCAGCCAGGTGTTGATCTCTCTGTATGTAATAAACCTCAGAGACCTGAACTCTGTGTCCAGTTCTGGAGCCCTCAACACAGGAAGGACGTGGAGCTCCTGGATAGAGTCCAGAGGAGGCCACCAAGATGATCCTTGGGCTGGAGCAGCTCTGCTCTGGAGACAGGCTGGGAGAGTTGGGGCGTTCAGCCTGGAGAGGAGACCCTGGGGCTCTGGGGAGACCTTAGAGCACCTTCCAGGGCCTGAAGGGGCTCCAGGAAAGCTGGGGAGGGGCTTTGGAGAAGGGCTGGTAGTGAGAGGACAAGGGGGAATGGATTAAACTGGATTTAGACTGGACATCAAGAAGTTCTTTACATCTGCTATTTTATTACCAGCAGACTACAAATCCTTTTTCTGCTCTTCAGTTAGCCTTCCTCTTTGCTACTTGGAGTATCTTAGTGTCATCAGCAAGCTCTTCCACAGCACTGCTGTCACCCACTTTACCTTGTTCATGGTCAAGTTGAAAACAGCAGCTCCCTGCACAGAACCCAGTGGAAAACCAGTGGTATCTTCTACCATTGCAGGAGCTGCTTACTTGTTGTTTTCCATCCTCTAATCATTTCTGTCCAGCAGGACACTCTCCCTTCCAGCATGACTGCTTAGTTTCACTAGGATTTTGGTGAGTGACACTGTCAAGAGTCTCCTGGAAGGCCACATGGATATTTGGGACTCCTTTACACACGTCTTCATTGACACCATGAAAGAACACAAGATTTGGGCAAGTCAGGAGTCTCAAACCTGATTGCATTTGCCAAGTCATTCTTTTTTATGGTTTCTTCTCATTTATCTGATACAGACACCAGGCTTGAATCACACTTGGATCTTTTTCTAGTAGTAGATTTCATGTTTGTTACCTTGGCAGCCCTTGGGCATCAAGGCCATTTTGAGAGGTTGCATATCACTGTTAGTGATTAAGCTATTTAATTAATTAGTTCTTTTAGAACTGTTGGGTGATTATCCAGTCATGGTGATTTGTTACTGTTTGCTTTGCCAGTTAGTTCCTTAAAATGGTTTGTGGTTGCTTCAGTTTTGGACAGATCCTCAGAGGAGCCTTCTCCAGAGAAGGCTGTGGCACTGGCACCTCCCCAGTTGCTTTCCCAGTGGGCATGAGTCAATGCAAAGACCTCATTTGGCTTCTCTGCAATGACATTTGCTTCTCGGAATGCTCCTGCTTTATCCTGATCATCAATTAGTTCTGCATATTCTGGCAAGCTTTCTGGTCCTGATACGTTTGGAAAGATTGGTTATTAGTTTTGCACCCCTTGCATCAGCCAGTAGAACTGCACTCATTTACACTGAGGATTTGTGTGCTGCTTTACCTATTTGGTTTAACAATCGGTTTGTCAGAAACTATTTATTTAATGAAGAATAGACTGATGTTGCCTTGTCATCCTCTCTAAGGAGATGTCTGCATTTGTGGGGTTCACTGTGCCTGGATCTGCCCAGCTTTCTTCCCAGGTTCTGGTGCCCAAATCAGTTCATAGTCTTCTGTGAGCAAGCAGGCTTCTGCTCGTGACACTTTCTCTTCTCTCCCTTCAAGAAAAAGCCTCATTTTGAGGGCTATTGAATGTCCCTTTTTGCTCTTTGGAGGTGGGGAAGGTTGTCACAGAAGGGTCCTGTAAATGCAGAGAATTTCTGCCCTTAGTTTCTGGCTTTGTTTATTAGGTGAAGGCTCATCTGCATGCAGTGACTGGCCTTCCTGGCTGGTTTTTTTGGCTGCTAAATGGAGAATTCTGTGGTGAGTTCACAGGAATCCACTCTTGGTCTGTTTCAGTCAGTCATGGAACACCCGTCGTGTAACACCCCAAAGCAAGCACAGACTTCTAACAGTAAAGTCTGATATTGCAGCTGTGTTTAGTTCAGATACACGTTTGCCTGTGAAGTGCTCTGAGAGTATTGTTGATACTCTGCTCAGTGGCATTGTTGTCTTCTGAGAAACCAAAGATGTTTTCATTCTTATTTTTACTGGGTTTTACTGGAGGTAGTGGTGGGGGTGTATTTCTGTATTGCTTGCCTCTACAGAAATGTTCAGCAGTGCTGACTTAAGTGTTCTGTGTGTTTTGGTCACTCACTTCTCCCCTCTGTGCCATCCCCCCTTGGGGCTGGGGACAGCTGCTGGTGTCACTGCACAGAGGTCACAGAACTGCTATCAAGGGGATAGAGGAATTGACCATCAAACAACCAAAACATAAGATTTTTCTCCTGTGTTTTGTGTGTGCACGTGCATATTCATAACTGATCATTCATTCTCTCTGAATTAACATTCTTTTTTTCCAAGAAAGAAGCCTCCATTTTAGGATAAATATTCTGACAACTCTGCAGGATGTCCCTGCTGATAAATCTGAATAACCACAGAAGGTCGCCCTTTCCCTACAGAATGACTTCTGCTAGTGTCTTTGCATCTTCCTAATATTTTGCTTGATAATTATTTATTAATTTTTTGGTCTACAAGAAAAGGCAGAAGTGGGAAGGGAAGTGCAGACCATGTCATATGGACTCCAAATATAAAATGGAGGGTAGAGCACCAAGTCTACCAGTCTTCATATAGAAACCTACTGTTCTGGTGGATCAAAAGATACAAGAGTTACTAGATAGGTAAATGTTAAAATATTGAATAATAGTAATAAGGTATTGCTGCTTGGTGACAGAAACTGCCACTAAAATATTTAGCTTTCTCTTTTGGTATTCATGTCTTCAAAAGCTGCTGAAAGCTTGGGAACAGCTCTGAAAAGAGCTAAAAGAATTATTAGAGTTCAAAAAAGAAATCAACCCAAGATGAAGCAAATTGATTTATCTATTACAAAAGTCAGACCATTAGCAAGTTGCCTATTAGTAAATTTGCAGAAGGAAGACATTTCTGTTAGTAGACCAGCCTTTAATCTAGGACAAACGAGATAATAAGAAATAGTGGCTGAAGCTGTACAAATTTTAAACTAGTAATAAGAATAAACTTTTTAACAAGGGAGGCCAGTAATCGTTGGAGTAGCACCACAGGGGATATGGTATTCAGCTCTTTTTTTTCAATTCCAGATTTCTGCAGTGGTTTGTTGGGTTTTTTTGTTAGAGAGCGCACACTGCTTTTCATCCTGTGCTGTCCTGGTGACACCCTGCTTGCTTTCCTTCATTACCTTTCCCAGATCTCCAGGTGTCCACAAACCAAACCAAAGGACATGATTTCTTCACTGCTGAAAGTCACCAAGTGCAAGTGAACCCTTTTCTGAAAAGTTTACCTAAACAGACCAGGTTTTTGGGTGTAGAAGTCACTGGGTAGGGTCCCGTGACACGTGATGCACAGAAATAGAAGCACATTATTCTAATGGCATCCCTCTCCTCAAGTGCATTTGCATTTATTGGGGGAAGGAGATTCCCTTTACTGACAAAGTACTCACTGTTATCACCATGGCAAAGCTGCTCCTTTTTGCTCTTTATTTCAAGTCTGACAGTCCAGAGCTTCTTCATTTGCTGCTGATACTTCCAGCGTATTCTCTCCCCCAAAACTCCCCTTTTTTGTTTCCTTTTTAAAATCGAGCTTCATTCTGGGTCAGTTGTTATTTCTGGATTTGATCAGGAATTTTCACAGCCAGAATGTCACTTTAAGATGAGTCCTTACTGTGTTTGGAAGAGATCAGTTCCATCATGGCAAAACTACTCTTATTTTATCTATAAGTAGGCTAATTAGACCCTGCAAATGAGTCTCACATTTTCTTTCCAGGGTACCTAATAAAGCAGAAATAGAAATTTGGAAATGAAGTGTAAAATAGGTTTGAATCAGCCCTAGAAGCAGTTCCTAGTGCTGGGCAGGTGGTAGAATTCTGGCTTCCTCTGCTGAAGTTTGTGGGAGGTGGCAAGCACCTTGCACTTATAGCTGGGGATTCAACAGGGACCCAGCTGCTGGGTCTGAATGTTTTTTCATTCCACCTCTCCCCTTCTGAGGGTCCAGATGCCAAACAGACCAACAACAGGTACTTGGCCAACATGTACAAACACTGGAATGGACTCCCCTCCCTTATTTATCTTGTTTTGGTTAGAAATTACTGCCCTAATTGGATTTCCTCTCTTACTGATAAGTGAACGTGTACTCTTTGTACCTCTGTTCATGCTTTACACTGAAAGGCAGGTACATTTTAATTGCCAAGATAAACTACTGTCAAGTTCTGTGGCTCAGCAAGAACACTGGGTACCTTTGCTGCTGGGGCAGTGCAAGGAGTAGATGTTTAGAAGTAGATAAGCAAGGAAATCTTTCCTGCCACTGATGAAATGAATATGGTTCCTGTTCTCAAAAAATCAAGTTAAATGCTGATGGAGTATGTGGTGCCATCACCACTTTAAAAAAATGGATCCGTTTCTTCATAGATTAGAAGCAAAGAAAAAAAACCACCCCGTTCTCCTTCTCCAGCTTTTCTTGGTATGATTCTTGAAATGAATTTATGAAAGTGAAACTGTGTGGTCTTCTGGCCAGCACGTCTCACACGAATGCCTCGTTATAAAAAGATGAAATTAGAGAGTGTCATTCCTTACTTTAATTTGTCTCTAGTGTTCCAACCTCTGTATTATACAGAAATTAATCTGATAAATGACTAGTAATCAATTTTCCTGTAAGTGTGGAAGAACATCTGAAATTCCATATGCAGTTAACACTCCAAATATTTGGAGATGCATAATAATCTCATTTATTATACTCATTTTCTGGTATGTACAGAAAGGCCCATGGGTCTTGTGCAGGTTTAGTCTTGCAAGCAGTTTCAAAATGCCATTCATCTTTACACAGCAATTCCAAGCTGGTGTTTCTTACTTTGTCAGTGCTTCCCCCAGGAACATTTTAAAAATATATAGCAAAAAAATAATAGGAACCCTAGATAAGAGTATTCTGCTACTCAGGAGAAGTTGTTCCAGCTTTTCTCTTTGACTCTACTAGTTAAATTTTCACTGGGAGATAATGAAACCTCAGTGATAGGCTATTCAAACCGGATGTGCTTAGCTAAAAAAGAAGTATTTTATAAGTTTGTTTTGCTTGCCTGTAGGTGGAAAGCCCAGTTGAGATCACACTTCTCAAAATACCAGTTGATTGCTCTATGGTACCTGTTTGTCTGCCTTCTGATTGGGTAGAGCTGTTGCTGGGCTGATACTGTTGTGACCAAAATTAGAAAGTCAATATAAACGAGTCCAACTAGACTGCCTGCTTTTTTTTTTTTCAGTTCTCTCTTCTGATTCACCAGGTTTTTTTGTTTCAAATTCTTACAGCCTTTGTGCACTGGGGGTTGTGCCAGCAAAGGTGAAAGCTCTTAGTGGTTAGTCAGGAGGAACGTTCATAAAAATGTGTCTTGCTGACATTTAGTTGCTGGCAAAAACATGATGCCTAATTAAAAGTAAAAAAAAAAAAGTAAAAAAAAGTGGAAGTGGGTCCTATGGAGGGATTGTATTAAATACGTGGATGTGAGAACCTGTTCCTCCTTTAGGAACCTGCCTGCTTCTCACCCTGGGGGACAGCATTCATCTCCTTGGCCCTGCAAGGATGTTATTGCCAATGTCTCGTGGCAGAGGCTTCAGGCATGAAGGATCCACTGCTTACACCTCTTTTTTCCTTCAGTATTAGTATTCAGTACACTTTAACTAGTTGGGCTGTGCCTGGTTAATTACATTATTAATGCCATGGAGAATTAGAATATCTGTGAATGTAACTATTACAGTTGAAGACAAACACCATGTGAATTGTTTAGCAGAATGTTTGGTCAGTGCGTGCACAGCAGTTCAGCAGCCAAGGGGAGCTGGCTGTGCTGTACTTGAAGAGGTGCTGTTACTTTACCTGGATTGTTAAGATAAAGCTGTGGACTTTGGGAAAAATTAGTAGGATTTGATGCAAGTGTCAGAGGGAAATGTTTAAATGAATTTATGCTTGGTTAGCTCAGACTTTCAGAATTGTTGTTTGTCTTCTTCTGTACATTTGGGTAAGAAAAAATGAGGGTGGTGTTGCATGCCAAAAAATGCCCTTTTATCTCACTGTGTCCAGAATGAAGCAACAAGAGATTTAAATTCTGAATCCCAGTGAAGGGCAGGGATAGGAAGTGCTTTAAGAGAGCAACTTGGTTCAGTCATGAGGTCTCAAGGTACCTTATAAATTAGAAAGTAGGTCTCCTTTAGCGATGATAAGAATAAAAGGGTAACCAGAAAATATACAGTTAAAATCAGAAAAAAACAAGGCACAAAATGAGATGCAACTAGAAAGGGACATTAAAAAAAAGCCAAGAAAGCTTTCTATGGTATGTTAATAGTGAGAAGACAATCAGGTAATAATGATGGTGGTTTTTTGGCTATCACAACTGACATTTGCTTACTCAAAAGATTAGTAAGCTCTGGCCCATTTGATAATTCTAATTATATAAAGTGCTGCTTTAACTTTTTTTTCCAGATTACTGTGGGCTTGGTAAAAATAGATGACATATACTAAGTCTGTCCCATTAGTAATTACTCCAATGCTATACTAGTCCTGTCAGATATTTTTGATTTCTTCTGTAAACTGGGTTATGAAAAATAGTAGCACAAAGAAGTATTTCTTGGTTCTGTATTTGGCATTCCTTCACTTGTTCAGGACTTGCTGTTAACTGAACTGTGAAGCAAATGAAGAATTATCTTCTTTCTAAGCAGCTGGTAGCTTCTGCTGGTTTCTGTGTAACATGGTTTATTCACTTTATTGCAGGGTTTGGTTATCCGGATCCTCTTCACTCTTGGGAATTTAACAGAAAAGAATAACCAGGCCCGGGAGCAGTTGTTTAAAGAAACAGGAAGTGTTGACACCTTGATATCGTTATTCCAAACCTACCATGAACTCGACTTGAATGCACAGAAATGGTACCATGAAAGAGGAGGGGAGGAAAAAAACCACCCCAAGCATCCTTCAGAGGCAGAAGATGTTCTGATAAAGTTGATAAGGGTGCTGGCCAACCTCTCCGTGCACCCCCGTGTGGGAGCAGCTCTGGCAGCTGCCCATCCTGTGGTAGAATTACTTGTTGCAGTACTAGGTAATAACATCTACCTTGTGTGTGTTACCTTTGCCTTTGTCTGTAAGGAGAATTTAGAAGTTTTCTACTTGACCTTCTTGTCTAGGTTGAGCCATAACTACATTGGTTCCTTTGCTAAAATAACAAAGTCAATCTGCTGATATTCATGAACTGTTTTAGGAAGAAAGCTCATGGGAGACAGTGGAAGGGGTTGCTGCTTTGGGACTGCCTTGTCAGTGTCTGGGGAAAGGCATTGTACAAGTGTTTGACTCAGTGGTAAGATTTGCAGATCTGGTCATTAAGGATGAGGAGATGAATTTTCTTTTTCACAGAATGTTTATAAATAAGGGAAGTCTGTGCTTATCAGGTGCTACATACATGTGTTTGGTGGTGGTTTGGTTTTTTTAAGGTTTGCTGGTTTTGTGACAGTTCTGGATTAAGAATTCTTTTTGTTCCCTGCACCTAGAACTTCCAGCCTCCTCTAAGTATTTCCTCTTCTTTTTTCTTCTTTCTCAGATTTCCACCCTTTATCCCTTCCAGGTGGAAGAGTGTGTCCCTTTCCCTCCACACAGAGGCTTGAGTTCCTTTACCACTTGCTGATCCCTCTGTAAATCTCATTATAAACTAGGACTGGGCAGTCTGTTCTCCCAGGAACAGAGTTTGGCAGTGACAAGATACATCTCAAAGAACTCAGTGTAGTTGAGTGTGTGATGAAAATATAATCAACCTGACTCTATGCTAGTTTACCAGTTTTACCCACCAGCCATTGGGGAGTTAGAGAACACAGACTCACAACTTCATCTGTTCTGTCTTAAACCCTGTAGGAGCTTCTTGGGTTGGAACTGTCTTAATTACTGTTTAAGTGCTTCTGAGCCTCCAAGCTTCTCTCTGCCATCCTCCCCTCTTCCTGAGCACTGTATCAGTTAGGTTATAGAATCACAGAATGGTGAAGGTTGGAAGGGACCTTAAAGATGATCAGGTTCCAACCCCCCTGCATGGGCAGGGCCACCTCCCACCAGACCAGGCTGCACAAGCCTCATCCATCCTGCCCTTGAACACCTCCAGGGATGGGGCAGCCACAACCTCCCTGGGCAACCTGTGCCAGTGCCTTCCTGCCCTCATGGGGAAGAATTTCCTCCTGATGTCTCACCTCAATCTCCCCTCTTCCAGTTTAAAACCATTACCCCTTGTCCTGTCACTGCCCTCTCTGGTGAAAAGTCTCTCCCCAGCTTTCCTGTAGGCTACAAAAATGTTACTACAAGATGTTCTCTCACCCTGTGAATTTACCCAGTCTTGGTTTCTGATGCCAGAAACCTCAGATAAATAGTGCACACAGCTTTCAGACTTGCTGGTATAATTTTACAGTGGTTAACGTTCTGTCAGGAACTCTAAGATAATTTTTCAAATACTGTTAAAGAAGTCTTTCAATTTGTCATGGTACCTGAAATTGCAGTGTAGTTGCTCTTGGTATTTCTCTGTGTCTGTCACACGGGCCTGCTTCTGCACATGGATTCTCCTCAGTTTCCAATGGAAATAGGAACTGTGAAATGTATTAACTAACTAGATTTTAAGCCTTAGTCACAATGATTTCTGTAGATGAAGAGTTGGAAAGAGTGACTTTGTGTTGGCATTTTTGGATCAGCTGTTCCTGTTGGCTTCTGCCATTTTACTGAAAAGCAGAAGAGCTGTCTGTGATAGTGGCCATGCAAACTACATTTCAGTTTGGTTCTGAGCTATAATGCACTGCTGAGTTAGACTCCTGTATGTGTGTCTCTCTCTACATATGGAAATGTTCCTTTTTTACTTGTCAGAATACAAGTCAATTGATGACTGTGAGGAGCTGGTCATCAGTACCACAACAGCCATCAGCAACTTATCCTATTACAAAGGGAAGAGTTCTGCTGTTCAAGGCAAGAAGCTACACATTGCTAAATGTAAGTACTTTTAAACTAGTACTTTTTGTGTAGCTTTTTGAAAGTGGAAGTTATTCATGCTAGATTTTGACACTACAGAAAATAAAGACACTGATGGTGTTTCGTCATATGTTGCAGGAATGTCAAGTTCACAGGGTTAAATTTTTCCCATCATGATTTCTTTATTTCTGAGGATATTTGCTGTTTGATGCAGACAAAAAATAGCAATTTCAAATGTGTCTTTAAGACAAGTTCAAGGCACATTCAGTATTGCAGCATTCAAGGATGGAAGCAATCAATGGGAATGAAACCAACCTCTTTTTATGTACTTTTTTTCTCTCTCATTTTTCTGTGGTAGAAGGGTTAAGGGCTCACTGACTAGAGTCCTTACATGATGGGCTGGTTTCAGTGGTTCACTGCATGCTCACAGCAGAGTGATCAGTCTAATTTCTGTAGCACGTCTCCTTTGCTGTGCACTGAAAACCTACATTATGGTCTCTCTTCCTTGGAGGTGCTGAAGGTCACCTTTGATCTGCTGAAGTTCCACACTGATGATGTGTGAAACTGCTAAGCAGGAAAGCAGCAAACAAGTAGATGCTTCAGACCAGGGGCAGTGTTAAGTAGCTGTTGAGAGAAAATGTGTTTGCTTGTTATAGGAGCACTGAAAGAAAACAGAGCTAATGTCAGAAAATAATTTGAGTTTTAGGAGACATCCCACCATAAGACCATCTGTTCAGGATCTGAATCAATTCTCTTAGATGTTATAACATTTTTTTCTTCTTTGTCTTCACATGAGCCCACTCAAAACTCTGTAGCAAAACTGGCTCCCATGATTACAACTGTGCTTAGGCTATCTTCATAACTCCTCATCTGTTCCTTTGCATTTAGCCCCATATTGGAGCTCTTGGTCTCATCTTCAAAGCCCTACACAATTTAGCTCTTGTCCTACCATCTGCTCAGCCCCTTCACTGCAACAAGACAGTTAGATAACTGTTCCCATGTATTACATTTATTGCTGCTGCTTCTTGCATTCTGATGTTTGTTGATTAAAAGCCAAGCACGTTTGTGATATACAAGTAATTGTTTTTATTTCTTTTCTCTGCAAACCAATAGTGCTTTTCAAGCTGTTAATGAGCAACAATATGGATGGAGTTGTGGAGGCTGTCAGAGTCTTTGGCAATCTTTCCCAGGATCATGAGATCTGTGACTTCATCATGCAGAAAAAGAGTGAGTTACTCTTGCATTTGTAGGAATCCTGGTTTTAAATGTCCACAGTACTGAAGTGGAAAACCTGTTAATAAGCTGTCTCAGTTAAAGGGTAGAAGCAGTTTTCTCTGGTGTTTTGCAAATGAAGCAAATGTCAGAATCTAACAGGAGTTATTGTAAACACCATTTTTGTTCAATTTCATTAAAATAAAAACATTGCAGTAGGAAAAACATACTGTGGTGTCTCTTCACCAAGGTAAATTCTACCAAAACTCTGTTTTTCCAAAAGATTATAAGTTAGAAATTTCATTCACTCCATCAGTTTCTCAAGTCCTACAGGTTGGTTATATGATACATAATGAAAATCCAACTTAATTATCATTTAGGTTCATAATCACAAGTTCTTGTTTCCTGTATTTCAACAGCTTGTGAGCTCTTTGTACCATGCATTTAAAATGTTTGCCTCAACAAAGAGACCTCCTGTTTGCCTCTGGGTGAAGCAGGGTACAAGTCTTCTCAAGTCTTACTGCTTTGGGTGTCTAAAGAGCCTTGGGAAAAAGGGGAGCTCCTTGCTATCCACAGGAGGTGTGTCACAGGTTTAATTCAATACTAGCTCACCATAAATTCTTTTGCATCCACCTGTTAGTGCTCCAGGTGAGGTGATCTGCCACAAGTCACAGTCCCTTGCTGCAAAAGAGAATCACAGAATTACCTTGGGTGGAAGAGACCTTCAAGATCACCAAGTCCAACCGTCAACCCAACCCTGACAAGTCCTTAACTAAACCATATCCCTCAGCACTGTGCCCATAACAGCTCTGAAACCCCTCCAGGGATGGTGACTCCACCACTGCCCTGGGCAGCCTGTGCCAGGCCCTGACAGCCCTTTCAGGGAAGAAATTCTTCCTCACAGCCAACCTAAACCTCCCCTGGTGCAACTTGAGGCCATCACCTCATGTCCCATCACTTGTAACTTCACTGAACAGCCTGATCCCCACCTCTTTACAACCTCCTCTCAGGCAGCTGTAGAGGGTGATGAGGTTTCCCCTCAGCCTCCAGGCTGTGACTTTTCACATTACTTTGGTCTATTTTTATAACTAGAATTTTTTCATGTGTTGCTTTGAAGAAAGCTGGTAATCAGTGTGATGTAGGAATGGCTGTTACTCTGTTACACCCATGCTACAAATGTCACAGTAAATGCTACAAGGTTAATTTTTGGGGTGGGGGATCCTGCCTTTGACTGCTGGCTAAGTGAGAAGTCTGTTGTAATGCCACTTGTAGGGTGGGAACACCTTCCCAGTAATATTGTTTCCTTTAAAATCCAGTATACAGGTTTGTGATTGCTCTCCTTGATGCCAAGAATCAAGATGTCTGTTTTTCTGCCTGTGGAGTTCTGCTCAATCTCACAGTTGATCAGAACAAACGAGCTCTTCTGATGGAAGAAGGAGGAGTTAGAAAGTAAGTCCCTGATTATGCTTTGAAGAAGGCACATTCCAGGCTGAAACCAAGGGGTTCCAATCAGAGTCTTCTTTATTGGAGTCAATAACTTGCAGTAGGGATACCTATATAATAGATATTCAGCATCTGATGTTCTTCAAGAAAAGGCCTTTCATATTCTTTTTTTTTTTAGCAAAAGCACTTGGAGTGGTTTAGTCTCCAGCAGAGCCAAGAACCATGGAATGATTTCCTAAAGATCCTCCTGATACCCAGAGCAGAGTGCTGTAGGACAAAGCAACATGGCTTTGCAGTAGCTGCCTCTGCCTGACTGACCTGGATCCATCATTAATGTGGATCTGCTAGAATTGCAAAGCTTGCTTCAAGAACTATGATACCCCTCATGGTCTCTTGCAATTTTAGTAACAATTCAGTGCTGCAGGAAGAACCCTGTGATGTAGCTGTGCTCAGCAGGGAGTAAAGAGCTACTGGGACTCCTCTCTGCCAGGGTTCAGGTGTAAGGCACTTACACTCTTAGTGGTGGTAGATCTTGAAAAACCACCATGGATGCAACACCCGTGGCTTTGATGTTCAGGTAATAATGGATCCAGCTTAATTGGAGCAACATGAAAGATCATGTTCCTGTGCTTGCAAAGCACTCAATACAACCCACATTTATGAAACAATGTGCCTGGCTTTGAAATGCCTTCCTGTTTGTACATCATATCATTACTTTTTTATACACTGTAAAAAAACCATAAAAATGCAGTGTGCTCATCCTTCCTTCCCACGTTCTACTTAACTTACCAAAAGGAAAAAAAAAAAAAAAAGCTGGAAAAACATAAAAATAAGTGACAGGCAAATGGAAATTTCTGTTCTATAGAATATTCTGTAGAAGACAGAATCAGGCAGAATATAGAGTTTTCAATGCTCCGTCGGAAAATTTGTGAAGAAGGAAGGAAAAGTAGGCACAGTATGGAAAAAATCTAGAGGAAAGTGATGGTTAAGGAGGCCATCCTGACTCTGCCAAACCAGCTCCATGGATTTTTGGAAATGAGGTTATTGTATCAGTGTATAGTGGCCTTAATAAAACATGGAGTTAGTCTTATCAGAGAGTTAAACTTCAACAAATTAGGGCAAGTTCTTTTGGCCTTTCATTAGATGCCTCCCAGTCTTCCACTGTGAGAGGGCAGAGAACAAGCAAACCTCTTCTTGGTTGCTTTTCAGTCACTGCTCTTTTCAGTCATAATATTTTATTCCTTGCTCCAGATTATAAATCTCACAGTGAAGCAGAGAAGTGAATTAACTGATTCATGGACGTAGAGAATTCCTTTGGATGTGTCTTTTGATCAGATGCTCTGATGTTTAATTAGCTGGACATCCTGACTGAAGCTTTTTTTCTGCATCCACACCATGTTTTCCAGATGAATTTGTGGTGCCTGATTCAGTTTGGTTCACATCACAACCTCTGATCTAGGGACAGCCATAGGTTTGGGACAGTCACAGACTGGCATGAAATCTGTTGGAAATTTAGTGAATGGAATTTTAGTTTATTTGAAATGGTTACTTTCCTGACATATGTGATTCAAATTGGTCAGTTGTGTTAAAAAGCTACAGGGGATGGCCAGGCAGGCACAGGCATGTCTGTGTAGACAAAGGGCATGTTCACATCCTTAGGGAACTCAGATCAATGAGGAGGGGGAAGTTACTGAGGAAGAAAGTAGCATCTGAAATTTATTCAAGTAGAATTTTCCTGCAAACTTCCATGGAGTCTGCAGACATTTCTAGACTGCCTGGATTTTGAAGGGCTCAGGAGAAACCTACTGGAATAGAGGCACCCACAAACAGGCAGGAGCAGACTAAAAATGAGCATTTATTCCAATCAAGGCTATTTAGCACTCCAATAAATCAAAAATAATGTCACAGATAGGGATGTTGGTCAGGAATGTTAATACACTGCAGCACAACTACTTAAGAATTCCTGAGCTTTTCTGACTAGTCTAAACATGGATGATGATGATGATGATGATGATGATGATGATGATAATAATAATAATAATAATAATAATAATAATAATAATAATAATAATAATAATAATAATAATAATAATAATAATAATAATGCCACATGTGCACGTTGCTTTAGAGAAAGGGTAAGTCTCCCCCTCAGGTACCTGGAATCACTTGCCCTGAGTGGCAAGGCTCACTCAAAGATATACCCAGAATTATCACTCACCAAAGGTGAAGTTGCTCCATCTCAAAGTCTCCTCAGGTGGCAGCTCACCCTAAGGGGCAGGCTTCCTCACAGACCTGCTGCTCCAAGGGAAAACCCTGGGAAAACCCAACTGGTGCTTCCTGGCGGGGACTCTGTTTTTGTGGACTAAATCAGCTCTGACCTGTGGTCATTGGTTCATTTGTCACCCTGGGCCAAGACACTGGCTGGGGACCCTCTTCTTTGTCAGAGGTCCCACCCTGGCAACCCCCAGGTTGCCCACCGAAACCACCCTGTCTGCTGACAGTTCTGCAGCCCAGCAAGGGGGTGAGACCAGAAATCATTCTCTGCACCCCCCAGTCTAACCCAACAAAGCTGGAGCCCATCAGAGGCTTCTTCTGTCATCTCCAGAGGGCTTAACAGATAATATAACATCCCCCAGCACCAGGGGGACGGGGGGACATGAGTGCTCTGCCACAGCTACATGGGCTAAAACACTTTGTTTGATACTGGCAGGTTAGTTGACTGTTTAGGAGACTTTGGGCCAGCAGACTGGCAGCTGGCTTGTTTGATCTGCAAAACCCTGTGGAACTACTGTGAAGACTGCACAAGTGCTGCCTCATGCTTTGGAGAAGATACCAACACGTTGCTGGTGCTGCTTACATCACTGCTAGGTGAGAGTCATCATCTTTGTCTCTTTTCCTTAATAATGGGAGAGTCATAGAATGGTTTGGGTTGGAAGGGACCTTAAAGATCATCAGGATCCAACCTCCCTGCTATGAGCCACCACTCTAGTTAGTCTAGTTAGCATGTTGCTAATGCTTGTCACCAGCTGCCTTTTGTCTGCTTGAGCCAGTATCCTGCAGACCTCCAGCACAAACCACACTTTTCCCTGGGTGTGGGCCCTTCTGGCCTCAGAGGTCATTGCAGATGTAGACAGAAGCACACAGAATCACCAAGGCTGGAAAAGATCTTTAGGATCATCAAATCCAGCCTGTGACCAACACCACCACATCTCCAGACCATGGTACTAAGTGCCACATCCAGCCTTTCCTTGAACACCTCCAGGGATGGTGCCTCCACCACTTCCCTGGGCAGCGCATCCCAATGTCTGATCACCCTTTCCATGGGGAAGTGCTTCCTGATATCCAACCTACACCTCCCCTGGAGCAGTTTGAGGCCAGGCCCTCTTGTCTTGTTGCTGGTTGCCTGGAAAAAGAGCCCAACCCCACCTGGCTACACCCTCCCTTCATGTAGTTGAAGAGAGTGAGAAGGTCCCCCCTGAACCTCCTCCAGGCTAAACAACCCCAGCTCCCTCAGCCCATCCCTATAAGACTTTCCCTCTAGTCCTTTTACCAGCCTTGTTGCTCTCCTAGCAGGAGATGCCATCAGCTCTGATGCCCCTGGCTCCTGCACAGCACCTGCCAGCAACCTGGGGAACGTGGCTTTTCCCCTTCATCCAAGGCTCTGGGGCAACAGGCTGAGCCTGTGACAAGAACCCCTTGGCCACCCTCCTTTTCTTCCCACAGTCTCCTCACGGGCAGGACAATATTCTGACAATTCTCCTCAGCTCTCTAAAGCTAATGAGGGTCTTCTCTTCCATTAATACAGGCTGGAAGGTGTCTGCAAGTGAATGTTAAGATGCTGATTCACTTTCCCAGTTGGATCTTTTAATCTGCACGTTCACACATGCTTCAGTTTTCAGAGTTTCATTGCTATGTAACAATCCTAGAGTCACTACATTTCATTTTCTTCCTTTATTGTATGAGCCCTGCTTTGGTTGTGATTTTATTCTGGGTAGGTCATTTGCAGTTACCTTTTTGAAGAAATCTTTGAAATGAAATTGAAGCAAACCTTAACTAATTTCGATTTGGTTTTAATTGGAAATGTACTGAAGGTTTGTGCTTGCTCTGGAGAAGGCTGCTTGCTAGGCAGACCCAGGCAGAAAGCAGGATCCCCATGTTCCCTTTTGTTTTAAGACAATGAAGAGTGGGTGGATTTGTGAGGGATTTTTTACAGTTACAGCAGAATTACTGTTATTATTCATTGTTGCAGTCATTCCCTGCATGACACTATCTTCATGTGGGCAGTAATTCCAGCTATTTAACTTAAAATACTTGGGGGTACAAGATCATTAGTGCACTTTTTAACCTTCTGCAGCAGGACTGCAAACTTTACAGCCACAATCCAAGATTGGGACCTTCATGCTGGTATTTTTCCTACCTGCTACTGTATTCTGCTTGTTGTTGATGTGCAAACAAGATGCCCTCAGTCTTCTGAATTTCTCTTCTCCCCTCCCAGAACTTGAAAGCCTTTGGGAGCCCAGGGTGTTTGGTTTTCTGTGGTTTTCCCTTCGAGCTCTGTTTTACTTGCTGCCAATGGGAAAGGTGGTAGGAGGCTCCTTTCAAACAGAAGGAAACTGCATTACTTCAGAAATGGGTGTTATGCTTTTATTTTGGCTGCTGCAGCTGTTGGAACTTTATTACACTTTCAATTTGAACTTCATTATTTGTATGATCCCTTCATGCAGTTTGTAGTGCCAGCTGCAGCTTGTTCTCTGGGGTTGAGCATTTATCTCTGCACATGCTCCCTGAAAGCACCTGAGGAAGAACCAGCACCAGGTGCAAATTCCAGGTGTTTTGTTTGTGATGTTTTGTTTTGGGTGGGTTTTTTTACTGGATGTGAATTAAACCCCAGATTGTTGTTTTGACCTCCAATACTTCTGTGAGTCTGGGATTAATAGGCTGGGTTGTTATCAAGTTGGCAATGCTCTTGGCTGAGATGAAGATACACAAAGTAAGTCACCTCTGTCAATGATACTTGTGGTCAGCTTTCATCTTCTTTATGTGGTGGATGATCTTTGGAGTGAGGAAGCTGTTTGGATTGCAGTGAATGTTATCCATGATGGATTTGGATTCATGCTGGGTTCCATTTATCTGCAGCCTGCAGGCCTTCTGTTTGGTTGGTCATCCTTCTGCAAGTTCTTGGCTTGTTCCTGCTGCAGTTCTCAGAGCAAATTCTTAGAAAAATAATTGCTGAAGGAATCCAGCAGATCCCAAATTGGCCTATCTGAAATTTATCCCCACTGCAACTGGAAAAGGGCTTCTTGTCACGGGTCAGTGGGGTTTTGTTTATCATCCTAATTAGTCTGGTGACATCATCACAGCCCTAGCATGGTCCCTGCCCTGTGGTTTTAATCACACTTTGCCATATTTCTATTTTATATATTAAATCTCTTTCCTTGTTCATAGAGAAGCTTGTGGTGGACATCATGGGAGGCAAAAATAGGGTTTGACATGGGAGAAGCATTGTCAGGGTGTACCAGACCACCTGCTTCCTTACCTCTACTAGAGTGCTCCAGGTGCCTGGTTTGCAAGTCACTTCTTAAGTTAGTTTCTTTGCAAATACAAACACACCTCTTTGCACTTGGTGGTCTTGCAAATTGAGCTTGAATTTTCTGGCATGCAGCAATGAATATACAGCTTTGCTTTGAAAAGTTGTTACTTCTTTTTTTTTTCCCCTCTGCATGAAACACTGCTTATTCCAGCTATTAATTGGAGTGCAGGCTGGGCAGCAATTGGAATTCTCAATTAACCAGTACAGTTTTGGTGAACTGGAAATTCATGTACAATTGCAGTTACAATTGTAATGCAACTGTAATAGCAATTAATTACAAATATGTCAGGATTAAATCATAAGGCTAGTCTTTCTTCCCACTGTAGTCAGAAGAGTAGCTGCAGAAAAAGCACATCCTATCCCTTGGATCTGGTTACTCTGTGTGATGAAAGCCAACAAACTGTAGTAATTAGCAGCTGGTTAATATTGTCCTACACCTTCCTCCTCCCATTGTATCCAGTGACAGCCTTGAACTCTCAGTGCTCTGATTCCATCATTCAGGAAGCAGGAGGCAGCTGCTGACAGCCAGTGCACTGTGGAGAAGTGGAGAGTGGCCCTGACACCTCACTGCACCTGCTGTGCTTGTCCTCCCCTTTCCTTTTTCCTTTCCTTTTTCCTTTCCTTTTTCCTTTCCTTTTTCCTTTCCTTTCTCCTTTCCTTTTTCCTTTCCTTTCTCCTTTCCTTTTTCCTTTCCTTTCTCCTTTCCTTTCTCCTTTCCTTTCTCCTTTCCTTTCTCCTTTCCTTTCTCCTTTCCTTTCTCCTTTCCTTTCTCCTTTCCTTTCTCCTTTCCTTTCTCCTTTCCTTTCTCCTTTCCTTTCTCCTTTCCTTTCTCCTTTCCTTTCTCCTTTCCTTTCTCCTTTCCTTTCTCCTTTCCTTTCTCCTTTCCTTTCTCCTTTCCTTTCTCCTTTCCTTTCTCCTTTCCTTTCTCCTTTCCTTTCTCCTTTCCTTTCTCCTTTCCTTTCTCCTTTCCTTTCTCCTTTCCTTTCTCCTTTCCTTTCTCCTTTCCTTTCTCCTTTCCTTTCTCCTTTCCTTTCTCCTTTCCTTCCCTCTCCCCCTCTCCCCCTGGTGCTCTTTCATAGCCTAGGACAAAGATAAGTCCCATTGCCTATTTGGTGCAGGGCTGTATTTTCATTTTAGGTCTATTGGTGGCCTAAAGGCTGTCAAATATCCTTCTATGAAACTGCATGAAATAATTTATTCAGCATTATCAGTTGTGTTTGTAGATTCCCCATTCAGGAGCATGATTCTGGTTGCAGGCTGGTTCCTGTAAGGTTGGTTCCTTTGCCACATCCAATGCCAGGCAAAGTGGAGGGGGAAGAACTTGCTTTAATTCCTAACATGACTTGTCTCTATTATTTATGAAGTTTGGGAGGGAGGGCACCAGTCATGTAGCAACCAGGGTGGCTCATGTTCTGTAAGCCTGACAGTAGATCAAGTTTGAAAGAGTCTTCATGAACCAGATTAGCAAAGCAGTTTGTGCCAGGAAAACACACTTTAGTTAGATAACTAGGATGACTTACATGAGCAGGCCTGCTGTGAGTAATGTTTTAAAACCTGAGCAGTTTTCCAGGCTGACAGTCACAGGAAATGCTTGATCTCCTAGACATGGTGTAGCTACACCTGAGGAACAACTGAGCCTGCAACGTCCTTTTTGCTCCAAATTCTTTCTTTTCAATTCAAGTCCCTCAGACAGTGATGCTTAGTTAAACATGGAGTTGGTTCCAAACCATCAGCATCCACAACTGACACGGTTTATGTGCTGTAGTAAAAAAATAGAGAGTTGGGTATATTTTTATTCAGATCTGATTATGATCTTTTCCTTGATTGCAGATGAGGAGCTAGCACTGGATTACAGCCTCGACAGAGATTTAAGGGACCACCACAAACTATATTGGGAAAGAGAATTCAAACCTGTGGCAGAAAAACTTCTTGACAGAATTCAAAGCCATCACTCCTTTCCTCCCACTATGACTGTTCCTCCATTTTAACCAGTTATGACTTTGTTGATGGTGTAGATTGTACAGCTTTAGATTTCCAATATCCCTGCACGTGGCCATTGGTGAGCATGTTGGAGAGCATGGTAAGTTAATTTAAGAACAATCAGTAAAGTAGCATTTATATACTGGATACTGTTTTTTGAGAAGCTTGTTTGAAAACTGTGCATGTGTAATGAGTTTTTACAACATATTTGAGCTGATCAAGCTGCTGTTCAGTGTGATTTGTTGAGTTTCTTGGCTGGGAAACTGAAACAAAACTATTTGCTGAACTTTTAGTTTTTCAGTTACCACTGGGTACCAGGAACTCTGTGGTTCCAAAAATGCTGTGCACTGTAAAATGGTGTTTGCTACATGACAGGAGCTACATCTCACCTGCAGGCTTTGACACCCTTTTTTATTTGATGCAGGATTCTGCCCCAGAGTAACCCAGATGCTCTGGGGAATTCTGCTGGGCATGTCATGAGCTTCACTCTTGGGATGGGATGTTGCCAGTGGCCAGGAGGGAAAGCTGCCCCCTTTCCCTCTGGAGATCTCCCTCTCTTTGCCTGATGCTGTGTGGCTGGGCCATCCCAGCTCCTGTCTTGGTGCTTGTGGGGTATTAAGTCTGGCTGTGCAGGAAAGAGGCTTTTCTTAATTGGAACTTGACATTTTAAGGCAAAACACCCATGTCCCTGATGTAAGAAAAGGTTTTAGCTGGTCTGGTGTGTTGTTCTTTCAGTTGTTCCCACATTTGCAGGAGTCACCTGTGTGCCTGTACTTCTCAGCCTGTCTTGGCCAGCCATCTCCCCTGGGCTCTTGTCTCCATCCATGGCCTCAAGCACTGACAGCCCAGTTGGCTGCAGAAACCTTTACAGACCTGATCCATTTGGCTCTTTTCTGACCTCTCATTACTCAGGATAAACCATGGGTCAGGGGCTGCCAGGCTCCTGGCTCTGATCCTGAGGGTCAGCAGCCTGGCTCTGTGCTGTGTGCCTTGGGAGAACAAGTCTCCAGCCTGGAAACCCCTGCTGAGCTGCCAGAGGGGTTTGTTTTTCTGAGGCAGCAACTCAGAGCTGGTTCAGTGGTACCACTGAACCTTTGGCCGTGCCTGGACCTCTGCTTCTTGGTAAGGAGGAGATGAAAGGAGGAGGCTGGGAAGCACAGCAGTAGTAGGAGGGCAGGGAAACTTTTTTCCTACTCTAGGTCCTTGCTTCTACATTCTTGGGGATGTCTTTATGTTGATGGAGCAGGGGAGGGGAAGATATCATGGTCCAGGTTTTGGGAATGGTGAAGGAGGACACTTCAGTGAAGGTGATGAAATTTGCAAGGTTCCTTTTGTCCCAGCAGTCTGGGTGTTTCTCCTGGCTGGCAGGGCTGGGGGCCCTGCAGTGAATCCCTTGGGAAGCCCCTGTGGCTGTGCCCCCCAGCAGGGCTGCTCAGCAGCTCAGCAGGGTTTGGCTTGCACCACAGCTCTGCTGAGCTCAGAAAGACCTCAATTATCATTCCTTCTTTTGCCACTTTAATTTTAGCTGGAGTTGAGGGGAAGATAAAATGGCTTCAATGCCCCGTTTTGTGTCTTGGAAAAAAAAAATTTTGCTTTCTGGGGGCATTAAAGAAAGGCTGTTGGGTCAGTTCTTCCCTGTGGGGAGGGAGCCAGAGGCATTTGTTCTTGGCATCGGCATCAAGGCCAGAGAGACACCAGGGCTGCCTAATGCAGGGTGGAAAAGGCCTTGTGGCCAAGTCCTGTCAGCAGGTTGAGCCAGGCTTGACAAGCACTGAGGATGTGTCAGAAGGCAGCCTGGAACTGATCTTGTGCTCCAGTCAAGGTGGATATGGAGGCAGTGGAGGTTTGTTCAAGGAAGATGCTTGTTATGTCACTCTTCCTGTAAAGAAGGGCCTGGAGTGCTGTGTTGTGTGGCCTGCAGTGGAGGGCAGGGCTGGGGCAGCTGCTGTGTGTGAGCTCTGGGCTTTTGCTCAGGGTCAGGCCTCTGGCTGCTGCAGGAGGAGGCACCTTGGGAGGTGCTGGGCAGGGCCAGGAGGGCAGCAGAGTCTCAGAGCACCCAGCAGCACAGCCAGGAATGGCTCCTGTGGGGTTGGCCCTGGCTTCTTGTGGGTAACAAGAAATGAGCCCCAAAGAGGGATAAAGAGAGAGAGAGTGTAGGTGTGTGTTTGGGTGAGTTGCCAAGGCCAGCAGTGTCCAGAGCACCTGAGGTGCCACAGCTCCTGTGCACACCTGAGGTGTCAGACAGGGCTGCTGTGCACACCTGAGATACCAAGAGACAGGGCTGCTGTGCACACCTGAGGTGTCAGACAGGGCTGCTGTGCCCATGGGAGCTGCTCACTCTGCAGCCACAGGCCCAGGCTCTGCTGAACTTCTCAGAGGTGCCAGAACAACCTGCAGCCAGGGCAGACAGCTCTCCCACCCACCCACGATGGAGGCTGAGCTGTGGCTTCTTCCTCACGCTCAGCTGCTGCTGCTGCTCAGGGCAGCCACGGGCTTTGCCACTTCCATGGCCCAGCTGGCAACTTCATTTTCTTGTTTTTGAAAGCCTAACCCTGTCAATGTCCTGGGTTGTCCCTGTGCTTCACAGCTGTGCTTGTTCTCTTCTACTCAGGACCACGCTCAGCTCAGCAGTTGTTTTTTTTTTTCAGAATGGAAAATCCCCAAACATTTTCAGGCCTTTTCTCCACAGTGAGTGGCTGCCTGTGTAGTCAGGATGGTGGGCACAGTGTGGTTGGTGCTCTAGTTTGAAATGTGGCAGTGGGCAGGCACTGACACACACACACACTCTGCAGGGGTTACTGCTTGAAAAAAGGAGGGAGTGCTGCAGGTACCTGCACGTGTCTGGGGGCTCTAGGGTGGGAATGGACAGTTTGGACTTCTTGGAAAACTTCATGTTTACCTTTGATACCCCCAAAACCAGCAGGAGAATCTGGCACTGCAGAAACTCCCTTTACAGACTGGAAAGACAGGTTTTTTTCTGTGTCCTTAGGACTAACTTACCTTTATGATAGGCCCTTAGGAAAGTTTTGCTCTGTTTTTGGAACATTAAAAATCCTGTATTTTTAGTGAAGAGGAAATAGCAGCTGCTTCCTGTTAGTCACAGTTTTCGACAGTTTATTAATCTTTCTCCCCTGGCTGTTTGTAGATATTTTAGCTTCTTGCAACGTAAGCTTGAAAAATGCTCTCAGTGTTCTGCAGGAAGAGAAACCAGCCTGAGCTGAGAAGCAGGTCAGGGACAGAAATTTTAACAGAATTTACCTCTGGGCTTGGGAAAATCCATTTCTTTCCTGCCTCAGAACTAGGGCTCCTACTGCCTGTGAGCAGGTGAGAGCTCCTGCACTTGGGTGCACTGTCACCTCAGCTACAGGCAGCTCTGGGTGTGAACCAGGAGTTGTGTCACTGCCCTGCAGCAAATCCCCCTCCCAGTGCTTCCTCAGTCTGGCTGCACAGACCTGGCCCTCCTGCCAGGGACCCCTCTGGCACCAGCCTGTGGAGATGAGCAGCCTAAGGTGGCACTAAGGTCACTACTGAATGACAAACATCAGTTTAACTCTCCAAGTAACCTGGTCACTGAACAGAAGTGACTGAAGCCTCATTCCATCATCTCACACCTGTTACCTGGGAGGAAGGAGAAAACCCTACAGAACAGAGGATGGAGAACTATGGGGAGGATGAAACCATCAGGAGTGCATGAGATGTTCCTGCTGCAGGAACCTGAGCCTCTGCATGAAACGTGGGTATCTCCCATCTTTTTAGACTCTGTTGAAAAAGTCATGACTTGTCATTTTAAGTGCGTTTGCTCAATTACACCTTAAGATGATATTTTCCCCAGTAAGAACAGGAGCATGAAGTTAAACCACACAAAGACAACCCAGAGAAAAAGTTGTTACCTTTATTTAAAAAATACCAATAATACTGACAAATTTAAAAAGCATGTCACACTCATACAAAAAGTATTCATGTGTTCTCCAAAACCACTGTCTATTAAATGTCAGCATTTTAATCATGTTTTGATTTACTAAAAATAGATGGTGTGTTTGTTTGTTTTTTAGCCTAGTTATTTAAGCAACTGCAAAAAAAAAAAGTAATAAATCAGTAAGACCAGCTTGGGCACGTGATACAGTAGGACTGTTTGGCAGTCTAGAACAACATTCCCACACCTTGTCCCAGCTCCTGGACAGGTTCAACCTTGAAAAAGCAGGAGAAGAAGCTACTCAGCACTTCACACAGACCTCTAAGAAGCTCTGAGGACTTGGAGTCCCCTCCTTCCCACAGGAAGACCTTTGCACTTTGGAGCTCACCCAGTCATGCTGAAGAAACCTCCTGTCACGTTTTAAGGCTCAGCTGCTGGAGGGAACTGGCTGCTGTTCTTCAGGTGATCAGTGTGGACTGAAGAGGTTTAGTTCTGATTAAAAATCTAAATAACAAGGCCGTGTTGAAACCACACACGATAAAGGCTCAGACAGTAGCAGTGCTTTGCTTTCACTTTTAGCTTCACTGGAACAGCCTGTGTCTGTTCCCTCCCCCAGCACAAATAGCAGCATCAAGATTGTCTAAAATTATTCTGGTCGGGAAAGCAAATGTCATCAAGTCCCACTTCTTTCTGTGCTCCAGCTCCCATAGGATTTGCCTTAACACAAGATCTATGTATCTACCATTTGCTGTATTGCCAGAAGTTCAGGGTCCCGTGCTGTCCTAAAGCCAAAGTCCCACCAGCAGGCAGCTCTTCTGCTCAACCCTCTTCTCACCTGCCAAGCGTTCACTGCCGAGTGGCAGCAGCGATATTCCAAACGTGGAAATAGCTGAAACTAAAGGAGTTATGGCACAATGGGCATCTTAACTTATAGCTACTGTTGGTCCTGAGGCTTCGTGTCTTCCTCTGCCACCCTGCAGCTGCACAACGTTCCACTGAGGACAGGCAGTGGAGGCATCAGGTCATGTAGCGAGTAATAGCTCTCAGAGCATAAAGTAGTTCGGCTTGCATCCGAGCTTCCACCAGAAGCAAATTTACATGGACCTTGGGGAAAGAAAAGAAATGGTGCTGTGAGGGCCTGCCACTGACACCTGCTCCAGAGCCAGGAAGCCTGTGGCTTTGCTGGGAGTGCTTGCAGCAGCTGTAGGGGAGCCCTTGCCTTCCCTACCCAGGTGAGGAGCTGGGTCTGTAAAGCTGAGGGAGGAGGGGCTGGACAAGCAGAGAGGAACTGCTTTGGGGCCATTCACACCAGAAATCGCTGCAGGACCAGCAAGCAAAGCTGCTCTGGGTCTGAGGCCAAGGGCTGGATCTCCATCCCATCCTGCCTCTCTGGGACAGAAGCAACACCAAAGGACAGAGAAGCTGAGAGCTGCAGTCGAGGTGAAGCTGCACCACCTGCATGTCTGACCTCCCCCTGCAGCTCAGGGCTTGCAGGGCCCGGGGCAGCTCTTAGCCAGCAAAATGCAGTAGGGAAAGAAACCTTATTTCAGGCTGGGAAGTGCTGCACCTCCCAGGGAAGTTACTGAGGGTGAGCAGGATCCCAGGAACACCAGCTAAAGCTTGAATTCCAGTTGGGCAGCTGTGAGCCTGGCAAGGGGATGTACCACCTGTGTCCCTTCTGTACCTTCTCAGAGTGTTCAAACTGCCTCCAGAAGCCATCATACATTCTTTTTGTGGTCTTTTCAGGAGTGCAAACCACAGTCTTGATATAAACTTTAAAGCTGCGGTCCAACAACTGGTTAATTTCACCATAGTCATAATCATCATATCTGTTTGGAATTCAAAGAAAAACACTTTCATTTTCAAGACCCAGTGATTTCACTCCCACGGTTTCTAAGCAAAATAAAATTATTCTGTAATTTTTACAACTACTGGCCCTTCCCCATGAATAAAGGGATGTTTAGAAATAGAATCATGGAATCCCAGACTGGTTTGGGTTGGAAGGGACCTTCAAGACCATCCAGTCCCAACCCCCTGCATGGGCAGGGACACCTCCCACCAGCCCAGGCTGCTCCAAGCCCCATCCAACCTGCCCTTCAACACTGCCAGGGATGGGGCAGCCACAGCTTCCCTGGGCAACCTGGGCCAGGGTCTCCCCACCCTCACACTCCAGAATTTCCTCCTCATGTCTCACCTCCATCTCCCCTCCTCCAGTTTTCATCCATCCCCCTTGTCCTCTCCCTCCCTGCCCTTGTCCCAAGCCCCTCCCCAGCTTTCCTGGAGCCCCTTCAGGCACTGGAAGGTGCTCTCAGGTCTCCCTGGAGCCTTCTCTTCTCCAGGCTGAACACCCCAACTCTCCCAGCCTGTCTCCAGAGCATGTTTACTCAATAAACAGCTTTGCTTCAGTTTGAGAAAGAAAAACATTAAAAAGCCAACACTACCAAGGCTGATGTATATAGAACAGAAGTAGGAAAACTGACCTTATTCCAAACATACAGTGAATATAATTCCAAATAGCTCGTCTTAGCATTGAGGTATCCACATCTTTGTGCATGGCCATGGTGTTGTAGGTCAGATTATAAGCAATATGAAACTTCTCATCAAGTAGTTGTCCTACATCTGGGTAAAGTCGATTCACCAAGGAGTAGCCATGGTCTTCCCAGGAATAATCCTTAGAATCAATGAAAATGCAGAATGGAATGTTAGAGAAATTGACTTGTGAAGCTCTAGAGCTGTAATGGAGTTTCTCTCAGAGCAGATCCTACAGGGCAGGGGGTTGTTCATTGCTGGCTTTAAGCCTTCTCCTCACTGGGGCAGTAAGTTCCAGCACAGCCATTCCCAGGTTTGGGAATTGGCACCAAAAAAACCCCACCATAGGGCACTGAGCCTCCTGATAGCCCCATCCTTGTTACCTGAACACGGAAGGTGGGCACGTGCATCCCATGCCTGGAGAAGTCTTTGTAACCATAGCTGGTGTCCTCAAAGTGACGGGACACGTCCCTCGCTGGGGCTGAGTCTTCATCTTCTGTTAATTTCAAACAAACATGTCAAAATTTCAAACCATTTCAGTGAGAACCAACTGGCAGTGTGCTAGTGGAACTCTACAGAAGAATGGGAGTCTCTGTGCTTTTTAAAGAACCAGCAGGTTCACCAGGTCACCTGTGTCTGGTACAGCTCAGTGTGACTGTCACTATGGTGTTCAGAGGCAGCTCTTACAAAAAAGCATCTTTCTCTCCTATCTTTTGTGTACCAGGCCCCATCCCCTAAGTCTGGGGGACACTTTGCTCCTAACTCAAGGGGTCTGTAAAAATGCCAAGGGAAAATCCATTTCTGAACAGCCAGCTTATTAAAAAAAGAGACCTCTAAGGCTTCCAAGGCCACGTTTATTTTAGAGGAAACTCTTGAAGAGCCCACAACAACCCCAAGCTTGTAACAGATTCAGGACTATGTGAGATGTAATGCTCCATGCACTTAAGCAGCCAAATGAGTTAAGGACTTATTTGTACACCACAGAATCATAGAATGGTTTGGGTTGGAAGGGACCTAGAAGATCATCAAGTTCCAACCCCCCTGCCATGGTGATGAGATGCTTAAATCTCTTGTGAAACTTTTAAACCTCTCAAGAGAGGGATTCCATTTCTGTCAGAAATGTCTGTGACAGAGAATATGGTCACTTAGTGTTACGGTGTGTTTGAGAGAAGCCACAAATCTTGGCACTGCTTTAAGTGTTCCTGGAAGAAAACAAGGCCCCCCTAATCTTGATATCCTCAAAGAAATTGTCCTGGTTTTGAGACATCTTGTAACACTTCTTTTCCTTTTGCAGTACTAAGTGTTACTTCAAGTGATTTGGAAAATGCTCAATAAATATGTATTTATATACACCCTGCAGCTGCTCTACCTGAGGAGCACACGAACATGCTTTCCCTCTTCTCTCTTTCAAAACGTGTGGCCATCTCCTCCTGGCTGGCTTCCTCTTCATCTCTGCACTCCTGTAGCTGCTTCATTTTCTCCATAAGAGCTTCAACTTCACAGACAGACTCTGCAGACTTGGAAAGGAGAGGAAAACACTTCATTTCCATGTAACAAGAACTGACATGACAGAAATCTTCATGCCAGAAAAATTAAACACAAGCTGTGTCCTTCATTTACATCTTTAAATGCTGATTTTTTCAAGGAAAAGAGTTCTTGGAAGAAATCTGCACTGACCCAACAGCTCACACTTAGTCATCATCTTTTCTCAGTTAAATCCCTGCTATTTTTAGCCTATTTTAAGAAACAAACCTTTTTGGAAAAAGCAGTTCTGACACTGTAATTTAAAGAAGCTTATCTTAATCTAAATGCTTAACAACTGAAAAACAAGGAGCTGTAACAGAAATTCTGAGAGAGGAAGTAACCACAATTTACTACCCAACTGTGTTTTTCCCCTTCTCTGCTCACAGAGAAGAAACGTGTTGAAGGAAAAAGGAAGAGTGAGTGCAAATATAGATTTAATGAAGCCTCAAAGGAAAGCTAGTGCAAGACAGACAAGCTTATTTCACAAGAACTGTTTTAACACCACAACACTATTAATTCAAGATCTGGTCTTGTAAAAATCCATCAGCATGAAGCAAAATAGTTATCTTGAATGAACACAGTCCTGCCCCTTCCCTCTGCCTTTTGCAGGCAGTTTGCTCCTACAGAGAACCAGGGAGCTCCATCAGACAAAACTTAAATGCCACCCACACTATTGCAGTGAAGTCTCACACGTAAGGAGCCTGCATTGACCTGTAATCACTGACTTCAACCAAAGCTTAATTCATAGAACCACAGAACAGTTCAGGTTGGAAGGGACCTTCAAGATCATCCAGTTCCAACCCCCCTGCATGGGCAGGGACACCTCCCACCAGCCCAGGTTGCTCAGAGCCCCATCCAACCTGCCCTTGAAATGAATGACATATGAATGACAAAAGACAACCAGAGAGCTGAGAGGCTGTGTCTTTGTCTCTCCCTTCAGGAGCTTCTCCCAGCCAACCAGTGGCATTTCAGCTTCACCCAAGTGTATCTTTTCAACTGGTTGGCTCTCACCTGGATTAGGCCAATCAATCCCACTCTCACTGAACAAAGAGACAAGCACCCTCCATGTATTAATTTACAAAGAAACTACTACTATTGGAAGAGATTTTGTTCAGATACTTACTGGAATACTCCCAGTTGGGCTGGCATGAATTTCATCCACCCCATGGTAACCATTTGTAATATCACATATGCAATAGTTGCTGACAGAGGGGGGCCTGAAGGTGTGACCCCCTTCACAGTCAATCTCTGGGCTGATTCCACAACCAAAGGTGAAGGAAGCCAGGGAGTGGTAGTGTGTGAGGAGAACAACTGCATGGATCAGCTCTGCCAGGGACCAGCTGTTCTCTTCAGTCTTCAAAAGTTGCTTTACAAATAGTGCAAGACAGAAGTATTAATTTAAAAAAAGCTCTTCAAGCAATCCCACCTTAATGCAGTTCATCAACACGTTTCTTTACCAGATAAAAATTCTTCTTCTGACATCCACAATTGCTTCCTGGCTCCCTGCTGCCACTATCATGCTCAGTGTCCTGTTCCCAGGTGACCTGCCTGCCACAGGCTCGTGTCATTTAGCCCCACAGGAGGTGGCTTCTCTCCCCTCTCTGCCCCTCAGCTACTGAATCCCTTGGGGTTTCTGTTTTGCACCATGTGGTTTGTATCGAGGCCAGACCGACCTGCACTGCAAATTTCACACCTCTGGTGAAGATGCAGCCACAAGAGTGGGATGTTTCTTAAACTGGTCTTTATAGTCTCAGAAAACCCTGGCAACTCCTTGTGGATCAGCTGTGGTAAAACCAGGCATCCAGGCCGGGCTCCCTCCACCTTGTCCCTCTGGGTGGAATGCTCTGCATTCAACAAGAAACTTCAACCCCCAACTTCCCCTTCAGGCAGGAAAGTGTGGGAGGTTTGGGGCCTTCTGGCAGAGCCTGTGCCCTCCCCCACATCCCTGCCCCCCAGCAAGACCTGCCACTGCCTCTCCACCTGGCTGACAGCTCTGAGAAAGTTCCAGCACCTGCTTCCTCCTCACCAAGGGCAGAGAGGAGAGCAGAGGAGGAGGTGCTCTGGTAACTGGCCCTGCCTTGAGAGCTGCTATTGCTGCACTGATGCTGCAGGAGCTGCAGCCTTGAAGCTGCCTGAGCTGGGCAGCCCTTGGAGGAGGGAGCAGCAGAAGCAGCTGCTTGGTGGCTTGTAGGTGCTGCAGTCATGGCAGGCTGGCACCACCACCACTCCCCTGGGCTGTTCTGCCAGCCTGCTCCCTCCAACCCAGCCTGAAAACTGAGGGTTTGAACCAGCAACAACTGAGATACAAATGTGGTGACTGGTGTCCAGGCTCAGAAATGCTCAGGGGGTTCTGCAAGCCAGAACTTGAGGAAGTGCACATCTCAGCACGTCCTCATTGCACCAACACAATTCCCATGTGACAACTCTGAACGGTCAGTGTGTTGTAAATGACACTTGTTAGGCCTTTAAGACCAGTTATGATCATGTTGGTTTTTCAAGGGCACAAGTGCTAGGACATCATGCAGTAGCTCAGTGATCTAACTCTGAAATGAAAGTAACACAGAACATCTCTTGCCCTGTCTTGCTTTTAAGATTCTGTGATTGCATTTCCTGAAAAATAAGGGCACATTCACAATACTCCAAGAAAAATTTACCTCGATATGTTCCTTGGTGATAAGCCAGGGTCTGTGAGCCAGTATTTTGTTCAGTTCTCCTAGATTTTGCAGTTTTTGAGGTGCATTTTCCAGACCATTCAACCATTTGGGGTCTCCACCAACATGGAGGAAATCATTCACATGGAGGTTAACAAGGTAAGAGCACTGGTGTCGTGCTGCAGCCTGGAGTGGAGAACACAATTGTGAAACAGGAAACAACCACAGTAAGTCTGTGCTTTATGAAATATCATAGCTCATCCTTTCCTCAAAATATTCAAGGATAAGACTTGCAGTGGTCAAAGGCTGAAGTTAAGTAAGAATCAGGATTAATACATCAGCCTGTTTTTTAATGGTTGTTCTCACAACAGAAACATTCCTCATTTGTATAAATTTTAAGTGTGCTGGATACAGGAGCAACATAGGAGGAGGCACAGGCATAGATTTATTGTGTGTCCTGAAGCAAGTAGTGCACACAACATAGTACAATCCAGCAGGGAAGAAGCAGGTGAATCTTCACCAGCTAAAACAAAAACAGGTTTCAGAACCCACATAGCAAGGGAGAGACTAAGGCAGCTTTTCAGCACAGAACAGGCCCAGTATCATTTATTCAAACAGTAATACTTCCCCCAGCAAATTAAGACACAGCCCATAACTTCAATTCAACTTCAGCAGGCAAAGATAATCCCACTTGCCAGGTCTTTCTGGCTGAAAACTTGCTTAGAATTTAGAGATCCAGAAATGGATGATGGGACTAGTGAGCTAGAGGGAGGTGTATTTGACAGGACACACAGACACAAACAAGCTTTCCTGAAAAAGTTTCTGAGATACCAAGGAAACAAACAAACAAAATAATAATAGTCTTATTTTTATAACAGCTTTTTTCTCACAGCCCTCCTGAACAAAAAGCATTGGTCTTCTGAAACAGTTTTTAAACCAGGCACAAAACAAACCTACTCTACTCTTCCCCTTAGCTCCTGCTGAAATGCCTCTCCAACTAGAATCTCCAAAAATCAGTCACAACTGCTGTGAAATGAGAGCAGAGAGAGCTGCCCAAGTTCCTGCCCACTGCCCCATGACCCCGCCTACCATGATCCCGATGTAGTGTCGGTAATGAAGGGGCAGAGGACCATCCATTTGCAGGAGATAGTGCTGAGTCTTCAGAAAGCTTTCCAGATACTGTGGGTGGAAAACCATCACCAGGGTGACATTGTCCAGTCTGCCCAGGGTAGCAAAGGACTCTGCAAACAGCGCGTGCATCACGGCGTCCTCGTGTCCCACCCGAACCGTCTGAGGGGACAGGCAGAGCAATTAGCAACAGTGCTGAAGCACCTCCAATCAAACTGTAAATTAACATATTACCACAGCACCCAGAGGCCCCACTGAAAGGAGCTACATTATATATCATGGCATGAAATCAATGCACATAAGGCAATGCAAATAAAATCCCCTGAATACCTTTCCTTGAGGAGATCACAGGTGGTTGCACCAGCAAAAGGAGTTTTGGCTTTACACTTTCTCCTGCACAACTCTGGCTTTTCATTTTCAACTGCCTCACCTTCACTTTCTTGAATGCCCCAAAACTCAGTTTATCACAACAACAAGAAGCTAACTGAAATAATTTTACTAAGGGGAAAAGAGGGAAAGAAGTAAAAAGCTAAGAGACCAAGAGAGAGAAATGAAAGGAAACTGAAGCTTAAGGCTCTAAAGCTCCTAGAAGTCCACAGGCATGCTACTAACTTTTCCTCTGCTCCAAAATTCTCTTACCAGACAATGAGGAGAGAAGCACAGAGATGCTCAGCCACAGCACTTTGAAGCTTCTCAGATTATTCACAACGTCAGAGGCAGCTCAATAAAAAGTAACCCCAGACCAGGGGGGCAGGTGCCTTGTGAACCAGTAGGAAATTACATCCGGATGTTCACAAGGAAACAGTGTAGAGTTTCTCTTGTGCTAGATAGTACAGGAGGTGTCAAAACAATCCCAAAGGTCCCCAGGGCTCTCACTACTTCTGTACACTAGTGCTGTGGCCAAAGTCTCATCAGGACTGAATGTGATCACAACTGAAAATGTTTTGCAGCTCAGCAGCTGTCCTGAAACCAAATGTGGGTTACTGCTAAAAAGGGTGTTCCTTAAAAGCATAAAGTTCACTGTGTACTTGAAAACACTACCACACCTCCTTCTCGGGGATGAATCTGCTTGGTCCGTGTCCCAGTGGTCTAGGAATTCTTATTCCAAGTTCCTAGAAAAGAAAATTACACTGTCTCAGCATTTAGTTATAAACAGCTTTTTAGCGGCAGTTGCAAGAAAGGAAAGAATTCTCTGTTCAAAGCTGGGCTTATTTGGGTACTCATGGTACTTTTAACATGGGTGCTTTTGCCAGCACTATTTGTACAAATGCAACTCGTTTTTTAAAGAAGTGCTTTATAATTAGCCATGCTTGTTTACAGTGCACTGCCCCACTCCAGCAACAAAAAAAATTCAACAACAAAGGCCCTGCCAACCGAAGAAAACACACACACATTTGTATGCATGCACAGGCTACAACCTGGTTCACAGAAAATGCTGCATAAAGCATATTTTGGCAGATTGTCCAGGACAAGGAGTTCAGAACAGAGGAGGCTGCTGTGTGGTTCTGCTGCTGATACAAAATGAGACTGGTGTGTGTGTGTGTGCACATCCGCAGAACACCAGCACAAAACACTCTGTGCATCTGTCAGGAAATGAAACAGCTGTAGCCCCCATCAGATTTCTTTTTCCCAACCTCAAAGAGCTCCTAAACTGCTGAAAGTACCTGATCTACATTTGCATCTGTTTTCTTTTCAAGATAGGATAAATTCATGCTGGGAGGGGGAGTGGGGATTTTGCTTAATCAGAGTAGCAGCCACAGCCTTGAACACATTTAGGATGACAGGACCCTAGAATGGCAGGTTGGAAGGGACCTCAAGGACCATCTGGCCCAGCCTCTCTAGGCACTACTCCAGTTGACATGAGGTGGCTCAGCACCCTGTCAAGCTGAGACTTCAAACTGCCCAATGTGGGGGAATCCACCACTTCCCTTGGGAGACTATTCCAATGTCTGACTGTCCTCATGGGGAAACATTTACCTCTTGTGTCCAATTGGAATCTCCCCCATTCTGTGGACATGTTGCCTTGCAGCAACGGGGAGGCTGAATCCCACCCCAGCAGTTCACCACTTGGCCTCTCCCTCAGCCAGGTGAAGCTTTCTGCCAGGCCCGTGGCACCCCAGGCCCTTCATGCAGCCAAGGAGCACACTGCATGCAAGACATTGGTGCAGTTGTGTCCTGCCTGTTAAACCATTCCGTTGGGAAGGGTGGGGGCCACGGGCTGAAGGGCAGCTTCTGCATTTGGCAGCCCTCAGAGAAGGCACAGCAGAGTCCATGGGGTACGCACCAAAGCAGGACATGTCCTCAGCTCACACACTCAGGTGTGCCCACCTCCCCATGGCTGTGGAGGCTGGCTCTCCTGACAGGATTACTCCTCAGCCAGCAGCATGGCTTGTCCAGGAAAGGTGAGAGCCCTGCCACCTGAAGGGGCAGCAGATGGCACAGTGCTCCTATGGATGGGGAGAGACCCGGGACTACAGCTGGGGATGGAGCCCCGTGCTGAACACCAGGCTAGATACATCAACTAACTTTGGACTCTCTATTCCCACTCCTCTGGGCATCTTTTAGAACACGTCCAAAGCCCCAAATGACTCATTTTCTGATGGTAACAACCTGATCCAGGTTCTCCACTGGGCTTAGATGAATAAATACCATGTATTGAACCAGGCCAGGGTACACACAGCAAGAAGGCACCTTTGGTTGCTTTAGGCCTCAAGAGCAAATGCAACCCCTAAAAGCTGCCAGGGAAATGCAGTTTGAAACTTGGCTACATTTTCCCCAGATAGATAAAGGCTGTTCTAAACAAGCAACACTGGCTGCACTCAGCATTGCACTTTTTCTGTCTTCAGCTGAAGTTTCTGTTTGCACGAGTTCATTGTGTGAGAAGCAATTTTATTAATCAGTTACCATTCCCTGAACTTTCCCCTAAGATTAAAAAACAGGTTCAGAGACAGAAACAATCAGCACAGTCTTAAGTCAGAACTACCAAAGCCCATCAGGCTCTGCCAGCCTCCTTAAATCCTAAATCAGATGCCCTTGTTTCTCAAGTCATATTTGGATAAAGTAAGACCAAAGGGCAGCTCTTTCTTCTAGACTTTTCACATTTTCCCTTGGACAGTAATGTCTGTGGTGTAGCTTTTTCCTGCTGAGGGTCCCAACACAAATAAATTCTCACCCTCAGCCAAGTCTGTAGCAATCTACTTGTAGGATGGAATTTTTATCTCAAAAACACCCTCTCCTCAAAGCTCCAGCAAAGCTTCTTATCTGAGCTACAACTACACTAGCAAATTAGAGAAACTTCTTACCTCTAACTGACAGAAAAATAAGTTTGTACCTATGGTTTAACTCAGCAGAGATGTTTGCAGCTGTCTGGTAGCTCAAGCAGTCCCAAGAGAAATACCTTAAAGTTTAATTCTTAAACAACTACATGTGAGTATTCCCCTTTCCCAGAGCAGTTACAGAAAGAAACCATGAGATTTAAGCACCTGAGAACAGCAGGCTGCTAACATATTTGGCCTCACAATCTAAAATACATCAGTATCAACACACTTCACTTTTTTAAAGCCTGTAGAGGTCAAACTACCATGATTACACTGCATATAAAAAGTTAAATTACTTTAACCAAACCCTCTATGCAAAGTGATTTGAGGGGGTTTTGTGGAGGTTTGAGTAAGTTGCTTTTTTTTCCCCTCAGGAGAGAAAGCATCCCCCCAAAATCATGGAATCAGCCTCATACTTGAGAAGCCTGGATTCAAGTCTATGTTCTGACAGGGACACTGCAAAGGATTTGTAAAGATGAGCCTCAGTTTCCCACCTGAAAAATGAGGGTAATTATGTTTCTTTCAGAGGGTGCTGAGAACAGAGATAAGCTTATTGTCATGAGGTGCTCAGATACCACAGTCATGACAGTTGTATAAATTCTGACCCACTAGAAATCCTCTGAAAATTGTTATTCTTCAGTTACAAGCTATGGCAGACCTCCTGAAAACCGTTTTCCCCTCTTGTTCAGAAGCAGCATTTAATCAAGTTCTCCTGACCCTCCAGGAATAGCAGGCACCTCTGGCTGCTCCCAGAAACCCAACATTTCAAATACTGTGCAGATAACATAGTATTAACTCTCACACAGTCCTAAAGGATCTTCTTCCCTTCATTTTGAACATACTTCTGTGCTTATGATGCCCTTCACTAAGCCTCCATCTCCCAGACACTCAGAACTCAGGGAGCACAGCTCTCCAGCTTGGCCTAACAAAGGCAAGACATGCCTCCTGCCCAGCCAGACCACCTCCCCTCTCCTGCACCTTCCTCCTAAAGAAACACCTCACCTGGAGCACTGACAAGCACTCAGCAAAGCACCCAGAGCTGGGATGAGCAGCAGCTGCAAGCACTGAGATTTATTTTGACTGTTACAAAAGTGTGAGCAACTTCCATGCGCTTCCAGACCACCAAGTTGCACACCCAAGTGATCTCAGTGCCTGCTTAATTCCTACTTGGTGGGAAGCTTCTTCCCTCCTGTTTGTTACCCTTGCCACAACACTGCCACTCCGTCTAGGAGCTCTGCAGCTGAACACACCTCCAAGCTCAGCAGAAAGCCAACCACAACTGAGGCTGCAAAATAACAATAATAATATTAATAATACTAATAACAATAATAATCATAATTATAAATCAGAGGCACTCTGTTTTCAACACCAGAACATAAAACTCGGATGGCTGCAAATCTGAGCACTAAGGGCAGGGCAGATTTCACCTTTCAAAATCCAGAAACTCCCAGCTAATGGAGGGGGGTGGGCTTTGCCAGGTGGGCATCCACCCCACTGCTCAGCTTCCAGACCTACCTTGGCAGAGAAGCAAAACTTTAGCCATAGAAACGCTGTGTTGTTCTGCTGACAGAGACACCTCAGAAATGCAAGAAAAGCTTCCTCTTTCTCCTTATCTAACGCAACTTGTACTTCTGTACAGCCACTGGTATTTCCATGGGAGCTATGTCCACCAGATAGTTAACATTTCTAAATCTGCATGTCCCTCATCACTGCCATATCTGAGCACCTCATCTCCTGTACTGAATTCATGCAATGCTCTGTGAGGTAGGGCAAGTGCATCATCCCCCACTTAGGAAAAAACCTGAGGCACAGAAAAGCAACGTATCTAAGAGAGACTGGTACAGAGGACTGGTGGCGTGAGCTGAGAGCTCTCAAGTCACTGCCACCAGACTGTGTGACCTTCCAGAGGCTTCTCAGCCAGGAAATATGTTTTATGCAAATTTACACCAAGAAACAGCTCTTCAGACCTCACTCAACTTACGGCTTTTCTGTATCTTAAGACTCTGACAATGAAACCCACTTTTAGGTAGCTTTTAAAATCACGTTGCTAAGAACAGCAGTCCTATAAAATCTAAGTGAAAGCTTGAGATGGAAAACTGAACTGCAGGTGTTCAGAAGAGTTTTTTTAAAATACTTGAAGTACAACATGCATCACCTCTGCTAGTGATGGAACACCATTTGCCTTGGTTCTGAACTTCTTCAGCATGTAAGTGAAGAAAACAAAAAGTCATTTCTAAGCAGGCACCCAATATTAGAAATTCCACCCAGAAACACTGAAGCAGAGTCAAGTTCCAAGGCAAGATGTAGGGCCTCTAGAAGAGGAACAGCTACCTAACCTTAGCTACAGCTCTTGCTCCTAAAATGCCTGCATCTAAAATGCTTTTTTCAGACCCTTATTCCTCCCCCACTACTAGCTCCTGGAAGCCAGAGCTCTGCCTCTTATCACAAACCCTCTCCCAAGACTCAGTTATAGTTTTGTCAGATAATTATGGGGACTGTTACCAAACTGTTGAGTTTGTCACTCGGGATTCGTGAGCTGAGCACCAGCTATGAACCACAATCTTCAGCCTGCTTCCCTGTTAGCACACTGAGTCATTCTGCTCCCCTCAAGTACAGTCAGTACCAATGTCAAGTGTTCTGTCTTCCAGAAAGATTTATTTACATATTTACATTTAATCAGAGACAAGCCACAGGCAAAGTGAAAATGTAATTATCGATTTGCTTCACTAAACCACATTTGGATTCACATCTTCATCTGAATCATCTGTGTAGTGATTTAGCACTAAAATAGTGCTAGATTAAAATAAATAAATAAATAAGAAAATCACGAACTGCAATGCAATATCAAACAATATAAAGGAAGGAACCAGAGAGGGGAAAAGGAGTTTGAAGTGACCTTTTTTGGAGGTAACATTTTCCTAGGCAACCAGTGATCATTTTACATAATGTAAGTGCATTCCTACCCGAGGTTAGGGTTCAGAAAAGCACAATGAGCTCTGGGTTAAAACTCTTCCAACACTGTTTCCTAGTAGAATTAATGCCCCCAATATGCCAGTGCTAAAAATTCAGCTTAGTATCCAAGAGTATGCATTTGAAGCTGACATTAAATTTAGCTGACATACCCATGTAGAGCTTTACAGGCTTAGAGGATCAAATGCCCGAAAGCATCTAAGTGTCCAAGAAGTTCACACTTGCCCAAGGCAGACCCTGCCACTTACCAGGCTAAGAGGCCTCATGCTGCTGCTGCTTCACTCACTGTGTCTGGTTCCTACTTCCCCTTTAGAGGTCACAGACAGCAAAACCTCACTGGTGGTGACATTGGCAAGCTACGAATTTGGAGTTTCCTTGTTTAGGATCTCAGTGACAATGACTGGCACAACTGGCCCCACAGGGCAAGTTATTTATCAGCAAGCTGATACCTACTCAGCTTAAAAGAGCACATGCTCACAAGGGCATATAACAATAGGACAAGGGGCAATGGTTTTAAGGTAGAAAAGGGCAGAGTTAGGTTGGACATTAGGAAAAAGTTCTTTACACTGAGGGTGGTGAAGCACTGGAACAGGCTGCCCAGAGAGGGGGTGGAGGCCCCATCCCTGGAGACATTCATGGTCAGACTTAATGGGGCTCTGAGCAACCTGGTCTAGTGTGAGATGTCCCTTCTTGTTGCAGGGGGTTGGACTGGATGACCTTTAGAGGTCCCTTACAACCCAAGACATGCTATTATTCTGTAAAAGCCATATTTTCAGTTCTGCTAAATGCAGTAGCTACTGTAGTCTCCTTATCAGAGGGGTAGCTTTTGGAAATGAAGGGACTAAGAAACATAAAGCAGTGATTAAATATGATTCTTTTCCTACAAACACACACACACACACACACACAAATCCCACTAATCCCACATCTTTTCTAAATGTGGTGCTAAGCAGAATTGGGTGTTTTTCCTATTTTACTCATTTATCTAACCCAACTGTTGTGGCTTTCTCAAACAAACCACGATTCAAGTTAAAATGACAGAAAACTGATCCCCCAAATGCTCATGTACTCTAAATTTTGCACTGGTTCAATTTTCTGGGTATCTCAGCCTGTCATTCAACTGAAGCACTAGGCATGTCTGCACTTGCATAGATGTAAAGAACTGAGACCAAGTGCTGCCCCTCTGCTGCAAAGCACTTTGTTCCACAGACCTACTGCTCTTCACTGGAATTAGAGCACAGCAAATGCTGAACTGCTTCTGTTTCACAGAGAATACATTATTCTTATATGAATTTAAATACTTAAATTACTTCAGTTTAAATATCAGTCTCTGAATGTGTCAAAGACCTTTGAAATACCAGATTGGGAAAAAAAAATAAAATCCCAAACTAGTTTATGTGATTTGATTCAAGACAGAAAACAAGGCAAGAGAGCGTGTGCCTGAGGTCACACACCCTGTTGACAACAGCAGGAATAAAAGCAAAGCCCAGACTCCTCAGTCTCAAGCTCTTAACTCCTCTTCTCTGGTCATCTTCTAAAACAGAGTCACAGGAGCAGGTCCCACTGGTGCACTCTGAGGGCTCCTAAGCACTACATATTCTTCCTCAGCAGTAGTAGCTCTTCCTGAAGTGGTTTTGTGACACAACTGCCTAGAGACCACAACCCAATTTACTTTTGATATGAGCTCACTGAAACCGAGTGGTTGAAATTTCAATGATTACTGCCTCGCTCTCCTATATGGCAGTTCTGTAAGGTGCACAACAGAAGGGCAAAGATTTGGGAAGAAAGCCACCCGCTTCCATGCTATAAACACTGATTAAATACCAATAAATCAGTGACACAGAAAGGAACAAGTTTAAACGAGACAGGTAACGCTTGCTTTGTGTAGACTGCACTGCTGAGCTATGTCAAAGCAAAACAATTCCTACCCAAGTGGTTCTACATGTGTACCAAAAGAAAAATACAAAACAGTTTCTCTGACAACCTGCAGCAGTTTGAGGATTGACTAGTTTCCTTCAAAAGAAAAATCTTCAGGTGGTGACACTAAGAAATTGACAGAGAAGAGACCCATTCAAGCAAGCTCTAGGCTTGCACTTGTTTACCACTACAGCACCATCTCCTCTCTCAGAAACGCAGGACCAACCTCGGTGTTTCAAAAGGATAATCCATGTCTGTGCAAGAACGGAATGAATACCAGGCAAATCCGAGGCAAAAAGTAGTTGGATGAGCATAAGATCAGCAAAGAGACCCCTCATCACACACAGCCCTGCTGGGACCAAGAGGCAACTGGGAGGACGGACAACCACAGCACCCGCACTGCGACAGCAGCTGGATAGATCTCCTACAAGAGAGAGAGCCAGAAAGGACCTGCAAATCCCCAAAAAACTGCCCTCCGGGAGCTCTGAACGATGCCTTAACAGGTCGAGCCAGGTTCCCGCAGCGAAGCCCCAGCCCCAGCTCCCACCTCCCCGAGGAGGCTCGGCCCCCGCAGCCCCTCGCCCCCCAAGGGCTACCTGCTGCCGGGGGCTGGTCGTGCTGCCCTGCCCGGCTTCCTTCCCTCCGTGCCTCCTTCCCACCCCACAGCCCGGCCTCCTTCCCTCCATACCTCCCTCCTTCTCTCTGGACCTCCCTCCCTCCCCACAGCCCAGCCTCCTTCCCTCCATACCTCCCTCCTTCTCTCCTTCCCTCACGCCTCCCCGCATGCCGAAGGGTGTCCGGGGGAGGCAGCTGCCCCTCTTAGCGCTCTCCCCCGTTGCTCCCCCTCCCTGCTTCCTTCCAGCCCTCGGGAATACCCCCAACAAATGCCCCCGATGGGGGGAGAAAAGGCGAGAGCTTGTGTCCCCTCCCAGGCCACCCTGGCAGGGCCGCGCTGCAAGGGCCTGTTCCCCCGCTGAGCCGCCTTCTCCTTCTGCTCTGCTCTTTGGACATGATTCCCCCTCCCACACACACACACACACACCTCTCCTGTTCCTCATGGAAGAGTTTCTACCTTCTCTCTCTCTCAGCAACCAAGTTAACGACAGCTTTTAAACTGGGAAACGGCGGGAGGTGGATATTTTGCAGATATCTGTGCGGCTGAAGCGCGGCGCTGCGGAATCCTGGCTCCCTGCCCGTTCCCAAGATCATAACAGTCCCGGGCAAACACACGTTTTGCAATCACATCAGCAAAACACTCGGCCTTTGTTTGCAGCAGGCTGTACTTCTCTCGCTGACCCCCCCCCCCCCCCAGGGCTGTAAACCCTGCCAGATGCCTCACATCTCCCACCTCTCCTGCTTTGGGATTTCGTGGCATCGATTTATTTCAACAGAAACAAGTCCCCAAGTCGGCCCATGTGATGGATGGGTTTGGTTTGGTTTTGTTGTTTTTTTTTTTGTCTTCCAATAGCAAATTAAGATTTATAAAGCTAAATTCCGTTAGATCATTTTTCCCTCAGATTTTTTCAATTAAAATAAAACACCACAGACCCCAAGAGGAGAACTTCTGTGGCAGTTTTGCTGGGAGGAGGCAGCTCTGAACCCCTGAACATCCTCTTTAGGGAGGAGGCTTCTGCAGACAACTCAGGCTGCTTGGTTTTTGAGTCCTGCCAAGCTATCTAACAACCGAGCAGGGAAATTCCATGACACTGAACTTTACACTTCTGTTAGATGTAAAAACAAACACTTGAGAAACCGCTCATAGGCTGTTCCTGTTGCGGGTGTAGGAATCTTGCAGCGAAATGCAGAAATCACCAAAGGCAGTGGTGCCAAGGAAACGTGGCAGCGTGGCAGCCATTCTGCAGGTCTCTAATGCTAAAGCTTTAAAGCCTTCCTTTAGTCTCCACTTTCAAAACCATCACCTCTTCTCTGGGCTACGCAATTAACTCTGGAGAGCAAAGGGATGATACTCTAACTCTGAAGGCTTAGCAGCAGTTGGTAGGTTAAACAACCCAGAGATGCCCAGGTACCAGAGCTCCTTACGCTGGGGCCTTGGCTTTAAGCTGATACATTTCTCCAGAAGAAGGGAAATGTGGTTTGTACCTGCTTGCACTTCATAAAACACGCAACAGAAGCACGGAAAAAGAAGAAGAATGCAATACTGGCAAGAAAGGCTGCATTATGTGAGCTAATAAAATAAACTAATGAAGAACACTGTTTAGTTCCCACTGGCTACTTCCTTACTTCAGGCCAAGACATAACAAAGAGACAAGGAATGGCCTCCTCTTGCAATACTGGCAAAAAACTGGCTTGTGCTCAGAAAAACTGCTGGAAAAGGAAGTCATCACCTGAAAAGCTGAAAGGCAAGAAGATGTCTCGCAGTAAGAAAGCTTCCTAGATGTCAGATGAAAGATAATGCTCTTCAATTAATTTATTAACACCCTTGGAAGAAAAAAGAATGAAAAACAGAAAAAAAGGCAGCACTCCTCAGTTCCCTGATGTGTTTTTCTTTTCTCCCCACTGTGGTTGATTGCCCTGCCTGAATATTTGTGACAAAGCCTGTTTATGTTAACATTTGTTCCTATACAAAGAACCTTGGCAGATACAGATTTTTCTCTGAAATCATCCAAGGGAAACGATCTCTCAGGAAAGTGCCAACTCAACAGCAGAAAGTAGGAAATTCTACCATGTATTTTTTTTTTTTTTGCTTTCTGTATCAGGACAGATGAAGGCAGTGACAGCACATCAGAAAAAGCCTGTACAAAGGGGAAGAGGAAGTTGCACAGCTGTAGCAAACAACTAATAATGGTCTTAAAAGCTCTCCCATATGGGCTGAGCACACAAAGATCTGCTCAGGCCCCAGGTATGGCTCTGCCTTAGCAGAATCTCATCAGCCCAATCTGCTGCAAGTGCTTTCTCCACCCCAGCCCTCACACAGAATCACAGGTTGGTGGGGGTTGGAAGGGACCTCTGGAGATCTTCTAGTCCAAGAGCAGGATCCCCTAGAGAGCAGATAAAGAAGAGAACAGAAGTATTTGCAAAGTGCAACTCCTCCAAAGCAAAGAACACGCAAAAGGGAGCCACGTGCACATCTGTAAATCAGCGCGCAATGGCAGGCTGAAAATATTTCCATCTGGGGGCTAGTCAGACAGGCTGCAGAGACCATTTCAGAAGGGAATGTGGTTTGACAACAGCACAAAGCACCCAGTGCAGCCGGGGGACACGGGGACAGATCTATAATGCAGTTTGCATAACTTGAGAGTTCCCCTGGGGAAACACAACAGGACGTTCGACCGTCTGTTGATGCAAGTCAACAGAGATGGAGTGAAATGCTCCTAAGGGGAAAAAAACAACAAATGTTTAACATGAAAATATCGACAGATACGCAGTTTCCTTTCACCCAGAAAGGGTGTATGATAGATACACATGAAGTCACCTAAAGCAAACACCACCTGAAGCATGGAAACATACTCTTTCAGACTGAACACTTCCATAAAAGCTGCTTGCCTAAAAGATGGCATTTAACATCTGTGCCCTCTAGGTTAAGTCATCAGAAACGCAATTTTTCCTTATTGCTACAGTTAAATAAATGTCCTAGAAAAGCTAAAAGAACACCAACCAGTTACAATGTGAAAAGCCTCATCCTGCAACACGTATGTCTGCACTTAGTTGCTGTAACTTGGAACGGTTCCATTTCAGTCCAATAGGGCAGCTTTTCTGAATCAAGTTCAGCACAGATGACTCCGAAGGACTGGCAAACCAAGATCTTAAATTCTTTCCACAGAAAAGCTATCCAAGCAGGAGCACTCAACATGCCTATTGCTGCAATGCTCTGGACACCTCTAGTATCTCAGAGGACGATCAAACGGCTCTTTCCCAGGAACACTTACAAGCAAAACCAGACAATCCTTTGGGGCTCTGAGCTACCTGGTTTGTCATAGTCTTCAGGACTGGATTTTTTCTCTCTCCTGTAGTTTCGCAAGGTAGCACCAGCTGTGGCAAGATGTAGCAAGCTCAGAAGAATGGATGTAAATACCAGGATTCACATTCCAGTGTCTCTGAACCCCCTGAGATGGCTCAGGACCACGGGTGCAGGGTGAAGAGGTGACTGCCCTACCCCGGGTGTCACTGTCCCCTGGGCTCTCTCCTAATTCCTGCACACTCAGCTGCTGCAAACTTGCTCAGAACTGCTTACAGTCAAAACAAGCCATCAGAGAACTATTTTGGCTAGGGGGTGGGGATAGATTTTACTTTTTTTCACTTGTTTTAGCTCATTTTGACTGCGAGAGGTCAGGCATTGCTGAAAATGACCAGCTCGCAGGGGATTAACTCCTAGAGAAGATGTAGCAATAAGAGCACAGGGGCAAGAACCTCTTCAACCAGAACATGGCTGAACTCGATGACCTTCTGAGGACCCTTCCAAGCCTGCGACTCTGTAACAGCTCAAGCTGCTCCACCTAACCTGGTACCTCAATGAAGTCACCAGGTGTTTCAGCAGTGACTAAGCAGCCCCACACCAGCTGCTCTGAACATTCATTTCCCTGTGGATTCCTCTCGTGCCTCACTGTCCACAGCCACTACCCTTTTCATAACAAATTTCAAATGTATCTCCACATCTCCTCTATCCCTTCATTATGCACTTGTTATTTTTGAAATAGCACAAATCTTGATCATGAGGATGACAGGAGAGGCACAGCAATTGAACCATTCATGAAAGAATTTAAATAGAAGAATACATCATCCTAGCATGCAGGTCAAAAAAACCAAAGGGGCAGTATTTCAGAGCATTCTTCTTGATTTAGCATTAGCTATCTGATTTGTCAGTCTTCAAATAACTCGCTCTAGTATTAGAAATAGTGGATCATTCTAGGCAGGAAGAGAAACTGTATTCTTTGTACAATCTAAATTCTTGCTGTATATGTAAAAAAGGATCAGCCCTGAGGAATGGCATTGCAACTGATACCTTTATAATAACAACAAAAACAGGTTGTTTCAGAGAATGGAGGGCTGAAAATTACCAGGAAATAAGTTTAGACCATATAAGCTTTCTTTTTGTAGTCTGTAGGCTTGCAAGGCTGGCTAAGGCTAAACATTTTGCAATATTAAAAAAATGATATTTCTGGTCTGTTCTTCAAACCTTATCCATCCTTGAAATGCTGTTTTTCTACTTCTAGCTCTTTCTTATGTGCTGCTTTCTAAGTGGCCACATCTTCAGCTTTAATAGGAAAATGCAAGTAAGCAAGGGGTTTTGTGAGTAATTAGGAATCAGGTTGTTCCTAGCCCATGGAATGCCCACCAGAAGATCCAGGATCTTTTCTCTCTTGTGGAAGCCCCACCCCTGGAAGTGTTGAAGGGCAGGTTGGATGAGGCTCTGAGCAACCTGGTCTGGTGGGAGGTGTCCCTGCTCATAGCAGGGGGTTGGAACCTGATGATCTCTAAGGTCCCTTCCAACCCAAACCATTCTCACTCAGAGCTGCAAGAGAGTCAGTTGTTAGATCTGAGCTGTTCTCACCAGTTGATTGACTATAACTCATCAGGCTCCAAGAACTCCAGTGGCTTTATCTGTTGCCTGAACTATTGGTTTGTCACTCAGGTCTCTTATTCCCCCCAAACAGTCATTCTTCTGGTAATTTCTGCCTTTCTGCAGCTCGCCCCCACCTCTAAACCACAAATTGTTTTGCTTTTTCTCTCCCTAAAGCCTGTCCAAATTTAACACTCCCATCTGCAGTTATTAGGTAGCAGAAGCATGAAGTTTAATTTAGGGAGCTATAATAAACAGAGATCTTGAGATTATTCATGCTCTTGCTGGGACACAAAAACAGGTGTATGGTTTCTGAGACTCCTACAAATAGATTAAAGATGCGTATTTCAAGCTTATTAGATTGAAAGAATGTCTTAACAGATTGTTTTTCCCCCTTTTTGTGAGGATACACAGCTCCTCCGAGGCTGATAAGCAGCAGCTGAACTACAAATGTTGTTTTTCTGGCTTGCTATGAGTGTCCAGCATTAGAGAAGTGGGTTCTTCTGCTCCTGGTCTGAGGTGGCTCCAGGCTCAGGCACTACACAGGAATACTCTGGCTAACAACTCCCCTGGTTAACAGCTCTCCCAAAACACAAGTCCACGTTCACTAGTTTAAAACTGACCTTGGTAACTCACAGGTAACTTCTGATATTTTGGTGGCTAGAGGGTGTGTGGAGAGGGGATCAGCTGTCCAGCTGGACATGGCTGCTCTCTGGGGAAGGGAACATGTGGCTGCCAGCCACTCCGTAGTCTCTCTCAGAACTAAATAAGCATTAAGGTTAAAAATACCCCAGTTTAAACTTCACAAAAGAGTGTATTTCGAGTTCAATCAAGAAAAATAAAATTGAACTTAGCTCATAGCTGTCCAGAACTGGTTTGGCCTAATGAGGTCTCTCCTCTCCCCTTCAGTCATCAAGCTGCCAGGTCACACCAACAGCCAAGACATTTTGCACAGCTCCGTGGAGCTGGGATCCATTCCACTTTCTTTTTCTCAGGCCCCCTCTCCCCAAGATGAACACTGAAAAGGGACAAATATCCTTTCTCAGTCGAGTGAAAATTCACTCTTGGGAACTTCCTGCAGCACCTAGTCTCCCTAACTGATTCAGTTAAGAGCAACGAGACAATCCAGTACCTCTCACTTGCTGGGCTACCTGGAACCTGTCTGACCCTGCCTCACCACTGTCATGTAAAGATGCTGTTGGAAGGCCTGTCCTACCCAGATGGAGGTTGCCTTATCACTCTGGGCAAACCGCTGCAAACAAAACCCTTTCCACAGTGCAGATGGTGCCTTCAAAGCAAGGGAAGTCCAGCTGAAGCATCTCGGTGTGACTTCAAGGCTTCTGGGTTTTTTAAGCTGCGTTTGACCTCAGATGTAGTCTTCACATGAAGAGAAGAAAAAGCAGTGAAACGCAGCTTATTAATATCTTCTGAAATCAGACACAAGGACATGCACATGGGGAATAAATGTCTGTAGGAGTGGTGGAGAATTACACCTGGGGGAGACCGTGACAAGTGACCCAGAGCTGCATTGCTGTGAGGTTATAGGGGGTCTACAGGAAATGTTCTGCAAGTGTCCTGTGAAGAAATTGCGACTAAAACCTAATTTCATATTCTGCCACATACAGACATGCAACCTAGAAGCTCTTCTCCTCACCAGAAGCTTTTTGTCACCTTATGAGGAGCATCAAGAGGGAACTGGGGTTGTTCAGCCTGGAGAAAAGGAGGCTGAGGGGAGACCTCATCACCCTCTGCAGCTGCCTGAAAGGAGGCTGCAAAGAGGTGGGAGTTGGTCTCTTTTCTCAAGTAACAAGTGATAGGACAAGAGGAAACGGCCTCAAGTTGTGCCAGGGGATGTTTAGATCGGCTGTTAGAAGAAACTTCTTCACTGAAAGGGTAATTAAGCACTGGAACAGGCTGCACAGGGAGGTGGTCAAGTCTCCATCCCTGGAGGTGTTTAAGAGACATGTAGATGTGGTGCTGAGGAGCATGGTTTAAGAACTGGACTTGGTTAGGTTAACTGTTGGGAGAGCTGGGTTATGGTTGGACTCAATTATCTTAGAAGGCTTTTCCAACCAGAATGATTCTGTGATTTTTATCCTTAGAGGCTCAGGTATATTTCTAGGAAATTACTTGAAACTCTGACCTGGGGCTCATGGCTGGCTTCATTTTGCAGATCCAACAAACAAACAAAAAGCTTATTTCTGCAGAGCCTTCACAAAAGAACAAACAAGCAGTTTATAAAATGCTTTGTTAGGCTTCTTCAAGTTAACCCTTAATCTCATATGTACCCACACAGTGGCTGAAACCTGAGTGATTCTTTTCCTAATAAATTCAGTTTTCCCACCAAAAAAACAAGTAAAAAGCATAGAATGCAACAAAAGCATGTGATGACATTTAGCACACTCCAAGAGACTTTGATATGTTTTTTCTATAGCTTGATTGCTACCATGAGATAAAATATTACTAAATGAATATGGGCAGTACCTCTCAAGATTCAGGAACCCTTAGATCAGTAGCTGCAACTGGGGGAACTGTTTTGTGGCTTTCTTCCTACACTTGCCACTTTCAGGCACGTGCTCAACGTGCCTCAGAGCAGCAGACATCAAAAAAAGAAAAATCAGTTCTTTTATTTTCCATTTTTACAGTCCAGCTGTGAGCCAAATAATAGACATTATTTATCTGAGTTTTATGACTTCTGCAAAGCCATCAAAGTTTTTTATTAGGAAAAAAATCCAAGTATCTATAATGCTGCATTCTTGCATTTTCTGTAACAAACTGTTTTTATGGTGAGGTTGCAAGTTCCTTGAGACTGAATCTCTCTCTCCATATATATATAGAGCCAAGTAAAATGATATCATGGGATTTATCAAGTCCTTTAGAACATTAACTTGGCAGATAGTACAAAACTAAAGCAGCATTATCCTAGAAGAGTAACCGGTATCACTGGTGTAGAGATAGCAGTTAAGAAAATAGATCAACCTTTAGGTACTATTCAACACTTGATTGTTGTAAGGAAAGGATTTAATACCAGATCTGCAATTTTCATATCAAATCTGTTTCTTTTATACTCAAAGATTAACCCAAGAAGACCTCTACTTGAGGAGAATAATGAAAACAAAAAAAAAACCCCACAACAGATTAATGATGTATTTCTTACAGTTTGTGTCAGCTGCTATCGGTGTTTTGTTTAAATCCAGACAGCTCTGTATTCTTCACCCTTCCCTCTTTGAGAAGACAATGTGGCTAAGACATTTTGACCCAAATCAGTTTCTTGGCCTTTGCTTTCTAAAAGAGAAGAACTGGAAAAAAAAAAAAAAGCACTGCTTTCCTGCTGATACAATTCCTGAAAGATCTAGTCTGTCTCCTACTCAGCAATCAAGCCCATTTCCTCCTGTGCGTTTTCCTATTTTGACACTTGGATTAATAAGCCATTTCTTTATCTTACTGTAAAAGTTAAAGGGACAGTGACCCTGCCCTGGAGTACAGCAGGGAGCAGAAGCCCCCTGGCCCATTGGGGGCCACCCCTGCCCTGTCAGCAGCAGCAGCACTTGCTCTGCTGAGTCCCTGAGCAAGCTACAATGCCACTACCAACCCATGCTTCAAGGACATTGTACACATGTCCCTGTTCAACCCAGCACAGCTTCTGCATCCTCCTAAATCCTGGATCTCTCCAGAGCTCCCTCAAGCCCCCGTGGGACAAGGTGGCCTGCCACCCAGCAGCTGGCAGGACCATCTCTTTACCCTCCTGCCCCCACTGCCCCCTTGCTGCTTTTCCACAGGCCACAGAGGCTTTGGGTCCCTGCAGGGACAACTGTAACACGGCAGGGAGATTTCTGCAACTGAGCTGCTTGGGATCTCAGGAAAACCACAGACTTTTCTGGGCTTTGCAATGCTGGCTGCAATGAAATCATCCCAACAGTGGAACTGTTAATACCTTCCCCCACCTACCCTCTCAAGTGCACACTTGCTAGAGGGACTGAGTCAAAACAGGCTTGAAACCAATTCTAGCACTTTCTGCTCAAATATTGTTAAGTGTCTACTTGGTTGGGTTTTTTTAAGTTAACCACAATATTGAACTTAGCCTTAAACTCCCTGTTTGTTAACAATCATAATTTTAAGTCTACCACTTGCTATTGTGAGAGAGGAAAGCCCACCAGTGCTGGAGCACACTTACAGCATTTTAAGCATCCAGTACTTCACAAATCCTGGGAAAGGCCAGGGCTGTATGTGTAGCCCCTCAGATTGAAGCCCCCCACAAAACACACACAGCAGAGGGGCTGCAGCTGACATGACTGGATTTCCAGAGCAGAATCAATATTTTGCAATCAAGCTAGCACTGAAGCCTGATTTATAGCAGTTCTCACATGTAAAGCAAATAAACAAAATACAAACAAATACATAAAAATGCACACACACCATACTAGACACACACAGTCTTACAAGAGGGATAATGTCCTTAAATAAGGGTTTTGGTGTTTACAGTCAACATTTGAGCTTAAAATTACTGCAGATGAAGCTGTGGCATTCAAACACCTCCTCATTTTGTCAGTAAAGACACAAATCTATACCTGTCCCTCTCACCAGCGTGACAACTGCCCTCCAGCTGCTGGGATTCTAGGGCAGCAAAACAAAGCAGCAAATGAAAACTTGGGCACAACCAGGCACCATTTCCACTACTGATGAAGACCAAAACCTGTAAACTAAACCAGTAACAAAGAACTCTGGTTCATTTGCTGACATGCCTCTATTACTAACAGCAGTGAGGATGATTTCTCTTTATCAGGGTGTGCTTTGTCATCTTCCTGAAAAGTCCTCCCCTTGAGAGAGAGACAACCACAAAAATAATTAATTCTGTTGTTTTTGTAAATGTAAAGACATTTTTTCATAGCAATAACAGATTATTGATAATTTCGTGTGAAATGAGACCTGAAAGAAATGTACATGTTCTGTCACACTCTGAAGCTGGCGGAGCTGAGGGTGAACCCAGTTTGGATTGTAGCCCACACGGACCAGAGACCAACTCCTAGAGCTGCAGCAAATAAGGATTTGCTTGGCAAAGCACAGGTCTGGAGCTGTCAAGGATCACTGCCTGATGGCTAAAACAAACAACAGTGGGAGGAGTCCAGCATAAATAATTTTGGTGAATTTAGACAGAGTAACCAGGGCCAGGATCTGCGTTAGGATGTGAATGAAGACTGGCAGGGCAGAATTTGGGTGCTGGGCTGCAGAAAGAGAGAGGACTTCTGAGAATCAGCTGTCTATATTCAGACCTAAGCCTGGTGGGAGTTGTTTTGCTAAGGCAAGGTGTTTGCATGTCCACAGCCATCAGGTGAAGTTCAGAGCTTGCACTAACCAGGATCCAGAAAGGAGGTGCAGCTGTGGTAAATCAGAGAGGTCCTTAGGGCCCTCTTGTTTCCAAGAGGCTGACTCCCTGCTCTGTAAGCATAAATAAATAAACCCCTGTATCCCTGAATTTATATTGAAATATCATCTATATTCTTTCTTTCATGTGCAAGGGCCACATTTCCTACAGTAAATTTGTTCTCAGGGCTATAGAAGATTAATGCAGCATTATACACTCAGGCAGGCACTTTTTAAATAGCTGTCCTGTATTAGTTCCTTTGTTGAAATAGAATCAAGACATTGCTGGGAGGGAATGTTTTATACGAGGGTCACTAGAGACTTCAGGTTGTTTCTGGCAGCACATTACCCTGGCTGAGGGAAATGCTCTTGTACAAACAATCAGAATTCATCGTCTGACCACGCCTAAGCTGATCTGAACAGGAAAGAAAGATAACCCCCATCTAAACCTGCATGGCAAAGATGTTAGGAGGGGAGGACTTTGCCTTGTTTCACACAGTGCAGTGACTGGACAGATTCTCCTAAGGGCTCTGAACCAGCCTTCAACACCTGAGGGACAGAAGGAGGAGGAAAGTAATCAGAGGCGAGCTGGGGAGCTGGTTCTCAGGGAAGGACACAAAGAAAGGAATTGCTGGATTGGGAATTCTGGATGGGGAATTTCTGGATGGGAATGTGGGCACAGCCCAGGTGGCCAGCATACATGATGTTAGCTCAACAATTTTTGAAAATATTAAGAACATGAAAAGTAACTGCAGTGCATCCAGAACACAGCTGGCTCACTGGGCACTGCCTGTAGCACACGTGTAATGGGTCTGAACATGCCCCAGAGATCTCAGAACCCTGGGTGTATGCACACAGCAATCATTTCACTATATAATCAGCTCCCAGAATCCCCAAATGAACAAAATTACTATTTTCCCTTGTCTACACAATCTTTCAGGAGGGAAGGGGAGGGCACATCAGGGGTGGAAGGGACAGGAATGTGTGTGGGTAACGACAGCACTATTTATGGGGTCCTAAAAAAAGAGCAATTCTCTGCATGGGTACTCACTGATGAAAAACACCAAACCAGCACAACTGCCTGTTCTACCTCGGGACAAGACAGACCTTCACACAAAACACACATTTTGATATTCTTGTCTCGGAATCGTTGCTCTACACATCATCAAATGATCCTTTGTTTTCAGGAAGCCTTACTGGCCACAGGCTTCCCAAGACAGGGACACCCCATCCTCAAGCACTGACAGGGCTGCCTGGTAATTAGCAGACAGCATGTATGGGCTATATGGCACAAATCCAGGGCTGAGTATAGAGGAATCCCAGAAGTACTCCCCAAGAGAGCAGGTAAGTTAAGAAGACATCTGGATACAAGGACAGAAAGGTACTGGCTGCAGTTACCTCTCAACCCTGCTAGGCTGCCTTGGTGCCAGCTTGTTGACATTTATGCAGCCATTAAAAAAGAGAGAAGAACAACAAACAAGTCACTGTGCAAAACTTTTTTTCCAGAACAGCACTAAGGACGACTGGAGCCAGTCTTAAAGCAATTAGCTTCATGTTGAGAGTTACTGGCTAACGATTCCCAGTCAACTGTAGCTGCATCCCAAGTACCTTGAGGATGGGAAGAACTGCAGCCTGTTTAAAAGTCAGGGATATCATCAAGAGTTGCAATAGAAACACAAGTCTTAACTTGGCAAGTAAGTGCCTTTTCCACTCCTTTTTAGAACAACCTCTCTTGATGGAACTCGTCTCATTTTAAAGTAATTGAATTTTACATTTCAGTATCCTACTAAGTCCTTAACTCAGCTATGCATGGTTAAAACATTTATGTAAAAAAATAGAAGATTATAATGATAACTGAGGAGCTTTTTATGAAGTTTGTTGACAGAGAGTAACAGCACTTTACATTACAGCTTTCAAACAGTAAATAAAACCCCTATAAGCAAATGTATTTCATGTTTTCTCTGTCAACTAGCAAAGTATCAAGTAAATGTCAATGACATTTATCCTGCTATTTTGGTCACCATCAGATTTGAAGGAATACAGCTGCACCCATTTCTGCCATATGTTTTATACAAGTCTCTCCCTAAATATGTTTTCCTCCTCTCCTCACACAAAGCTTCCACCAACTGTTGGAGAAGCTACAAAATTGCATTTGACACTAATGTGAACTTCCTGATCTACAGCCTTTAGCCCGTGTTCCCCGTTGTCTCAGGGGGCAAAGGGAACCGGCAGCTGCTCAGAAAGTTTGTAACTAATATTGTGAAAGGAACATGAAGGGAACTAGAGTCAACAAAGTAGATTTGAAGACTGAAGCAAACTGCTGGGAGAAACAGCACACATATTTTATAGTCTGGTAACAAACTGGAACATTATCTCAGTGTATTGTGCACATCAGCCTGGAAAGCATACAGCTCCTGTGGTGGAAGGGTGCTTCACCTCCCTGGCTTGCTGCTTGCAAACCACAGTGTACATCAAGCAGAGGATCCCATCTTAGACACTCTTAAACCAACCTGAAAACTTCTTAAAGTAATGTTGCAGTTATGTGAAAAGTGGGTGGGGAAAGACCGAGGAAGAAGCTTCCAAGGTTTTCCATTAATGCTAAGAGCAGCACATCTGTTCCACACTGGGAAATGATTTTCCAACTTTCTCCTGTGTCCAATGTTTTTGCAAACTGACTAGTACAGCCAAACCCAGTTGGAGACTTAGAGGAGTGCACACTGAAAGGCATTTCAGCAAGACCCTGGGTTCATGATGTGTTTTATTTAATGCAAATCTGCTTAGATATTAATCATACGTAGATAACAAAACTCTGTATGTTTAGATGATATCAACCTATGCGTGACTTCCTTAATACACAGGTACAAGTAAGGCTGGTACACCAAGTTCTTCCCTGGTAGGAAGTATCTTCAGCAAATACATTCACAAAATTCAGAACACAACAGCCAGTTACTGAAGAAGATCCCTAAAAAGAGATGAGAATCTACAGAGCAGCTGGGCTTTAAGATTCAGACCAGTGCACGCTAATCACAGGTCAGTCACAAGCTGTCTTCCCTCTTCTCAGCCTGGGTCCATTTCCCAGCTTCCCCACCATTACTTCTCAACTTCAAAGAATCAGAAATTACTGTAGAACAACTCTTGATTTCCCTTTTCTTAGTACCCTTTCTCAAATTCCCTACTGTCACCCTGGCTGGACAGGACTCACCTGAATTGTTCCCCTGCTTGCCTGACTCCAGACAGTACCATAAGGACCAGGGATGACTCAGTGATGCCATGTGCAGCACAGGGGTGTCCACCCTGGTTCCAGGAAGCAGACACGTGCCACTGTGTGCCACAAGCTGGTCACTTGGTCGTACAAAACCAGGTCACACAGACAGAAATCAGGACAGCATTTTTCTGCTGTTCTGTTGTTTACAGTCTCTCTTGACTACATTGCTTTTCAACTTAGGAGAGCTCAGCTCTTCCATGGAATGAGGACTAGAACTGAAAAGGAGTTAGAGTGATGTTCTAAAGCCTCAGGACAATGCTCCACATGCAAAGCAACCCTCAGTACTCCTTTAAACCTTTGCCTACAAAGTCTTTCTTCTGAGGTACACAATTTCTGCTATGCTACAGGTTGCTTCTATTTCCAAAAGACCTCTAGACCTCAAGAGCAGATTATTACTCTGCTGATGGCTCAGGGCCAAAGCCCCTTGTAGACTGAAAAGGTCTGACTGCTCCAGGAAACACAAAGTCTGGCAGAATTTATCTGGGTTTGAGCTTGTTATGATGAACCTGAAGCTTGCTCAAGTTCACTAAATGCAGGCTGAGTTTCAGCCAGTATCACACCACAACTTCCTTGTACCTCGGAAGAACTCAGAGGTTGAAAACTCTCCCTGTACATCATACACACATAACAATAGAAGAAAACAGGCTGCACTCCTTCCCAGTGCCTGGCAGCTGTATCCACTGGTTGTTAAGGACAAGGGAAAGCCAGAAAAGGCAGTTTCTAGAAATGAAGGAAGGCAAACAAGAGGCTTAGGTGGGAAGAGTAAGGAAGAGCATCTGAGGCCAAGGACTCCTAAGGAAACACATTCTGCTAGTTGTCTGACTTAGGGACAGTCCCCCTTAGTGTAGGGACTCACCCAGGAAAGGCAGCTTCACAAACTGCTGTGTAGTACATCAGCAATCAGGGGAAACCACATCTCTCAGACTAAAAGCAATATTTTGGGGGTGAAGTTTGGTTTGTGTTTCAACTTCACTGAAGTTTCAAACAGGAAAAGTTTAAGACAGGGCAGACGCTTCACAGAAAACATGGGTTTACCCAAGTCTGTCACCAAACTGCCACTAAATCCTTCCAGTGTCCTGAGAGCTTCGCTGTGTAACCTCTGCAGATGGATTCATAGAAGCACAGAATGGTTCAGGCTGGAAGGGGCCTTAAAGCTCATCAGGTTCCAACCCCCCTGCATGGGCAGGGACACCTCCCACCAGCCCAGGTTGCTCCCAGCCCCATCCAACCTGCCCTTCAACACTTCCAGGGATGGGACAGCAAAATCTTCCCTGGGCAACCTGGGCCAGTGCCTTCTTGCCCTGATGGGGAAGAATTTCTTTCTGATGTCCAACCTAAATCTCCCCTCTTTCAGTTTAAAACCATCACCCCTTGTCCTATCACTGCCCTCTTTGGTGAAAAGCCCCTCCGCAGCTTTCCTGGAGCCCCTTCAGGCCCTGAAGAATTGAATCCTGAAGAGACTGACCTTCCTAGGTTTATTATTAAGCAGAGCTGCTAGCAAACAGAAGCACACAAACTTGATGTAAAGAAAAAAAAGAAAAAAAAAGGCAGCCCATCTATTCCTTCCACTGCAGCTACTGTTTTTGTTTTCTCTCTTTGGACAAACACTCACCAAACTTGGGCCAAACCCAGCTGGTTACATCAGGGGTTCATTCAGCAGCAGTTACATACAAAAATCAGTCTTCAGTGTAACTTCATGGATTTTATTACAATTTCCTCCTAAAATCAGCAACATGCTTTAGAGACAACCTTCTGTGTTATTAAATATATAGCACCTGACAAAATCCAGATGCCTGCCTTTCTCTTCTTCAGAACAAACACAATACATCAGGATTACAAAGAGCATCTATTTATCACACAGATTTTCAGAGACATCAAATTATCATCCACTTTGCAATTAACTCTACAGGCCAGTCACAAAAGATGCAGGAGTCGCTGTTAACACCTTTTAACAAAAACAGTCCCAAAATAAAGAGGGACTCAAAGCCTTTCAGGAGACAAGAAACAGTGGACAGCTGGCAACAGCAAGAGATTTAATCAATAGAGCAGCATTTTTAAAACTGTCTGTTTGGGTAAGGCTGAGTTATTAAAAAAATCTCAATTGATAAACAGTGTTGATGGGATTTAAACAGCCTCTGTAAGAAGGATTAAGAGTCAATTGAAAAGTCTGTACAGATAAGAAAGCAAAAAGAAACCGTGCCCTTGAATTCTGTACATACTGTTTAACCTTGTCTCTGTTTCAATCTCCTGGCACACAGGAGGGTAAACCAGGCTGTGAGGTGGGCTCTGTGTTAAGCTGCTTAATGCTTGTACAGTGCTTTGAGCTACAGTGCCCCTCACTCCCCCCTCTCTGGTAGAGCCAGATGCTAAAAATCATAATTTACCATCCCCACCAGGCACAGCCAGCAGATACCAAACAGAGACATGAATTGCAAGAGTCTGTCATAGAATCACAGGATGGTTTGGGTTGGAAAGGTCCTTCAAGACCATCCAGTTCAAACCACCTGCATGGGCAGGGACACCTCCCACCAGCCCAGGTTGCCTTGCAAATAAGTTTTCTGGCTTTTAATTTATGTATCACTCCTGAGAATAAGATGACAGACAGGAACATACAGCTAGCTCTTTTCTTTCACTTATCCCTCCCCTATCCTTTCTCATCATCTCATCTCATGCAAAATTCAGCCTATTTTGGTAACCTAAGTTGCCTATTTCTGATGTGCCTTTTGTAAGACAGCCAAAGCTAAAGATCTTTCAAGGTGAAAAAGTACAATACCACATCTCATCTTGGTTTCCCTAGCCCCTAATATAACCTAACATTTGATTTGCTTCCTTTGGTCTCATCCAGGGCACAATAAGAGCTTGATGAAAAAGCCTTGTAAGAATCTGGGCCATTGGTTTGCACAAGGACTATTTAGCCATGACAAAGCACCAAAAAGAACTGCTCACCCAGGCAGCTCTGGAAGCAGCACTGCTGTTCCAGCACAGGGCTCTACCAGCAGCACAGTGCTGGGCAGCAAAGCTGGGTGGCTTCTGGCACCTGAGGTTCTCTCTCCATACAGTCCTTCCACACACTGTACCAGCCTGTCAGAGCTAGTTCAGGTGCATCCAGCACAGCAACACAAAATGTGCTGTAAACATATTCCAATCACTTCTACAAAGACAGGCTGAGAGGGTTGGGGTGTTCAGCCTGGAGAAGAGAAGGCTCCAGGGAGACCTTAGAGCACCTTCCAGTGCCTGAAGGGGCTCCAGGAAAGCTGGGGAGGGGCTTGGGACAAGGGCAGGGAGGGAGAGAACAAGGGGCAATGGCCTTAAACTAGAGCAGGGCAGATTCAGAATGGGTATCAGGTAGAAGTTCTTTACCATGAGGGTGGTGGATCACTGGAACAGGTTGCCCAGAGGTGGTGGAGGCCCCATCCCTGGAGATATTCAAGGTCAGGCTTGAGGAGGCTCTGAGCAACCTGATCTAGTTAGAAAGGTCCCTGTGCACTGCAGGGGGGCTGGACTAGATGACTTTTAAAGGTCCCTTGCAACCTCACACATTTTATTATACTTATCTGTGCTGTTTATCAGCCTACACTTTTTCCAATGCATGGCACAAACCATTACATAAACATAACCAGAACACTACTTGCAGAAGTGGACAGCTATTCCACTGGGAAGTGGAGTTCCATTTAAGAAACAAACAAGCAAGCCACAGATATTTGGGAGTACTTGCCTCCATGCAAATTTAGGGCAGAAATTAAAAATATCAATTTACAACAGCCCTAGGGAGATTCAAACAGCTAATCAGCCTACTTGCTGTAAACCACACAAACCACTCAAACTCAGTAGGAGATTGAGTTGCCTGACTCTAATGGCTGCAAAGTTAATTTTTTTAAAGCAGTGTTACTGTAAGTCAACATAACCCCATTCCCACTGCCCTCCTAGAGCATGAAACTACCATGATAGCAGCAATCTGCTCACCTCCCTCACCTTCACCTAAGCGAGGAAGATAAAGTCCCAGTACAAACACTGTGTGATGAATGCCTCCTTCAGCAGACCTCACCATGCGGTTCTTATCTGGTGGCTCTATACTCCCTGTGTTCATGAATATTATTCCTTGCCATGTTTTACACCCTGCAGAGTAAGACTGATTTTGTCATTCAAATCATGTTCATGACTATTCATTTTGCAGCAACTGTTCATGGTCCAGTCCTTACTCTGGATGACAAACCACGGAATCCACATTGAGATGCAAAAAGAATCCATCCTTAAAGCTCACCTTTCTTTTATGCTGAAAAAAGGAGGGTTTACTGATACTTATTTCTTTCTGGCCTGCAAAGTCAGCATAGATAAGATAGCTGGGTCTCCATTTATTAGTGCCTTTACCTGTTTGCATGACAATAAAAAGGACTGGGCTGCCATTCTCTGAGGGCTATAAATTTATGAGGTGATCCTTACAAACTGAAAGACCACCTTCCCTCTGAATGCACTCAGGCAGGTGCTTCACTGAAACTCCTTAAGAGTATTAGTCACAAGTTCCCTGCTTCAGTGCATGTAGTTAGAGGATTATAATCTAAAAAAGGGCAGTTTGGCTCCCTCACAGCAACCTCATGATGTTCTTTGGGCATTTATGAATAGCCAGATCTCCATGCAGCAGAGCAGCTACCAGCATGGCATGTACCAATCCCACTGCAAAGCAAGTGATCTCACCTGGGCAGTTGTGTAAACACAGCACAGCCCCTATGGTTATTCTATGAAGAATATGTTCTGTGTTGCCTGGAGACACATAAATATGGCTTTGGGGGTTTTCTCCTCCCCAAACCCCAGATTTTCCATAAAGAACATTTGTGGAAAGAACAAGGGGTTTGCTATTGTGGCAACTTAGCATACCATGCTCTGACGAATAACTTTTCTGAATACTATTTCCAACCCTAGCAATCTTCTTTTCTGAGCACCTGTTTCCATTAGGAAGAATTCTGCTGCTCTAGCAAGAGCTGATGGCTCTTCAGAGTGCTGCATCTGAACCATGTCCACTGCTGGAACAGGAGATTCTCCCTACAAATGCATTTTAGAGAAGTACTATTTAAAGCTCCATGGACATGAGAGTGAAATTGAATTTAAATTCTGCAAGAAAAATATAAAATTTAAGCCCTTTTGAAGAAGTTATTGATATTTGTGTACATTATCACAGAATCATAGAATGGTGAAGGTTGGAAGGGACCTCAAAGATTATCAGGTTCCAACCCCTCTGCATGGGCAGGGACACCTCCCACCAGACCAGGCTGCACAAGCCTCATCCAACCTGCTCTTCAACACTTCCAGGGAGGGGGCTTCCACAACCTCCCTGGGCAACCTATTCCAGCACCTTACTACCCTCATGGGGAAGAATTTTCTCCTGATGTCTAATCTAAATCTCCCCTCTTTCAGTTTAAAACCATTACCCCTTGTCCTCTCACTGCCCCCTCTGATGAAAAGCCCCTCCTCAGCTTTCCTGAAGACTTTCCTGTACCTTCTTTCTTAAACCAACAGATGTTATTTGTTGCCAAACTGACAGGAAAATTAAGCCTTTGGTTATTAAAAAAAAAATCTACCAGAAAGTCAGTAATAACCAAGAATGGGTAGATGCAGCTGTCTAGTGGTCTCACAGAAAAACAGCTAAATCCCAATTCTGACCAAATTAGAGAGGGTAAGTCCTATTTAACTGCATTTAGTCTCCTCTCTACTATGTCTTCTGCTAATAACACTTAGAGCAGAACTCTATTTCAGTATTATAGAACAGAAATCCTGTAGGGGTAAATATGAAGATCACTGCATATGAAATTTCTGGTTTGCAAAATACTTACCAAAAAATCCTGCATGGAAATAAGGCTTATTTTTTAAATAATGTATTTCATCAGATCAACTAATGCAATTGGAAAACTACAGGGGGCAAGTTCTACTTCAGATCAGGCTTAAAAGCTTATCTACAGTTATCAGTTGCATGAGCTGGTCTAAGAAAAGCCAGTACCTCTCCCCACGTCTGATTTGCTGTTACCACAGCCACAACACCAGTTTTATTCAAAAAAGAAAGAACAAGTTTAGATGCTGAAAGTTTTCAATTGTGGTTTGTTGTTTTTTTTTTTTTCTCCCCACCAAAACAGCAATTACTTCCTTGCAGGTTCCATTGCAATAAATGCCAGAGCAGGAGAAGAAATGCTGGGCAGACAACTTATTGTAGAGACACATGCTCTGGATTTGTGGGATTTCAGAGAAAAACTGCTATGCTGGCCAGGTGATAAAGAGCTTTAGCCAACAGCTTTGCTATTTTTGAGGCAACTTTTCAAAGTGAGGCACTGCTTAGATTCAATATATGGTTACTGAACTCTGCCTGGCTTACCAGAAGGGTATAGAAAGGTCTAATGGAAAGTGACAGAAAATTATCACATCTTCTTTAATGATTTAATCTCCACAACCACTAAGAAAGACCACATCTGAAAGAAACTTGTGCAGCACACCATGCAGAATGGGAAGGAACAGCCATGAGGAAATGACGAAATTATCCCAGCTGTAGCAAAAGGACAGATGGAACCCTGGGAAGCCCGTTCAAAACTAACCTCCTGCTTTAGCAGAATCAACCACAGCTTTGTCATCCTGACAGATGTTTGTCTAACCTGTTTGAAGGTCTCTAATGACAGACATGCCATGACTCCCAGTGTAAACAGTGCTTGAGTATCCTCATTATTAAGATCTACATTTTATCTAGTACCATTATTTGAATTAACCTGTGAACACAAATGACTATTCACTGTTATACCAAACAAATTATTTTTCTAGATGCTGAGGAATTTAATACATAACCACTTCTCACAGAATATATTGCTAAGAAAGACTTTTACTATGCTGCTGCTCCGTGTCTACAACTGTCTTTTCATCTAGATAAGAAGTGAAACAAATTCAAGTTTAAGAGTAAACAGCATCAGGAATAATGCATGGCAGAGGACAGCAGGCAGCAGGTATTTCAAGTGTGGCTCAAAGCATTGTTGTTCTCAAGTCTTTTATGGTCACTGTGGATTTGTGACAAGGATAAAGAAAAAGGTGATTTAAATTTCTAAAGAGCAGTCGTTTTGTGAGAAGCTTTTCAGAGGAGGGGAGTGAAGGTACTAGGAGAAGCAGCAGCACACAACCTTCCTGCTCCGGAGAGCAACGCTTGGCAGAGGATGGGGGGAAGAGCAGGAGGGAAGGACACCAAGAGCAGGGTGCTTTTTCTTCTCCCTAATAAAATCAGGTGCAGTTCACCACTGGGAAGGGTGCTTCAAAAGGCTGAGATGCCACGTCTATTCATTCCCACTTAAACACCAGCTCTTGCTAATTTTTGAGCAATTTTTGTTCTTCTCCAGCAGCTCCACTATTAGTTACTCTAACGGATACAGAGAGGTGACTTCTTCAGAGGTGGGTACGTAATGGCCTTGCACAGCAAGTTAGTTACTTCTTCTTTGCTTCAGAAACTGGGAACAAAATGTTCTATTTGTTCTGTGCAATCCCTTGCTGCCAAAGAAGAGAACAAGCAGTGGTTAAGGTTCTGCTGAAAACTACTGCTGCTTCCTCCTCAAGAGGGAGGAATTACCTTCCCCACACCCTGCCATAACTGGAGGCAGAAAGTCTTCTCCATGTAATCCTTCTGGATGTTCAGTTCTAGTTGATCCAACAAATCCATGGGTTATCCACTGGAGAACCAGCTCCTAACAGTTCAGACCTTATTCTCTGTTCTCAAGCATAGACCTTTCCATAATGAAGAGTAGCAGAAAGAAAAGCCTAGCAAGAGGTCCACTGCTGTGCTTCCTTAACAGTAGCTGAAGTTCAGAAGGAACTTTTCACCTACATATGTAATCAAATTCAAGGTGAAATCCCACTCAGTAAAGAATCTCTATCAGATATTTGTCAATTTCCTCTTTCAATATGTTGAACTTGTTTATCCAAGCAATGAAACTGAAACGTTACTTCATTGTCAAAAGAGGCAATTCTTTTCCCACATTTTATGTCTCAAAGAGTTCTTTTACAACTAATTTAAAACGTAGAGGTGTTCAAGCAGCATTGCTTGGTTGCCTTTGCACTGTATCTCATACATCCCTTATGGAATACACTTAGCCCATTAACAAAAGCTTCTTAAAAAAGCTTTTACACAGTTGTACAGCTAGGCTTGCAAATTCATCTGGGTCCAAAAGTCTAAAGTGCACAGCTACATCAGAAGTGTAGAACTGTGCCAGAACAAGAAGGTGTCTGAACAAGAGCCAGCTTCAGGGCAGGTGATGTGTAACCCTGACACTGGTTTCACCATTTCAGAGCTAATAAACCCTGGCTCTTAATGTGAGAAACAGGTCTAGGCCTCCTGGAAGACACTCAACCATAAAGAAGGTCAAGTTACATCTCAGGTACAAACCTGCAGTGTCATTCTGCTTAGGTCAGAATTAGCAGCATGGGTTTCAAGGAGCTAACATGAGTTTCAAGGAGCTAACATGGGTTACAAGGAGCTAACATGGGTTACAAGGAGCTAACATGGGTTACAAGGAGCTAACATGGGTCTTGAGAAGCTCAGATGGGTTTCAAGCAGTTCACATGGCTTTGCTGCTCAAACCTGGGAGACCCCTGGATTCCTTCTTACTCTACTAGAGAGTTCACCAAACTCACAGGAGTCAAAGGCACTGAGCGTTCCTGCAAGTTGCTGTGCTCAGCAGATAACTGTTGTGAGAGGAGACAAGATCTGTTGAGAAAGCAGTCTTTTTATAGCCTTAGCTATATGCAGCATTTGTAGCTAAACTCCTTCCAATTATTTAACATAGGTTTGGTTAAAGTGACACAAACCATGTGTGCACCTTTTTAAGGTGCAAACTATGTGTGCACCTTTATGTTGTCATGTGGCTTAAAGAAGAGAGAAAACCAAGTCAATGAGAAGCTTTTATAAGCTAGTGTGTGTTTTTATTTACATAAGGACTCCAAACAGCTTATATTTTACTGAGGAGCTGGGTTAAGCATGGACCAACATTTGCAAAACAGCCTGCTGACAAAACTGTGTAAAGATATCCTGTCCTGCTTGCAGTGCTGTCACGTCAGCCTGGGAACAGCTTCTGCTGTGGTTTCCTTGTGAAAGTGTAAGCACTTGAAGATCTGATAAGAGACACTGTAGGAGTAGATTATAGCACAGACATAAAGTCAGTTTCAGTTCTTCACCCTAATAAATTCACTGGAATGACAACAGCTCTGTGTGACGTACAGCCAAGTAATTTGGGGCTTTAAACACGAAAACTGCAAGTCTGATGCTTAAGTATTTGAACTTGACACTATTAATACTGGACAGGCCAAGCAAGAGTCCACATGTTGGCCCTCTTCAACTTCAGACAAGATCTTTATGAAACACGTAGCTGTCACATGAGCAAATTTAACTATGCATAATCCAAATATCTGTATGTTGTTTACTTGTAATTCAGAATTAGGACACAATTCTCTGCAACTGCATTACAAAAATACTGCTGGGTTCATGATGTCAATTTATTGTTGAAATGCTGAGTATAAATGATTGAGAACAGAAAGAAACTGAAGAATCCCTCACTCAGGCATCAACTACCTTAAGCATGCTGAAGAAACAGCCTCTCTTCTTTCTCAATTGTGGTAATACACCCTCTAAAACACAACAAAACAAAGACATTACCTGAACTGCAAGAATATGGTTTCAGAGAGATGCATAAGCAAAGCCAAGGTACAATGAGGACGTTCTAGAATTGATAAATCATAAACCTCAAAAACAAAGAAACCTGCTTGCTGTGTAGCCTGTGCGACACCAGCTCAAGTTAGACAGCAAATTTTGGTATATTCTGTAATCTTTGGAAATGCTCTCTATGATTAACACTGGCATCACATAAACACTTTAATGCCTGCCATTTTTCAAAAACACAAATTGGCAGACAGATTTAAGTTGTATTACTCCACAAATGTATGCTGCCTTGCTCAGTAAGACTATTATAAAAGTTTAAATGGATCTGCAACAGTATTTAAAGGAGTTGAGAAAGCCTGTGTGATATGCTCATTTTCCCCCTTCAAAAAATAGGAAAAGTAAAAGAAGTTTTATTTGCTAAGCTTGCAAATGCAGGTCTTGTCTACCTGAGCCACTAGAGAACTGGTACAGCTACACTGCAATTTTAAACAAGTCAAACTCTGGTCATAAATCACAGTGTGCGTTGCCAAGCTTGGTATGACCCATTCATTTTACAACCCTGCTTTAATATCCGAGCAGTGCTGCCCATCAGCTTGTTTCCAGTCATACCACCTTTTTTTGCACATCTGCCTAATGGCTGACAAGTAGAATTTCATGTTTTTCTTTTCAAAGAGGGAAGCCTGAGCTCTAGGACAGGTCCTGCCTCCCAAGACCAGCTCTATCCAGATGTGACACAAGCACACAAGGGTGAGCACACAGGCTGAGAGAGTTGGGGTGTTCAGCCTGGAGAAGAGAAGGCTCCAGGGAGACCTTAGAGCACTTTCCAGTGCCTGAAGGGGCTCCAGGAAAGCTGGGGAGGGGCTTGGGACAAGGGCAGGGAGGGAGAGGACAAGGGGGAAGGGATGAAAACTGGAGGAGGGGAGACTGAGGTGAGACATGAGGAGGAAATTCTGGAGTGTGAGGGTGGTGAGAGCCTGGCCCAGGTTGCCCAGGGAAGCTGTGGCTGCCCCATCCCTGGCAGTGTTGAAGGGCAGGTTGGATGGGGCTTGGAGCAACCTGGGCTGGTGGGAGGTGTCCCTGCCCATGCAGGGGGTTGGAACCTGATGATCTTGAAGGTCCCTTCCAAACCATTCTATGAGTTTCTGAAGAAGTGAAGATGGTAATACCTGTTGCAATTCTGACTTGAAGCTAAAAAAACTTTTTCCTGATGAGACTGCAGCAGTATCAACACCAAACTGCCTTGTGCTGGAAGCAGCATCAATGGCTCCCTGCCAGCAGGAAAGGAAGGAGCACGTGGGATTCCAGAGCAAGTGCTCCTAAATCCTGTTCTGCACAGAATGGTGACCTGGATTATGGAATCGAGAAAATGCTGACATTAAATGGATGATAATACAAAACTTGTAAGGTCTAAGGGAACCTGAGAGGGCAAACTTGAACTTCTGAAGGTTCTTGCCAAATTGGAGAAATGTTTTGGAATCACCTATAAAAGGGAAAACAATTCTTAGGGAAGAGATTTAAATTATTACTCTCTGATATCATCAACTACACAAAGACAAGAAAGGGAAACAAGATGCTGGAGATACTGCTTGAAAAGAGTTAAGGCATCATGAGGTCAACATGAAAAAAAGCAATAAAACCTCAATGTGATTCATGCACAGTAATCCAGCTTGCAAGGCAGAGGAAGCAAACCTCTCTGTTCCACTCAGCAGGAACACCCTGTCATTTTGGTCAATGCACATCAAATGTGAACTGAATGCTGTCCTCTGTGTTCTCTCCAACAAGTGACCAGATGCCTAGAAAAGATGGCCGAGAAAGAAAAACTGGGAGAAGAGAGTAAAACCAAAGCACCACGAAGACAACTGACCCAAGGAGGAGGAGACTGTGAAGAGAAAGGAGAATCTGTAGAGTCTTGACTGTTTGTAGTCTTTAAAACAGGCAAATAAACATCTCATGGCTGGGTGTAATAATTAGTTCTTCCCTGGGGCATAGATCTAACAGATCTCTTCAGGTCCCTCCCTACCTTTCCTATTCTGTGGTTCTATGAAAACACATTTCAATATAGCTAGGTATCCCACACGTAAGAACAGAGAAAATAATCAACATCTACATCATGTGCACATGGGAAAGGAATTTGGAAAGCACTGTCTCCAAAAAGAACATTGGGAACTGCAGATCAGGCTCCACTGTGCATTTATAGTGTGGTTCAGCTGCCTAGGAGGCTAATTTGAACGCAAGTGTATAAAAGTAGGACTATCAGGTAGAAGAATCACAGCCTTTCCATGTACACTGTGCTGATCTGACTGTTTAGGAACACGGTGACTTTCCTGGTGTCAAACACTAGATGGAAATACTGGAAGGATTTTTATGGCTCCTGTTTGAGTTGACAAAAAAAAAAAAAGAGGCCTCTTAGTAGACAGCTGTAAAACCTCAGTCTAGCCAAATTATGAAAGAGAAAGTTGAGAGATGACTTGATTTTTTGCATATATACATGCATATGTATTTCTAAACAGACACACTCCTCTGACTCATTTAGATGTCTGAAAAGGAGAAAAAGATTGAAAAAAAAAAATCAAGATTTTTCAGATTCAAAAAATTAACTCCCAGAAAACAACAATGAATGGAAAATGAGATTAGACAAATATATCCTGCAGAGGTAGCACTTCCCAGCAGCAAGAACAATTAACCACTGAAATATCTTGCTATGGGAAATGGACACAACTGTTTCAATTTCTTAAGCAAGATTAGAGATCTTGCAGAAAGATATATTCAGCTTCAGGGAGAAAAACTCAACTCCATGACCTACATACACAAGAGATGGAATCAGATTATCACAATTCTCTGTCCTGAACTGAGAGCCTAGACACTTCTTTCCCTCACCTAATCCATTAGATGCTTCCCAGTCCATGCACTTTGCAGCAGACAGAGCCAAAGGGCCAAAGTAACTCAAGTGACCTGATGTAGGAGCAGGCAGAAAGAACACTGTTTCAGGTACTTCAAAGGCAACAGCCATATAAAAACCATTCCTTAAATTCCACAGAGCAAGATAGGAGCTTTAAGACTTGGCATGTAGAAAACTCAAAGGGCCATGCAGAGAGGAAAGATGTAAGGAGAAAAATGATCATAGCAGGGGGGAGATGCCTGCTGTCCATCAGGGCAGACATGAGGAGTTGCCTCTTGAAAAGGCTCTGGGCATGAAATACATGCAGAGAAAAATGAAACTCATTTACTCCTGAAGACTGGGAAGGAAAAAAAAGACATTCCACTTTCCCAAAAGGTTGCCTGCCATGTTTCACATTAATTGTACCTGAGTCTTTCTGTAGTTTCTCCAGAAGATCAGACTTGCCTGACAAAGCAGTTCCAGAGTCACTTTGCTTTCAGGGACTATCATGAAAAACAAGCACCCATTTTATTCTTATTGCTGTACTGATTAATCCATGTCTAAACCTACCCTGTCCATTTCATATGGTCTGTGTTTACATTTTAAGTACTCTACGACTTGTTCCAAAGGAATCTTTCTCTTCCCTACATTAACAAGTAGGAAAATTTTTTCCAGTGATAGATTATGTTTCCAAGTGTGGTTACTGTCATAACAATTTAACCTTCAGCCCATCCTAACAGCTACTGCTAGAACAAATTCTCCCCTTGGCCAGCAATGCATCAAGTCCTACTCCAAAATACTGCCAAGGCTGCCACTGGATGCTCAGCAGGAGACTTCAGCAATGTCACTAATTCATGTTACCTGTCTGCTCAAGAAAATTTCAGGTTGCTAGTACAACTGGATCCTGTCTGGGACAGCAAAACAGCATTTCTGACAGGCTTACAACTTACAGCTCCCAGGCTTAAGTTCTCAATATTCTTGTCAAAAGGTTGTCACAAAAAATTAGTAATAAAGACATCTCATATGTCAATATAAATTGTAAAGTGGTTAGGAAACAGAAGTTAAATATAACTAGGTTTTGTTTGCTTGCTTTTTTTTTACTTAAGACATTACTTTAGAAAGGGTTCCTAAAAATCCAATAATGAGAAAGATTTATTATGCTGCAAACACGTCTGTGTCTCCAGAATAGCCAAGATATTTACTCATAATAGAACAGGGGGAACCCTTAGGGCTTTTCTGCTGTTTGGAAAGTTATGTCAGAGTAATTTAAGGTAGAAGAGATACAGAATACACTCATACTCTGAAGCCTTCAATAAATATATTAGTGACATTGGAAGAAATACATGCTTAGATTAAATCACAGAGGAGATGCATACTGGAGCTTGGACAGGAGCACTCAGAAAAGAATTGTAAGGGATGATGCCTGGGGACTGGAAAGTCCCAAACCAGAAAAATGAAAGGATTTTATATTACAGGGTTATCAAACTTAGAGAGACTGCAGGGGAATGCAGGAGGGACATACAGAGAAAAGCAGCCAGGGACAGGGTTAAATGAGGTATGGCAGACAAGAAACCAGCTATGGAAAGAACCTGGTCATATGGGGCTGAAGTCATGTGCAGGAAAGTCACAGGAGAGCCAACATCTCTTCAGAGTGAAATGGGATTTCATAACACCCACTAGCCCTATGCTTTTCTTACATTAATCTCAGTAACAAAGTAATTAGGGTTTGGAATCTTACATGGATCTTCCATGTGCTGCTACATGGGTGTTCTGTGTCCAGGCACCCATGGAACAGAAGGTGATGCCAAAAGTGTCTTTTAAAATCCAGGCCTGGAGCAGCTCAACCCTCAAGTCCCATTTCTGCCTGAATTAAATTTTGAGCTCATGGGACAGAAAGATAAAACCTTCTTCTGTATGTGATACAGATACAACAGAACGTGGAAGAGTTTAGATGTGTGAGGAAATACAGATATATATCTATATACACACACATCAGGGATGTGCAGGGAGGCAGAAATGTTAATTTGGCAAAACATTACAGATCTGAGTAACGAAGAGAAGGAAAATGTCATCAGCAGGGCAGAGAAGAAAAGAACAAGCTGACTGTGTTAAAGCCCTTCTGGAACTGAGCCAGCTGACAAACATGGGAAACATTCTGAGAGACAGAACACGCCACAAAGCACAGTGAGACAAAGTGCTGACTTAGGATACAGGGGATTTTTTGCAGTATTGCAAGGTAGGTTCTGCTCCTCTCTTCAATGTTTTGATTACTTTACAGCCACTTCAACAACTGACAATTTAATACTATGATCTTCTGAAACTGCTAAGATTACAAAAACCTCTGAAACCCTGACTTAAGTTTCCATAACATTTGGATTGAACTTCAAATGACTTCTAGACAGTGATTCCTCTACAGAAGAATCATACATTCCTAAAATGGTTTGGGTTGGAAGGAACCTTCAAGATCATCTAGTTCCAACCCCCTGCATGGGCAGGGACACCTCCCACCAGCCCAGGCTGCTCCAAGCCCCATCCAACCTGCCCTTCAACACTGCCAGGGATGGGGCAGCCACAGCTTCCCTGGGCAACCTGGGCCAGGGTCTCCCCACCCTCACACTCCAGAATTTCCTCCTCATGTCTCACCTCAGTCTCCCCTCCTCCAGTTTTCATCCCTTCCCCCTTGTCCTCTCCCTCCCTGCCCTTGTCCCAAGCCCCTCCCCAGCTTTCCTGGAGCCCCTTCAGGCACTGGAAGGTGCTCTAAGGTCTCCCTGGAGCCTTCTCTTCTTCAGGCTGAACACCCCAACTCTCCAGCCCAAGGATCATCTCTGTGGCCTCCTCTGTACTCTCTCCAGGAGCTCCATGTCCTTCTGATGTTGGGGGCTCCAGAACTGGCCACAGTATTCAGAACAAGGCAGTATCACTAAAGCCTGAGTGACAACACAACCAGACAAATTAAAACAGAAGCATCACTTGGAACTATTTTGAAGAATTGCTCTTAAGGCAGCTATTTAACGTTAGCTCATATTTACTGAGCTCCAATTAAATGATGTAAACATTTCTTTTTTCTTTTTTTTTTTTTTTTTTTTAAAGCTGAGAGTGAAATTTATTATTCTTGCTAATATATTATCTGAGGGATGCATCATCAGCCACACCTCCTTACTGAGCTAGGATTTAGCCATGTTACAGGAAAGTATCTGCCAGCTGGACAGGCCAACCAGGAGTTGTCTGCCTCAGTCAATACCTAATTTGCAGGAAGAACAACTCTAAACTTTGCCAAACAACCAGCCTATCAGTTTACTTTTTACCCCAGTGCCTATCCCAATACCAACAGTGCATTAGCTGTTTCCTAATGAAACTCCCTCAACCAGCTGATATAAAATTCCTGAGAGATCAAATCCTCAGTCTTCCAGAATCCAGAGTAGGTTTGAGTTTTCTACTTAACATCAAATTCCTGTCATGATGCTGGTATTCTGGGAAGCAAACTAACATTTCCAGTATTTTTTCCTGATTCTGAATCTCAGGACAACGCAGCAGCAGCACTGATAGGCTTGAATTTTAATTGCTGGTGCAAAATTGTTCAGCCTACCCATGTATTGCTTCATAATGCTGACAGTCCCAGGGAAGGCTGCAACACATTTACATTTATGATTTTCATATGTAAATCATATATTAAAATTGGGCTTAATTACAACTGAAATTCCCCCTCTCCCCCCCAAAGATGAAGAGATACAGTACAGAGCTTTCACTGTAGGATAAAGCTGATGAAAAGTGATTAAAATAGAACTTGTTGTACAGTTGCTCTGAAGCACACTCCTTTTCTGCAGTTTCAGCATTTCCAGAACTTGCAGGAAGGCATAAATAGACGACAACAATGAAACAGAACTCCACCAGACATCTGACACAATGCAAGCAAATACAGGAACTTCCCTTTCTCAACGCTTGATAGCCCCTGATCCATATAATATCCTACATCAAAAAGCCCAGGAGATGAAAGTTGGACACAGGAAACACTCAGCTTGTCCTTGACTAAAATTTTAGTTTATATTCTCTGAATTCTGTCTGACAGTGACTGTGGTGGGGATCACATTTACTGTGTTGTGTCCACCCTCATAACTGATCTGACAGCTCCCTCCTATCACAGAAGCACAGCACTGCCAGGGCTGGAAGGGACCTCTAGAGATCATCTAGTCCAACCCCCACCCCAGCAGGATCCCCTGGAGCACATCCCACAGGGCTGCATCCAAGGGGTTGAATATCTGCAGAGAAGGGGACTATTCCTAGGCAATGCCTGTAACTGCTGCAAAGTTTTCAGAGGCATGTAACTGCACTAGGGGAAATCCTTTTTTTTTTTTTTAATACTTATTCCCCTGACAAATCTGATTGGTAGTCATGGAAAAAAGAAAAGGTTTCTTGTGCTGTTCAACTGCTGCTGCCAAATATCAAAAGATCTGCTAGAAAAAAAATGGATAAGACTCTCTCAAAGGTTATAATAACCCTTTCAAAGGAAAAGTTAGGACATATCTGTGCAGGTTTTGCACATGATATTGCCTTAAGTAACACAAAGCAATACTAATTTAGAAAGAAATAGGTGTTTAGCTATAAAACTCCCAAATGAGGACTCAAATGTAATGACTAGAGTCATGACAATACAAAAGGACTTCTATTGCTAGTTTACAGCTGTAGATAAAATGCAGACACATTTGCAGCTGGGAAATTTTAGACTGAAAAAAAAATGTTTCTGAGCAGTAGCCTTATAAAACTGGGAAAATAAATAAATAAATGAATAGAAGCCCTACAAGCTGCAAAAATGCTTTTCTTGATGCCTGGTGGTCTCCACGGGGTCTGTGAGCCAACCAGCTCCAGTTACTGAAACATGCACTTCTCCCTCCCAAATCAAGCCACAGTCAGTGTTTCTCCAGCTGATTTAGTGGCCTCAGACGTTAGATGAGTCACTTGTTATCTAGCTTTTTGTTGCAAGTCTTTCTTTACTCTTCAGTAAGTTTAATTTGAGGGATTTCATTCTTTTCTTTCAGTTCCAATAAGGAGAGGTTACAGCCACCTGACTGCATATGTAAAGCCAGAGAGGAGGGGGTTTAAGCTACAGCATCTGAAGCTTTTACAGAGACTAGGCTGTTTACATATTTTTGCCTTAGTTTCCACTTGAAGCAGAATGGTATCATTCAGTCCAAACCCTCTGTGTAGGAGGCAATTATTTATCAGCTTCCTTTTGGCAAAGATTCCTTTCACCTCTTATTTTAAGGCACTGAGGGCACCAAGGTGTTTCCTGCTCAGCTATTTATCACAGCAAGCTTCTGATTTACTTTAACAAGAAACACAAGATTAAAAGGATATCACAGAAAGCTTAATGCTCCACAGGCCAGGGCGTATAACTGTAATATCCCCCAAGACAGGGTTCCAATTCTGAATATTCTCCTACCAAAGCAAGCACCGTGTATATATGTTTAACCACAGCACTGAACAGACTGCTGGGGATTCAGGGATTACTGCCCCACTCCCCATTTCTCCCAATTAGACTGTCCACAGTACTAGGAGAAAGTTACATCCAAACCCACAGAGGTAACTGACAGGTTTATATATATTACATATATATTTATATTATTTATATTTTATATTATATACTGTATATTTTATATAAATATTAGTATATATATTTAATATTTTATATATATTTTAGACACACACACATATATATTCAAATACTCCACACCATGTTACTAAAACTCTGGATTTCTCCTTTTGTCAGGTCTCACCTTCTAAAAGGTGTGTGTACAAATCTACCCTGAAGAAATTAACTCCTACATGGATTCCACCTCATTTTCTAGATTAAGATTAATCAACAATCTTGAAACTTTCTTCACATTGGCAGCCAGGTTGAGGCTTATTTTAAGCCTTTATTTCTGACCATAAATAATCAGTACAACACCATTCTGGGTTTTAAATAATGAGGAAAACAGTATTTAAAATGTTGAAGTGTTCTAGTCTTCATACAGATTTTCTAATGCAATCTTTTCATGGATTTTCAGGAAGTTTTATGGAATTTAATGCCATATTAGAAAATAAAATCCTGAAGTGTGTGGCAAAGCTCCCTTTGACCTCAAACCTTGCTTTGAGAGAGGCTGAGGCACAAACGGAATTAGTGACTTAAAGTATAGCAAGTTAAACAAGCATCTTTCTTTAAAATAAGAATTGCAGGTAAGACACCACATCCTGGCATCAAGAAGTGACTATCTTGGTCCATACCAAAATGAGAAGCCTAGAAAAGTAAAAAACGAGAGACGTTTCTTAACAAAAACATTGCTGATATTTGAGAAGAGAAAGCTCTAGAGAGATCTCAGTGGTCCTCCCATGCCTGAAGGGGCTCCAGGAAAGCTGGGGAGGGGCTTGGGACAAGGGCAGGGAGGGAAAGGACAAGGGGGATGGATGAAAACTGGAGGAGGGGAGATTGAGGTGAGACATGAGGAGGAAATTCTGGAGTGTGAGGGTGGTGAGACCCTGGCCCAGGTTGCCCAGGGAAGCTGTGGCTGCCCCATCCCTGGCAGTGTTGAAGGGCAGGTTGGATGGGGCTTGGAGCAGCCTGGGCTGGTGGGAGGTGTCCCTGCCCATGCAGGGGGTTGGAACTGGATGATCTTGAAGGTCCCTTCCAACCCAAACCATCCTATGATTCTATGATTGCAAAAAACAGCACCAGCTGATGAAGCTACTACTTCTGCTGAGCTTTGAGATTGGTATTAAGTTCACATGAACTTTGAAGTCACTACAGGTTTGATGAAATCTATTTATTTAGTTAGTTTTTAATTGCTGACACAACAGATAAAGTCCTACTACCCTCAGGAGACATGTAATGTAATACCAGAACTCATTAAATGTCTCTGCTATGCCTATTCCTTGCACTGCATTGCAAAACATCCCAGACCAGAGAGCATAATTGAAATGAAACACTTCCCATATTCAAGGATAACATTTTGGCTTCTATCTTTTAAAAGAAATCCAAACTTTAAAACCAAAAACACCAAACAGAAAAACTTTTTCTTGAGGATTTAAAAGAAGAAACATGAGAACTTTGCATTTTTTCCTCTTAAATTTACCTTTATTATTTGCAACCGACTTAATCCTCTCGACATAATGATTTAACTGGTTCTTTTCTGAGCTATCCAACCAATCCTTTTCCATTTTCCCAGCCAAATGTCTGTACTTGCCTTCCTCCCCCACCTGCTGTTCCTGACAGAGTTATTTACCACACCAATGGCTGCAACTTCCCTTTCGGTTCACTAGACAATAGATGGATGTTTTCCCGAATGAGGATGCCTCCCCTCTTAGCTATCACTCCATCTTTTCCCCCCTCTCACAACTGAGGTGAGAAGCTGGAACACAAGCTTAAAATGAGCAATCTCTTTTGTTTCATTCCGGGTAGATCATACTTGCTAGGTTTTTTTACCAGATTAAAACTAAGATCTTAAAAAAAAAAAAATTACAAGACAAATGCAAAGTCAAGCCAAGAGCAATGAGTCCAAATACATATATATTTATTTTTAAACCCACTTCTACATTGGCTCTAAAGCAGACTAGGGAGAAGGCCATTTGCAAGCAATGCAAACACAACCCTAGAAACCACTGTAACCACTATTAAACATGTACTTTTTTTTTTGCATGTGTGCAGTGTTACCCAGTTGGCCATTTTCAATTTATTTAATAAAGTAAATGTGATGCTACATGACTCAGTGTTGTCAATTCATGACGTATTTTAGTCATATGGGTACTGTCCAGCTTATAAAATCCTGTAAATTCAGAATCTAACATGAAACAAAAATAATCTGCAGTACATGAATCCTACAGGCTGAAGAACCAGAAGGTAATAAATAAAACATACAACTTATTTCTGTAAGTCTCCCTGTTATTGGGAAATTGCTGGGAGCCAAGGACACAACCAGAATTATAAACTCATGCTAATGGTTAATTCCAGTTTGACCTGAATCACACCAGGAGGCTAAACCATTTCTACACAGACTTTAGTTCTGCTTTGTATAGGATCCTCTTCTGCCAACACCAGCACATCAGTGCCTCACAGTAGTGTGCAAAATGTCATGAGATCTAGTTACTAGTACTCCATGTTCCTCTCTAACTCTTCTCCTAGGAGGAGGGCTGTATGTGCAGTATTTTATTTTCTTGTAAGTTTTGATTTTTTAAATTAGAAGCAAACTTTGTATTTTAGTTTTTTATATACTTTCAGGGGAAAAAGAACAGGTGGAGGTGTCCTAGAATCGAACAGGATCTTCCTCTTCTAGCTTTAAAAATTCCATCTCTGAGCAGCAAACACACAGAGCAGAGCCCAGCACAGTATCTAAACCAAGGATTTGTTTCCCCTTCCATGCACTTGTTAATATGGAATGCCATCTGCCATCCAATCACACTTTTTGAAGCTCTCTAGACCAGCTTCTAGTTTTACTAACCAACTCAGTAGCAGCAAATACTTTAGGAAGTTAAGAGATAAAACAAGAACTCTCAGAATTTCCTCACTAACTCTTTTTCCCTGCTGAAGAGAGGGAAGAAGATGAGTCCTTTAATCTGCAAAGGGGCTAAACAGTAACAAAACTGATGCAAAGGGAAGGGTTTTGTGTTAAGGCCTGCACTGTGCATCAGAAAATTTAAATTATATTTTGCTGGTAATTTCTCCATAAGTGCAGGTGTTACTTCCTCATCACCCCAAAGAGCAAGAAATGTTAATGGGATAATGTGAAAGTTATGAATCTATCACTGAAGGTGCAAGGGTTTAAGAATGAAATGGTTAATGTTGGTTAGGCAACACCCATGATGTAAGCAAGGCTACTCTTTTGAAAATCTTGAAAGATTAATTCTATACTGATAAGGGAAATACAGGTGTGCATTCAAAAGCTGACTGGCAATTTAAGTGTTACCAGCTACTGACTTAATCCATACTTAAACATACCAAACACAAAACCAATTATTCAGGGGATAAAAAAATCTGAACTTGGGTTTAAAGAGCTTTCTGGCAGTTTCTCCTGCCTTTAATCTTCCCTCTGCTCCATTTCCTTTCTCCTACCTATCTTTGCTTCTTCTTCCAACACCTATAGTCAGTATTTCACCATTTAGTGCTTGCCCAAACCCGTGTTACTTGAGAAAAACCCTCCAAGTCCCTGCTCCACAAGCTAGTTTTTCACAGGCTTCTGGTTCTCTGTGCATCTCATTGAACCACAACATAAGCCACATGTATTTTCCATATAATTTTCTTCCCTGAGATTTTTTTTTTTTTTTTTTTGGAGAGGAAGTAGGTTAATGAGTTCTGATGAATTCAGTTATGCCAGATACTTACTCAGCTGAAACATTCACTGCAGCTGATCAAATCTCTCAGTCAGTTATGGTCTGGAGTTATTTTGCATGGGACTTCACAAGGTTTTCAATTCTTAACTTGCAAAATATAAAAATACAAGAAAATTCCAAATCTATTGAAATTGATTTAAAAGAAAAAAAAAAAGCCACAGCTTATCAGAACATGATCAGGAATAACAAACTTGGTATCTAGAAAAAAAGACATTACTGCAAATGTAAACAAAATTTTAGAGAGCAGATCTAAAAACAACTTTAAAAGAATAACTGCTTTCAGTGTAAGCTGAAATCAGTACATTGTAAAAGCTGAAAAACAACTTTCTGCTCTAGTTAAGATGCAAGAAAGTTCTTCAGTATCATATATACCCACCCAGAAAAATATAAACAACGGATCTAGACAACTCACACAGACCTCATTGTACTCAGGAGAGAAGGGGAAAAAAAACAAGGGAAAAAATTCCCCACTGAATTTATTCCAGTCCTTTAGCTCAAGTATTACAGCTGTTCCAAAGAGCTGAACCGTGCTTGCTCAAGTTTATTTGGATATTAAATCCAAGATAAGAAATCTCTAGATGAAATGCAAAAGATTGCATCTTATTTTTAGGAAATAACCAGATTCCAGAGGCGTGTTCTTGCCCAGCCTATACCGAGGCTGTCATGCTCCTCTCCACCTCTCTAGGCCCAATGCAAAGAGGAACAAACTGGTTTTGCTGGGAGTCTGGGCGATGCTGCTGCTGAAGGCTGCTGCAGGGGAAGAGATCGAGCTGTGTGGTTTATCTTTCTATTTGTTCTATCTGCTTTTGTCTTTTAAACAGCCTGGCACCCAACCTTATGTGCATGTGAAATTCCCAGGAAAAAAACATTTCTGTAAGTGAAAACATGAGTTAAATTTGTCCTCCTGTTCTCAAACTGAACACTGCAACTAATGCAAGCAGCTATGGAAATTTGCTATTATTTTATAGCTTCCTACCAGAAAAGGTATGGCCTAACACAGCTTGATTTTACAGCTTTGAGGTGGTCAGCTTTTCTGTCATAGCAGATTTCTCTACTTTTTTTCCTCCTGCTAGCTCCACTTTGCAATAAGACATGTAAGATGGCAGGAGAAGTAATATTCTGATAAACATACTCTGCATATGCCCTTCACATACACACAGGCCTCAATACCAGACTTACTTCCCTTGAGTTGGGCTGTGGTTGTGCTGGCAGAAGGCACACCAACCTAGCCTGGATCCAAAGGTCACCATTTTAAAGGAATGTTTTTCCACAAAAGCCCATCGCCCATTTCTAAGCTGAAGAGACTGGCAAACATTCTGAGACTAGCAATGGTTTTTTGTTTTGTTTTGTTTTCAAGCACCATTCTTGACTTAAGTTAAGCCCAAGCCTTCTGGCCAGATCCCAGTTCAGCTGATTCCTGCTTTCCCTTCCACTTGAGCATGTTGTTCTGTGTATCCTGACATGCTGTGCAGCACTGCTCTGTTCTGCTAAACACCTTCCTCCTTTCTCACAGCCAGTACCCATTTCAATGGCCAAAAAAGAGAGCTTTGTGTCTTGGTGAGACTATCTACCCTACCCCCCCAAACTGAAGGCATCCTAAAGAAAAAAAATGCAAGCATGCGTGGATGCAAAGACTGTAAAATGGTTATTTTCACTTCCTTCTATTACTCATGCTCTATTTCTCTCCCCCAACTCAAATTCTGTTTATTTGAAAGGCTGAACATATTTAGCCACTGCTGAGTTAAAGCAAATGACAAGTGAAACAGCACTAAAATGAAATGAAAAGGCAAATAGGAGCACTGTGGGTTTCACATTCATAGTATCAAAAGAAATTACCTTTCTTAGGTGAGATAATTTTCACTACATTCCATCTCTGCATAATCTTCTTTATTAATATGTTATGCTATAGGAGTTTTCCAAAGTAAGTAGTGTATAAGAGTTAACTGGAAGTATTATTGCAACTTGAAATAAACATCTCTCTGTAACTTTACCCCAGCAGCTTTTCACATAACTAAAAAAATACTGTAAAGGTCCATGGATCTAATTTCCATTTTAGAGATGAGCAAACTGAAATGGGTCAGTCACTCATTCAAGGTCACACTGCAAACTGGAGAGGGGCAGGGCACAGAACTGTGCCTGGCTCATCTGTGCTCCAACACCAGTCCCAGAACTGTCAGGCCCGTTCCAGTATTACTAAAGAACCAGAAGGTACATTTGGGGAGAAATGCGGGATGATTACTTAGTAAAGAGTCTTGAGAAGTCAGAGAGAACACTCACATGCCAAGTCCTTGGAGAGATCAAAGTCTCGGTTGTTTCCACCCCCCTCCTTTCCACCAAACTAACATATAAAGTACCTTTCAACAGAAGGATACATGAATGTGAATGTAACACCAAGTTGGCAAATGCTTCATGAGTTAAGATATGATCTTAAAGGCTACCTAGAATAGCTCTGATTAGCAGAACTTGAAGCTGACAAGCCCATAGATTCACTGTAAAACTTTGCAAATACAATGACTTAACAACAAAATAACCACAATCCCAGTGTTAATATCTTAGGAAGAAATCAGAATTATTTTATTAGAGAATAGGCTATTTGCACAGTTTATGTTACTCCTTAAGTTTCATTTCAGAAAGGATTTCAATCTTTAAATCAGTTTCAAGATTGTTAGAGTAACTTAGCACATTTAATAAGAATTCCAGAACAGGACTTGTTATCTTCTATGTTCAGACAGACTCAAACTGGAAATTTTTAGTAATATTCTAATGGTAACAGACAGTTCAATCATGCTACCAAGGGGTTTTCTTTTGGTTCGTCAGTAAGCACTGGAAAAATAGCACAAAAAGCCCCTGCACAAACATCATGAAAAACTCTTGCCAAAGTAACCTAGAGGGAAAAAAATTACATACAACCCTTACCTGCTTTTAACTCTTAGAGCTGCATCTGAGATTTATGCAGATGATACTGAGCAGTCATGCTGTGTCAAGGAGCTGCAACACTGCATTGTGCCCACATGCTGACAGTTTTCCTTTCATTTGGGATTGCAGACAGTTACACATTGTTTGCTTTATTTCCCCACCCCCATGTCCTGCCTCAGCAGAACCTTTTATTTTGTTACCATGCGTCATGAGGGATATGTCACTGCAGCCCCATGCCCTGCACGATGCCAGTTTGTGCAACCTGGGAGGACTGATATTGATACAGGCCTGGGATGGGACGTGCTTCATGGCCACTAAGTTAGATCATGCCTGTACAGTCAGTACAGAAATCAATAGCTTTATGTAGTAAGTACCAGTAAAACTGACGATTCATAGAATCGGGTTGGGTGGGAAGGGAACTTCAAGACCATCCAGTTCCAACCCCTGCATGGGCAGGGACACCTCCCACCAGCCCAGGTTGCTCCAAGCCCCATCCAACCTGCCCTTCAACACTGCCAGGGATGGGGCAGCCACAGCTTCCCTGGGCAACCTGGGCCAGGCTCTCACCACCCTCACACTCCAGAATTCCCTCCTCATGTCTCACCTCAATCTCCCCTCCTCCAGTTTTCATCCATCCCCCTTGTCCTCTCCCTCCCTGCCCTTGTCCCAAGCCCCTCCCCAGCTTTTCTGGAGCCCCTTCAGGCACTGGAAGGTGCTCTCAGGTCTCCCTGGAGCCTTCTCTTCTCCAGGCTGAACACCCCAACTCTCCCAGCCTGTCTCCAGAGCAGAGCTGCTCCAGCCCAAGGATCATCTTCATGGCCTCCTCTGAACTCTCTTCCAGGAGCTCCATGTCCTTCTGATGTTGGGGGCTCCAGAACTGCACGCAGTGCTCCAGGTGGGGGTCTCAGGAGAGCCACGTAAGGGGGAGTATCTACTCCCTGGCCCAGCTGGCCACACTGCTTTTGATGCAGCCCAGGACACAGTTGGTTTCTCAGCTGCAAGCACATGATGCTGGATCATGTTGAGCTTCCAAAAAAAGCTTTTTAAAAAACCAATGTGTTGATTTCATGACACATCAGCTGACAGCATGAGAAACTGTCAGGAAACAGACTATGGCAAAGTTGTAAGCAAGAGCAGTGAGAAGACTTGGTGAGAGACTAGGGAAGGGTAAGGCTGAAAGGAGTTCACTTTAGAACATGCTAACTATGGTAGTCATCAAGTGCAGACATGAATTTGATCTGTGCACAGAGAGCTGAGAGAGAGAATGGAATCTGCAAATCAGACACCAGAGATGGTCTACCTCAAAGAAACATTAATAGGGAAAACACTGATGACACTCTACAGTGATGAAACACTGATGAAACACTGATGACACTCTACAGTGATGAAACACTGATGACACACTGATGACACTCTACCATGCAGAGTAAGTGTAAAAAAGGCTACAATAAAACACTGCAAGTTTAATTGTCATGGACATAGAGAATTGGCACAAAAATGCTATAAAAATCTGTAGCTAGCCTAGGCATAAAATACATTTCTTGAGCAGATTTTACCATTCACATTGCTTTCATTTCCAGATCCTGCCAGTCTAATGTTTGCAGGTTCCACTCTTCCCTTATGATTGCTGGCTCTAGGGCTTTGCGAGATGATCGACTGCCAAGTGCTCTGGTGCCTTAGCAGGATATATGCTCCTTCTGTGAAACAATATGACTTTATTTGGCAGTTGGTACACAATAGGCATTAGGGTTCTGACTTGGTTGTCACAATAGTCTTACACTGAATGAACTTCTTTCATCCTGCCATTTGGCAGTGAGACTTTTAAAAGGCTAAAACAGGCAAAAAGGTTTCAAAAACTTTTCTACAGGGATCTGCATATTCCACGGGGCACTTTCCAAGGCCAAGAACACAAAAAAAAAAAAATCACTCAGAGATGACTACATTCTAAAGCAATTTTTATCATGTTATTATCGGCTATACTTTTTCCTCATACCTTTCCCTACTGCAATTCTCAAAGCTTTATGTTCTCACAGCCTTTATGGAATACAGAATTTTCCTTTCCATAAGTGTACCAGTGAAGGGGAGGCAACACTGAACAAGAGTCAGAAATATCTTTGTATAAGTTATTGTTTCAATTCTTCTCCCCAACCTACACCTCTCTCTCCCACTCCATAGATAGTCACTTGACTTCATCTCGTTTCAGCTGTATCTTCATAGAAGAAAACATTTTTCTTCTGTTCTGCTCAGTTCTGAGCACTGCTTCACCAGCACCACTGGACCAGGCTTTGCCTGGCTCCAAACTCAGGTCAACCAGTGAGCCTAAAAGCTTCAGTCCTCCAAAAGACTGAATGTTGAGCCAAAGATGCAAATTGCTAGACTGAGAACCACATTTCAAATTCTTCTACCCTAAGAGGGAAGAAATTACTAGAAGCAATGGGATTAGTACAGTCTGGACCATCTCTTCATTCCATGAAAGCTTAATACCAGAGCTAAGCATCTGTTTTCCCCTTTAGCTTGTAACTTAATTCTTCCAAAAGTTAAAAGCTCACAAACCAGCAATTGGAAAATGTAAACTCTAGGAACCCAAAGAGCTTGTTCTTCCTTATATCTCTACTATTCCTGGACTCCATTTAGTCCAGGCACAGGTCTAACTATACTCACTCAAGACTATAAATCACCCCTTCCCCAACCAACTGGGTCTAGTAACACAGAAGCTCTGGCTGAGCAACATCAGGCCCAAAGCGCAACAAGCCACTGTGGGACAGATTAACTTAGTAAACATACATAGTTTAGGCTGGGGAGTTTCCCAGATTTCCAGCAGGGAGAAATCAAGCACTAGCAGTGCATCATTACACATGCACAGTCTCACTAGATTCCACTTTCTATTTTCCTTTGGTTTTGTTGCTTGTTTCTCCATTTGATATTTTGAAGATTAAAACTTCACAGAAGAGGGATGGAATCACCACAAAGGCCAGCCTTCATTTTTATGCTTGCTATTCCATAAAACAAACAGAAAACCCCACACCATTTTGAAGTTCCATGTTTATAACTCCAGGCTTCTGATGTTCAGAAAATCTTTTACAACTAGGAGGTCACTAAACAGTCACGACAGGAATTGTGTAACTAATTCATGTCACTTGGGGGAGGTGGGAGGAAAACCTATTAGCCCAGCCTTGTGGGAAAACAGGGAAAGAAGTGGCCATCATCTGCCATCTTCTTTAATCTGCCAATAGATTAAACCAATAATTGTCTAGAGCACTACTTGATGATTGGCATTTGCTACATTTCCTCCCTCTCCAAAATCTTTTAAGAAAAATGTTTGAAGATGAGGGGAATATATGCCTTAACATGCAGACAGGCTTTAACTCAGAAGGCAAAGTAAACATTCATAAGAGCTACCAGAATAAATTCACACATATACAAACAATTTACCACAGTCTTGCGAGTTAAATCTTGTCACTTCTGCCACAATAACTGACAGCACACTCTGCTTGACAAGTTGTACACAGCAAATCAGACAAGTCAGTTTTATAGATTAGCTACTTGGAGGCTCGTGCCAATTTAGTTCACATGCAGCCATATGAAGTTACCCTAAAATCAGAAAGCCCCAGTATGAAGGCAAGTGTTGCAGCATTCCCTGTGAGATCAGTCGTAGAGAAAGACTCAGGTTGCAAATTTTCCCAGTACTATTCACAGAACCTCTGGAATTTCAGGATCCTTGTGACCATCCACTATGAACAAGATTCAAGTGCACACAGTTCTATGTTGGAATGAAATTCTATTAAACAGAGTTGAAGCACAGTGTCACTGAAGAGGCATGTATTTCATCCCCTATTGTTTGATATAATTAGGGGATGGGGAAACAAAAAGGCCTCAGCACATTTAATATATGCTATTATGTCATCTAGCTGCATGTTTGCTAGAGGCTTACTTCATTTGGGCTGAATATAAACTTGGAAGAACTTCAGGTTCTCTTAATGGTAATGATCTAGTTCCTGTATTGTACAGTCAAGTGAAAAAGCTTGGCATGGGAAAACTGAAATAGCAACAAAGGTCTACATCTCTCTTCAAGAAAAAATTAACCTTCACCTTGTATGAAACTCAAAAAAAGTATGAAAAAAAAGGCAAAAACTGTATGAAACAGTATAAAGTATTTGTTGACACTGTTTTGCTCTTCCTTCAGACTGTCCAGCTGGTTCTGCAGCTCCATTTCAGCCACTTGGCTACAGTAGTGCAGGTTACACACATCTTGTTGCACCTGGGACCAATGATTTCCTTTCCAAGTGCCAAACTGTACTACCAAGTCTTATGCAAACAACGCTGATATTTTAAAGAACTGTTCTTTTCCTTAAATGGGAACTTCTAGATGATAATATTTTTTCTCCAAAACTGAAGATAAATAGAAAGAAAATATTCAAGGGGCACCCAGTTCTGGTTCAAACCTTCACTAAGAGCTTGTAGATCCACTCAAGTATAAAGGAAGAGTGAACCTACAGTGCCCTCAAGTGTGGGGGGATGTGAAGTGGAAGGAGTCTGGAAATCTCCTAGCAATAGCTCTCAATTCTTTGGAAAGCACGCTCACTGAAGAAAAACATGCTTACTTGTACCAGGAAAAAAAAAAACAGTTGTCCTTTTACATTATGGACAGACTGTACTACGAACAGGTGTAGGAAAGAAATGACAAAACATCTGCACTTTCAACTGTCTTGTTAAATGCTTGTGAGCTGGAAGTTTCCTGTTCAGTCTCACCACAAGAACACAACACAAGCAGTTTAAGTTATCTCGTCTAGAAGCCTTTAAATGGTATTTAAAGGAAGAAGCATCTGAGTGGAAGGTCAAATTTGACACTGCAGAGACAAGTCTAATGATGCTCAAGACAGCAACACTTCCTCAGTGCCTGGGTCTTTCAGTGAAGATCACTCTTCATTCAGTCTACAGCCAAGGAACACCAAAATTATGTTTATTATGGTTATATAAAAATTGAGGAGGGTAATGCACCTTACTTAGCTTTCACAAAAACCTGCATGTCAAGCTGGAAGCCACCTAAATCAGTCAGGAGTGCATCTTCTGTCTCAGCTCTGACTGTATTAAGAGCTTTCTGCCCACCATCAAAAAGCACCTGCATCTGTTCAAGACCACAACCTCAAACCTAGAGACTTGCTCTCTCACCTCAGCGGTGAGATCACTTAAGCAAGATAGAGGCCAAGTTCAAGTCATGAATAAGCCTGAGGTGCCTTCAGCTGCTCCTCCCTAAACAACAAAGTTAAGCTATTTAATGATGGCAACACTGTCAGCACTTCCAACTGCACTAGCCCTGCTTTACATGCAATCCTTAACGTGTTCACTGTCCCAGGAATGAGAGGAAAAGCTGGTACAATTCTCTCATCTTGGGAGCCTAGACTTGTAAGAGGCAGGTCTTTGAATCACCTCGGGCAGAAAAGGTGCTGGTCCTAGAGTCCTCACTCTTTGGGAATGCTCTTACTACTAAGCTATTACTCAGGAGTGGGAGGGGTAGCATGGTTTGTTTTGTGCAAAGCCCATCTGATAGCTCTTCAATAAACATGCTTCAAGAACACCATGTTCTGCAAGCTCTGAGAGGAGATAGGAGGGAAACATTTAATCTCTGAATCCAGACTGAGGCTGAGCATAGGCTTGCAACTATTGCCACTGTTCCTACAGGCTCAGAAGAATCCTGAGTTTTGAAGTTCTGAGTTGAAGCATAAACACAAGCTTTCTGAACTCAGCTATTCTTAGAGCTGCAGAGTTGTCTTCCAGTGCCTTAGTGAAGACCAGGACCTTCGACCTGCTGAATAATTATCATACAGATCAGAGGAATTGCCAAATTGCTGACCCTAAGTGCCACAAATCTTAAGAAACCTTATTAAAAACACAAACAAAAACCAAACAAAAAAACCCACCAAAACAAACCCCAACAACTCTGTACTATAAAAACATCACGTTTCAAAAGCAAAGCATTCTTATGCTACAAACTGTCACAAGTTGAGTCTAGATTATTCCAACTTTCAGCTTCTAGGTTTACATTCTGCTACAGGGGGAAGTTTTTCTGCCAGGGTTACCTCTTTCTACAGTGCCATCTGTTGCAGAACCTCAGCTCTTTTACTGCAACTGTGAGCGCTGTATCAGAAAGTCGGGACAAACAGGTCAGCACTACAGTGAACTCTGTCTCAATCATGAACTCAATGTACACCAAATGTCTGAATCACCATTCAAATCATCCATAGGAGACTATCCAGTGCATACCCAGAGCTGTAAGCAGCAGCACAGTATTGCACATAAATACACCTCAAATATACAAGCTGTGTAACTCCCTCAGTTGCAAACATATAGTAAGGGAGTTAAAGCAATTGGAAAAGTATTTTCAGCTAAGAGGCCACATGCTCCAACACTCCCCCCCACCCTTCTCCTTTAATTAGAAATATCACCTATCCTCTGATGCATTAGGGCCTGGCAGAAAAACTTTGGGGATAGAGGTGGTCTGTTGGGTCATTGCTACAGCCAGTGCTGAACCAAGTGGAGCAGCCTTCCAGCTGGAGGAGGCCTGGCCATCAAGTCCTGCTGCAGGAGAGAAGCTCAGTTGCAGCATGAGTATTCAGGAAGCTTCCCCCTGCAGGATCCCTTTTAGCATGCCTAAGCATGTGCTTTGTGGTACTCTACAAAGAGCAAATAATCTATTTTCTTCTCACAACTGTGGACTGCCAATGACAAAGAGTAATCCCTTCCACTATCTTTCTTTATAATACTGGACAATTAACAGTATTTAAATAGGTTTTTTTTTCCAAAATTCAGCCTGGACAATGCAGTAGTCTTACTCTGCTTGTAATAAGAGACAATAAAAAAGTAGCAAACAGCAAAACTATCACACATTATTTTGCTTAACAGATAACCCAGTTCAACAGAAAAATTTATTTTAATCTCTAAACACATTAACTGGCTAATTTTTGTTCGATATGAGTTAAAAAGTATCAAAACATTTAATGTCTGGCTTCTCCCCCCAGCTAGAATCCACTCTTCTGTAATTTCTCAATTTAGAAAGTCAGTTATCTGCCATGGGCAGCTCTGCACCAGAGAGGGCAGTGATAGTTCATGTGATAATGGTTTTAAAGTGGAAGAGGGGAGATTTAGGTGAGAGATCAGGAATAAATTCTTCCCCATCAGGGCAGGAAGGCACTGGCCCAAGTTGCCCAGGGAAGCTGTAGCTGCCCCATCCCCGGCAGTGTTGAAAGGCAGGCTGGATGGGGCTTGTGCAGCCTGGGCTGGTGGGAGGTGTCCCTGCCCATGCAGGGGGTTGGAACCTGATGAGCTTTAAGGCCCCTTCCAACCTGTACCAATCTATGATTCAAAATTCTTCACTGGAAAGCTCATCATTAAAGTTAAGTGTCATTCTCCTACAGTTCTCTGGCAATTTCGTTTCCCTCTCTTGCTAGATCCTCCAGAAAAGGAAAACAGATGGCTCTTATTTTCTCCTAGAACTCATGCCAGTATTTTCTGATTAGATCAGGGAAAGTTTACACCAGGGCCTGCAACAGAAGACACCATCATACATACTCAGATTTCCTTCACAAACCTAGGCTTTTGGACCCCAGCTGTTTCCACAAATATTATTCCACAACAGAGGGTTTTGTTGCTTTGTTTGGCTTTTTTTTTTTTAGTATGTGGGAATGCATGTATCGTGGTTTGGAGAGGCAAGTTCCTGCTCTATGAGCACTCTTTCATTTTTGGATTTTTAAAGACATGAATGACAAGTCTTGATTAACACTTCAGAGATCAAATTTGGGAAGCTGCAGTTGAAGATAAATTCCTTATAAAACTCAGACACTGAAAACAAGGAATTAAAATAGTGGTGATCATTCCTTAATACATTAAGTGCTCCCATGATCTGGTTCACCTACTATCACAAAGTTATTAATATAGGCTCCTTTTTTCCCCTTCCTCAGAACTGTATCACTCATCATTGCTCTCACTTCTACATAGAGAAGTCAATCAGTTATATTATTTTAAAAGAAAACTAGTAAGATACCATCACCAACAACAATTACAGCCCATCTCATGAAGCTTTCAGCTTACTATTCTATAACCAGAAGTAGCACCAGACAGTACAGTTTTTCCAGAGTTTTAGAATAATAGATCTTAATTCACAGTGATATTACCTCATATAAAAAAAAATATGGAAATACAACTTGAGACATCAAGTCTCCCCCAGGTGTTCCTTCAAATTCACTACACCTTTCTGCAGTGAGTGCAACAGGTTCCATTGGTTTTGATCACCTGCATGTTCAAAAAATGTAAGAAACAAGAGGATATGGAGGCTATCCATAAAACAAACAAACAAACAAATATATAAAATATATATGTTTTGCTCCAGTACAGCTAGGGATCTGAAAAACTGCTTTTCATAGAATCAGAAGATCTCAGAGAATTGTAGAAAGGTTAAGTTTGAAAAGTGTTTTTGTTTTTTTAAAAAAAAACCAGGACAGCTTCCCAAGTATTTTTATCAAGTATTTATTGAGGGAACAGCAAGTCACTCAGCTTCCACGTAGCATTTTGAGAAGAATCTTCTTACTCAGCATGTTTTCATGCACATGCAGGAAGATTTATGACTACTGGGAACTACTTTTGAGCCACGTGGCTACCGTACCCCAGAAGGTCTGAGGCACAGGCATTGTACTTCCCCCAGCAACATGCAAACCTGTGACACACATTGCACTGCTGAACCCTCTGAGAGGGGGAACACAGGTGTCAGCCACAGCCATTGGAGGCACATCATGGCCTATCACCACCAAATGAATTTGTGCACTAGAAGCACCATGAAGCAGCCATATTTTTCACTGTTCTTAGCACTAATGATTTGCATTGTAAGTTCAGAGTATAGAAGACTTTACTTCCCCCCGACACCAGTGTGAGCAAACATATCAGCTAACTTTAAAAAGCAGAAAAAAGCCCCAAAAAACAGTCTATGCTTCAGTATCAGATATTCACCTAATGTATATATATACTTTACTACCTTTAGAATCTAAAATTTCAATATACTTTTTGTATTGCACAATGTAAAATATCTTCTGCATTAAAAAAGCTTTTATTCCTAGTGAAACCTTACCCAAAAAATTCAATCCTTTAACAGAAAGACCTGACACCAAGTAATGAAAGAGAAGCAACATTTGACCTTCCCAATTAACACATGCTCCTCTTCCAACAGATTCCAGACACCAGCCAAGCAGAGAAGCCATGTTCTGTGTAGTTAGAAAAGCAGAACACTAGAAGCCAAGATACCAACATGCTTTCTAAAAGCAGACAAGTATTTCCAGTTGGCTTCTTTTCCCGTGTACTGGAACAGAACAGTAGCCATAAACATGTCAGAATAAAGCTTCTCTTATAGAACACTATTTATACTTTGATTTCTAGGTAAATATAAGCAACTATTATAAACATACATGTTTGGTTGTTGTTGTTTTAAAAAAAGCAATCTAGCTAAATTTACAATGCTTCTAAAACCCTTTATGTAACACAAGCAGGAAGGAGAGAATGGACATATACGAAATTAGGGCAAATATAAAAAGCTATCTTGTCCTGATAAGGACTTATCTTCATAACAGGATGAGCTCCAGAAAATGTTAAATGCATGGCCAATTATTCAGTACTGTTAAACAGACATAAGTTTGTGCTCAGCATTGATTGGAAATTCAGAGAAATAGAAAGCTGAAGAAAAGTTTTTCCCCTATTCAGTCTTCCTTCTACATGGAAATCAGTGCAAATCTAAATTAGAACTAAAATTTAAATAAATGGAAAATCCAAACAAACAGTTTAATCTGAGTGGAATGTGCTGTTGGCAAATGGGCTGCATTTTAAAGCTCAAAGTTTTGTTGCACCAGAACACCAGAAACAGTGGAGGCTCAGCAACAAGCTGCCATGGAAAAATAACTTTCAGAAAAGAGGTTCCCTCCTCCTTCAGTTAGAAATTTAGTAATTAAGGAATACTTAAATAAAATGCCTATTTTGGAAGAACTGTTTAAAAACAATTCAATAGCAAGCAAGCATATCTCAGGGAGGAAAATTTAAATAAGAGGTTGTTACACTTGGAGTCAGAAGGCTGACAGAGCCAGACAGATATTTAGGGAGACAAAGGACTTGCCAAGTAAGACTTGCAACTGATAAAATCTTATTGATGACTCCAGAAAGCATAGAAAAGTAAAGAAAAGTTGCAATTTCTAATTCATTTACAGTAAAAAAAAAACAAAACAAACCACATTTTCAGAAATACTGTAATTTCCTTTAGCACAAAACCTGGATTGAAAGAAAACTCTTGTAGTTGCACAGGAGGAAGATTTACATCAGACTAAATAAGTAGCAGTATAAATAAGATGCATTCTAGCATCACCCCCATTTTTAAAATACCAGCCCAATGTACTTTGAGGTAATATTCAGACACCTAGTAAACAAGACTGGGAGATATTTCTGACACAAAATCACTTGAAAGAACATGTTTGGTTTCTACATAAAGCTGGAGTAAGGAAAAATGGTAAATTGTTTACTAGGTTTAAATAGAAATAAATCAGTTCACCTTCCCAACCCAACTTCTGGCAGTGGCCTAACCCAAGCTTTCCAGAGGAAAACACAAAGGGAAAAAAAAACACACAACAACAAAACAAAACAAAACCACACCAACAAAAAAAATCCCGAAGTCAAAGTCACTGGAAACATCACGAAAGTGGTAAACAAGAAAAACCACCACTTAACTTTTTGGATTTAATTCATGTATGTAGGTCCAAGGGAAGATTTCCATGTTTCACTTGATTTCTGGAGAGAGCACTGAGCTCTTCCCTCCTCCCCCTTAAACTGTAAACAACTTACTGGAATAGAAAACCATACTGACAGCAAACCATATTTTTGGAAATTTAAACACTAAGTATTCACAGGAAAATCTACTCAAGCTTTCAGAACTCTTTCTCTGTCCCACAATGGTATATTCAGTACTTTTCCACTGTGTTTGTTTTAAAAGGAGAAACCCTGACCTGAAGAAGAAAAAAAAAATCAAGAGTAAGAGGACAAAAGAGCAAGTCTTTCCCCAGGGCTCACTTTGCACTTGTCACAGTGAGACAATGAAATTTTCTTTTAAACCATGTAGCTTGGTCAAACGAATGGCAAATGTATTATTTTACATGACCTAGGAGTCCATCTTTTTTACTTAATGCTTTGTATATTGCATGCTAATTTCTTGTCCTGGTTTGAGAGGACCAGGATAAAAATTGTCTTTCCAAAACCTTTCCCAATTCTTAGTGCTTTTAATTTTGATTGTACATCTCAAGATGCATAAAATTCCTCCAGAGGTGAGCAAGGAGGATTCAAATGCATGCCAACCACCCCAGATTAAGACAGTTATTTACATACCAAGGAAAACAAATTATTATTTCACTTTTTTTCTTTTTTTTTTTTTTTAATAGAAATAAGTTGGCTTTTTGGCAACTTAAGAGCAGAACTTTTAGCAAAATCAATGCAGAGAGAAGGATCACACTGCTACCCATAAACCATTAGGATCAGAGTAAGAAAAATAATTTTAGATAAAGGACTGAGCTGACACTAGAATACACAAGACTGGAAAGGGTCATCTCCAGCTATGAGGTTATAAGAACATCCAGCTTCTAGAATTACCTCTTGAAAGAGAAGAAGGAAAAAAAAGCCATCTAAAACAGAGCTCTTGTGACTTAGCAACTACTAGATCAGGAGAACAAATGCTGTTCTTTACAAAAAGCAGTCAAGCTGAAGCATTCCTGGTTTCTACAGATCTCTAAATATTACCTCCTGTGAAAGAAATAAAAAGATAAAGAAAAAAAAGATCAGGAAACAAACCTTTTCTTTCTGCAAGCCACCAGTGCACACAGGGCAGTTCCTCACCTCATCAGTAAATAATAAGAGCTGAGGAAACATTTGTGTTCAATTTCTTCTGTTTGAAGCATTTCAATGCAATTAAAAAAACAGAAAGAAAACAACCAACCAAGCCAATATTATCAAATATGTGCTTCACTCTTCACTTCTTTTGAAAATAGTCAAGTTATGATGTCCTGAAGACCAAATGAGAAGAATCACTTAAGTCCATAATTTTACAGATCAAGTTACCCCAAGCAATTATAAGAAAAAGCTGACTAAGCAAAGGTAATTTCCATGCAAGAAGAATGTCATACAGCATGGGAAAGTATGGAAAAGCACACTGAAACAGCATTAGAAGTGACCCCGATACCTTACTTTACATCAGTGTGAGAACCTCCACTGTTTTCAAGCAACTCTTTACTCCAACCAAAGGCCTTCTCAGGGTCAGGGATTTCTGTAGTTGACAAGCTCAACAAAATACCATTTCCCTTGGTCTCTCTCAACAAACAGACTGAAGCCTTCAGAAGGAGGCAAGCAGTCATCTGAAGGAGGGAGGAGTCATACAATACAATCTAAGGACTATTGACAATTTAATTTTTTAAAAAAACATGTTCACACCCCTACTCAAAACATTCCCTAACATGTGAAGATTAAATTTTGTCCCTTAACTTCTCCAGCCAGGCTCACCACACTGCTACAGGCACATAATGCTTACAATAAACACTGTGGAGGTACAGCTCCTTTTGGAGGCTAGTAAGAGTGTAAATAAGACTAATCATTTAAGTGCATTACATTATTACTTCAGTATCTCTCCCAATGTTGAGAAGAGCAAGAGTATCTGAACTCCACAAAAAAAAAAAACCCAAACAACTTAACAGAAAAATGTGGCAGAAAAAATCTGGCAGAAAGACATGTGGCTTTTGGAGGGAGCAGCCCACAACACATAATTAAACCCATTCCACCTAGGCTGGAAGAGACAGAACATACTTTTGCTCTGAAGAGAACTCAGAAAAAAACCAATGTTTTCATCCACTTTACATAAGAGCATTATGGGAAACAAACTGATTGGGATATTGGCATTGTGAAGCAAGACTAGTCAGCTTCCAGATGGATCAGATCCATCACTGCCAGTGAGGATACTATATTTAAATTTGCAGGCTTGAACAGACTATCAGCTTCATCTGAGACACCCTTCTGTGGTGACTGACCAACAGGGGGAACATGAAGTAAGACACTGTCAAATTAACTTGGACATAAAATATCCCACAACCTGACAGATCAGCCTAGCTACACATTCCCAAGCTCACTAAAGAAAGTTCCTTCTGCCATCCAGGAAGGCTAAAAAAACTGAAGGAAAGTTATGAAGTAATTTATCAAATATTACACCAAAAGCAGGTTAAGGATTTGGGAAGTTAGCCAGTCTCCTGTAATACCAGAGTCATCAGGAAAAACCATTTGTGAGCAAGGAACATATCTGAGTTTCACTCTTCACAAGCATGCACCGCAGGGCTCAGACAGTGCATTCACAAAGAGGTAGTGAACTCTAGGTGAGAAAAATCTAGCAATAAAACAGAAAACTTATTACTATATTATCCTTAATGGACATACACAGGGGAACTACTACCTCCCCTCCTGGAAGAGGATTTATTTGTCCCACATACTATGGCAGAGGAAGAGGACAGGATGTCTGTTCTGGCTGTGACTAGAAGCCTTCTCATCCGTTCTGGGTGCTCATTCAATTTAAATCCATACAAGTATTTTGCCAGGATTTGGAGAGGTAAGGGTATTCCATTCCATGTCCCCACAGGTTATAACATGAGAGGATATATATCTGGCTGCTGACATGACCTGTCTCTAGTTACCTGCCCCTCTGGGATTCTGTGACCTTTATCTGCTAGAGCAGCAGGCCTAAGAAAACAGGGGGGTACTCAAGAGTCCTCCCAAGCCCACATGCTGCTGTTCAGTAAGAGACAGAAGTTCCAGAGCACAAGTTCCAGTGCTACACATCTGGGAAGTATAAAGGGAAAAGCCCTTAGAAGGTACATCCTTCCAAGCAGCTACCAACACAAAACACAGAAAGAGAGGCTGGAAGGAAAAATCATGCAGTTAGCAACGTTCTGCCTTTCCCAAGGGGAGATCAGATAAGGGGATCACTCCAACCTGATGCTTAGGAACAGTTTAGACAAAGTGTTCTAGTGATGAACTGGCCCAGGTTGCCCAGGGAAGCTGTGGCTGCCCCATCCCTGGCAGTGTTGAAGGGCAGGTTGGATGGGGCTTGGAGCAGCCTGGGCTGGTGGGAGGTGTCCCTGCCCATGCAGGGGGTTGGAACTGGATGATCTTGAAGGTCCCTTCCAACCCAAACCAATCCGTGATGATTCTGTGAACATCACTGGATAGCCTATGCATTGCTTGACTATCCTTGACATTCTCCCCCAAACATCTAACCAAAGTCTTGCTGGAATTTAGATCAACCAATTATTTGTTCTAGCTCATGCTTCCTTCCTCTTTGCAGCAGTCTTTCCACCCCTCCCTCCCCCGTTTATTTCGGAACGTATTGCCATTGCCTCCCTTTGAACTGACCATACCACCACCAATTTCATCCAGCTTTCTTCATCTTGTAGAACCTGTACTGGGTACCAGCTACCTGACCTTGCCTACCTTCTGGGGATGGTTTTCCATACAGTTTTACTTAGCTTGTTAATAAGAGTATCATGTGAATCTTGAGGATTTCCGTATATCAGAATGTTAATGTTACAGCCTCTCTCTGAACCACAAGGCCTGGTTACTCCCTCACAGAAGTAGAAATGCTGCATTTAAAATAATTTATCCTGGATACATCTGTTTTGACTGTTGCTCAACTTCTTTTTCTAGGCCTAAAAACATGTTTCATCACTGCTCCAGTATTTTTTTCTTTGAGCCTAAGTCAAAATCCACCGGTTTCATCTTCATCCCATCCCACATATCTCCTACTGCAGAGGTATGCACCACTATTTTATTTTTTTTTTTGAGTCTATTTCTTCCCTCCACTATCAGGTCTGGGATTGCTTCAGATAGAGGTTTTTTAAGCACCTCAGAATGAATTTCATCAGGCCCTACCAGATTGAAAATCTGTTGCTTATCCAAGCAACCTACAGTTTCCCCCCCCCAGTCTAGACCAAGCTCTGTGTATGCTTTTAACATGGCTATTAACTCCACTGCTGGATTAACCATTTCAGAGAACATTCCAATCACCTCAGCATTATCTGTTAATCCACTAATCTGTGGATCTCTTATTTCTTGCTTTCTTCCAGTATCCCTTTTAGCTACACCTGATAGTGGATTTGACTGTCCCCAGTTTTGTTCATGCATCTTTGTGCACTTTATGTGCATCTTCAGCAACACACATGCTTCTTGTGGTTACATCACTGAAGAGATAAACAGAGAGCAAAGTTCTTTTACATTATTAGTTTTCCCCTTCAGTGAAACATTTGGTACTACTGCATTACTTCTTACAGAGGCTGGGACCAGTTCCTTTCTTCCTTGTATTTGCCACCCCCCACCAATCAAGCTTTACATGCCAAATCCTAAGCTTTTTTTACATTTGTGGATTTTATCCTGCTGTTCTACCATCTTTTATCCTACAGAGGCTAACATCTTGTGGTCACTCCTGCACAACTTGCCTCCCAAAGGCACTCTCTTTGACAATCTAGAAAACTATTTTTATGAACGTACCTAGGTAAGCAGAGCCATATGTACTGTTCCGTCTTTTCCTAAAGACACTGGTTGGTTATGAGAGATTTTAAGTAGCAAATCTCATACTTTCAATAGTTCTGCTCCAGCTGCTGGCATACACCTTGTATTTACATTCCAGTCACATAGAGCTAATGGAGCTCATTGGGGCCTGGCAGAATATTTTGAATGATCAGGTGTTATGACCTTCCTCTGCTGTTCATTCCCCATGTATTTGTGTTCATCACAGAACCACAGACTGGTTTGGGTTGGAAGGGACCTTCAAGATCATCTAGTTCCAACCCCCTGCATGGGCAGGGACACCTCCCACCAGCCCAGGTTGCTCCAAGCCCCATCCAACCTGCCCTTCAACACTGCCAGGGATGGGGCAGCCACAGCTTCCCTTGGCAACCTGGGCCAGGCTCTCACCACCCTCACACTCCAGAATTCCCTCCTCATGTCTCACCTCAATCTCCTCTCCTCCAGTTTTCATCCATCCCCCTTGTCCTCTCCCTCCCTGCCCTGTCCAAAGCCCCTCCCCAGCTTTCCTGGAGCCCTTTCAGGCACTGGAAGGTGCTCTAAGGTCTCCCATAGCATACCAGGTGGAATGACCTGCTGTTCTTCAAGGTCATAAGCAATATGCTATAAATAAGTGCAAAATACTGCAGATGCAAGAAGACAGCAAAAAGCTGTGATATATTAGGGGTTTTATCTCAAAAACCACTCATCACATATTTTCATATGCAAACATTCAAACTTGTTTCAAGTGTTTAAAGCTTTGCAACTGAAATACCTTTAACTATTTAAAATACATATATGTATTTGGTCAAAGTGACTTCAGTGACCTTGCTTCTATAAATAAAAGCATGAAAGTCTTAATAAAAAAAAAAAAAGAAGGCTAGTTTGCTGATACTGTCTTTGTAATAATTCTTACAAAAACAATTTGTCTAATGAAATGAGAAATTAGATATACTATCTTTCATATAGATATATACATAAATATACACAGCATAAAATAAGAAACTCATCCTGCATGTAAGTAAAATCAACAGGAACTTACATTAAGCAATCATTTATTCTTATAGATTCTGATACAAGCAATCCTATTTGTTAATAATAGCATTAATGATACCAATAGCAAAGAAGAAAGATGCACACCTAGGATCTCACCGTACTTCAGAGGAATTTCCCACCCACTGCCCCTGCACCCCGTCCCCCCCCCCCGCCCCGTCCCCCCCCCCAAGAAGGAAAAAACCCAACAAAACCCAAAACAAAGGCAGGCTGAGAAGGATGCCATGCTGACCCAGGCTGCTGCCAAGCCTGCAGCTCTCACCAGCCTTACAATGCATTCTACCAACTTGCTCCAGACACCAGGTTGCAAAAAACACCAGCAGCACAGTTACTCATGCCTCAATATTTGTTGATTACAGGCAAGAGGGCACTAGCCCTAGAAAGAAGTAGCTATTAGACCAAATGGAAAACACAAGTATTTTGATTTCCTCACTGACCTATCCTGGATGCAGGGCAGACAGATGAAGGAAGCACATTTTATAATTCTACAGTTCAGGGAAAAAAAACCACCAAAATAAAAGTAGTCCAGGTTCAGACTACTTGTCCAAGTTGGACTGTCCCATGGGAGTTAAAGGGAGGGCAGCTACAATCCCAGGAGAACTCTCCTGCTCTGGGCTCTGTGTCATTTAATAACTTGGCAGATAATAAGGTTTAGACAGCATAATGGTACATATATTGCTGTGGCCTTAAAAATTGTTTCATATCCCAAAACAGGGAGATAATGTAATACAAGCAAGTCCTTTAAGCACTGATACCATTCTGATTTCATATTTTTATAATATTACTAAATTATTTACCTTTAGAATCACTGCTGAAAGCCATGAGTTCTATGGGATAATTATAGTTAATAGTTTGCTTTATCTGCCATCTTCATTGCAGAGATGTGGATTCAATTTCTCTCGGCCATGAAATCAAGAGAAAACCCTGTCATGCCTGACAATAGTCCATGGCATCCAAAATGGAAAACTTGGATTGGATTATTTCTTCCACAAATACAGATGCAAGGATTACAACAGAAACTTTTGGGTTTGAGTAGAGCCATAAGAACTAAGACTCACCACTCTATATTCACAGGATCTAGAAAACTTCCCTCTTAATCTACTGTGTAAAAAGAAGTAAAAAAGCAGCTTCTAAGGATTTTCTTAAAATAATGTATTTGATTTTATTTTGCTTAACTTGTTATTGAACCTTTACTGCAGCTTAGAATCCTAGAATGGCAGGTTGGAAGGGACCTGAAGGATCATCTGGCCCAACCTCTCTAGGCACTACTCTAGTTGACATGAGGTGGCTCAGCACCCTGTCAAGCTGAGACTTCAAACTGCCCAATGTGGGGGAATCCACCAGTTCCCTGGAAGACTATTCCAATGTTGGACTGTCCTCACAGGGAAAAATTTACCTCTTGTGTCCAACTGGAATCTCCCCAGGAGCAACTTGTCCCCATAACCCCTTGTCTTTTCCATGGGACTCCTTGCAAACAGGGAGTCTCCATCTTCTTGGCAGCCACCCTTTAAGGACTGGAACATGGTAATAAGGTCTCCCCTGAGCCTTCTCTTCTCCAGGCTGAACAAACCCACTTTTCTCAACCTCTCCTCATATGGCAGGTCCTCCAGTCCTCTGATCATCTTATGTGTATACAATTGGTTTCACATCTGTTATAAATTTCACAGCTATTATTATTAACCAAGCCAGCTACAACCTTGGGATTGGAACTTGCACTTGCTGTATGAAGATGAACGTATTTTCTACCAAAACTTTTTGACCTATTTCAAAAAGCTAGTAAAAAAAAGTTTCTATACAGTACTAATAGTTGAACATGTCAGTAACTTCATATATAAAAAGCTAAAAGGGAGTCATCAGATCTTATATTCTGACCTCCTCCAAGACTTAGGTGAGAGCTCACCACCTGTCTGGCCTTTGACTAGACTCTGATAACTTGTGCCTGATAAAACCAAGTCTTCCCTTTGCAGTCTGTTCCAGTGACTCATCATTCTCACTGGTAATGGACACACTTCTCACTGGGATTTTTAACAGGGAAGGAGCTGATTCAAAGGTGCCAGATTAAGTTTTCAATTTAATATTAAAGCTGCTTGGGTTTTGGGGTGGTTTTTTTTGTTTTGTTGATTTGGGTTTTCAAAGAAAAGCAGTCTAGCTGTCAAGCCTTTCACACAGACCACCTTGTAATTACAGCTTCTACAGCAAAACGTGCTTTGAGAAAGATGCCTCAGACAGCCCAAAACTGTGTAAGACAAATTAGACTGCATTTAGCACATTGCAGAGAAGTCAGACAAAACAAACAGAGCCTCTCTCGGCTTCAATGATCCAAACTCAGAATTTCTCTGAACCACTTCAAAGTAGGACAGAGCAAAAATGGATCTATGTAAGAGTTCCTTTAAAATACATGTGTATTATATAGAAAATACACCTATTTAATGTTTTTATATCATACATATATATGCTTGTATTATTATTATTATTATTATTAATATTATTATTACATATATAATGAATACTAATTATTATTTCCCCCTAGATTCCCCTCTATTGAACCTGCTTATGTTCAGGGAGGAAAAGCACAGCAGTGGGAATCGGGCAGCCTACTCCAAGCCCAGCTCTACACATTCGTTGTGATTAAAAGAAACACCTTAACTTCCTTTTCCTTCAGTATTTTTAGCAGTGCTACTGGACCGGTCGATACAAGCCCTGCCTCAGAATTTCAAGACCTTCTCAAAAACTTGAGGTGAGCAGGAGTATCTATAATTAGACTGTAACACTGGAAGATTACAACGTAACATTTATTTTTGTTAGCATAAAAGGTCACTAAATGTAATCCTCTACTGGCTAGACCGCCTGTGAGCTACAAAACCCAGTTTTGATCGTACTGATTCCAGTGGATAAACGATTTACCAAGAAATAACACCAACAAAAAAGGGAATCTTGACAGGCTCTGCTTTAACAGCCTTGAAGCTCAGACAGCTTTTAAGAGCCAGAAAGCTTCCTGCCCCGGTTTATATCGTTTAACTGTCCCCTCTGAATGTTTATACACCAATCTTTCCTGCTTTTGTAGGAAAGCCAACCTGGCATGATCACAGCACCGGTCACACAGATGAAAACGAGGTGCTGCGAGCGGGACGGGGCCGGGAAAAGCCCCGGGGAAGCCCGCGGGGGGAGGTCCCGGCCCCGTCCCACGGCGGAGGTGGGTCCGCCGCGCTTACCTGCACCCCGCCGAGGATCGCCTCGCTCTTCTCCCTCACGTCGGGGAAAGGGCAGCGCTTGGAGAGCATCAGCAGCCGGGCCAGCACCTCGCTCAGCCCATCCCGGGCGGCGGGAACCAGGAGCCCGTCGGCGGCCCGGCTGGGCGGTACCGGCGGCACGGGAGCGACGGTTTCGCCTCGGCGGAGCACGGCTTGTCGGATGTGATCCAAAGCGGCGGCTCGGGTGGCCGCGTCGCGGCTGCACAGCCCGTCCCAGCGCACCTCGCCTTCCCGCTCCTCCATCAGGCCGCCCGGCGGCTCCGCCAGCGCCTCAGCGGGCCCGGCGCCCCATGGCGGGTTCCCCGCAGCCGCCAGCCCGCCCACAGACACGACCGACGCGGCGGCGGCGAACGGAGAAACCGCTGCCCGCGCCTCATGGAGGGCAGGGCAGGGCAGGGCAGGGCAGGGCAGGGCAGGGCAGCTCCCGGGACCCGCCGCCCACCGCCGCCGGGGCTGCCCAGCCAGCGGGGGCTTCGCCTCAGCCGGCGGGGAGCGGGGCAGCCACCACCCCGCAGAGCCGGCGGCTCCTCCTCCCCGCCCCAGGCATGGAGGGAAAGGGGGACGGCCCCGGCGCTGCCTCTACCGGAGCGGGGCGGCTCCCTCGGTCCTCCCCGCGGGGCCGGGCCGGGCCGCCACAGACCCCGGGAGGATCCCCTCAGAGGGGCCGGGGAGGCGGGGCGGGGCAGAAGTAGCTCCGCCCAATCGCGGGAGCCCCCCTACATGACGGACACGCCTGTCAGCCAATCGCCTTTCAGCCCTCGCTGCCCACGGTCCAATCGGAGCGGGGAGTGGGGGGCGGGAAGGGAGGCAGCGCCCGCAGGGGCTGATGGGAGGTGTAGTCCCCGCGCCTCGCCAGAGGGGCCAGGCCGCGTTGCGGGGCCGCTCCCGCAGGGGTGGGCGGCCAAAACCCCCCCGCTCCCACCGCGGGACCTGCCCAGGAAGGGTAAGAGAGAGCGTTCCCTGCCGCTTCTGCACAGCTGCCGTGTTGTTTTTTTTCCCCTCGTGGTGTTGTGGGTCGCTGTTTTTGGTGTGTGTGTGTGAGGGAAGCGGTGCCCGCTGGTGGGTTCGGCCTCAGGGGTTTGCGTTGGCAGAAACAAATAAAAAACCAAAAAAAGTGATTTAAGCAGCTGCGGTGGCTCGTCAGAGAGGTCCGCCTGGGCAGGAGGCTTTGATGTCGCCTGAGTAAACACATGGGCGGAAAGGCAAAGCAGAAACAGCCTGTGCAAGCACCTTCAGCCGCTGGGGCATGAGGGGGAGGGACCCCGGGAATATTCCCACTGGGTGACAGTTTCGCAGCGCTGTAATCCGGATTTATCCTTTTTTTTTTCAGGTTTTTTAAGGTTGATGAGCCTGGAGAAGAGCAGGCTCAGCAAGGGTCTTATCCGTGTATATAAATGCCCGAAGAGAGGGTGCAAATAGGGCAGGGCCAGGCTCTGCTCAGGGGTGCCCAGGCAGGACCAGGGGCAGGGGGCACAAACTGCCACCCCCTGGGAGTGTTGAAGGGCAGGTTGGATGGGGCTCTGAGCAACCTGGGCTGGTGGGAGGTGTCCCTGCCCATGCAGGGGGTTGGGTTGGGACTGGATGGTCTTGAAGGTCCCTTCCAACCCAAACCGGTCTGTGATACACAGGAGGCTCCCTCTGAACATCAGAAAACACACTTTTTTTACTGCAGGGGTGAGCAGGCACTGGCAGGTTGCCCAGAGAGATTGTCTTTATCCTTGGAGATACTCAAAACCCTCTGGACATAGTCCTAGACAGCTGGCTCTAGGTGGCCCTGCTTGAGCAAGGGGGGTTGGACCTGATGACTTCAAGAGGTCCCTGCCAACCTCAACCATTCTGTGATTAACTGCAGGCCGCTACCAAATGGGCTGGTATTCTGGTTTCCCTGGCCATACAGCTTCCTTCCTTCCTTCCTTCCTTCCTTCCTTCCTTCCTTCCTTCCTTCCTTCCTTCCTTCCTTCCTTCCTTCCTTCCTTCCTTCCTTCCTTCCTTCCTTCCTTCCTTCCTTCCTTCCTTCCTTCCTTCCTTCCTTCCTTCCTTCCTTCCTTCCTTCCTTCCTTCCTTCCTTCCTTCCTTCCTTCCTTCCTTCCTTTTTGCAGGGGGGAAAAAAAAAGAGGCATTTTTAAAAGAAAGTTAATTTCAGTCAACTCACTTCCTTGATCCAGGTCACCTCTTGGCAGAGGAGAAAGAAACAGATAAAGGCAGAATGACCCATTTGCAGCTGTCACATTAAAACAATCCTAAAACTACAGTTTTGAGTCTACTGAAATGCAGAAGAACTCTTGCAAGGAAATTAGAAACAGGACATGGAGCCTGTAGGGTCGTGCATAAATATTTTACATTTCTCATGCACATCTTTCCCACTCTAAAATTCAGACCTCAAAACTGAAGTTAAAAGCAGAACAAACTACTTCACATTCCACAGAAAAAACACAGAAACTTCTCCTGAGTCCAGGAACTGAGCTTGGGCTGGCTCACCAACACCAGCCATCAACAGCTCTGTTATTTGTAAAGAATCTGGTTTCTTCATCTCTCATTCCTTTCAGTTTTTTTGGCGTGGTTTCTCCCAAGCTTGCAAAATAAGTGTAGTTCTGTCATTACCTGTACCTTTCAAGGAAGACCAAGCTCTTTCTCCCATAAAATCCTTTCCACAAGGAGTCTGTGAGCCATTGTTTGGTGGTGTGGACAGGCCTGGACTGCTTCATGCAGCTGCTTCCTCTAGGGCCTTGGCACCCTTGTGAGCAACGTGTCTCCTGAAATCATTACTGCCTGTAATAAATGTGAGTCTTCTCTAAGAACTCAAGGCCTCCACCCATCATAGCTGATGGGTTCAAAGAAAATAATTCTGCCAGTGCCTTTTATGTTTTGTTGGGGTTTTTTTGTTTGATTTTTTGTTTGTTTGTTTCATTAGCTACTGTTTCAGCTTCCTGTCCTGATCCCTGTTCTGTCCTTACTCCTTGTGGTCTCCCAGTTTTCTTGTGAACAGGCATGTCACATAGGCTTGCTTTATTTCTATCCACATTTTGATCTTCAGAAATTGGAGAGATTTTATTTTTCCCTGATAATCCTGTGTTTGCTGGGTGTCTCTGACAACAACTGCATACATCCAGGGTCAGTAAAGTGAACCAGAATCAGAACTGAAGGCCTGGTGTTGGACTTTGGGATGGCTCTGTTCCCACACAATGCTGAGATTGATTGGAAGTCCCAGCACTGCCTTTTATCTTTTAGATGTTGTTTTTTCCACTGCCTGCAAATGAACTCTGGCTACAGGAAACAGATTGTGAAACTTGCTCCAAGGCCTTAACTTCAGATTTTTCAGCCCTTTGTTTTATAGATTTTAATGTAGCACTTTGGTAATGGAGATGAAGGTGGCTTTATTTTTTCCATCCCAAATCTCTGCAGTTTTCCAGTACTGTGTCAGGCTTCTCCATGTACTGCAAGACATTGTGGAAATCAAGGTCAAAGGCTGCTAGTGGAATTAATCAAGAGACTGAAGTCAGGGGAATGTGTTTGTCTGATTTGAGTGTTCACTGCCTGATCTTGGTGTGCTTGGTTTTGATCCCTAAAGAACGGATGAGAGAAAGGCAGAATTATGAAGGAAACAATCTGGCAACTCATCCAGAATTACAGCATTTGACTTTTTAAAAAGATAAGCTGAAGAAAAACAAATTTGTGGCTGTTTTAAACCTCAGTATTTCCTTCCTTAATTATTTATCAACTTCCCTCTTTTTTTAACTAGATAAGAACTTCTATAGCCATATACAAGTGATATCCCAAAGCAGAAATATCTTTTGAAAGTACAGTATAAAGCTGTTGTATTCATGTCCTTTCTAAGAAATAAATTATATTTACTTTTGAAAGTGTTTTCTGGTTTCTGTATGTCACAAAAGAGCACACTTGGGTGATTTCTGGAAAACACAATAACACAGTAAAACTTGTTCAGCTTTGAAGGAACTGCTTTTTAAAATTAGATTCCTTCAACTGCTTTTATTTACACCTGGTTTTGTTCAGGCTTATTTCATTCCAACTAGTAAATACCTAGGATGGGATTGCTCTTCTAGAAGTTCACCCTCCCCTTTTACACCTGGGGTTTGGCATGTTGCTGCAGTGTCTGGGCACTCCACAGTATTTAATGTGTTTTTCTTCACATCAGCCCTCTGAGGAAGCAAAGCCCTGTGCCTCCTGTTCCTGCAGAGAGACACCAGAATGCCAGAGGCTACTCCTCTGTCTTTGAACTGAGACCCAAGCTTAGTGTCAAGCCCAGACTCATGTTTTCATCCCAACAGACTGGCCTCAATGATTGAGCAAGCGACAGCGTAAGATGTAGGAGAACTTGTGGCCTCCTTTCACTTCTGAGCACATGTTTGTGTATCTCCCAGGTGTTCTGGCCTACTTTATGTTTTACCAAACTGCCACCCTGCCTCCTTAGAGGTCGCAAATGCAGCAGGGGTGGGTAAGGCAGCCACCAGCTTTTTCCTAGGGGACCATATCTTTCTGGCAGAAACACTATGAAATAGTTTTAAGCTGAAGCATGTGTTGTTTTGAGAAGAGCTGGGCTGTAGCATAGCAGAACTACAGACCATTTCAAGTCATAGAATCATAGAATAATTTGGGTTGGAAGGGACCTTAAAGATGATCAAGTTCCAACACCCCTGCCTTGAGCAGGGAACCCAACCACCAGACCAGGTTGCACAAAACCTCATCCAACCTGGCCTTAAAAACCTCCAGGGATGGGGCATCAACAACCTCCCTGGGCAACCCATCCCAGTTCCTCACCACCCTTGTAGTGAAGAATTTTTTCCTAATATCTAACCTAAATCTCCCCTCTCCCAGTTTAAAACCATTACCCCTTGTCCTATCACTGTCTTCTGAGATGAAAAGCCCCTCCCCAGCTTTCCTGTAGACCCCTTTCAAGGACTGGAAGGTCTCTTCTCCAGGCTGAACAGCCCCAACTCTCTCAGCCTGTCTTCATAGCAGAGCTGCTCCAGGCCTTTGATCATCTTGGTAGCCCTTCTCTGGAAGTCCTGCTGAGCTGTGCTAGCTCTCTGGCTGTGCTCCATTTGGCTGTATAAATGTAGCTGAAAGACTACGGGCTAGACCCCGGAAAAGTGCATGAGTAAGCTAAACATTTATATCCATTGAGCAGCCACCTGAACTCTGCTAGACTGGATAGAAATATCCAGAATTGTCCCGAGCTGGACATCTTGGCACCTCTCTCCCCTTTGTGCTCACTTGTTGTTTAGGAAGTAGGTGGAGCAGCTCCAGCAGAGGTCCAGCTGAGAGGAACATCTCCAAGCCAAATAGGTCAGGTTCTTCTGTTGTAGTCACAGTTGGCTTCAGTGCCCAGCTGCCTTTGGTCGAGTGCTCACCTTGAGTGCAGTAACCCAGCCATCACAGCATCAGCTTTGAGCTCAAGGGAATTTACATCAACATCTTGTAACTCCAAGAAGAGCATCCCGGATGCTGAGAAGGACTGCAAAATGGAAGGGAAGCATTCATCACCTCACCTGTTGAAGCTGTGTCCCTCTTGGGAAGGAAAACCTGTGGCACTGGTGTGAACTACAAGGAAGGAGACACAGGGAGCTGTAGGCACTTACTCCTAGTTTCTAGTAGCTATTCCCAAGCCAGTGCTTTTTTTTTTTTATCCAGGGACTATTCACTACAAGGAAAGCATAAATAAAACTCAAGACTCGCTTCCAACAATTAACCTGGATGAGACAGATACATCCCTGTTTTCCTCAGTCTTTTGCCTCAGCTGCCTTATCCTTGTAAGAGTCTAGGACAAGACTCTTACACGTTTCTCCACGCAGGGTCATAACTTCAAACGAAAAGGTGGTGACTCCCTGTTTCCTTCCTGCTCTTCCTCCTCCCATTCTAGCACGGTGGTCAGGGATGCTGCATGAATGCTCCCCAGGAACTCCCACTTCCTGGCCAATGCTCTACCCACAGGGTAACAGCTCAGAGAAGGTGGACACTGTTTCCTCCAGCTGCACTATAAAAGAAAATGAACACTGCTGGTTGGGAATCTTTGATCTGCTGACAGCCTGATAGGCCTTTTAGACACCTTTGGCAGGCTGGCTGTTAACACAGACCTCGGTGTTTTCCAGTAATAACACAAAAATGCTGTGGCCAGCAGCCATATGAAATGAAGTCACAGACCAGAGAAGCTACAGGGGCTCTTTATTCATTGTTTGAAATAACAGATTTTGGCATTCACCACCAGAAGAAGAGTCCAAATTCTGAGTCCCAAGAGGACAAAGGTGCCAAGCATCAGGGTGGGACCTGACACACTTCCATGCTCATAGTTTCCCTGCACAGAGCTTTTGTTAGCTCCTCACTCAGCATGCTGCTTGTTTTGGCCTATACCTGCACTTCTTTTACACGCAGGGAATGAAAGCCTCTCATTACCAAACCCAAGAATCAGCCCTGAGGTTGGGAGGCTCATTGTATCCTGGAAAGTTATCAGTCCCTTATCAGTCTCATCCCTCTGTGATTTATTAAGGTCACACAGAACAGCAAGAATTTAATTCAAGTCCCTGAGATCCACTGAGTTACCTTGCAGTCACAAACTGTGTCTCTAGTTAATATGGGAAAAATGTCTCTTAAACAATTTAAAATCAACAACTGAAGTTAGTTTTATGCATGCAACATTGTGCAGCATTTCATGGTATCTCATTGTGATTTTTCATGCATTTCTGAAGTCATCATGCAAGTTTAAATATACAGATGATATTAAACAAGTTTACTGTTGCATAGCTCTGAGTGTTGTAATTTTTCCCAGACAACTCAGGCCAGAAGCAGTGACAGATCATTTCTGCATTTTTTTAATATTTGCTTTATCATATGAAATACAAACTATTTGGCATTAATATTTAGGATATCGTGCCTGTTCAAAATGCAGAATGTGGATGTGTTGGAGTGTGAATATTCTGAGTCATGTAAATGTGGTATTATTTAAATTATTCCTCAACAAAATAGGTCTCCAAAATAAGGTGGAGGAGCTGTCCTGACTGAAATCTGCTTGCTGTTTTTATGCATCTTTAAAGACAAGCCTTGCTGACAAATGATGGCTTTGAGATTCATTTCTTGCTAGGAGTGAAACTTATTTTTTCCTTGTTAGTATTTTTATTCCTCTCCTTTCTTTTCTCAGGTTGCCTGATGTAAAAATGCAGAATGGAGTTCTTGTTCCCTGCCTGGTGCCTAGTTGTCAGCAGCACAGGAAAATGTGAAAAAAAAACCAAACTAGAAGCAGTAATAGGTAAAAGGAGACAATTCCTATGAACAATTATCCACTTTGTGTTTCTCTGCTCATCCATGTTATGGTCTTCTAGTTATCTGGCTAAAAATCTACCTCCTACTCCATCTCCATGCTAGTTTAAAGAATGTTGGATGTGACACTTTCCCTGAGAAAGTATTGGGGAAAAAACAGAAGTTTACTTTGAAAATGAATTCCAAGGCAGTGGTGGGGACACAATCTGCATGTTTCATCTGCCTGGAGGGCAAGTTGCAACGTTCAGAACCATCTTTCAGTGATCGCATTAAATATTTGAGGCATAAAAGGTGAAAATTATTGTGTGGTAGAAGTGTTTACAGTGAGTGAGTCAGTACTTGCAATAACTATCCCCTGCCTCATTACATTTCTTGACTATGATTGTCATTTTGACCCACTCTTACATTTACCCCACCTCACCCTAATACGTCTTTTTGCTTTTGCATTTGTCCTTCTAATGTCTGATTTTTCTGCCTGTGCACAGATACACAGTCCTAACTGGAGACAGCTGCCCTTGGACACAGCAAAGTCTTCATGCTTTTAATCAAGAGTCAATAGCCAGAGCCAGTGATTTCCTCTTGCCTTCCCATCTATCAGGACACATACTCCACTTTGCCCTCAAGGAAGCTGGGAGAGCTTTTTCCAATCTAATGAGCAAAAGCACATTTTTGAGGGTGAAGAGAAGTGACCACGCTGAGCAAACCACGTATGGAAGACAATGTGATGGTACCATCAGCAGGCAATAACAGTGGGGAGAAGTAACTTTTGGGAGATGGTGAGGAGAGCACGTTCAATGTCTACATCAGTCAGGGTACTAAGAGCAGGCAGCGTCTGTTGGAACTGCATTCTAAATGTGAAGGGGGAAAAAGGCCTCTTCACTTTGTAAAAAACCCTAACTTTTTATGCTAGGAGAGGGAGTGAGGGAAAAAGAAGACCAAAGAAAGAAGAGCAAGGAACAAAGAATGAAGGAAAAGAGGAGATGAAGAAGAGAAAGCAACTGTAACATGGGGGTGTAGGAGAAAAGAAGAACGGAACTACGAGGGAAGCAAGGAAGTAGATTAGTGAGCATTTCTAATACTTGGTTTTGTGTTTTATGCTTGTTACAAAAAAAGGTTCTATTTAATTGCTTTGGTCTGATTAAAGACTTAGAAATGTGCTTTTGATAACCCTGTTTTAAGCCAGATGCTTTCATGCTACATCGTGTCTAGTTACTAGATAGGAATTTGCAGTCTTGCTCCTCGGAATGCTACCTTCAGTCACCATCTGCTCACACAGGTTAAAGCAGCTCCCACCAACTCCATTTCCCCACAAATACTGCATATGATTTTATCCTGTACGTATGAATGGAGGCCAAATTTTAGGAGGAATTGGGTCTGCTGTGCTCACTGAAGAAAACTGCAAAACTCTAATGACATCATGGCCCTCCCTGATTGCTTGCTGCACACGGCCAGGTTAGAACCCCTCCCTGAAAAAAATTGCTTTAAAAAAAAAAAATCCCTGTTTTTTCTCCACCTGGTTATTGCTTTGCTTGTTCCCAAAGTACTAGTGTAACTCATTCTGTTGTCTTTCTTCCTCTTGTTTTGTTCTCTGTCTTTGTCTCTAGCAAACAGGAACTAGAAAAATATCAGTATGAATGCTTAGAAGGTGTGACACGGTGAAATAGAAGACTTAGGAGGGTTTTTTTCACTAAAGTACCAGGTTTTACCACACTTCACAGTGCATACAGTGTCATGAGAAAACACAGACTGTAATTTCTTTTCCTTTTCTTATAAGACTGAAAAAACCTTCTGCATAAGACTTGAAATCCAAGGATGAGCAGGCTTTGCTACAGTAGTATCAAAGAAGAAACCAGGCACTTCACCTGGATACATCCAGTTCTCAGGCTGTCAGTTTTTATCTCGCAATTTGTACAACAAACTGACTCCTGTGGATTTGCCTGTTTTTTAAAAAACTCCCCAAGTTCCTTAATTGCCCTGAGAAACTTTGGTCATTTGCTCTAAACTCATCAATCACAAGTGGGACTTGGCAGAACTTAAAAACATTGTTGAAAAGCCTTATTGATCCAGTGAGGTTTCACTTCCTGTTAGTTTTGCAGCTGTCACCTTTCCATTTCTAGCTCAGATTAAAGAAGACAAATGAGTACCAGTTAGTTGGATATGTCCTGAGCAAGGTCATAACCTTTCAGGCTGATTGAAGTGGCTGTGTCAGGATGCTAGAGACTGGGTGTTCCCAAAACAACAGCACAGTTTGCCTACAACATTAATTATTGTTGTGGAGTCTCCTTCTCTGAAGGCTTTCAAGACCCATCTGGACATGTTGCTGTGTGACCTGCCCTGGGTGTTCCTGCTGCAGCAGGGGGGGTTGGACTCGATGATCTTCAGAGGTCCCTTCCAACCCCTGTGTTTCTATGATTTCCTTTTGTCAGTGGAAGGGCTGTTCTTTGTCTCTTGGCAATAAGGCTGAAAGAGCGTTGCAGCACAGCTAGAACAGCTGATCAAGCTGTTCCCTGGTTCTCAAAGGAAAATGAAAAGGGGGAAAAAAATAGACCAGTTTGGATTGTGTCACGAAAATGGCCTCTCACGTAACCTTTCCCCAGCAAGGCTTGGCTCAAGTAGCCAAAGCAGCAGCCAGCATTCTGGGAGTTTCTTGGTATGGCCTGTGTTTGGGCAATTCTTTAAAATTTCTCTTATAATATGTCAGATAAACAGTGAAACATTCCTTGATTCATCTGAGACTTTGTTTCGAGTTATGCAAAAAATCAGTATAAATTGTGCCTGCCCAGTAGGTCAGGTCAGGAGATAGACATCTCTGTATTTCTTTCTGGAAAATGCTTTGGTCTGTTTTTTTCTTTTTCCTCTCTGAAAGGTCTTCTGACAGCACCTCTTTCTCAGGTTCTAAGAGGTTGCCCTCACAGTGACTGGAATGAACCAAGATCTTTGTCAGATAACAAACACTGGAGAACTCAGTGGGAGCATTGCTTCCATTATTACATTATTCCCTGAGTGTGTATCTTTTGAGAATTCATTAAGCCAGCATTATTCCTGAAATCTGCTAGAGTTCACATGTGGAAAAAGCTTTTCCACATCCTGCTTTACAGTATGTGGCATAATTTTATGTGTGGCAAAACATTTTTTGACTTTTAACTTCAAAAGATTATTATTTTTTTAAACTTCTTTAATGATGTGGCCAGCATGGGAGGGGAGGAACAGGATGGATGAGGATGCGGAAGTAATAAAAGGTCTTTCTGTAGCATTTAGGATTTCAGTGGTGTTCAGTAAGTCCCAACTATTTACTTGACAGAGTCCAACACAGGGCTACGAGGGTGATTAAGGGACTGGAACACCTGCCTCCTGAGAAAACGCTGAGAGACCTGGGGGTTTTTAATCTGGAAAGGAGAAGACTGAGGGGGGTTCTAATTAATGTGTGTAAATGGATGAGGGCTGGGTACCCAGAGGAATGAACAACCTCTTGTCACTTGTGCCCTGTGACAGGACAAGGGGCAATGGATTCAAACTGGAGCCCAGGAAGTTCCACCTCAACATGAGGAAGAACTTCTTTCCTGTGAGGGTGACAGAGCCCTGGGACAGGCTGCCCAGAGAGGCTGTGGAGTCTCCTTCTCTGGAGACTTTCAAGACCTGTCTAGATGCCTTTCTGAGTGACCTGCCCTAGATTTGGTCCTTCTCTGGCAGGGGGGTTGGATTTGATGATCTCCAGAGGGCCCTTCCAACCCCAGCCATCCTGTGATTCTGTGATATTGACAACACTTACTTGCACTAGGCAGCGATAATTAAAATTTCAATTTATTTTTACAGCAGCCTGATCGAGTACTCTGGGCACTCAGTTCAGGCCATTTTCAGCAGAAACAAATGTAAATATTGTAAAGGGAAGTCACATTGGTACTTACATTACCATCATGATGAAATGGGAAGTTCTCTATCTGTCTTAAGGCACCAAACTCCAGTTTCCTTGCTCTGCTCTGACATGAAAGTCCCTCCTCCAGGTACAGACCTGAGGATTACTCCCCAGCACTCCTTGTGCCAGCTGGCTCCCAACCCGCATGTGGTGGGAAAAGAGGTCCTGCTGAAGGGACCATCCTCACACCCAAGGAGGGAGGTGAGCAGTGTGATTGCAGTAGTGCAGTGCTGTCACTGAGCTGGTGTGCTGTGCCTGGCACCGTGGACTGTGCACAGGGCTACAGGAGCCTCCTGGCTCAGCCTTGGAGCCAACATAGGTGTCTAGGCCATGCTGATGGTTAGTGGCAGCCCTATAGGCACCACTAAACTGCCCCATGCTTGATGTGAACTGGCTACTTCTACGGTGTTTTTCTGTGTAAAATAACACTGGGCATCTGACCCTCACTGCTGCGTCCGCCAACACGGGCTGGGTCGGTTCTGGTTAAAAAGCCCAAAGGGCTGGTGGTGACTCCAGATGTGACCTGCACAATGCAAGTGCTTCACCCCACTCCTTGCAGTGGTGCAGCTTGCTGGGTTTCTTCCTTCTTCCTCTCCTCCCCTCTGCCTGTAACCAGGGTATTTCATCAGCCTCCATTTACACATACTTCTCTCTTGGCTGTTCCCCAAACTCAAAGGAGTGCACCGATTTCCTCCACCAAGGGCTTGTCTAAACAACGGTGTTTTGGCTGCTTTAATGAGTGTTGTTCAAGTGCTAAATCCCCCTAAGCCTTGCGGAGTTACGTTAGTACAAACACTGCCATTCAGGATGCAATATCTGCTTTAAAGAACCTCTCTAGGGCTGTGTACCAGCATCCAGGGTAGCGTGGAGTTGAAGAGCGGTGGGCTAAACTTGTAACCTGTTCTATAAAGCAAACCTGTCTGCGGTGGTTTAGAGACTTAAATAGTTGTGGGGGGAAAGGTTGATGGTAAGACAGTTGATGTTCAAATGTATATCAAGCTGTTTAATTATTTCCTGGTAGATTTCTTGTCCTGGTGGGCTGAAAGGGGTCAGGGTGTTTGGTGATGTCTTGCTGGCGTAGAGTGACGTGGTCCTTTTCCTGGCCCGTGTCCTTGCCTGAGCCCTGCAGTGTCGTAGAGATTACTCCTATGCAAGGTAATTATTATGAACTGTATTTACCTGCTAAGATATTAAGAGGCTTGTCTACCCCAGAGCACCTCTACTGGAGTAATTTCATTGGCAAAGCCTCCAAGCACTATAGCAACCGTTCCCTCGGCCTCCTTCGCGCAGCTCCTTCATCTGAGGAAGCTGTGGCAAAGCAAGGTCTGTCACTATGGCCACAGCAGGGGTTCTGCAAGCACAAGAGGCTTGGCAGTTGGCTGTTGTGTTCCCTCATGCCTCTTGCTGAACCTGTGCTCTTAGGAGGAGATTGGTGAGCTCCCCCCCATCCAGCTGCAGGTTGCTTCTTCCCCTTCCCTACACCGGCAAAACTGTGAGTCTGCACAAGTTTCTGGTGCTTTTTTCCCTCCCTCTCCTTTTCATTGTTTGCTTTGGATCACCACCCTCCTTACAACTGGCCACAGAACCATCTCCTTGGGAACGGCAGAAGTTGTTTATGTGACAGTAACAAGGAAACTCATGGATGTGTAGCAGCTGCCGGCATGTGAGGGGGCCACGTTCCACCAGAGGAGGTTGGAAAAGAGAGTCTCTGCTTATGCCGACTGACAGGAGGTTAGATGGTGTCAGCAAAAACCACCTTCTTCCCCTGGAGCTTCCAAAGTTGCCTTCCCCTGTCCAGAGCCGTGGTAAGAAGCTTGTTGAGCACCCGTCCGTGTGCTTTTTTTACGGACTTTGTGAGCCTTGCTTATCGCCGACAGGTAGACGTTGAGAAGCAAGGGGAAGATAGGTAATTCTGGCTGGTTTTGTATTTTGGGGGACGCTGTGCTGGTGCCGTGCTAGGCCGGTCTCCTCTCGTCGTGTTGTCAGGGCCACAGGCCTCTCTCGTCCGTGGGGCTGGGCCTTGCGCTGCCGTGGGCCATGGCCGCGGCGCCTGCCTGGCCTAGCTGGCTGCCAGAGCTGCCCACCCGTCCCCCTGCCATCTTCCCTGGGCCTCCAGGACAAAGCTGTGGAGGCACCACACGTGGCTTGTGTGCCGCCAACGTGCCGGGGTCACCAAGGTGGGACCTCTTGCCGGCGAGGAGAGCCTGTGGCCTGGGCTGAGGCAAGATGGCCCCACAGGGAACCCTCTGGGAGAGGCCTGGGGTGCCAGGGTAGCCCGGGCAGGCCCCCATTGTGGGTCTGGGGGCTGTGCTGGCGCTGGGGTGGGAGACATGCCAGAGCCCTGGGGTCTGTCCCAGGGGCGTGGGCACACAAAAGCAGCAGCGCCTGGGAGGCCCCAGGTCAAGCAAGCCCTGGCAAAGGGACCCTCACGGCAACATCTCCCTGATGGCAGCTCGGAGGAGGAAGGGAGCATTCTGCCTGTCTTGAAGAGGTGGTGGGGGTGGGTGATGACTTTTCTGGTTGATGCGGCTGCTGAGCAGTGCTGGAAGAGCTGTTCCTGGAAACTTTTTTCATTCCTGAAAACTTTTCTTCCTCGCCCTTCTGGCGTGAGTGGCTTTTCCTGGGGTGTGCTTCAGCAGCAGGTTCCAGTCTTGGTTTAGATTACTTCCACCTCTTACTAGATACCTCCTTTTTTTGGCTTTCTTGGGAACTAGTGGCTGTACATAGCCTTGCCCAAGCGAGAAGACTGTTCAGTTTCATGCCCTGTATTTTAAACTCACACAATACCATAATTGTTGTATCACTGAACTTTCAAATAAGCTGTTTTTCTGTCAGCTTAAGCTGTATTTACTATTCTTTCTTATGCTTCATCAAGTGAAATGCTTGGTGCTACTTTGCTAGTGTGGTTTGAAACTCTAACTTCCTAGAGGTTGTGTTAGACTAAAGCACTTTCTGCAAGTTTCACTGTTCATGGGTTGAGTATCAAGGAAAATCACGATTCGACAGGGTGTGAACTGTCTTCAGATGTGCTTTGGGTGAAATAAAGAATGTGGAAAGGTGGGGCAGGGAGCGGTGACAGTGCATGTTAAATACCCTTCTGTTACCTCAGCACTGAATGTGGAGAACTATCCCTTTATTGTGTAGTAAACCATATGTAAAAAGATAGGCATTGGAGCACTAAGGAGGCTGCAAATGAAATCAGGCTCTAAAACTTAGAGTGCTTGGAGCACTGACAGGCAGACACTGAAGTCTATAAAACAGAAAATAGAAAATGTTGTTAATCCTTGACTTGTAAAAGGACAAAAATAAGCTATTAGAAATCATCAAGAAAAATTCTTATAAAATGTTGGGTGTTGAAGGAGAGCAATGTTTAGTGTGAATAGTATAGTGAATCCACGATTCATCTGGGGGGTGTATGGGTTTTTTTAAATTTTTATTTTGCTGCAGAAAATCTAGTTTGATATAAACAGAGCCAGGTACAGACCAGTGACATACTTTGACAATTAGACAGTCTGTTAAAGAGCTAAAGGCATTAAATAGCTCTCTTTTTACAGGCTATGGATTCTGAATCAAAGAGTAGTTTGATAGGAAGCTTTCTTCAGCCACCAGATAAGATGTTTCCTGCAGGCTTTGCGAATGTAGAATCAAAGAAGTTGGCAGCTGTTGGTGGTGACAGACCTTGTACCCCCAATAACCAAGGTAAGGCTGAAATACCTCCTTAAAGTGGTCTTTGTAATTGTTCCATGTGAGATGTCTTGAGCAAACTCCCCATTCTGTTTTACTCAGTTCAATGACTTGCTGTGATTATTAGACTGACATTGAGGCAGGATGTATATGTGTCCTGAGGGAGTAGTCTCCCTGAAGTCATATTTCTGGAATAGAAACTGCTGTAAGTCTTCTAACATCATTATAAATGTTGCCTTTGAAAATTGTTTAACTTAAAATGACCAGACTTCCTCTAAAAGCAAAGGAGAATGCTTCAAACTCAGCAGAAGCATTTCATGACTTTGAATATAGCAGAAAGAGGATTGTTACTATGGTACATTGTCTTGAAATTGACTTTGCATGGTGCTACTCAACTCCCTCTAGCTTAAAATCACTTCTAAGGTTTTTGTGTGGTTTGATTCCTTGGAATTTGGAATAACACAGACTCTCAGGAAAGTTAGCAGCATGAAAGTTAATCTGTATTAAATATGGGCCAACTCTGGTTGTCCTGTGGTTTAATTGATGATTATAGGCTGAGGGAGTTGGGATTGCTCAGCCTGGAGAAGAGAAGACTCCAGGGGGAGCTTATAGTGACCTTCCAGTATCTGAAAGGGGCCTTTAAGAAGGCTGGGGAAGAGCTGTTCACTAGGGCATGGAACAATAGAACAATGGGCAATGGTTTTAAGGTAGAAAAGGATAGATTTAGGTTGGACATGAGGGAAAAGTTCTTTACTATGAGGGTGGTGAAGCACTGGAACAGGCTGCCCAGAGAGGTGGTGGAGGCCCCATCCCTGGAGACATTCAAGGTCAGGCTTGATGGGGCTCTGAGCAACCTGGTCTAGTGTGAGATGTCCCTGCTTATTGTAGGGGGGTTGGACTGGATGACATTTAGAGGTCCCTTCCAAACCAAGACATTCTGTTATGCTATGATTCTATTATGTCCTGGAGCTCACAGGACAAATACTCTGGGGCTTAGCTTATCTGGAGAGCTCAGAGAATCTCAAGGATACCACACTTGTATTTACTACCATGGACAACTTTGAAATATCACACAGACATAGCTCATGTGTGTGTGTAATCATTGTTCTTTCATTTGAGGAATACGTGAGTTCTGTTGTGATCTTTTGTCATACAGAATTTGGGCTTTTTGGATTAAAACATTCAGTCTCATGCAGCCAAGTGTTTAAGTAAGGAAATGTTTAGCATGCAATTAGAAATATGAAAGAAGTGGTGGCCCCACTTCAGCTATCTGCTCTTTCTGGTATCTGCTTTTTGCTTCTGGTTTGGTTTTGTTTATTCTACTGGGGCTATGACAAGCTGATGAGAGTTGTTACAGAGCTAGCAGTATTTGCTGGCTAGTCCTCTACTGAAAGAACTGTATAGGAAAGCTATCAAGGCATAGGAGAGATCAGAAAATAAGATTTGCTTTTAAACAGAACATGTCTTAAGCTTCCACAGGTGTGTGTAGTTTTTGGAGAGCTAGTAGGGTGAAATTGCAGCTTTTATTTTTTGGCATAATTTGGACACATACTGATTGGAAGCTAAAAGCAAAATTTTACAAGTTTGTTTCTGTGGTTTAAAAAATTGTCAAATACAAGAAACTAGACATTGAAGAATTACCTTTTGAAACAATAAAGTTTTTAGAATGCATCTTCTATGATAATGACCTTTTGTATCTGATTCCCCTCCTGTCCTCAGTCCATGTTTGGTGTTGTTTGGGGTTTTTTTTGACATCTGTTCACACTGGTTGCATTACACCAAAATTTGTGACCTAATTTGGATATCTGTGTCTGTGTAAACTGAAGTCCCAGGGTTTGTTGTGCTCTATTTGCCACAGTTTCTTGGTGCTTGTGAGCATTTGGAGTGAAACTTGTTTTCCTCACAGGACCTGTCCTTGATACCTCAGTTACGCAGCACACACGTCCATTTTCTGGGGTATGTGATTAATTTTAGGAGTGATCCTAGGAAGAAATTTTGCTGTTAAAAGTGTTTTGTGGTAATAATCACAGGAACTGTTAGTTAAGATGTAACTTGCATTGTTTACTAGCTGTGGTGGCAGCCCTGAAAACTCTACAAGAAAAGATCCACCGTCTAGAGCTGGAAAAGTCACAGGCTGAAGATAATCTGAGCAGCCTCTCCATTGCAGCTGCTCAGTATAAGAAGACCTTAGAGCAGGAGTCCCACAGAAAGGACACAGCACATCAAGAGCTGATGCAGCAGAGGAAAGGTATTTCTCTTGAGTGATAAGATGTAGCCACAGCAGCTCCAAGACTGCATAATGTAGGGAGTGCTTGTTTGTTTTGATAAACTGCTAATGAATGCACCCCCCTTTCTTTTTTTTGCTTCAGAACTGGGGAGGAGCAGGGGCTTGATAATTCTGGATCAGGTTGAAATATTTTTTTACATACATTAGCCAAGTATTACATAACCCATCCAGCTATTTTAAAGAATAAGCAGATTTTAGGTGGTATGTTTAACTCCTTCAGTAAGTTGCTTAGATGTATAACACTGCTAACTTGAGAAAAGTGAGGAGAAGGGAAGAAACCAGATTCTAGTTAGGTATCTGCTGATAGAAATCAAAGTAACTGCAGTGCTTACACCTTTGGAATTCAAATTAGGGACTAGCTCTGGAAAAACATTTTGATTCTCATGTGTTATATATATTTTTAACCCCATGACTTGTTCAGACTAACAAAACTTTTCTTGTGTGTTTTGAAGACAGAGTTCCTCAATGAGGTGACAGGCTGGCTAGATGTGTAACTCCTGTTGCTGTACTGAATGTCTCTGCTTCTTTTTGTAGAGATAAGTGTGCAGTTAAATGCAGCACAATCCCGCTGCTCCCTGCTGGAGAAACAGCTGGATTACATGAAGAAAATGGTTTCCAGTGTGGAACTGGAAAAGAAAATAATTTTAGAACACCAGGTGAGGCCTTTTACTGTAGCAACAAAGCAGTTGTACAGATAACAAGCATAGTAATGTGTCAGATCTGAACATTTTTATGCCTAGCACTTTTCCTCAGCTCTGCTCAGGGTGGTAGCAAACTGAAGCAATTTCCTGACTGGCTGATAACAACCATCCCATGAACTGCATGGAAAGGCTCCCTAGGTGGAACTCCTAATGAGCAACACCATGCTAATACTTGCACATTTGGTAGACAAAAAGGCTGCTGGAAACTTAAGCCATCTTTGTCTGCCTGTTATTTTTCATCACTTTGCAATTTTAAAAGTATGAAATTTAAGCTAGTTAAACACTGGGGGTTTTTTGCTGCCTGAAACAACCTCACTCAGCTGCTGACTCCATTCCTGCTTGTTTTTCTTTTTTTTCCAGGCCCAGCTTCAGAAAGAGGAAGATCAAAACTGGTTGGAATTGCGTGCAAAACTTGAAAAGCTTGAATTGCTAGAAAAAGAGTGTCTCAAACTTACTGCTACTCAGAGAATCGCAGAGGTGAGCATGTGTGGAAGGACAGTCTGGAAGTCATTCATTTGGTACAATTTGTGTGGCACACCATTCATAGTTCCCAGTTTCAGAAAAATTTCCTGTGCTCAAGCTAAGGTTGCCTACATGATGAATGCCACCTTGGCTTCATTTGCAGGAGTCTTTTTTTAGTCTGGGCTTTAAAAATTCCTATAGCCCTGTTTTGTCCCAGATTCTGATTGCAAGCTGCTTCAGACTTCTGGTTCAGCATGGCACACTGAAGAGTGACTAACCATTCTTGCCTTCAAATTCAGGACAAAATCAAACACTTAGAAGAAAAGCTGTGTAAAGAAGAGCATCAGCATAAGCTTCTACAAGACAAAACTGCTCAGGTAGACTGAAAAAGTTTTATTTTATCTTACTTTTTTATGACTGAACAAAGCTCTTCTCTCTGTCCAAAATACCCTTTTTTATTACATTTAAACTCCACATGGTTATTACCCAGGTAGAACTCCTGGAATACACCCTGGGCGTGAACTGCATGGTAGAAAGGTTGCTGGGTGTGTTGCATATCTCAGTCTATTCTATTTGGTTTTGTATTAATGATATGGTTCTTCAGCCTCAAAGCTGCTATAAGTGATCTGGGTAGAAAAGGAATTTCTAGAGAATCTGCAACTAAATCAGATAATTTTAACTTACAGTGGCTAGAAAGTGGTCATGCAAGAAACCTTATACCCCAAGTAAAGTTGGTTGTTCTGTTTTCCTCTTTTTGTTCAGATCTGCTTGAAGTCTAATATATTGGACTATATGTGGGAAAGTCTTTAATCAGTGATACTGTTTCATTGTTCATTAAGTGAGAGCTTGAATGTTTCATTATTCTGTGAAGCCATAATCATTTTGTTGGGCCACCATCCATCTGAGAGGGGAATCTTTGCCAAAGAGGGCAAAATGGAAGAAACCTTTTGTTTAAGGGGCAAAGTAGTAGCACTCCAAGCCTCACTTCACTGAGAAGCAGCAACCATTTTGGAAGCAAGCAGTTGTGGAGGCATATTCCTTTGATGAAGGATGGGGGGGATGCAGAGCTGAAGAGTAATATTGGAAGTGAGGCTGACAGCTGAAATTAATTCATCCCTGCTGTCAGTTTTTATACCTCATCCAAGGATGATGGGCTTTGATTAGGCCAGGAAGCCTGAAATAACATGCAGGTTTCTGACCACCTCCAGGATCCAGCAGAATGACACAGTTGAAAACTTGCAGGTTTTTGGGTTTCTTGCTTAAACGGCTTCTCTCTGCCCCCAGATTGTAAGAACCAAAGGTTCATATTCTTTGGATTTTATTATGAGATCCCCAGCAGGCAGCAGGATTGGCTTATCTCAGCTGCTGGTTGTCACAGTGGAAAAGTAGGAATATGAAATTGTGACTCCTAAGACAGCTGTGAGATCTGCTTGATACTCTGCTATCCTAGTCATCTGTACAAGTGTAGCTTAGTTCTTCTAAGCAGGAGAGTTCATATTGCCCTTAATTGGTTCCCATCCATGCATGAAGGAGTGAATGAAACCATCTGATTTCACACACCTAGTATTACATTAAATGGTTGTTCTATTATTTTGCTTTTTCCACAGCTTCAAACAGGATTTGAAAGAAGCAGAATTTTGCTGTCTTCAGCACCATCTCAAAAAGAACCTAAAAAGGAAAATGGGAAGAAGAAAAAAACTAAGAAGGTAACTTGGAAGTTTTTATTAGCATACTGTTGCTGGTAGCATCAGACTTGCACAGAGCTTGGAATCTGTGAAAAACAGGGGTGTGAGAGGCACTTGATCCATCTGCTGCACTTCACTTCCAAAGTGACAAACATTGCTGAATACCTTTTTTTTCCCCCCCCTTTTGGTAATTAAAACAGTGCTGGGACTTGTAGCATCTCACTGGAAAACTTTCCCTTACCAGCATGAGGATAACCTCTGTTACAGTCTTACTGCTACCCCCCACCTCCTGTCTCAGCTGCCTCTCAGTTTATCTGGCAAAATCAGTGTCCAGAGCAATTTTAAGCATCTCAAGATGGTGTCTGCTGGGGGATTGCTGAAATCAAGAAAATTCATTTTGCAACACGTTACAGGTCAGCCAAAATTTTGCAGCTGTAGTTTTGCAAACTTTAGCAAGCAGCATTCACTGTCTTGAACATCCAGCTAATTGTCCAACTATCTTCTGAATGCATCTGGAACAGAATTTACTTGTTTCACTGTAGGAAAATCCTACTTTTTGCACATAGAGGGGGAGGAATATTTTTTTTCAACCAGAAGGAAACTTGAAGGGATGCATTTTGCTGCTTGTTTATTTGAATTCTACTTATTTTAAAGAAAATGATGAGGGTTGTGCTGTTGGGTCAGCAGATTGGAATGTCCTCTCTTACTTTTCCTGTATCTTCTGGCAGAAAAATCCCACAATGAAGAAAACGCACCTTTCACAATTACACGTAAGGGCTGGTGAACTGCCTTTCGTGGCTGGGAAGGTGAGTGACACCAAATGTTCTCACTAAATTGGCATGTCTCTTTAATTGTTAATCACTTCTGCAAACCACTTAATCCCTCTGCTTGAAGTCTGTCAGCTCCAGCCATTCTGTCAGTGCAAACGTGCAGAGTGTGCTGCATCTCATGAAGCATCGCAGCCCACGGATCTCATCACGAAGCCAAGGAGGAGCTACACCTGGGATTTCAGGATGCAATGCACTTTCAGAACCTGAATCCTCTTGTGCCCCATCACCTGCTGCCACCAGAAGTCTTTCAGACCATCTGTTGGCCCTACAGGATGAGCTGGGCCAAATGAGCTTGTGAGTACTCATCTCTGGTGTTGTGAGTCAAGTGCCTTCAATGGTAGCCCTGTGAAGCTACAGGTGTGTGCTGGAATTGAGCCCAGCCTGTTTTAAGAGTAGGACTGACTGCTTGTTGACAGAATGGCCTGAGCAGGCCTGACTGGTAGGATTTTTCTCATTCAAAAAATTCTTTCTGTCCTGGTGTTTAACTTATCTTATGAGCAAACAATATACTCTTCAGCTGGGTCTTTCTGCTTCCACATCTTGTACTTAATCAAGCTGCTACTGAAGCAACAGCTGCATCAAATGAACACTTTTTAAGGCCTGTGCTTTTTAGAAATTTTAAAGATATTCTGAAATCTTTTGAGCAGACCAAGAGCATTCTGGAGAGGGTTGCAAAGGTGGTGTTAATGTTGAGTAGGCCTGCAGGATGCAGTGAGTTTGGGTGGTAGACTAGGTTAGTACAGCAGTGGCAGGAATAGTCATAGAATCATAGAATGGTTTGGGTTGGAAGGGACCTTAAAGACCATCCAGTTCCAACCCCCTGCATGGGCAGGGACACCTCCCACCAGCCCAGGTTGCTCCAAGCCCCATCCAACCTGCCCTTCAACACTGCCAGGGCAAGCTTGCCACAGCTTCCCTGGGCAACCTGGGCCAGGCTCTCCCCACCCTCACACTCCAGAATTTCCTCCTCATGTCTCACCTCAATCTCCCCTCCTCCAGTTTTCATCCATCCCCCCTTGTCCTCTCCCTCCCTGCCCTTGTCCCAAGCCCCTCCCCAGCTTTCCTGGAGCCCCTTCAGGCACTGGAAGGTGCTCTAAGGTCTCCCTGGAGCTTTCTCTTCTCCAGGCTGAACAGCCCCAACTCCAGTCACAACATCTAGCCTAGTCCTACTTACTCTTCTTGTGTTCTGTCCATTCTCATGTCCCTGATGGGTCTTTGTGCTGCAACAGTTCATCCCCTTTCCTTGCTGACAGCAGAACTTGTCAGTCTTGCAGGGTGGCTGTGAAAGATGGACAGTCTCCTGCCAGAAAGTGGGCAGGGTGTGGAAGAAGCAAATGCATGAGATGGGAGTGTATGTATCTTTCTAGCCATGCAAGAAAATGTGGGTTACAACTTGTCATGTTCTTGGGCATCTTCCCAGTAATGCAAGCCTGTAGGATTGTGGGCCAGCATGGTGGAGCTGGGCGTTGCAGACGTGTCAGTGAATGGTGGTTTGAACAGAGGAGGATGTGTTGGTTAAACCAGTTAGGATATTGACACTGATATGAAATCCTTCATGTGGCAGAACTTAAACAGGCAATCAGTCTCTTCCAAAAGCAATGTTTGGGTTACTCATGGCAATTCAAGAACAGGCTTTTTTTGTTTTTCTCTAGCAACAACCAGTTGCTTCAATTAAACCATCAAGAAGCAGCTGTTACTCACAAGTCAGAAAAAAAGCTGTGACCTTTGGAAAGAGATTATTTATCTTAGAGAAGGCCTCTTTTTTTGACTAGGTTGGGTACCTAGGTATCAAATACATCTACACAATTTATTTTAATTAAGCTGGTTAAGTTAAATCACCAGCACACTTTGCTGCAAATTTTTTTGAGTAGAATATTTTAATTTGAATAAGCTGTCAGAAAAAAACCTATAATTTAAATGCACTAATTTAAGCAATACTTTTCTATATTACTCTAAGCTGTCAGAGTCTGCACTAAATCAGTCAGGAAGTGAAAATAATCATACTGGATAGCTGCTGTTCACTTTCCAGATTCTCTTTTTACACACTGTTACACCTGTAGCTATTATACTGTGGCAAGAGGAAGGAGTAAGATGCACATCAGCTGCAAATTTGGAATGAGAAAATCAGACCCACTGGAAAAACTTTTTCAGTTCTAGTGTGGATATATTCCAAATTAATGTGTATTGTGTAAGAGGGCAAATAATGCTACATGGGTGTTCTCTTGACAAAATGGCTAGCAACCCCTGCCATGCTCTGAAAGGATTGGAAGAGATCCTAGAGACTGTATAATGAATACTTAGCATGCCATTCCTGTCTTTCATAGTGGGTATCAAGAACTTGTGAAGCAGATACAGGAGACTCAAGACTCCAGAGTTCGTGAAGACCTAGAGCAGAAGCTGGATTGCCTTGTTAAACAAATGGAGTTCAAAGGAGAACAAATATCCACACTGAAAAAGCATCAGGCTACTGTAAGAATCAAATGTAGACTCTCTAGCTAGTAACTTAGAATCACAGAATCATGTAATGGTTTGAGTTGGAAGGCACCTTAAAGATCATCTAGCTCCAAAAGGCTGCCATAACTCTGCCTCCTCTTGTCATTAGCTAGAATGTCACTGCACTGCTTAAGCCAGGATGTCCCAGTGTGGGTGATTATAACTAGGCTGCTAGCTTGGTGTTCTTGTACCTCCAGTTCCTTCTTTTGATCCAGAAAAAGTGCTTGCAGCTGGCAACTGGGAATGGCTGCTAGTGGGAAAACTTCCTGCCCTGTGGCAGTTCTGCAAGACAGGGCTGGGTTGCTCAGTCTATCACTTCTGCTCAGTGTGTTAAGACAAACTATTGAGATTTCATTCCTTAGTATCTTGTCACTCTGGGGAATGAGAAAATAGAAGCTATAATTGCTGAACAGACTGGATTAAATGTATTTTATATGACTGAAATATTGAAGCTTTGGATTAACCAAATAGTCTGTTGACCACAGCTTCTTCAAAATCCCAGCCAGACATGCCTGTCAGTTTGTTTTAACCCCTAACCTGTGTGCTTTCTGTCAGTACTTGTTTTAGAGCCATGGATAGCAGCTTTTCACACATGCCCATGTAAAATCACTCTTCTGTAGATGAACATCTTAACCCTTTGTAGCAATTTCGTTTGGACATATGACAAAAAATACAATCCATAGTTCTGTCTGACAGTTTTCTGCTCTTCCATCTTATGTTTCAGGATAAAGGGATTCATCTAAGAGCTTTGTTTATACAGAATACAAAACAAAATTCAGTATGAGACCTTATGAAAGGGGAGGTGATAATTAATTTAAGTCTGACCAGTTTTGTTCACATTTGTGATTTTGTTAGATTTTACTCACTCAAACCTTTTACTGTCCATGTCATTGCAAGCACAAAGGTGCTTACATCAAAGTAGATGTTAGAGCTGCATGATAGCAATATGGACAAAGGACACAGACTGTTGAATCCTCTCTGCCTGCCTTAGCAGTGTCAATGTTTTTTTGGATTAATCTCATATATTCTTGAGGAGGCAACAATTACAGTGTTACTCCTTGCCTCAGCATCTTGCTGACTTCATCCTCCAGCAACCTTAGACAATGGACACCAACTACACCTTTGTTTCCTCCTTTTACATATCTTTATGGCTTGAGTCTGCCTTCATTTTGGGATGATGAGAAGAGGAACAGCACATACAACATGGTGCAACCTTGTTGTCATCCTTGCCTATTATCAGGATGCAGATCTGCTGGCAAGTCATCTGTGCTGTGGTGCAGCCTTATCAGAGCACACGCCTTAGGGTCATGATGTAAATAACATATTCCTCTTGTTTGTCTGTTTGGTTCCTGTCCATCATGCCCTGGTTATCAATACAGGCCACTCCTGTAACCCTTGGCCTCTATCATTTCTTTCTGGTGCTTCTGCACACAGATATTTCTACTGGTAATTTGTACAGATCAGTCTTCATACTTCTGATGCACATTCCTGCTTTTAGAACCTGTCACGCTAAAAATGCTGTAGTAAACTCTGTGCCTCACAGTTAATAACATGTTCTAGAATGCAATTAAATTTAATTATTTTTAGAAATGAACTTAAAGTCTAAATTGGCATGTGGAAAGCTTCCAGCCTAATTTTATCTTCGGGAGTGACCTTTTCATGCCAAATGCAAGTAAAGCCTTATTATTTGACATTTACAAAAACATTCTTTAGCAATCAACCCTATTTATTCTGTTTTCCAATTCTGTTAGGAGGCTTCAAAATAAACTGCTTAGATACAGGAATGGATAATAGACATTATAGATTTTATAGGCTTGTTGGGGCTTTTTTTGTTTGTTTTGTTCAAGTAGTACAATCTGAAATGGAAAAATACTGTTGTAAATATAAATTGGTAACAGATGATGTTCTGTCTCTCTCAAGTAAGTGTTTTTACCTTAGGGAATGATGGGGTTCAACAGCCCATTGAGTGTGGGTGAGGTCAGTTTTCTGTAATGCTTTCTCTGTGGGTGAGGTCAGTTTTCTGTAGTGCTTTCAGTTACAGGGAGACAACTGTTTACAAGTTTAATAGGTTTTAACTTTTTGTAAAAGTTCCCTTAGACATCTCTAGTTTGAAGTTTGGTAGAAGTCCAGTAAGCTCTACATCCTCTGAGTATGTAACATTCTAATTAGTAATCGTTCTTCCTAGGTGCAGAAATTCAAGAGAAAAACTCAGAAATTGAAGCAAGGGGCAGGTCATGTCAAACCAAATCGTGGTGACCAAAAGGAAGCAAAGGAGATTGCAGTTACTGTAAGGGAAAGTATGTCTAAATCTTGTTCTGGGCAGAGAAGCAGAAGCTCACTTCAGCTGCTAAAAAATGTGCAGAAACTTCAGTCAGCACTGAAAAAAGATGATACCATGTGGGAACAATAGTTCTGAAGTTCAGTGTGTTAGAAGTTTTTGAAGTTGCCTGACAGTCAGTAAGTTTTTAATTTCTCAAAACAACTTTAAAAAATAAAATATATAGAGCTTTCATATAAGTGTACATTCTAAAGTGCCTGCTCACTAGTAGGTCAGTTTGTTCACCTCAGAATTTACTTTAATGTAGGGTAGCTGTAATTCAACTGCACTGACTTGTAATAAAGTGTTTTAATGGATTAATGGAATGCTTACTTGTTAACTTCTCAAATAAAATTTTATACCTTTTTTTTACACTTAAAATATTATGCAATCTTTGGTGTCCTGTTCCCTTTGCTGCCAAGGAAATACTTAGACCTTGCTTTTCCAGAATGACTTGGGCTAGTGCTTCTGCTTAGATAAAAACAGTGGTTTCCCTTTTCCCTAATAACTGAAGATTCAGCAGAAGAGGAGGTATTGTCTCTTATTCATTCATTTATTTATTTATTTCATCATCATCATCATCTTCATCATCATCATCATATCATTATTATTATAATTATTATATTACGGTTATGGTTGTGGTAATGTATTATTATTATTATTATTATTATTATTATTATTATTATTATTATTATTATTATTATTATTATTATTATTATTATTATTATTATTATTATTATTATTATTATTATTATTATTATTATTACACTACAAGCTTTATTGACAGTCTTAGCACTAGGAACAAACCAGGGACTGGACTGGAAGCACAACCCATGACTTGGTCAAACCACAACATGGGAGTGTTCTTGATACTTGGATGGAAGGGCCTCTACTTGTGGTGTTTAGGTTGAGTGCTTCTCTTCTCATCAGCAGAACCTGCTTCTACCACAACATGAAATAACTGAGCTGTCACAGAGGAGACCTTGAATGGTCTGGAATTTGCATACTCATAAAAATGCAAGAGGGGTATTTATGCTAATGGTGAGCCTGCTAGTGCTAAAAGGGACTTCGACATAACAGTGACTTCAAATCCATACTAGTTATCTAGTTGCAATAAATTCTTGTATTGAGGTTACTGACTGAAGCTGATTTTCCTGGATTCCTGCATGTGTTAGAAAAAAAAACAGCTTCCTCAGGGAGGTTCTGCTGTAGAACTCTGGTATAAAGAGACTGCAGTGGTCTTCTCAAGCCCCTGTGCAAGTATGAATAAAATTTGGAGGCATGCTCTGTTGTCAAGGGGTTTGAATAAAGGCTAGTAACAGTATATAGTCCTAATGGGAAGTTGGGTCTTTGGATTAGTAAGTTTTGCTCTGGCATCCTTCAAGAGAAAGGATTCAGGAAAATTTTCTGTCAAATAATTTAAATTTAAAATCAAGTGTTACAATCTGTGAAAGGAGTTGTGTGTGTGAGTTTTGGAGGAGTGAGAGGAGAAGCTTATACATATTAAACATCTTTATCAGGACTGTGGAAGACCAGGTTGTTCAACTGGTGTTGGAGTATGGGTTTCCTACACTCTCTTGAATTGTATAGATGTCCTTATGGATTATCTCTGGCTTAGAAAAGCATTTGTATGCTTAAAAATACTTAAACACGGTTCTGAACATGGTATTTTCCTGGTATAGGTAGTGTTTGTGAGGTAGGTTATGCACTGGAATTGCTGGAGAAGGAGGACTTGGGGAGAGGGGCCATTTAGAAGCTGAGACTGGAGAAGGAAGGCCCAGGGAGAGGGACTATTTGGAGCTGAGGCTGGAGAAGGAAGGCCCAGGGAGAGGGACCATTTGGAGCTAAGGCTGGAGAAGGAGAGCCCCAGCTCCTCTTCTGGACAAGTGGCTGTGTTAGAGGACAGTAGCTTTGGATTGGTCAACCAGGTACTGGATGGGGCAGTGCTTAAACAAGGCAAGCATTGAATAGTCTTCAAATGTGTGTGCTGACATGGGCTGTCCAGTCCAGAATAAAACTGCTCTGTTTGCTTTTTCTGGGGGGAGAGTGGCTGGAGGGAAAGGGCTGAACCCAGTTGTGTTGGCAGCTGGGCATTTCACACCTCTGCTTCAGAGGGGGATGAGGAGCCAGGAGCTGGGATTTGAGAGGGGAAAAATAGGAATGGATCATACACAACCTTACATTAGTTGACAGGTTTATATCACTTGTATTTCAATTCAGAAGATGTAATTGTAATTTAATCATTCTTTTGTGCTGATTTTTTCTTGAACTTTTATTTCTCTAGTGCATGTGTTTTCACACACTGAAGCAAAGCAGATGTGCTTCAGGATGGGCTGAGGCTGTCAACCTTGATGCAAAGGAGGTGTATCCCAAGCAAGTTTTCTTGCTTGCAGAGATGGAGAAAATTTGTCTTCAGATTGTTTCTTGGGGCAGAGGGCAGGAAGAGTAGGAGATCCTCTTATGTGTGTATTTATTAGCATACTCACAGTTGAAGGCAACTGTCAATCACATAAAATAAACCTTCAAAGAGATACACAGCAATTAATAATTCTGCAGAAACTACAGTGGTGAAGTTAAGCTTGTGCACAAGGGTTGGTGTCCTGGGTTGAGCCAGGATAAAGCCAGTTTTCCTTTTCCTGGACCTTTTGCCCAACATGCAGTTGTACACGTGGTGTGCAGCCGAGAGCATTCTGCTCTGTGCAGCTGCTCTTGTGATGGTTTCATGGTTTATTGACAGAGCTGTAGCCATAATCAACCCTATAATTACCAGCCTAGTGATCTTAGGGGTTATGATACTCATCTCTATGGGGGCACTGTCTGTGTACAGTTAGAGTACAAATCCTAAAGTGAACGGAATGGTCCATGTTGGCAATAGCAGTAGCAGGTTCAATTTTACCTATCCATTTGCTTTCAAGCTGAATCTCCCAGCAGGTAGAAGAAACATGCCACCGTTATCAGTCTTGCTTGGAACACTCTGCTACTAGTTAAAAGAAAGCTTACTGAAGGAAAAAAAATCAGTAAAAAGAAAATTGGCTTCATCCTGGCTCAAACCAGGACAGCTGGCAAGGTTCAGCTCTGTGAGAATGAGGCAGGCAGATCACAGGGAGTTTTGCTGGGATCCAAATGCTTCTTATATTCCAAAAAAGTTCTGGCCTGGAGCTCCGTAAGTGTACATTTGGATAAAGCACAGTGGTCAGAGCAGCTTCTTCACAGGAACATTATGTTTTGGCTTTGTAAGCACTTGCTCTGCTCTTTTGCAGATCCTTGTTTTGATTTATAACCTGCATAGTTTAGTTTGTCTTCTCAGATGAAACTGTATATTTTTTATTTCTTTTTTTAATGATTGTTTTGCAGCTCTCTGTGCAGGGCACCAGACAAAACCACACAGTGATCCCCAAAAAGACTAATTGGTTTATTTACTCAAAATCCTTGTTCTTTTATGCTGAGTTATGCAAAATTGCCACAACAGGTTTTGTTGGTGTTTGAGTCTAGGGTCGTATTTAATGGCTAGACATTAGGAAATGGGACAAAAGATGTAGGTCAAACAGTATAATTAACAATACAGACCAGCAAATTGTATCCAACAATAGTTCACTTTCCTGCTGCTAATGAAATAAATATGCTAGCACAAATTAGTGGCTTGTTACTTAAGCCTGCTGGAAAGACTTTGTCCTAGTACCAATGGCATGCAGTTTGAGCATGTGTGTTACAATCTTCTAACCAGCAAAGCTGGAGGTTGGACATAGCTGTAAATCCAGGGTGTTCTGGGAATAAGAGCTGGCAAAAACACTCCCAGCAAAATAATCAGGGCAGGATCTCGCTGGAATTTGGGTACTGGCTAAAGTAACTGAGTGCAGATGTTTATGTGGACAGAAATACAATCCCAGCATAAGAATACTGTGCAAACATGCAATGATTTTTATAACAGAAAAAAAAAACAACAAGGAAGTGAGGGTAATAAAACACATGCTCTTATTTCTGATGAAGCTTTTTCTGTTTCCCTCAGCTTGCCTGTACTGAAAGGGGCCAGGCTGTCTCTGCAGTATCCCCTGCTGGGGCCTGTTGAAGCTTCTGGAAGCCCCTTGGTTTGCCACTCTGGTGCCTACCTGAAGGTCTCCATGAGCTCCCTGTGTGGGTCCTGTTGTCTGTCTTCCATCAGTAGAGACAAGCAAGTGTTTCTGAAAGTGTTACCCAAGGTAACAGCTAACACAGGTCAGATTAATCTTAACCCAGGTGCCTGGCTCTCTCTACTAATCGCAAAGGGAGTTGGGGTGACTAGTGGACTTAAATGAAGTTATTTATACTGTACAGAGTTTGACCAGATAAATTCTGATGAAATGTGGAACTCTCCTCTGATTTCTGGGGATCTTCAGAAGTCCTGGGTTAAGTCCTGGGCTGGTTACAGCCTGGGGGTCCCGTGCATTGCCCTCCATACATTCATTTTTCCTCCTGTTTTTGTGTCAGCTCTTGGTGCGTTGGGTGGGTGCTTGTCCTGGAAACACACTTACCATAACTTCCCCATTATGAGTAGTCTCATGGATGCAAAACTAAGAAATCAGGGTCTCAGGCTGTTTTGGTTCAGGAAAATACAGACTATAATAGGATTATATTTTGCTGTTATTTAAGATGACTTCTTTTTAACCTGGATTTACCTGTGGGCTGCTTTACTATTTTGCCGAAAGTTTTGCTTTATATGCAGAAATGGTAATTTATATTCCCATTGCATCACTCTGCTACTCTAACTTTACTTCTGTGTTCTCAAAAAGCTGAGCTAAGTAATTTTTACAGCCATATCTGAATTATTTTAATCGGAACTCCTCTGCTGCACAGTGTCATAGTTTCTTTTCTCTTGGTTCCTTCTTATTTATGTAGCTGAAGAACTGCCTGCTCTTCATTTTCTTTGGCAATTTTTAAATTAGCTGGTTTTTCTTACTTTGGTTCTGGGCTTTCTGGCCCACTGATTTTAATTTTATTTTTTCTTGCTGTTTTTTCCCTATCATGGTTCTCTGCCTACTCTGGATGACTTTTTGGTCAGTTCCACTGTCCTCGCTCCCAACCTCTTCCCCTTGCTTCTATTTTGAGGGCAAGTTCCTGTTAGCTTTTTACCACTGATTTAAAAATTATTCAGCTTCTCCAATATTCAAATCCTTGAGGTATTAGATGCATTTGAGTTTTCTAATGACTTTTATTCATTTCTCTAAATTAGGTTCTTTTGGCTGTTAACACCTTGCATTCAGCTCTGGTTTTGTTCTTTCATTCTAACCCAGATTATTATCACTTCTCTAATATTCTTAACACTTACCAAAACTGTCTAAAATACCATCTAGGTTCAGTGACTAATTGAAGGCATTGGTAGAGCACTGCAATCCTTTTATTTACTACTAATCTAGTAAAAAGCTTTATCTTCATTCCCCAAAGTAAGTACATCTTGAATTCCCTTTGACCTTTGACTGGTGCAGTTCCTAAATGTCATCCATTAAAATGCCAGACTATCTCATTACCTTTACCACAAAGTCAGTCTTTCTGAAGCATCTCATATCCTGCTGCCAAGGTGTGGTTGCTATTCTACCTTGTTGATATTGGACTTGTAGTGTCAGATTTTATGTCTTCTGTTAATAGCTCAAGCTCTCACATCAGCACATGTGTGTAGTGTACAAATACCCTGGCTGCTTCTCATTGATTTCACCCAGATCCCTGGCTGGGTGCAGTAAAATCCTTTACTTTGATTTTTAGTTAACGTTTCCATTTTCATTTTAGTCATCCTGTCCCTGGGTTTTTCTTTGTATTCCTTTTTACCTGGATTTCCTCTTCTTTCAGCTGTGCAGTTCAGGTGCAGAGATCTGATTTCTCTGATTCCTTCCCACAGATGCTTAGTTTGCAGCTCCTATTATCAGTGAGGCCAGTCCCATAAAAAGAGAGAAGGATTTGCCCAAGACCTTGGGATACCATCAACCAAGAAGAGCCCCCAAAAGGTACATCCTACTCTGGGTAGACCATGCAGTCTCTAGACCATCTCCTCTGTTTGTCAAATCAAACCTGTTAGCTTTCAGTGGTCCCTCATGAAAGCAAAAAGGAGAAACTACATGCCCAGAGCAGCCAAACAAATTCTGCAAACCACTGACAAACAGCTGCTACAGATGGTTCCTCTGTGGTTGATTACAAATTAACTAGCTTCTTCATAAAACCATAAAATGATTTGGGTTGGAAGGGACCTCCAGGATCATCCAGTTCCAACCCCCTGCGTGGGCAGGGACACCTCCCACCAGCCCAGGCTGCTCCAAGCCCCATCCAACCTGCCCTTCAACACTTCCAGGGATGGGGCAGCCACAGCTTCCCTGGGCAACCTGGGCCAGGGTCTCACCCCCCTCACACTCCAGAATTTCTTCCCCTGCATTTCCAAGACTGGATGCCCAAATCATTCCGCAGTGACTTTCCTCTTCCCTGACAATTTCCTTTTTTTTTTTCTTCTTTGCTTTCTGGTTGATTATGGTCCCCACTGACAAGTGACTAGAATAACTGTAACACCAGATATTGGGAAGAGAGCACTACTACTTTAGAAATTCTCACAAGCGTTTCCCTTTAGAACTGAGTGAATTTGGTATCAGTGGATTATTTGCAGACAGCACATTTGTCAGAAAGTGGCATTTCTTGCACATTCTATCATTCCTTTCATTCCTGGTCAACCTCAAATTATAGTTCCAGGTGAGAGAAACGCAGAGAAAATAGATCTTGAACATCAATGTATTTTGTTTGGGGAAAAATGAAAGCAAAATGTTTCAAGTCTTCCTTTGTAAAATGTTTTATTCAGCACATCAGTTTTAATGTGTAATGACCTAAACTTTCTGCCATGTCCTTAAAAAGCTGGGTGAGGGAGGAGATGGCATTTGGTAGTGGGCTGCAGGAGGATACTTTGGAATTTTTTGCCCAAAGCAGTTTTTCTCTTAATTTCCTCAGCTGGCAATCAAAATAGGAAAAAATCACATTCACCCAGTTCTGTTCCTGATACTAAAAGATGTCTTCTTGTTAAAGGAGATGCTGAGTAAACAATTTGTTAAAGAAATTGCTACGTGTTAGATACTATCTACATAGGAGTGGGAATTTATGCTTTTTATGTGGACAGTCCTCCTTGTGCAGAGTTCCCAAGTGGTTTGATCTTCAGAAAGGAGCTTCTTCTCAACTGCTTTGTCTTTTGGTGTGCCAAACATGGATGAAGTACACCAGAACTCTTCTCAGAAGTCCAGCAGCTCAAACAGGGACTAGCAGCACAGCTGGCAGAGCTGAAGGCAGAAGTAGAAGACAGCAGGATACTCCAGGGAATACTATAATAAGAATTTGCTAAGGAATAAAGGTGAGAGTGAGATTATAGCAATGCATTGTAGCTCTTGGTTTGGTTTGGTTTTTTGGGTTTCTTTTGTTATGATATAAAAGCCCTGCTCAGTTTCAAGACCAGAATGCACACATGGGAGCCAGGAAGAGCAGCTTTTTCATGGTGTGTCTACCACAGAATCACAGTTGAAATGGAAGAGAGTGTCAAAAGATAAAGTAAATTCATTTCATGTTGTAAGCAAAACTTGAAATCTCCCCTGCATGTCAAGTAGTTCCTCTGTATAGTGAAGAGGAACTAACTTCACACACAAAGCTGGCATGTATAAGCAGAATGGTCACATGTAAGAGAGGTGCTCTTACTTTCCTCAGCCATGATGAGATGCAGGCTGAGACAGTGCACCAAGGTTGGGCATTAGGCTTCAAGGAAGCTGTAGAGCACCTGGAGAATATGTGGGGGGAAAAAGAGATGAAGAACACTTCACAAGGACACTGGTGATAAAAAGGAAAGGAGCTGAACTGAGGTCTCCACTCCATTTTCTCTTCAATGATAACTCTTCAGACAGATGGGAGATTGCTATAAAGATGAAGGGGACACACTTGTGTTTGCACTTAGGTCAGAAAGTAATGGGCTGAAATTCAAGCTTTCCAAAGATAGTGTAAGTTAAACCCTGGTATCTAGACTAGAAGGTTGCTCACCATCTGCAGTGACCATCCATCTTTAAGAACAGGATGATTTCAGGAAAGGATGTGATACTTAAGAAAAGCTTACAGGTAGGTAGCTAAAGTGAACACTGGCTTAAAAAAACCCCACACTTCTTTGCTCTTCACCAAGTGGTAACACAAAAATTACATCAGAGAAAGTGATAAGAGTTTTATTTTACAATCTGGGCCTGTAAAGACAGCCTGGGAAGGGCTGTGATGCTGTTTGTACATGAGTAAAAGAGCACAGCCTTTCTTTGCTTTAACCAACAGTGTGGGCCTCGCTCTGCAGCCTTTGTTTGTGGGACAGCTCCTGATTAAGTGCAAAGACTAAACACTTGCCCCTATTTTTTCTTTCTCTTTTTCATTTTTCATTTTTCCTTTTTCCTTTTCATGTTCCTTTTTTCCTTTCTCTTGTCTTCTCTTGTCTTCTCTTGTCTTCTCTTGTCTTCTCTTGTCTTCTCTTGTCTTCTCTTGTCTTCTCTTGTCTTCTCTTGTCTTCTCTTGTCTTCTCTTGTCTTCTCTTGTCTTCTCTTGTCTTCTCTTGTCTTCCTCTCTCTTTCTCAATACACATCCTAGACAAAAGAGATCTATTCAACACGAGCCGGGTTTGGGTGGCAGGAGCTGCAGGTCCTGCTGTTGGAGCTGCAGCCATGCAGAGGGAGGCAGAGAGCTGTGAGAGCTGCTGGGATCTGCTGGGAGCTGTGAGAGCTGCTGGGATCTGCTGGGAGCTGTGAGAGCTGCTGGGATCTGCTGAGAGCTGTGAGAGCTGTGAGAGCTGCTGGGATCTGCTGAGAGCTGTGAGAGCTGCTGGGATCTGCTGAGAGCTGTGAGAGCTGTGAGAGCTGCTGGGATCTGCTGAGAGCTGTGAGAGCTGTGAGAGCTGAGAGCTGAGAGCTGTGAGAGCGGGGCGCCTCTGCTGCTGAGCTGCAGGTCCAGGAGCTTTCCTCTGGCCCAGCAGGTTGCACTGTGCACATTTGAAAAGAAAAACGCTGTGAAACTCCTTCCTGAAGACGGGCACAATGGCAGGGCTTGCGAGTTCCTCGTATGATGTGAAAATGTCTTCTTGTCTTTAGAGGACAGGAAGCGAAGCCAGGTCAGACAGGCCAGGACAAGGTTCTCCTCATTCCCTGTGCTGTTCTAGGACTTCTGTGTTTTCAGTTATTTTTATTTGAGTTTTAAAGTGGAGTTCAAATGTCTAGGTCCAGTGGAATGAATTTTCCTTGTATTAATTGCATTTTTGTTTTCATTCCCCCAGTAATTCTTCCACTGGGACAACTTAGGGAAGGTACCTTTCATGGGTGAATATAACAGCCCAGTGGGCTTTGGTGACTGATGAGCTGCTGCTTTGGTGCTATTCTCTGATGCTAATGATGATCTATATACTGATAAAGTTTCCTATAATGTTAAGCTGCTGCTGTTTTCAAATGTGTGATTTGCTGGTTATTTCTGGGTTTATTCAACTTTTTTACAGGCAGAATCACTCAACTAGTCCAGAGTAAGTATTTGCACATGCTTAGATGATTTTGCACTCACAGCAGTGTTACTGAACTGTGTTATTATATCCCCCCTATCAGGCAGGAACCAAAACCTTGGATGTAGCCTGTATGCATCTAGCACAGTAGCTGCTCACAAAAACCAGTGTTGGCAATAGCTATTTTTCCACCCAAAAATAAAGCTATTCACATTAAGGGTAATTTTTCTCTGGACATTCAGTCTCAGCTCTCTGCTTAGAGTCAGTATTAGCTGCTCAGAGAGATTCACTGTTTGAACTGAAATTCCCCTTTCCTCTTCCAGTAGGAAATCCCATTTGTAAGCACTTAGGAAGGAAATAAACCTTGGAGATGACTCTCAAACTAAACCAGGTTTCCTCACACAGTGGGAATGCAGTGGCCTTCAGCTAATGCAATGCAGAAATGCAAACATGACAGCATCTCTTTTGTGTACATAAACTGAAGGGAACTGGTCACATCAGGGAGGAATGCAAGACTTCCAGGGGAAAGGGAAAGTTTCCTGACAGGAAAGATAAATCCAGAGGAAGAAGTGATGATTTACACCCGGTGGTCAGTGTGTCACCTACACTCTCTGAAGGACATTCACTGTTTTCTCCAGGTAAGACAAGCATTTTTTTTATCAGTGGAGTTCTGAGAGACAGGGAACTGGTGGAGAGTGTCCAGGGGAGAGTGACAAAGATGACTGGGGGGTTGGAGCATCTCCCTGATGAGGAAAGGCTGAGGGAGCTGGGGCTGTTCAGCCTGGAGAGGAGAAGGCTGAGGACAGACCTTATCAATGCCCACAAGTGTCTGAGGGTGGGTGCAGGGAGGCTGGAGCCAGACCCTGCTCAGCAGTGCCCAGGGACAGGACGAGGGGCAACGGGCACAGGCTGGAACATGGGAAGTGCCCCTGAAAGATGGGGAGAAACTTCTTGGCTGTGAGGGTGACAGAGCCCTGGGACAGGCTGCCCAGGGGGGCTGGGGAGGCCCCTTCTCTGCAGATATTCAACCCCCTGGATGCAGCCCTGTGGGATGTGCTCCAGGGAGTCCTGCTGGAGTGGGGGTTGGACTAGATGATCCCTGGAGGTCCCTTCCAGCTCTGACAGTTCTGTGGTGCTGTGATTCAAGTCTTGGATAAGGAAGAAAACCAAGGAAGACAGGCTGGGAGAGTTGGGATGTTCAGTCTGGAGAAGAGAAGGCTCCAGGGAGACCTTAGAGCACCTTCCAGTGCCTGAAGGGGCTCCAGGAAAGCTGGGGAGGGGCTTGGGACAAGGGCAGGGAGGGAGAGGACAAGGGGGAATGGATGAAAACTGGAGGAGGGGAGACTGAGGTGAGACATGAGGAGGAAATTCTGGAGTGTGAGGGTGGTGAGAGCCTGGCCCAGGTTGCCCAGGGAAGCTGTGGCTGCCCCATCCCTGGCAGTGTTGAAGGGCAGGTTGGATGGGGCTTGGAGCAACCTGGGCTGGTGGGAGGTGTCCCTGCCCATGCAGGGGGTTGGAACTGGACGATCTTAAAGTTCCCAACCCAACCCATTCCGTGATTCTATGAAAAAACCTGAGCTGATGAGAAGGACAGCTTTTCCCTGGCAACTGAAATGTACTTCTCAATGCTAAAAAAAAAAAATAAAAAGGGGGGGGGGGGGGGGAGAAAGAAGTCTTGAAAAGGGTAGAAGGAAGTTCCATTTATTACAAGTCTGTTTTGCGTCAGGGAAAATAAACCCAGCTTGTGGGCACCTCTGCTCCCCACAGGAAGCAGCAGCAAGGCTGGGCCGGCTCTCGCCCAGCTGCCGTGACTGCTGACATCCGCCTTGTCAGCATGGTGGCTCTGAGGCTCTAGCTTTGTTCTCCCAGCTTTCCCTCCTGCTTTTTCTGCTTTTTTTCTTTTTTTTTTTTTTTTTTCCTCGAGTTTTCCTGCCTCTGCTCGGTGTCTCTCCGAGCGGTGGGACTTCCACCAGAGGTCCCCTGCCACACACCATGGCTGAGAGGCTCAGCAAGCTCAGGGCTTCCCAGCAGGAAAACGCTGGTTCAAGCTTTTTCTGAAGTCATCCCAACCAACTGAAAAATCTCCGGAGTCCAACAGAGACGCCTGGCTCCGGAAGGTGGATAACATCCAGCTGTTAGGGAGTTGGCTTGCTGTGAAATCCACCTGGCAGGAGAGCAGGTGGTACAGCCGGAAACGCCCAAGGTTTGGGTGCATTAGGGTCTGTGATTCTCTTGTCTAATTAACCTTTGACTGGTCCCCCTGGACTCACTGCACTACACAAGCCCAGGCAGGTGTGTTCACACAACTAGGCAACGATGGAAATCACCCTTGTTTGGGCTGGCAGTGGCTTCTTCAGTTCTGAACAGGATTTTCAAGGCACATCATCCAGGCTGATGCTGTTCCTACCAAACCCGGGGATAATAAATTTGCTGTTGACTTTGACTGAAAGCTGGTGGTTCTGAAAATCCTTGTCTTCCTTTTGGAGGGTCCAGAGTTAACAGCCAGAAGTTTCCTTGTGTCTGCTGTAAAGGAAAGGAAACACAGGACCAGAATGTCTCCTTCGTCACTTCTTCATTCCGTTTGTGTATGGGTTGTGCAGTGTTACTTTGCTGTAGGATTTAATCTCTGGCCTGGGAAATTTATAACAGTGCCATCTCCTTTTGTGCTTTAGCTTGGCAAAAAATCTAGAAGCATCTTTTGCAATCAGCAGATGGTGAGAATGTTTCTGGTTTATGATGCAGAGGTTTCTAGGTCAGAGAACTGGAGCATGCTAGATCCAGCCAGGGCATTGAAAAAGAGGGCCAACTGGATCCTTTTCTTAAAGGTAACTATGAGGAATTTCCCTTTTTCAGTTGTATTAGCCCTAACCAGTCTCCAGGATGTATCAAGATACATTTCAGCAATTAGAGTTTAATATGTTCTTTTTTTGACAAATATAGTGATGATTTTTTTTTTTAGTAATTCAGGCCTTATCAAAATACTATATTTCTATACAGTCCCTTTTCATGACTGTATAAAATGAACACATTGCACTTTCCTCACTAAATATTGCCTCCTATGCCAAAAAGATGTTGTGATATTAGTAAGTTATTTTTATGTCAACCAGATCAACAATTGCCCAGGGAAGCTGTGGAAACCCCATCCCTGGCAGTGTTGAAGGGCAGGTTGGATGGGGCTTGGAGCAACCTGGGCTGGTGGGAGGTGTCCCTGCCCATGCAGGGGGTTGGAACTGGATGGTCTTGAAGGTCCCTTCCAACCCAAACCAGTCTGTGATTCTATGATTAAGCCTAAAGTAGATCCCTGGCAACAAAAGCTTTTGAAACAATGGGGAAGAGTGGATAAGCTGATGGATCTTCATTCAAAATATGTAGAGGTCATGTAACTTGAGATTCTTTAATTTAGACTGATTTTAATGTATTTATTGGATATTTCCAGGGAAATGGATATGGCTAAAGAAAGGTTGCCTCAGGTTTATATATTATGTGCATACACCCAAATTCATTAAACACTGATTACTAAGATGCTGTAGAGATGTTTTCCCCCCTGTTTCTCAGATCAGTGGTTTCAAGAGGCAGCTTGAAAACTTGCATAAATATTCTAAAGCTCCAAAGTTCACTTAAGTCAGGTCAAAGCCAGCCCTGGATTTTGAGTCAAGGAGTTTGCTCAGAACAGCTTTTTTTTATGTGACCAAGGTCCAGACCTGTGCTCAAAAGACAAGGAGACATGTTCTAAAATTAGTAGGGCATGATGTACAGATTGCCTGTGGCCCAGGGACAGGTTACTGAGTGCCTCTATTTTGGTTCTGGCTTCACAGATTCTTTGATTCTGGTGAATGTGGCCTTTTTGGGTCCATTTTGAGGCTGTCCTGCAGGACAGCTCTGTCTAGGCTGCCTGCCATCCAGCCTCCCTGGAAAAATGGCTATGTGCATTCCCAGATTAGGTCTGCTCTCTGTCCATAACGAGCCTGAGGCACCCCTAGCACCTCCTTGTCTTGCAAGTGGTGATCACCTGTGAAGAGCAGTTTTAATTTGTCCTAATTGCATCTTATTCACTGAGTGAAGCCTGCAGGGCTGCCCTGCATGTGCCCGGTGAGCTCTGCTCCTTCACACCTGCTGCAGATGCAGGGAGGTACCAGTGCTATGGGCTGGGGAGCAGTGGCTGGAGAGCTGCCCAGCAGAGAGGGACCTGGGGGTGCTGGGTGACAACTGGTTGGCATGAGCCATCGTGTGCCCAGGTGGGCAAGGACACCAGCCCCATCCTGGCCTGGATCAGGAATGGTGTGTCCAGCAGGAGCAGGGAGGTGCTGGTGCCCTGTGCTGGCACTGGTGGGGCTGCAGCTCCAGCCCTGGGGGCAGTTCTGGGCCCCTCACTGCAGGAAGGACATGGAGGGGCTGGAGCGTGTCCAGAGGAGAGACACCAAGCTGGGGAAGGGCTGGAGAACAAGTCCTGTGAGGAGAGGCTGAGGGAGCTGGGGGTGTTGAGTCTGGAGAAGAGGAGGCTGAGGGGAGACCTCATTGCCCTCTGCAGCTGCCTGAGAGGAGGTTGCAGGGAGGTGGGAGTTGGGCTCTGCTCCCAAGTGAATAACGACAGGACCAGAGGAAATGGGGTCAAGTTGCACCAGGGGAGGTTCAGGCTGGATATGAGGAAAAATTCCTTCACAGAGAGAGTAGGTGAGGCCTTGGAACAGGCTGCCCAGGGAGGTGGTGGAGGCACCATCCCTGGAGGGGTCAACAAACGGGTGGACCTGGTGCCTTGGGAGATGGTTTAGTTGTTAGGGGTTGTAGGGTGGATGGACTTGATCTGGAAGGTCTTTTCCAACACTGACGATTCTATGATTCTATGATTCTGTGATTCTGTGATTCTGTGCACTGCAGGGTGTGATAGGCTGGTCAGGTGTGCTGGGTCTTGCCACATCTTTCCAGTGAAATTTGAGCAGGTCTGGTACCTTCATCTGTAAAACTGGTCTAAGAGAATCTCTGTGCCTTGCAAGGAGGAGGACAACTCGTGCCATTAAGATGGTGAGCTGCTGCTGCAGCTGTATGAATGTCTCAGCCAGTAGAACTGGTCTGGCCACCTGAGGATGAGACGATTGCCTCTCTTCCCCTGGTCAGCCTGAAGCACTATGAAAAAACAAGGACACCTGTAGTTCAGCACCCAGCTTTACACAGGGACCAGAAAATAAATCCCTTCCCTGGAGCTGTGGAGGAGTTGTAGCCTGTCAAGCAGACTCCTGCCAAATGGTGAACTGTGTCTCTTCCCTGAGTGCCCAGTGGTGCTGGTTACACCAGAGCAGCCTCAGCCATCTCTCCAGCTCATGTGAGGCTATTTCAGCCCTAAACCATCACTGGGCTCCTTGGCCTTCTCTCCTCAAGGAACCACTGCTGCAGCCCATCCAGACACCTCTCTCCTCAGGCCTGAAGATCCCTGCTGTCTGGAAGGCAGGTAGTGGGCTTGTCACAGAGCCCCAGGTGATGCTGTTAGATGTGTTAGAGCTGTGGGCAAGTTTTTGAGGCCCTTGCAGGGGTTGCTGCCTTCCTTGGGGGTGCTGGCTGGAGAGGGGAGAAGCACTAAACTGCCCTGTGGCTTGGGAAAGAGAAAATGGAGGTTCCTGGCTTCCCAGTCTGCTCAGCTTCCCCAAGCCCCTTCCTCCTGCCTGACTTCTGGGTTTGTGTGTCAGTGTCTGACAAGCCTCAAATAAATACAGCTCTAAGGAAGCAAAGGTGCCCTGGGAGGTGATGGTGTCTAGAGAGAGGCAGGAACAGATCAGAAGTTATTGATACCAACCAGTAAGAATGTAAATGAAGGAAGCACTTGGGAAATTAGTGGAGAAATCATTTCCATTGGGGTTTAATATTTAATTTACATTTTTATTAAAGGCTGCTTGCTCTCTGCCCCTCTCTTTTTGTTTCCTCCTATGTAAAGCAAGATTCTATTTGTTTTGACTTTTCACCATCTTTGTTTAAAACAGATCATAAAGAAGAGTCCTATAAAACTCCTGGTCTTAATCCCCTTAAAATTCCTGTCAATGCTTTGCTAGAATTCCTATCAACAGAATTTTGCTGATGCCAATAATTGCTAAAGCATCACCAGGTTCTTCAAATTAGACTTGTGATACAAGTGGCAATTAAAAATAATGCTGCAAGATTAGATGTATTTTTAAAAAATCCCTTTTTGTACTACTTCTAATTTAGTTGAACCTGCTTTTTGGCAGTAGTGTGTCTCTATTCAGTCTCCCTGGTTCCCATTTAACATGAATTATTTACTTCCATGTGTGTCTCACAAGGCATTTGGGAGAACTCATTTGAAATGGCAGAGCTCAGAAAGTGGGTGTGCAGACACTGCAGCTGAAGTTGGCATTAAAATATGTTAAGTAATTGAATGCATTTGGTTTTGGTGATACTCTTAGAAAGATTAGTAATTTATGGTCTTTTTATTTTTAATTTAGGACTGAAATAAGGTTTCTTTTTTGATCCCTGTTTTCAGACCTTTTCCCCCTGCCAGATATTTCTCAAAGAAAATATTTTTCCAGATCTTGCCACAGCATGTCATTTTTCTGGTGAGCTTGGGCAAAAGCCATCGTCACCACTAGCTTAGGTTGGACATGAAGAGGAAATTCTGGAATGTGAGGGTGGGGAGAGCCTGGCCCAGGCTGCCCAGGGAAGCTGTGGCTGCCCCATCCCTGGCAGTGTTGAAGGGCAGGTTGGATGGGGCTTGGAGCAACCTGGGCTGGTGGGAGGTGTCCCTGCCCATGCAGGGGGTTGGAACTGGATGGTCTTGAAGGTCCCTTCCCACCCAAACCAGTCTGGGATTCAATGAAATGACAAGGAATGGTTGATTAGCATGTCCAGCAGGTGTTTGTCACCCCTGACAGAAGGCTCCTCCAAGAGATTTCTGTTTGCATACCAAGCTTCCCCTTTTTCAAAAGTCAGTCTCCTGCTCCTGCTGCATCTTATGGTTGTATGATGTCCTCTGCTTGGGGCTCACTTGCTGCTGTGCAGCCACTGGTCCAGGCATAGTAGGAGCAGGGTGGGATTGCACCTGCCTAGATGTAACACCCATACATGCCTGTGGCAGGGTTGGGGTGTGAATTTGGCCACAAGAAAGAGAAGTGTGACCCAGCATTTAAATGGTGCTAGGGAATGGGTTGGTGTGTGTGTAGGGAGGAGAGGGGAGGAAGGATGGTGGGATGTCTGGGTTGCTGGAGGCCACCCAGCCCCTGCACACCTGTGAACCTGCTTTGTGCAAGGGCAGGTGTGGTAGCAAGTTCCTCCTTTCAAGGGGGAAGTGGCACTTGTGGGTACGGCCTCACAGAGGTGCAGAAGCTGTGAGAGCAGAAGCTGTGTGAGATAGTCAAGTTTTGGAGAGGGGGAAAAGCCCCACGAATGGGTAGTAAATGAGAAACAGGAACTACCTCTCTGGTGTCTGGGGAACTTGTAGTGACTGTGCCATGATGTTCCAGACCTTAAAGGGTGGCTGCCAAGAAGATGGAGACTCCCCATTTACAAGGAGTCCCATGGAAAAGACAAGGGGTGATGGGCACAAGTTGCTCCTGGGGAGATTCCCATTGGACACAAGAGGTGAATGTTTCCCCGTGAGGACAGTCAGACATTGGAATAGTCTCCCAAGGGAAGTGGTGGATTCCCCCACATTGGGCAGTTTGAAGTCTCAGCTTGACAGGGTGCTGAGCCACCTCATGTCAACTGGAGTAGTGCCTAGAGAGGTTGGGCCAGATGATCCTTGAGGTCCCTTCCAACCTGCCATTCTAGGATTCTGGGATTCTGTGCCTGATGTGGGGAGCTCTGTGACTGATGCTCTGAATTTGAAGGTGTCCCTTTGATGAAGGTGGGCTCAGATTCCCTATTTCTTTATTGTCCCTCTGGCTCAGAAGCTGTACACAGCTGCTGCTTGGACAAGTACAAAAGCCTGACTCACAGAACTGGAACACCACAGAAGTTCCTGTATCTGCAGCCCAGACCAGTGAGCCCTGGTGGCCATCTAAGAAGGAACTGAACCATCTCCTTGCTCTGCTGTTGTTTTTTAAAGAGGAAAGGTCTCAGCTACCGTGGCTGAATGCCAGCCCAATGTTCTTGAGAAGTTCTTGCACCCTTGCTCTTGGCCAGGGTCAAGCAGGGCAATGAGTGATAAAGGAGCAGGGAAAAGGGTACAGAGGGAGGGAGACAGCATTTGGTCTCTCCCCAGTCCTCTTTCCTGCAGATTAATCTTCCCCAAGCCTGATATCAGCTCTGTGTTCAAAATTAAACCTGCATTTCTCTGGCAGGAAAAGCTCCCACGTGTAAAAAACATACAGTTCTTCCTACCTCAGGATGAGCTGGAGCAGGAAATATTTGATTACTTAATGACAACTTCAGGAAAAAAAAACCCCACAACATTAGGTTGACTCATGCAAACTGCATGATGATTAATGAAAAAAAAATAATAATGAAGAAAGAAAACATGATTTTACTGCACAGCTGCTGTCGAGTGCACTGTGTCTGGGAAAGAGTCCCTGTTTGGGGACAATGCAAGGGGCATGACTGAGCTCAGCAGCATTAGGTTAATTAAAAACCTGATTTTGAAACAGCCTAGTCATGATGGTGTAGTAACCTGGAATGAGGTCCTTCACAAAAAAACCCCCCACTATCTATGTCTCAGTATTTTTGAAGCAAGAATTCAGCTGCTACCTTCCCCCCCCCCCACCCCCCCCCCCCCCCCCCATTTTACTGGCATTTCTCAGGCAGCACTGTCTGTGTCTTTTCAAAGGTGAAATTTTAAGTGGAAATGGTTCATCCCATGGTAAGCCCCATGTACTTCTTGTGATATTAAATAGAGCTGTATAATTTATGTTGTTGATTCAGGAATAAATACTTAGTTCTGTTTGACCTCACATTCTTTTAAGTAATAGATGCTGAAGGACCAAGTTTTTCTAAAACTTAAGAAATTAGGTAGATTAGGGTAGATAAATCAGTTAACAGCTAATCTATAAGTGCAAGGGTGATGTGAAGAATTTGATGCTGGGCAGTTTGACATCAAGTTTGGTTTGGCTTGAAGGGGCTTTGGAGACAACACACTCGTGTCAACTTGCACATCTATAGAAAAGCCAACATCATCCCGAGTTTATCTGCATCATTTCTATGAGTAGCTTTGTTGGGTTATCTCCTGCTGAGCAGGATGAATCTGACAAGCACCAATTTGTGAAGGCAGATGACTAGGATTTTCTCTCATCAGAAAAAACAGTGCCAAAATCAATGCTACAAAGCCCTGAACACACTGAAGAGAACTCCAATTTATGCCATCCAAGTTCAGATGAAGTGGTAATATAAATTGGGGTGGAGAAGTGGGTTAAGAGGACATTCATTGGATAATGCCCAGTAAATCACTGCCCATAATGTTCCACCATTAATAAATTCTCTGTGACTCATAGTGATCCTCCCATTGGCACTGTTTCTAATGCCAGTTTAATTTCCTGATGTTGGTGGGGTGACTCCTGATGCATGTGAAAAGGCCTTGATGGAGCTGATAGCCAGGCAAGTGTACCTGTTTTCCTCCCTGCTGCTCTTCTGATACTCTGTACTACAATGTTGGGTGTGCTTGGAAGGAGAGGGGAAAAAAATCCAACACGATGATGTCATTTAATTTAATTTTATAGAATGGAGCAGGGGAGATTGAGGTGAGACATGAGGAGGAAATTCTGGAGTGTGAGGGTGGTGAGAGCCTGGCCCAGGTTGCCCAGGGAAGCTGTGGCTGCCCCATCCCTGGCAGTGTTGAAGGGCAGGTTGGATGGGGCTTGGAGCAGCCTGGGCTGGTGGGAGGTGTCCCTGCCCATGCAGGGGGTTGGAACTGGATGGTCTTGAAGGTCCCTTCCAACCCGAACCATTCTGTGATTCTATGATTCATACAGTTGGTCTTACCCCATGATAGTACAGATGAAGCCAGAGTGTGGCTGTAAAAACATATTGGCAATATTTTATTGTCCTTTACTCATGACAAAACATGTCCCTAGGTCGGGTCCACCTTTAGATATCATAGAATTGTAGAATCCCAGAATGGCAGGTTGGAAGGGACCTGAAGGATCATCTGGCCCAACCTCTCTAGGCACTACTCTAGTTGACATGAGGTGGCTCAGCACCCTGTCAAGCTGAGACTTCAAACTGCCTGATGTGTGGGAATCCACCACTTCCCTTGGGAGACTATTCCAGTGTTGGACTCATGGTGATATGTTGATTGCACAGTGTTGCAATCCTTGCAGAGCTAACTGCTGGTATCTCTGTGTCTTTTCCATGTCCTAGGTCTACAGTGTTTAGTTCATGGAGTCTGCAGGGGTGGAAAACCATGACAACTTTCACACTAGTGAAGATGGAAACATTGACAGGACCAGCAAGGTCTTACCCTGCACATGGGGTGGCTTTAGAGGACCTGAAGGAGCTTGAGAACCTTGCTTGTGACCAGCCAGTACATGGAGAAAAATAAAGGTAAGGTATCTACAGGTCTGAAACACCTGGTTTGCTGTTTTCCAGGTGTGTTGATCCCATCACTTCTGGAACCCTTGCTGTAGTTCTGCAGGACCAAGTTCTACCTCAACTTTGGGACCTTTCTTTCTCCTTCTAGTTAGCTAAGTGATGAATGTGTTACAAGGACCTGATTGAGCATGTGGAATTGCTTGTCACATGTTGTTAATGTCACAGTTTTGCACTTATTCAGGGTCATGGACATCAAAGTCATCCTGGAAGGGGAAATGACACAGAAGGGACATTTTCTGATGTAGTTAAGTAATACAATGAGCAAGCACATCTTCAAGGCAGAGAAAAACCCGAGAAGAAAAATGTTAATTGTTTCTGAATGTCTTTTAATTAATGTATGGGGTTGCTTTTCTGCTGAGCTAAACTTGCCTCCCACCGCTTCTGAACTTCTCTCAGCTGTAAGTAAGAAGTTGCAGCCTATTTGATGTTTCAGACTTCCTTTTCTCCTGCTGCTTTTTTTATACAGTTGGAGCTGAGTTGGGGCAAAGTGTCCCACGGATTTCTAAAAACAGCAGTTGTGCTTCTGGAATAGTAGAAGGAAGAAGCTTGCAGCTGTAGAAAGTATGGGGAGAGGGCCATTAGAAAGGAGTAAATAAATGCCACAAGCATGCTTGATATTCAGAGAGTTGCACAAAATATCTTGTTGTATTGCTTGTTGTGTTGATAGAATAATGGTTTTGATGTTTTAGTTTTCTTCCCTAAAATGGAATGTCCTGGCTGAGAATGGAGGGCACAACTGAGGATGAGTATGACCCAAAACCTTTACAAAGCTGTGAATGCTTAAATGCCTGCAGGGACCTCCTTTGAAGTCACCTGAAAGGCCTCATTGTGGGCCTTTTTCTGGAGCATCTTCCATATGAGGAGAGGCTGAGAGAGCTGGGAATGTTGTGTCTTGAGAAGGCTCAAGAGGGATCTAATCAGGGTGTGAAAATAGCTGGTGGGAGGGAATTGAAGAAGAGGGAGCCAGGCTCTTCTCAGTGGTGCCCACAGACAGAACAGAAGCAATGGGCACAAACTGAAACCCATCAAATTCCACCTGGACACAACAAAGGATATTTTTGCTGTGGGGGTGGTCAAACACTGGCACAGGTTGCCCAGAGAGGTTGTGGACACACCATCTGTGGAGGTATTCGAAACCTGACTGGACACAGTCATGGAGAACCCACTTCAGGTGACCCTGTCTGGGAGCAGGGAGTTGGGCTGGATGATTTCCAGAGCTCCCTTCCAACCTCAGCCATTTGTTATTTGCCATGACAGGAGACAGACCCCTGAAGGAGGCAGGGTTCTCTGGCAGGCTGGTGGAGCAGTTCCCTTGTTCATGTCCCTTCATTACCACCATCACACAGTACACTTCAGGATTGATCATTTACAACCTCTCCTAGCTCCTAATGCTCCTTCTTGTTCTTCTTGGTCTTCTTCTTTGTGCCATGGACACAAATGCTTGTAATGCTGACTTCTTCAGTGATCATGGTCCTCAAATGACTCTCTTGTTCAGCTTTTGAAAAAGAAGACACTTCAAGTCTGGGGCTGAAGAGTAGATTCTGAAACCTCTTCTATTTACCCCATGGCTGATTTTTAACTCTGCAGCTCTAAACATTTCAGATTCAATCTACTTGATTCATTATTTTTTGTCAAAATTAGCTCTCATTTAGATAGTATCACAACCAGGAAACCAAAAGCATGATTTCTTTCAGCATTTCTCATGGGCTGCTAGTGTAGAAACATTTGTAGGATTTTCTTTTCCTTCCTCCACAGTCATTTTTAAATTCTGAAGACTGACTTTTCTAATAGCAAGCCATCTGAAAAGAAAGTTCTGTCCTGGGTTTTCCCACTCTGCCCTACTATGTCTCTTTGTAAAATTACTCTTTGGGTAGTCTGTGCCACTATCTTGGAGCTGATAGTGGAGGTGAGGAGGTGAAGACAATCCCAAAATGATTTGGTGCTGTGAGAAATTAAGCTTCTCTTCACTTCCCTCCCCTAGTTTTCTTGTGCTTTCCCTGGCTTCACCTCTTGATGTGAGTCTTTTGAACTCCAGCCATTGCCCTTCATCTCAAGGCATATCTGTTCAAAGATGATGAAGGAGAGATGTTTAAACCAAATGCTTGGTGTGCTTTTTCTTGGCCTCGTAGAAAACTCTGGGGCCCTCCAGAGTTCATGGGCCTGAAATCTTTTCCTGGCCTGGGGTTCCCTGGCAAGCAAAACCCACAGCCCTGTGCTATAAATAAGAACTACCACAAGTCCTGGGACTCTAGGCATGTGAAAAATCCCCCTGACACTGGCATCTGCTTGTTTCCTGCTGAATTGTTTTTGTCTTAGGCAACGTAACTTGTAAGCAATTCAGGGGCAGCAACATTCCTGGCTGGGCACATGTGTCTGGAGATGGATGTGCTGTGCTGCTGGACCTCTGGACCTGTGGAAGGGCTCTCTTGGAAAAGAAAAAAAGAAAGGAAGCCCAATACAGAATATTTTCTTTGTCTGGAAAACTGCAATTTGCTACCAGTTCCCTTCAGGTTGTGGAAGGTTCCCTTCCAGCAGCCCTTCCTGTTGTGCCTACACAGAGATGCCAGAGCCAGCACCCACGGGTGGTGGGTTCCAGATGGATTGGGAACGTGGTGCAGGGCTGGGCACAGAGGGTTGGAGCTGCTGGGTGCTCTGGGTTGGGTCTAAAGGAGCAGATGTAGTGGCTTTTGCAACATGAGGGCAGAAAGGCTCTTGCTGTCAGACAGCAGCCTCTGTAGCTGCTGTGCCAGGGGCTGGAAGCATTTCTGCCAGGCTTTAGGGAGGGAGAGTCACCCACCACTGGGTTATTGGGAAGAACAACTGGGGAGGACAAGGCCACCTCACAGCAAAACTGCAGAGCAGGTTGTGTCCCTCCTTGCGTGGCAGGGAATGGAGCAAATGCAGACCAGGGAGAGTCAGGTCCAACCTTGAGGATCCTGGGCCACCAGGAAGTCCAAGGAAGGAGCTGGCCCGGTGGTCCTGGCTCTCCCTGCTTTCTGGGGCTGGTGCAGGAAACCTTTTATGGCTGTCACTAGAACTGGGCTCACTGCATCTTTGGGATCCCCAGGGAGGAAGGACTCAGTCTGCAGCTGGCTGGGCCCAGCGTTTGGGTTATTCTTTGTCAGAGGAAACCAGAGAGGTGTTTTGTATTGTAGAGCATAAACCCAATCCTTTTAGTAATAAAACCTATATAAATTTATATATATATATAAAAAATACATTTCTTTCTTCTTTGTTAGATAATCCATTTGAGAAAAAAATAATAATAAAGCCATGATTTAACATGGAGTTAAAAACCAACAAAACCCCACTTTGTAGCTCTGCCACTCCTGAGGGCTCCTGCCCATCCTGTGGGCTTTCCCCTGCCTCTCTCTCTGTCCAGCCTCATGCCTGTGTTTTGCCAGGGGATGGGAAAGCACGCAGGGTTTCTGCCCAAAGCCTCCAATCTTGGAAGATGAAGAGAAGACAAGTTCAGAGGAAGGGACCCAGAGGAGCTCGGCAGCATGTTCCTGGGGGTGGGACTCAGAGGTCCCAAGGACAATGTCTGACACAGAAGTGGGAAGGAACAGACTGTCCACTTCAGGAGCAGGGGGAAATGGCACTAACAGAGGTTGACTTCACATGCTTGGGAAGTTTTATTCTCAGTCCTGGAGTAACCCAGGGCAGCTCTCCAAATAGGAATGCTAGAGGGTGTTAGGGAATCTCCTGTGTCTGACTGAGGAGGCTTTAAATAGAAAACCTTTTAAGCAAAAATAGTTGTATGTGGTTTAGGAAATCTCCTGAAGCCAGTCTCCCATTTTCATGGAGGTGCTTTGTGTTACAGAGCTATATCAAATGCTCTCTAATTGCCTAGTTCACTAAGTTTCTACTCCCATCCCAGTGGACTTGCTTCCCATTGCTGTGTGATCCTTCTGCCCTTGTGAATCTACCTTTTCTTTTTATCACAGGTCTCCTATTGTAAGGAAACTTGCTTTCTTTTTGGAAGAAATACTCCCACAAGAGAGGAATGAAACCTCTACAGCAACAATACACTAAATGTCTTCCAAAACCATCAAAGAGTATATTCTGGAGCAGCTCTCACAACTCAACTCTCTGAGCAAGATTAAATGTACAGATGTGCTGTTGCTGAAGGTCTTGTGCTTTTAGCTGAAATGAAATGGAAGTGGGTCTCACCAGCTTTGTTTCCAGCTGGAACAGAGTTTTTTCTGAGTGAGGAGACAATAGCACTTTGTTCCAGCAGCTGAGACAGCTTAGCCAATATAGAACTTGCTAATGGCTGTTTGCTCAAGCACTGCCTTAGCTTCCTCCTGAGCAGTTTGGGTAAACAGCTCTAAACCAGAGAGCCCAGCTGTTGAAATCTGAATTCTCAGTGACCAAGTTGCCTCCTAAGCCCTTCTGCACCTTCCACAATCTTCTGGTCTCAGCGTGGAAAGGAACGTGGATGATTTCCTTCTGCCATGTCAATGCAAATAGCCAGATCTAGATCATTTCATATTGACATGACCTGTCAGTCCAGAAGCAAGAGCACTGGATGTTCATATTTTCAATTCCCCTATTGCCATCTGACCAAAACCACTACCATGGTATCTCAAAAGCTCACGTGTGTCTTCTGTCCTAACATGTGGGCATGTGTGATTCAATTTTTTTATTTCAATAAAACATTACAGTTGTTCTTGGTCCAGGAGCCTGAAGAGGGCAAGTTCCTTTGTACATCTCGAATCACATCTTTGATTAGTTTTGAGTTTCTCCAAAAAATGTGGAGTAACTGTGACAGTCATTGCCAAATGGGATAACAGGGAGTTTTGGATGAGTCTGCAGGTTTCAGGTTGGGGAAAATGGAGTTTTTCAAAGAGGTGAAAACAATTTCTATGCTGGAAAAGAAAGAGAAAATTGATTAGTTGTGGAAAGAAGGAGATGTTTTTAAAGTAGTAACTACATTGCCTTGATATTTTTAAGGGAAAAACGTGTAGAATAAAAAATTGTCATGCTTATGTGAAAAAAAAAAAAAATAGAGTTAATTGTGCAAGAATTGGAAGAGGTTTCTCCTGTGGGAAGTTTGTTCTATGTTCTGCTCCTGAGAATTCTGATGAAGCTCCCAATAATATCCTGTGCCAGACACAAGATGCCATCCTGGGCCACTCTCGGTTTGACACAGTTGGTGAACTCCGTGTTCAATAATCTCTCCCTAGCAAAGAATGACTATTTAGATGACAAAACATTTCTAAATGTGCTTCTGAATCTCTCTTCAGCTTCTGGATGTTTACTTTGCAGCTTACCAACATGCTCTGGGTGCAGAGGGAAGATTTGCTTTTGGTCTGAGCAGTGATTGATAACACACATCCATGGCCTGGAGAAGAGAAGGCTCCAGGGAGACCTTAGAGCACCTTCCAGTGCCTGAAGGGGCTCCAGGAAAGCTGGGGAGGGGCTTGGGACAAGGGCAGGGAGGGAGAGGACAAGGGGGATGGATTAAAACTTGTGGCTTTTAAGTCCTACTTTGAAGGACATTTATTTGTTGGAGTTTCAACAATCTCTTAGCCTGGTGTGTTTGATCCCCAATACTCTTGGGTTTACCCACCAGGAATTCTATGGCATTTGCAGACCACAAACAACCAGTAAAGCAAGTAATCTAGAAAAATAAGTACTTCAGCTGGTAGTTGAGTGGTTAACTACAGAAAACCCAGAAACTTTGTCCAGCTCTCAGGTTCAGAAGGATGTCACTTCCATTTTTATGTTAGTAATGACTCTTTAAAGCAGAATGCTAAAGAGGGTGATCTTGCTAGTTCATTTATTCTTGCTGGTTAAAGTTCTAGATATGTGATTCTTAACTCAATTATTGGCTAAGAGTGGTTAAGATCCATTCCAGCCATCTTTATAACCAGACCTTTTTTCTGCAGGTGAACACAGGAAGGCAGAACTCTTCATCCCATGTCCTTGCAAGGTGGGAACAATCAACTTAATGACAAGGGAAAGAGACACGCTTAAAACTGGCGTGAGACCATGGTAAGTCTCCAGGTTTTGGGGGGGGGGAGGGTTGGGTTTGTGTGTGCACAGCCTGAAAAAAAAAAAAAAAAAAGACTGGACATTAAAGCAAATGTTGTTATAGGTGGAGCTGGTTATTACTATAATGTCCACCATTTCCTGCTGTAGAACTCTGAATTTGGTTGGCTATAATTTTGATAAATGGTAATTATCGTGAATGAAATTCTCAATGCTGGATGTCCCCAATCAGATTGATTATTTTTTTTAAATTAGTTAGCCTGTTTGCTGCTGAGAGCAAGACATGGAGGATGAATTATTTTGGCTGTTTCCTCTGCAGGCTGGCAGTGCAGCTCTGCTGTGGAGGGTGCCTTTTCACTGCGTGGAGGCTCACGAGGCAGTGCTGGGCTCTGCTTCTGTTCCTGCCCCGTTTGCTCAGCACAAGCTGAACTAAAAGATGCAATTGCAAGATGCTGAGTGGGAAGACATTATCTGAAGTGTCTGTGTGCCCTGGTGTGTCTGTAACCTGAGGCAAATCAGTAATAGCTCTGGGGCTGAGTGAGCACAAGGGTAAGACCCATGTAGGAGTTCTTCTCTGTGAGGGTGGTGAGACCCTGGTTGCCCAGGGATGCTGTGGCTGCCCCATCCCTGGCAGTGTTGAAGGGCAGGTTGGATGGGGCTTGGAGCAGCCTGGGCTGGTGGGAGGTGTCCCTGCCCATGCAGGGGGTTGGATCTGGATGATCTTGAAGGGCCCTTCCTATCCAAACCATTCCATGGTTCTGTGAGGAGATGTTACCCTGCACCATCACCTGAGTTGCCTTCACCAGAGGCAGCAGAGGAAGGTGGCTGAGCAGAAGGCACAGGAGACACTGCAGCTCTGTGGGTGGAGCAGGAGCTGGGCAGGAGTGCAGAGGAAATACAGCTGGCTGGGTAAGTGGGGTGGCAGCCAGGAAATGGGAATGAGGTCGAGGTAGATGGAAAGCTGGGAGACAGAGACTAGGACTGAGAGTTGGTGGGTTCCTTCCTTTTAGAGGGAAAAGATATGATGGGGGAAAGGGGACTTGAAATTGGGGCTGGGGCAAGAAGACCTCGGGTGGAGGGTTGAGAATGGTTTGGTAAAAGGATTAGCTGCAGCTGCTCAAACCCAGTGATAGCAGGAGTTGCTAGTCAAGGGAGGTGGGATGAAAATTAAAAGTCTGAGGAGACAGAACTGGTGAGATGAAGAGGCTGTGGAGACAGGGATGGCTAAAAAAACCTCCTGTCCAGAGCAGATCACACAAGATTCTTTGCTTTCTTAGTTTCCAGTCCCAGAAGTGGGTGCCAGGGTTCAGTGGTGGATCCCACTGGTACCACAGGGCAGCTGCCAGCGGGGAGGGCGGGGGCAGTGGTGTTTGCTTCTTGCCCGTTCCTTCTCCTCCAACAGAAGCTGCAGGTGGGACAAGCACAGGCCAGCAGGCAGTGCTTAGAAGACACAAAGGCTGCAAAAGCCTAGCATAGAAATGTTAGGAAATTGGCCTTTCCTGGAGCAGCTTTAATTGGGTTTCCTTTTGCATAAGCACGATCGTGCAGTTTTTACATGGTCACACATTGCTTTTATTTATGACTTGGTGTGCCAAGACCAACATTTCTGTCCTTCTTGGACTGCTCTGTTTCTTAGACCTTATTCTTTCATGTTTTCCCAGCCCTTCCCTAAGGATGATTTTCCAAGATCCTATTTTTATTCCTCATCTGACTTCCTAAGCATCTTTCTATTTCATAATAAACAAATTACCCAGCAGTGAGGTACAGATGCTGCCAGCCTGGGAACAGGCCCTTCTCCTGTGGAGAGACACCAGAGAGGCCATATAAAAAGAAAAGTGAATTCTACAATTACAAGACTAACTGGTCCCTGGGAAGCTGTGAGATCTTCCTTGCTCACTCCAAGCCAGGATCAGCTATACTTATGCTATTCCCAGGAGATAAACAGCTGCCCTGTTCTTAAAAATATAATGTGATGGACTTTTCCAACCAGTCTGTTGTGCTGCTTCACCAGCTTCACCTTTAGCAAGTTCTCCTTAAAGTGGAGGCCCCATCCCTGGAAGCATTCAAGGTCAGGCTTGAGGAGGCTCTGAGCAACCTGATCTAGTTAAAAAGGTCCCTGTGCACTGCAGGGGGGCTGGGCTGGATGAGCTTTAGAGGTCCCTTCCAACCCCAGACATGCTGTGATTCCATGATAAGGTTCAAGAATGGAGCCCATGCTGCTCATCAGAGCTTAACAAGAGAGAGCCTTTCCCAGGGAAAATACTGAAACTTGGTCAAAAGTAGGAGGAGCAGGAGGAATTCACAGACTGAATGAACACACAGATTATTATTTTAACTGCTTTCTTACAAAGAGGTTGTGCAATAAGGCACAACAAGAGGTAAAAGCTTTGTTCACCAGCAGGGGTGGGAAAGCAGAGAAATGGTTCTGGCTCTGCTGATCCTTACAATGACAGTGAAACAACCTGCACTAGGGAAGTCAGTGTGATCCATTTATGGAGTTACCAGCTGGAGGAGATGACAATTTATACAGGAAGACAAAGAAGATAAGGACTGAGCTAGTGGGGAGACTACAAAGGGTGGTGCTGAACTGCTGGCTTGGAGGCAGGTTATTGGTGAAATTCCCATTGTTCAGCTCCATATTACTTGACACTTTTATTCATTATCTCAGTAGAAAACATAAGAGGGTGTTATTAAACTCAGGACATTGTAGTGCTGGCAGATAAATCTGATATGGAAAAGAAATGAAATACCTTGCAGGAAGAACTCACAGTTCTAAGGGCTGGAGTAGCAGAAAGGAGATAAGCATCAATAACACAAAGCTTTAGGCTATGCATAATAATAGGAAATTCTCCTTGTGAACTTTGAGCTTATTTTGAGTTGGAAGCAACAGAGCAGGAGAAAGAACTGGGTGTAGAGCTGGCCAGAGGATGGTGGTGAACTGCCAACATGCAACACGGGGAGAAACTTTTCACCAGAGAAGGCAGCGAGGGGACAAGGGGGAATGGTTTTAAACTGAAAGAGGGGAGATTTAGGTTAGATATGAGGAAGAAATTCTTCCCCATGAGGGCAGGAAGGCACTGGCCCAGGTTGCCCAAGGGAGGTTGTGGCTGCCCCATCCCTGGAGGTGTTGAAGGGCAGGTTGGATGGGGCTTGGAGCAACCTGGGCTGGTGGGAGGTGTCCCTGCCCATGCAGGGGGTTGGGACTGGATGGTCTTGAAGGTCCCTTCCAACCCAACCCATTCTGTGATTCTGTGATTCTAAACCACAACCATGGCAGGGAGAAAGCCACTGTATCTCACTGTGCATCAGGCCATGGGGTTTGTAGCCAGTAAAGAGAGGGAGAATTTGTGCCATGTACATTATTCCAGTGAGGCCTCACTTGGATTATTAAGCATCATGTGGAGATTTGTGTTCAGGCAAGACAAATTCAGATTGGAATGGGAGCAAAAATGACCTAATAGCATGCTGAGGGGGACTAGGGAATGCATTTTACAGGAGCAAATGAAATATCTTGGCTTGTTGATCCTAGCAAAACGAAGGCTGAGAGAAGATGAGATTGTTCTCTATAAATACACCAGGAAGATAAGCACTGGGAGTGGAGAGGAGCTATTGAAGCTAAAGGCCAATTTTGGCAGCAAAACAAATGGATCTAATCACTGTGAATAAGTTCAAGCTGAAAATTAAAAGGGGATTTCTAAGAATCAGACAATCAAGTTCTAGAAGGGAAAAGGGCAGAAAACCAACAGTTTTAAAACGGGGCTTTATTTCTTTAGGAAAGGGATCTGTGGGCTGTGATTGCTTGCAATAGTGTGTAGGATAGATGACATTCCAGTCATGGGTTTTCTTTGTCTTAACTCTTTCTCTAGATTTCTTCTTGTCTGCATCAAAAAGTCATTTATTTTCCAGCAGCTGAAACCTTGGCATCTTTAAGACACCTGAGCCATGACCATTCAACTGAGTTTGGTGGAGAACCTGATTTTCTGTCACAACCCTTTTCCAATTCAATTAAGAACTTACTGAACTACCATTTGATATCTGGAACTTTCTCAGGCAAGCTAACAAAGAGGTTATTTACTTCAACCCAAGCAATTCCATGAAGCAAGAAAGTTTCCTTTCTTGGCAATTTGTGTTTCTTGTTTGGATACTTGGCTTTCTAATGATATAGATTCTAGTTAAACTTCTTCCACTGGTTGAGTTGCCCCTGTGTTCCTTCACTCAATATCCAAACACCTTTTTTTCACTAGAATTTAAGATCTTGAAAGCCCTCTCTCTGTGTCAGGTTTAATTAATATTCAGCAACTGATTTAGAAGTTATCCAGAGGGGACAGCTGAGCAGGCTGGATCATCTCATGGCTGCATTTCTTTCAGGGACAGGGCTAAGGGGACACACTCATCTAAGGTGACATGTTTAGAAACCTCTGAAAAAAATAGCAATAAATTGTCATTTTCCAGGGTGGGAACTCATGGAAATTTATGACAAAAAGCAAGACCTCATGATGCATATGTAAGGCTCTTAAGCATAACATAATCTTAATTTAACAGCAGATGGTTAAGTCAGTCTAAATACTAGTACAAACCTACATAGCTTATTTAATATGCCATTTTTAAGTGCTATTTTTGCATCTTCTTTTTGATGTGATGAAGTTCACAGTTCATTATAATACAAACAGATAGAGGCTGTTTCAGCCTGAAACACCAGAAAGGTGAGTAAACTTTGGGGACTCTGGGGGGAAACCTGCCAGGATGACTCCCATTACCTGAGCTGTCTCTCTGTTCCTGAAGTGGAAGGCCATTCACCTCTAAAAGACACATTTCTGCTGTGTACCTGGTTGCTCACAGCCCCTGCTCCTCCTCTTTGTTCCTCTGTGCTCCTCTGTTCCCCAATATTTGTCTTCTCCTGCTTGATGAAAGGGGCAACCTTTGGTAGAACAGTAGGGTTAGACAGTGCAGCTTTAGTCTGAATTTTGCTTCTTTCTGGTTTTGTTGGACACAGTCACTTTAAAAACATCTTTTATTTTCTCTCTTTTCCCCCAATGATCTGTGTGCTGATGCCTGTTCTGTATAGACTATTTATATGTCTACACTGGTCAACTAAGAGAGCAACATTTATCACCATTACAGAGACCTCTTTGTTTTCAGACCTTAGAGTTGATTTTGGCTGTGGCTCCGTATGATTATTGATTGGTGCTCATGGTGTCTTTCATAGGTTATTTTGTCTCCTCCCCTTGTTTTTCCCCTTACTGTGCAGGCAGGGATTGCCACCTTCATTTAATGCACTAAGAGCTGTGTCTTCTAGGTTCTATTTGTGCCTTTATCACGTTCTGAAACGTGGCCCCTCTGTGACCTGGTTTCTTCTCTTGATAGAACACCTTCCTTAAATGTTCAGGAGGAAGCAAGGGAGGGTCTTCTTCCTTTGCAGTCTGTATCAAGAAGTCAGTGTCCTTTTTAGCACCTTCTCATGCCAGATGAGAAGAGCCATCAGAGGCCAGCTCAGTGTTTCTGTGCTCTTGCATCTGAAGGACTGCATGATGGGTCCATAGGGAGGGATGACAAACAGCAGGATGTTGCCCAACTTCTGGCACGTGGTGCTTTGGAGATTTCCTGAGCTGGTGGTTGCACCTAGGCCATGTGTTTACTGGCTGCTGAGGGACTCCCCTCATCATTTATTATAAAAGGGAGGCTGTATTTGGGTTGTGTCAGGCTGGGGGCTTCTAGAATAAGTGTTTCTTAAGCTATGAAGTCACTGTTTTAATAGTAATAAGGTGTATGAACTCTGCTTGTCTGTTGAAGCATCTTCTCTGGCAGACAGTTTCTAGTCCAATTTCTAGTCCAAAAGAATATCCTCCCTCTCTCTGCCAAGTGCAGTCCTTTCTAAATAGGAACATTTTGCATTTTCCCTTGATTTTCCCTATGACATTGTAGACCTGCAACTCATTGTCCTTTGCTTATAAGTGCTGTCTGTGTCAACCCAGTGTCTGTGTCAAACTCAGCTGTCTGGGTACAACACTTCTTGGCTTCTTATCCATCACACTATCTCAGATGCCAAGAAACATTCTAATGCAGATGTCTCCCTGAAGTGACCTGGGAGGCTGGAGGTTTCTAGATGTGTGTTGCTTGCAGCAGGAAGACACTTCATTTTTCAATTTAATTTCTAGGTTTTGTAAGGCACTTGCAACGGAGGCAGGTTTTGGGGAGTTCCATTTGGACCTGGGGCCTCTCTGCATCACACAAGGAGCAAGCAGACCCTCCCACCAACATTCCTTGCACCTCTCCTGGGAGATGACAGCTGTGTTGACAGGTAAACTGAACTTCTTTTGTGTTTCACAGGGTATAATGTATTTAGGTTGGATGGGATCTGGCCTTTAGGCTCACATATGAGCCACAAAAATTCCAGGGTGTAAAACACATACAATTATTCAGGCAGAAAATCTAAAATGCTGCCTGATTTGTTTCCTTTCTTGTGTAGAGTCTGGGACTGAATAATGCTCATTTAAAGCTGTCAAGCAGTAAAAGCAAAGAGACTGAATTTGTGTGGAATGCTGGCAATTTTGGAACAAAAGTGAATTTTCTGTAAAAAGTAGGGATGTCTAACAGGGCTGGCCTGAAAATGATTGCCCCAGAGCCCCTAGGTAGCAAAATGGCACCTCGAAAACTGCTGGGAATAAAGTCCTTATTCTGAACATGAAGAAAGCTTGTTCTCGTAGAATCACAGAATGGGTTGGAAGGGACCTTCAAGACCATCCAGTTCCAACCCCCTGCATGGGCAGGGACACCTCCCACCAGCCCAGGTTGCTCCAAGCCCCATCCAACCTGCCCTTCAACACTGCCAGGGATGGGGCAGCCACAGCTTCCCTGGGCAACCTGGGCCAGGTTCTCCCCACCCTCACACTCCAGAATCTCCTCCTCATGTCTCACCTCAATCTCTCCTCTTTCAGTTTAAAACCTTTGCCCCTTGTCCTCTCACTGCCCTCTCTGCTGAAAAGCCCCTCCCCAGCTTTTCTGTAGCCCCCTTCTCCTAGAGTTGTGCTGCACTTCATGAAGTGGCATCTTTGTTTTTCAACTCGGGGACTCACTCCTAAATCCCAGTCTCTGCACAGGGAAAGGCTGTTTATTATCTTCCCTTTTCCCGTGGGGAAATCGACTGGAACAAGTAGATTTTACATTTGCTTTGATTTGCTCTTTAAAGAGTTGGTAAATATGTGTGTATGTGTGTGTGTACACATACATAAATACATCCCTTCGTGTGTGTTTGTGTCTTTTAGATCAAAGTTGATGAGGAAGAAAAGGAATAACCTGTGAATTCATAGAACCATAGCATGGTTTGGGTTGGAAGGGACCTTCAGGATCATCCAGTTCCAACCCCCTGCATGGGCAGGGACATCTCCCACCAGCCCAGGCTGCTCCAAGCCCCATCCAACCTGCCCTTCAACACTGCCAGGGATGGGGCAGCCACAGCTTCCCTGGGCAACCTGGGCCAATATTCCAGAATTCTCTTCCTGTATTCAGGGAAGGCATCCTGCCAGTCCTTGGGTCAGCCTGCAGGGTTCTTCTTAGCCTGGTTCCTCTCTGACACTTCTCCTTTTCCTACCTGTGCTCTCTTTAGAAACTTGTAAGGAACACACAGAGATCTTGGACACCCAAAAGCAACGTGGAAGAGGCTGGTAGGCAGAGCTTGTGAGCTGGAGGAGGGGATGATAAGCAAGGACAGCTGGGCCTTTCAAGGGTATTTTAAACTTCATGTGTGCTTGGCTGCTTTGAGCTCATCCTGGAGTTCAGTAGAAGGAAACAAAGTCAAGCAGAAGGGCAAAAATTTGCAGTTTGCTCTATTTAATAAAAAGGCTTAACAAACACTTATCACTTATTCCTGGCTCAGATAAAATGCCCAGCCCTTCATACAAGGCCTTAAATTGCATTTCAGTGAAATCAAGAAATGTGAAACTCCACAGTCTTTGTCTCACCATGTTATTTGTGAGGCTGCTGTGAAAATCAGGCTGTTCCAAACAAATTATCAATGGCAAGCATCCTGGAATGAGACTTCAGCTGCTAATTGAACTGGGGCAGTGATGGACATCAGAGCCCAGAACAGCAGCACAAAAAAAACCCCCACTCTAGGACTAATACCTGAAACAAGACCTGATTCAACTGGACAAGCAGAGTTCTCACTGCTTTAGGCCAAGCTCATCCAGGAGGAGCTAACGAGTCATTGCAAAGTCAACCACAAAGCACCACGAGACTCTGTTCTTTTTCTCACAAAACTACTCATGAAAACTATAGCCACAACCCAATATCCCAAAATTAGGGAGCAGGGTGACCCATTCCAGTATGTGCTCTAAATTTAAGGGGGGAAAGAAGCACAGAATATTTCTGAATTGGTCACTATTTTCCTTTCATCTGCAGTTTGGCTTCTTTCTGTGTTGTACTCCATATTTATAGCTAACTTGGCTTTTAGGGCAGATATATCCCATCTAGTTGACCAGTCCAAGAACCTGACAGTTTAGTTTCCATACATGAGGTGGTGTTATGCAGGTGAATGATTTCATTTGCAGTATAAGAAAACAAAAAAGGGTGTTATGTTATTATTTACTTGCTAGAGTATGTCAGGGCCTCAATCATGTGCTTACTGGACACTATAAACTTCTCTCATGTTTGCCTTTCTCTGAGTAATGATCTGATGCAGTCTACTGTTTTCTAAATATCCTCTTGAAATTGTGCTGAGAATCTGATTGGCCTCATCCAGGAATCCTTTCTGGGATAAAACTCTCTAAGTCAGCAGAGCTTTGACCAAGTGTAACTGTTAGCTAAAGCAGGATGCCTGAGTGTGGCTGTGCACACAGGGGGACAGCATTTGGTGTGGGGACAACATTTGGTGTAGAGGCTTCTGGAATGAAAGAAAATGACCTTAGTCTTCAATGCTGTTTTGCATCCTTAGACCTCTCCTCTTTACACAGGTGTATAAAACCAGTATCACAGACTGCCAGGCTGTGGAGATTTCTTCTTCAAAGCTCTCCTCCAAGTCGTCTTCTTCCCATCAACTCAGTCATGACCTGTACTCTGCAGCAGGGTGGCATGTAAGTAAAAGCTTGCCAAGGAAAAACAAACACGTTTGGGTTTCTCCTCCTTTCCCAGCCCATTTGCACTTGGCTGTGCTGTCTGGCACCATCCTGCTCTGCAGAGTAGAGCTGAGAATACAACTTGCTAAATACAAATTAAAGAAATGTGTCCTTGGTCCCTACAATAATCATGTTTCAATGGTAACAACGTATACAAATATAACAGAATGTGTTCCCTTACCTCTCCTTTTATTAACTTCAGCTGCTGAAGTACCCTGAGTCATGTCTCTAAAGGAACCTGTCTTTTAAAGGGGAGGGGAAATGAGGAACACATTGTTTTCCTTCTCCTTAGCTCTTGTGCCCATCTGGAATAAGGAACATTCAACTTCTCCTGGCCTGCCCAGGTCCTTCAGAAAAGTGCTCTTTTGGTGGCTGTTCAACAAGCCCCCTTCTCTTACTTGCCCCAGCCTCCCCATACCCTGGGCATAAAGGTTAGCAGCACCTTCTTCCTCCCATTGCAATAGTAGTAATGAGTTTTGTCAGCCCAAAGGGGCCATCTGATCATTCTGCTGATCATCAGTGGGATGGCAACACCTGGGACAGCATCACTGGTGGCTGCAGGAACTGCAGGAGCTGGGCATTATTAGCACATGGCATAAAAACAAATGGTGCACGTCAGAGATTTATTGAAAATCTGTTGGTTGGGCATGTGGTGGAGCAGAGTTAAATACACACCTCAGGAGAGGGCAGAAGGAGACTGGAGGTGGATTGGATTCAAAAGGCACAGGGGAAATCTTCAAGCCTGGGCTGTGCAGTAAGGCTGGCAATCACAGCCTGACCTTCAAGTACCCACTCTTCTGGGATGGTGAAACCAGCAGTTCCTGCTGCTTTCACTGGCTCTGCCTTCTCAAACCAGAAGTGTGACCAACACTGTTTGCAACAGGAAATACTCATGTCAGCCTGATACTAGGACGTTGGTTCAAAAGCCACCTGCCAGGGTCACCGAGCCATTACTGTCTGTTCCTCATCTTATGTTTGGTTATTTGGAGGTTTTTCTTCATCCTGTGCTCATGTGGGGCTCAGGAGCTACCCTTGCTTCATACCTGCAGGCTGTAGGGCTCTGTGAAGCATGTTCTTACCCAGCTCCTGTGTCTCTCCCAGAGGCAGCTGCATCACAGTGATGAGCTAAGTGACCTCGGGTGCAATTTTGCATTCATAAGCAATAGGGGCTCTTTAGGGCTTGCTCTGCCTTTTCTGTGCTTAGGTGACATCTCTTCCCATGTTCCTTAGGACACCCCATCCAACTCAGCCTCCTCTGCCATGCCCAGTGCTCCCCATGCTCAGTCCCTTGCCACCAGCCAGTGTCCTCAGTTCATTCCTGCCTATTGGAAGTGCCTGTTTTTGTGGGGTTTTTTTGCTGCCCAGCTGGGCAAACAGCACTGAGTGTAGCAGCATGTTCATGGCCATGCACATGCTCACTACCTGGCTGTCCTGGTGGGAGCCCAGATGGCAACTGCCCCCCGGGGAGCTGAGCAAGCCAAGTGAAACAGCTGGGGGATCAAACTCTCCTGGCCTTTTTACTCCACAGGGGGTTCCCCTTACTCAGTTGAGTGCACGTTTGTTTGTTTTTTAAAAAACTGGGAGAAGTTTTATACCCCTGAGACCTGTTCTTATGTCAAATGCATTTAAAATTAGTCAGAGGGTTCAAAAGTTGTTAGTGACGGGTTGAGCCAGCCCAGGGGATGAGGCTGAAACGTTTCCTGTGTGACACCAGTTTCTCTCTGAGTTTAAGAATGAAAAGCAGATGTTATCAGGAGTACCTGTTGTCTCACTGTGGGTCACCCAGAGCTGCAGTTGTGGGGAGGGGAGGGAAAGATGCCTCGTGCAGCTGTGACTTGCAAGCTTCTGAGCATGAATACCTGCACCCTTTCTTCCCTTACACCCCAGGGGAATGTCAGGGAGGTCCCAGGGCCAGCACTCACCCCAGAGGCTGTCAGCTCCAGCAGAACAGGCTCTGTTTTCACCACTGCATGGACTGCAGGGCAGTGATTCTGCACTCCATGGCCCAAACAAATCCATGTCCTGGTGGCTGACCAGAAAAAAAAGCTCCGTGCTGAGTGGTCAGAGCTGCTTCTGTGCTGCTGAGCAGGAAGGCCTCCATCCCACCCACCTCCTGCAGCTTTTGGCAGCAGGTGGGCCACGTCCCAGGGAGCTGCTGCACTCTGCAGCCACTTGGTGGGCACCCAGGGCACCCCCTCCCAGGGCTGGCCGTGGTCTAGTTCTGGTTTCTGTTCCCTCCCACAGAGGAGTCTGAGATTCTCCATCTTCATTTCTAATCAGATCTTGCAGGACTGAAATCCTTGGTGGAACTCAGCAATCTTGGCTTCTTTTCCAAATCAGTCCTCTGTGCAGCCATAAAAAAAACCTGGCATTGTGTGTCTCTGGTGATAACCCTGAGCAGTCTTACTCTGGAAATAGCTCTTCATCCCTCAGTTGAAAAGGATTGATCTTCCAAACATTTGGATCCTTTTACTGTCCAAATGCTGGATGGTTTCTTTTCCACAGAACGACAGTGACTGTATTTTTCATTTTCAGATGTCTCTTCTCCTCTGTGAATCATTTAGTGGCTGCTGCATCCATTCTGGGTCAGTTTTTGCTGATTTCCACTCGGTGGGTATTAGCTAACTAATCAAACTCACAGGACAATTAATGCAACCAACAGAGGCAGTGACAAGGAGGTAATGCATCAGTTATGCCAGCTCAGCTGTGGTGACAGAAATTTGGCTTTCAGTGTTCCTTCAAGGATGTTTTAAGCAAGAACATCATGGATGCTCTGAGAGAACAGCTCTTTAAGTGCAGCATTTTGAAGCTGAATCTGAGGGCTGGAGCAGCTCTGCTCTGGAGACAGGCTGGGAGAGTTGGGGTGTTCAGCCTGGAGAAGAGAAGGCTCCAGGGAGACCTGAGAGCACCTTCCAGTGCCTGAAGGGGCTCCAGGAAAGCTGGGGAGGGGCTTGGGACAAGGGCAGGGAGGGAGAGGACAAGGGGGATGGATGAAAACTGGAGGAGGGGAGATTGAGGTGAGACACGAGGAGGGAATTCTGGAGTGTGAGGGTGGTGAGACCCTGGCCCAGGTTGCCCAGGGAAGCTGTGGCTGCCCCATCCCTGGCAGTGTTGAAGGGCAGGTTGGATGGGGCTTGGAGCAACCTGGGCTGGTGGGAGGTGTCCCTGCCCATGCAGGGGTTGGAACTGGATGATCTTGAAGGTCCCTTCCAACCCAAACCAGTCTGTGGTTCTGTGGAGGTCTAGGACCTGCAGAACGACCAACTCCCATGTACATAACCCCAGTGCCCAACTTTTCCATCCTGATTGTGATTCTAGGCTGAAATATGAAGACACTGCTCCTGTCTGCCCATTTTCTTCCAAGGCAGTTGCTGATCACTGTTGCTTTTAGTCCATCTTGTGCATTCCTGCTGCTCAGCCAAACAGGAAGAATTTTTCTCTGAGCCATCAGTCAGTTTTCTCCCAAGACAGAGCAGAGGTGTTCCTTGGTAGATCAGTCTGCAAGCTGGCACTAGCCCAAGCCAAGGGAGTGCTTAGCTGGGAGAAGGAACTAAACTCTCAAAACGTGGCTTCTTTCTCCCATTTTGGTTTTTCCCTTTCCCACTATAACCAAAAACCAATAGCTCTCCTTGATTTGCAGTGTGCTTTTTTTAGCTCCCCTGGATTTCAAAGTGCCTGTGCCACTTTTGAAACAGGACTTGAAGAACCTTGAAAAGTACCACTTGTTCCTACTTGAAAATTAGGGTTATTTTTATATAAATATGTGGAAAATTCTGAGGTTCTTTCATACCAGGAGCCACTGGTACTTAAACAGGAGGTGGGGAGGAGATGAGTGTCTTATCTTCTGTTTGTGGGGAGGCAAACTGATTTTCCAGACAAGTGATATATATGTACAATTTTGTACATATATGTACATATATGTACATATATGATATATATGTACAAATATGTACATATTTGAAAATGTGAACATCTGGGAATATTAATATTTTATTTGCAGGTGATTGCATGTCAAGAATGTTGCCTGATTTATAAACCAGGTACTTCCTCTGAGGCTGCTGCTGCTGCAGGTTCATTAGGTCTGTGCTCAATGAGAAATGGCTTTTTCTGTGACTTTCAGTGACCCCAGTGAATGATTATGTCATAAAGCTAACGTAAATGAAACCCTGCAGAGCTGCAAATCTGCACTGATTTAGTAGGGAGAGCTGCCAGTCTTTATGAGAGCAGGCACAGAATTGATATTCATGATATTTTAGGAAGGGAATGTGAGTCTAAGAAGTCTGAGCAGGTCAGCAAGTGGGAGAAATTCAGTGTCTGGGAGTGAAACAGAAGCTGAGCTGCTGCCCACAACCACACACAGACCCATAGAGTGGTGGGGTTGGAAGGGAGCTCTGGAGATCACCCAGTCCAACCCCTGCCAGAGCAGGATCCCCTAGAGCAGATCCCACAGGAACACGTCCAGGTGGGGCTGGAATGTCTCCAGGATGGAGACTCCACAGCCTCCCTGGGCAGCCTGTCCCAGGGCTCTGGGACCCTCAGAGTCAAGAAGTGCTTGCTCATATTCATTTTCTCCTGGGCATTCTCCAGGCTTACTCTGTACCATTAAAAGGTGTTTGTTACAGACTGGGCAGCCCCAGCAGGTGTGCCAGCCTCAAGCTCTCCCTGCTCTGCACTGCACTGGGGCCTCCACTGGGACAAAACATGGTGATGGGCTCTGGATCCTCAGAGCACCCTCCCAAGCACCCTGCTTCTTGGCATCAGCTGGTGGCCTCAGCTTCGTGGTTGTCTCACCAAGCCTGGTCAGTGGGGCTCTGGCTTCACATCAAACCCCACGGAGATAACCTGTTAGTTACAGGAGGAAATCCAGGTGCTTCGTAGGAGTTTCCAAGCATCAGTGAGTTTACAATTGCAAACATGGCAGGATTATGACAAACACTAAGCAGGCCAGGGTACAACTTTGCTCCTTCTGTAGAAGAGACCTTGCTCATGCTGCTTGTGTACCCACTTCCCAGCTCCTGGGCCTGATTTCCTGCCTTTTCCATGGGTAACGTGTACTGGCAGGGTACTGACCAGACACAGAGCCATCTTTTGTGTCATTTAGAGCTGATCAGCTGGAAGTTGAGCACTGAAATCTCTGTGCAAGCTGAACAACCTGTGGTTTGAAGGTACAAGGGCATTCAAGGTGTCCAGCTTGGCCCAGGCAGCCTCATGGTTCCCACTGCTGTCTCAACGTATAAGGTGCAGCTTTTTTTTTTAACTTGTCACTATTCCTTTCACCATTGATTTCACTTCCACTGAAGCTAAAAATATGTAGACTGAGAGACTTTCCTCGGAGCCCCTCTCACCTCTGGTAGCAATCCACAAGATCCAGTGTGTTTGTACCTGTTATGTACAAGGAATGGGTGAAATGAACGTTGTTGGAGAAGCTGTGTTGAATCTAGAGAAGTTATTTGAGTGGTTCAGAAGGAGCTTATCAATTTACTGTTTGAGAAGTGACTCTTCTCAGCTCCCACCCTTTTTCCCCCCCTTCCAGAAGCTTTTGCTTTCATTCATCTGGAGAAACAGGGACCCCAAGATAGGATGCTGAACACTTTCACCTGGAGGACACAGCAGGCTGCAAAACCCTGGACGTGTGTGAGGAGGCTCCTCAGTGGTTTTGAGAGGGACTCCAGGGTTCTGGCACGTAGGCAAAGTGGTGGCTTTGAGCTGGCAGGGTGCTTGTTCTGAGGTTGCTTTCGGGAGAAAGACAAGCTGATGGCAGGGTGGAAACCCTGGTGGAGGGGAGGAGACCTGGGTCTGCAGGGTGGGCACGGGGCTGCAGATGGTGGGAGACTCAGGTGAATCTTCCTCCATTCCTGTCTCCCCGTGGTCTCCCATGGGCACAGCTGGCAGGCTGGTGATGGAGAGGCTCGTGGCAGGCTGTGGATGCTCAGGGGCATTGCTCCTAAACGATGTCCATCCAAGGCCAGGAGGTACATCCTGCCCATAGTTACCCTGACAGGGGCAGAACTGTTCTGGGCTTTACGTGTGAAGCATCCAACACTCACCACTTTGTGATGGGGCTCTGAGCAACCTGGGCTGGTGGGAGGTGTCCCTGCCCATGCAGGGGGTTGGAACTGGATGGTCTTGAAGGTCCCTTCCAATCCAAACCAGTCTGTGCTTCTATGTGAGGAAGGCTCCTTTAATAAATATTTCTAGTAGTTTCATTTATTTATTTTCATTTTAGAAGATGTGAGAGTTACCAAAAATAAATAGTTGTAAAGATACCACAATGGGTTCAGATTTTGTGTTTTACAAGTTCATCTTCATCCAGTCTCTAAAGGTGAGAACATGGATCCTGTATTAAACTGCTTGTGATTCTGTAGCTGGTGCTGAATTCATTCCAGGTGAGATGTGGCCTTGAAGAATGTACCAGGTAGCAAAATCAAACTCCTTCTGCACAAACCCTTAATGGCTATTCTCATTTTTAAATGATCAGCATCAATTATTTAGCTTAATGTACTTACAAGCTTCTTGCCAGCTCAGAGGGCTGTAAGAGTGTGGGAGGAAATACCTGCCAGCTGCAGCCTCCTGCAGGAGATATGGCAGGATTTGTGAACAGAATCAGATGAAGCAGACTTGACTAAAATAATTCTGAAGTTATTTACTAGACTGCCTTAACTGTCTTCTGGGCCTGGCATATTGGTTGGAATCTTTCTCCTCCTCAAAGGTTTGGAATGTCACAGTTTAGATATTCGTAATACTGCCCAGGATCTGGAGGAGGTTTAAAAATTATATTAATAGAAAATGTTGCAAGTGTTTTGGCTTTGTGAGGTTCACAGCACCTGTACATCCTGTGTGAAACAAAGAAGAAACTATTGTCTCATTATAGGATGAAGTTCTGAAGCTTGAGAGACATTATTGTTGAATATTGTCATAGGTAACAATATCTATGTAGAAGTAAGATCCAGATGTTTACTATGTGTCTGTGTTTAATGTAGATTTAGTACAGACATTTCCATACCAACATACTGTGTTTTAAACATAAGTCTTGCTCTGAGGGCATATTTTTCATGTGGGTAATATGAACTTATGGACTTTCTATTCAGAATGTTATAAATAGGGCATGGAAGGACATGGAGCTGTTGGAGAGAGTCCAGAGGAGGCCACCAAGATGATCCCTGGGCTGGAGCAGCTCTGCTCTGGAGACAGGCTGGGAGAGTTGGGGTGTTCAGCCTGGAGAAGAGAAGGCTCCAGGGAGACCTGAGAGCACCTTCCAGTGCCTGAAGGGGCTCCAGGAAAGCTGGGGAGGGGCTTGGGACAAGGGCAGGGAGGGAGAGGACAAGGGGGAATCATAGAATCATGGAATGGTTTGGGTTGGAAGGGACCTTAAAGACCATCCAGTCCCAACCCCCTGCATGGGCAGGGACACCTCCCACCAGCCCAGGCTGCTCCAAGCCCCATCCAACCTGCCCTTCAACACTGCCAGGGATGGGGCAGCCACAGCTTCCCTGGGCAACCTGGGCCAGGCTCTCACCACCCTCACACTCCAGAATTTCCTCCTCATGTCTCACCTCAATCTCCCCTAGATGCCATAGATGTCCCTATAGGCAGAGATGAAGCTCAGCAAAGACAGACCCTATCAGGACAGGTGACATCCTGCATGACACTGCATATTTTAATTGTACTTTTTTCAGCTGAATCAGTGTGTGTCCCTGCATGCCCTGCTTGGTCAGCTCACTGGGGGCTCCAGTAGCCTAAGTAGCCTCTTGGATGATTTCCCCATTGTCAGAGGCAAGTACTTCACAACTGGACTAGCTCGAGGAAAAAAAAAAGAGGAACAAGAGTTGAAGAAGAACCTTGGAGCTGATCCCAGGTTTGTATGGTGTTTGCAGGCATTTCCTGGGGACCAGAGTCCACAGCCAGTGCACAATACTAAGTAAAAGTGAAGAGCTGTTTTTATGGGGAATACCAGTCTGCCAGTGCCCTGAGCAGTGTGTTCTGCCAGTCTTCAGGCTCTTCTGATGGATGGATGGGTGGGGAACTGAGCACAGAGCTGTCTGCAAAAGCTGGCACAGGAAGAAGGAAAACTTGAGAGCTGTGCTTACTTCTAACCCCAGTGCTCCATGCAGGGGCAAAGAAATGGACCATCTTATTTTCAGGTTGTAAATCTTCTGTTTTAATGATTAAGCCTACGTTGTAGGGGTTGTCTTACCCTTGACGTTTTATTTATTTCAGATTTTAACAAAACCTGTTAATAAGTGGCAGGCTTGTGACGTCGTGGAAGTTAAGAAAGGAGAGGAAGAGCACATCACAGCCCCAGGGAATGACCCTGGATCAGCTGCTCCTTTCAGGAAGAACATTTTTTTTGGTCATGTCGCAAGGATCTCCTTCCTCAAAACTCGTGGCAAGGCAAGTCCTTCTGCTGACCCTCTGTGAGTCTCTGGGCTCCCCATGTTAGCACCAGCAGGCAGATGGCTTTAGATGTGAAAGCAGCCCCCCAGCACACTGGGTTTGCTGGTACTCACCAGCAACAGAGACGCTCAGCAGCAAACACCAAAAAAAACCCCCACTCATTAAGGTTCAAGCAAAAGCTTTAGGTTCAGCAGCAAAGGTCAGGGGTGTGGTTACAAGCTCAACAAATCATAATCATAAAATCATAGAATGGGTGGGAGGGACCTTCAAGACCATCCAGTCCAACCCCCTGCATGGGCAGGGACACCTCCCACCAGCCCAGGCTGCTCCAAGCCCCATCCAACCTGCCCTTCAACACTGCCAGGGATGGGGCAGCCACAGCTTCCCTGGGCAACCTGGGCCAGGCTCTCACCACCCTCACAGGAAAGAACTTTTTCCTCATGTCCAACCTGAATCTCCCCTCTTTAAGCTCCAACGTGGTTCAACAAGATACCTGAGAAGGTGACTGTCAGCCTTCCCTGTGGTTTAGCTGTGTGCCAGCTTTCTGGAGCTACACCAGCCCTGGGCCAGCTCTCACCTTGCTAGTAGTTGCTGGAGAGTAACCCCATCACAGCCCCATGGCATGGGCTGTTTTACTTGCTTTACCTACCTGCATGTCTCTGGTGTTGTCCAAGGCACTGTGTGTGGTGCTGCTGTCTCAGATGCCCTGAGGACCTTTTAAGCTCTGTAGTGTTCTGCATATTATCACAAAAAAAGTCGTGCATGGGCCGTTCACCACACATGTGGTCTCAGCTTTAGAAGGAGCCTTCTCTGAACAGAGTAACAGAGGAAATGATAGCAATCCAAACCCAAAATATTGCTGTAGCTGGATGCTTCCAGCTCAAGTTACCCCCTGGCCCAGCTTCTTTCAGCCTGAGGGCTTCTGGGTCACACAGTGTTCGTCTTCTGCCCCGAATTCCCTTAGGAATTAGGCCTGAGGGTGGTTACTTGTCATAGCAACTGTCTTGTTTGCCATCCTGGTTTATTAGCAAGGACTAAATCAAACATGATTTATTTGCACAGGGGAGCTGAGTTCAGCTGCAGAACCTACACTTGTGCAGTTCATGCACACCCTTGGGTTGTGGAGCCAGGAGTGAGGCCAGGGTGCATTTCAGGAGCATCCATCCTGTGAGAGAGAAGGTCTGGCAGAGAGTTGATCCTCTTGGGATACCCAACAGGCAGACCAGCAAGTCCCAGCCCTGTGCACCCATATCAGCTATTGGCCTTTTTGACTTGGAAGCTGAGAGGAAATCCTTATCTCCCAGAGGGAGGCAGAGGTGAAGGTGTCTGGAGAGCAGCAGGGTGGGCACCAGCACAGCAAGCCCTTCACACCTGCACCCACCTGCCCCTGGCATTCCTGGCAGCAAGGGAGCTGGGGAAAAGGCTGCCATTAAAAACACCTTCTGCCCTTCCAGCCCCTCTGCCCTCTTCTTGTCCCTGCTTTATCAGTTTTTACCAGTTTCATTTTCTGCTGTGGTTTAATTGAAGCCAAGAGGCACCTTGCAGACAGCAACTGTCAATTAGTTATGATGAAAGCAGGGACTGAGCCTCCATCTTGCCTGCATTTAGAGGGTTATAGCAGAACATTAATTCAATTGCTTTCTTATCTCCTGAACTAACCTCATTGCCTGCATTTTTGGCTGCCAAGAGCTTGGGGGGGTTGAGCAGGTCCTGCCTTCCCTGTCCCTCCCCATCCCTCCTCTGAGCAGGACCTGCAGCTGGGAGGAAAAACTGGATGTGGTGGATGGGGGAGAAGGTGGCTGGTGACAGTGGGAGAAATAGAAGGAGGCAAAAAGGTAAGTGTGGAGTCAAGTGGGGAGAAAAGAGGAAAAAAAATAACATGGGGTAAAGAAGAAAGGAAGAAAGGAAGAAAGGAAAGAAGAAACTCCAGGGGAGGAGCAGAGGAAATGAGGATGGGAATAGTTACAATGAAAAGCCTTCTGCAAAGATGTTTTTCCCTAAGCCTCTAATTCATTAACACAAATAGCAAACGTTTGAGACTATCCCACCTCACTTTAGGTGCCTGTATCTGACTGGGCTCCCCTGGTAGGTGCTTCGAAGGGTTGACCCATTTCTGACTCCTGCTTTAACATGAGGGGGGTTGTGTCCTCTTCTTTCCTTCCCCCCTGCCTCTTCCTTCCCACATCTGGCAGTGAAGGTAGCTCACAGCTCTTAGCCATACATCTTAAAAGTACCAGTCACCCTGTGAGCATGATAGCAGCTCTGGGAAGTTCTGGGGGGGTTTTAGGGTTCTTTTTACAGAATGTAGGAAATCTGGGTTGTTTGGGATTAAAATCTTGTGGCTGTTCCTTGGGAGGTGGCACCACAAATGGTTCTCGTGTCCCTGGGGTAGGCGAGCAAATGTTGCAAGCTCCAGTTACCCTCCACCCCAGTGTGGGGGGTTGTGGGTCACTCAGTGTCCATCTTCTGCCCTGAATTCCCTTGGGAGTTTATGTTCTTATTTTCTTGCTGAAGAAGTTAGGTGCCACACCATAGCAGGGTGACCTAGTGAGGGGCTCATTCCCAAACACAGCTACAGGGGAGCCACCCTTAACATCCCGTGGTGAGGAGGGAAGTGCAGCATCTGTGACAGGCTGCCCACCCTCCTTGTCACACAGAACCACAGACTCACAGAGTGGTGGGGTTGGCAGGGAGCTCTGGAGATCACCCAGTCCAACCCCTGGCAGAGCAGGATCCCCTAGAGCAGATCCCACAGGAACACGTCCAGGTGGGGCTGGAATGTCTCCAGGGATGGAGACTCCACAGCCTCCCTGGGCAGCCTGGCCCAGGGCTCTGGGACCCTCAGAGTCAAGAAGGGTTTTCCCATCTCCAGGTTCAACCTCCTGTGCTCCAGTTTGTGCCCATTGCCCCTTGTCCTGTCCCTGGACACCCCTGAGCAGAGTCTGGCCCATCCTCCTGACACCCCCTGCAGATATTGACCAGCACTGATCAGATCCCCCCTCAGCCTCCTTTTCTCCAGCTGAGCAGCCCCAGCTCTCCCAGCCTTTCCTCCCAGGCAGATGCTCCAGCCCCTTCAGCACCTCAGTGCCCTGGGCTGGCCTCTCTCCAGTAGTTCTTGTCCTTCTGGAACTGGGGAGCCCAGACCTGCCCCCAGTGCTGCAGGGGAGGCCTCCCCAGGGCAGAGCAGAGGGGCAGGAGAACCTCCCTGACCTGCTGGACACGCTCTTCTCAGTGCCCCCCAGGGAGGTGTTGGCCTCTTGGCTGCCAGGGCACATGGCTGGCTCATGGTCAGCCCCTTGTCCATCAAAATCTGTGAAGACAAAGCACATCTGGAGAGCGTGTGTGAAGCTCTGGCTTCTCTCTCCCTGCTGCTCTTGATTACGGGCTGTGACGCAAAGCAGAGGAAGTGCAGAGTGTGAATACTGAGCTCACCCTGAAAACCAGCACTTCTCTGGTTTCCTTGGGTACAACTTGTGCTTATCATTCCTGTGCAAAAGTTAGGAGGGCACAGCTGGTTAAACAAACCCTACCCAAAGAGAATTTCCATGCTTACAACACAGTAGCTAACCTTTCATCCAACTCAAACCAAAGGTCTGGGTTTTTTTGCATTCACCCCTGGGTTTGGTGTTTGGTTGGGGTTTTTTTTTTTTCAGATTAAAGGGAAAAAGAAAAAAAAAAAGGTTAAAACCCCACAAAACCAACATCAAAAAGAACTGAATTTAATCTCTGAGCTGAAGTTCCCTTAGAATGCACTAACTGCAGGTTGTGCTTCATCTACAGGCGTGTGAAGGAAAGAAATGGCACCTTGTATATAAAAACAGGGAAATGCATTATTCCTGTAATAAATGTTGCATTTCCACATCACCTTTTGAAATGATGGGATAGATTTTTAATGCCTACCTGCTGTGTTGCCCTGCCTCTTTCCCATTCTAGCCAGCAAAAGCATGTTCCTGGGGGAAGACCCCTTGAATGCCCTCAGCACAGCAGCTCCACTCCCTGCTTTATACATCAGATGCTTGAAGAAATTTTATTTCCAGTTCCTCTCCAATTCAGCAGGCTTTGGAGGTCAGGCCTTTACCTTGTACTCTACACACCAGAGCTGAGTCATGTTATGTCTGAAATAACACTTGCTCCAAATATTGCAGGCAAATCCTCTGCTCAAGAAACTGTTTTACCAAACTTTAAAAGAACAACAACAAAAAAAGCCCAACAAACGTTCTGGGAAGTGACAGGCAGAAAGAAGCCCCAAAATGCCCAACACCTCTCACTTTGTGCTGTAACTCAGGTCCTTCCATCCTTGACCAGGTTCTTTGCTGTCTCTAGGTGGACACGTCTCCCTCAGCTTGTGACGCGTCCCTCACCCTGCTGAAGTGCTGGTCACCTTCAGAAGCTTCCAGAGAAGGTCAGTATTTGCTAAAGCTAAAAGAGATTTTTCTCCCAGGCAACAGGCACGTTTTCCCGTGCACTGCAACGTGGCTTGTCTTTGGATGTGGGGAAGTAACCAGGAGTGGTTTCAATCTGGAGGCAGCTGGAATGTGCCACAGGTGGAGGGTGTTGATGGAGAGTGCCTGGCAAGAGGGAGATCGCTTCAGTCTTTTGGGCTGAGAGGCAGGAGCAACAGAAGAAGGAAAGGAAGGATCCCTTAGGTAAATATCTAAAGAGCTTTACAGACCAAAAGTAATTAAACAAACTCCCAGCCATGCTGTGCTGCCTTTTCCTATTTGTGAAAGTGATCCCCATCCAACCAGTTTATCCACTGTTGTCCCTGTCCCCAGGCACACAGAAGGAGCAGGTTGGGACCTTCGTGTCCTCTGGCTTCTTTTGAAGGGAGGAAGAGAGGGGACAGGGGGGAGGAGGCACCTGGGAACCAGGTACCTGGGCAGTGTGAGAGCTGGAGAGGGGAAAGCTGCCTGGCCAAGTCTGTTTAGACAGAGAGAAACACCAGGGAAGCAGTTTCTAAAGCAGACGCTGTGACATCAGATGGGACAGTGACAGCTGGAAGTGACATCCTGAGCCTGAACGAAATCCAGTGCTTGGCCTTGCTCTGGGGGCCCAAGGAGGACTTCTTTGGTGCCCTGGAGTAGTTGTGGCCCAGGAAGCAAAAATATTTGCTGCTTTGGTGTGTTTATTTAGGGACTACCACCTGAATGGTTTTATTTGTGCATTTGTTTTACCCGCAGGCTGCTCTCAGCTCTACAGCTCAGCCTGGACATTGTGGGTGCATTTCATGGTGTGGTTTTGTAACTCCTGGCTTTCGCTCAGTTAGGAAATTCCCCAACCTGCTTTTGTGCCTTAAACCCAGAACCTCTCACCCCGTGCTGGGGAGGGACCCACGAGGCTGGTGAGTAACAACTACTGCGTGATGGAGGTAGGTGGTTCCACGTGCAAGGGAGTGTGAAATGCTGATGGTGAGAGAGGGACAAAAGGAGCACAGGGATGAGAATTTATGTCAACTGAAGAATAAAATCAAAATGAAATCCCATCCTTTTTTTTTTTTCTTTCCTTTTGCTGCTGCATTTGACTGGTGGCAGACTGTCACGTTTCAGGGTGCCCACAGCATCACAGATGTGTTGCAATCCCACAGAAAAGCAACACACCTACCTGTGCTCAGGAGGTCTGTTCCTTCAGGGAACAGAAAACGTGGTCCAAAAATTGCTCTTCCACCTCTAGCAAACATCTGTTAAGCCATCTGGCCAGCCCGTGATGGTTTGGTCTTTGCCAGAAGAGTAAAAAAGGAAGGCTTGAGTTCCTCTAAAAATTCTGTCTCTTGATTCTCTTTCCAGAGGGTGAACCAGCTCTCCCTTCATGAACGTGCCCCTGAAGGGGCTCCAGGAAAGCTGGGGAGGGGCTTGGGACAAGGGCAGGGAGGGAGAGGACAAGGGGAAATGGATGAAAACTGGAGGAGGGGAGATGGAGGTGAGACATGAGGAGGAAATTCTGGAGTGTGAGGGTGGTGAGAGCCTGGCCCAGGTTGCCCAGGGAAGCTGTGGCTGCCCCATCCCTGGCAGTGTTGAAGGGCAGGTTGGATGGGGCTTGGAGCAACCTGGGCTGGTGGGAGGTGTCCCTGCCCATGCAGGGGTTGGAACCTGATGACCTTAAAGGTCCCTCCCAACCCAAACTATTCTGTGACTCTATGATTTAGCAGTTACCTCTGGCTGAGAAAATGCCTGAGCTACAAATTCTTGGAGGCCATAAAAATATCTGTGGGAAATACCAGCATATGCTTGTTCTGGGAATTTCTGTAGTTTTCTCATGAAATCACTTTTGATCACTGTGGGAGACAGGGCTCTGAGCTGGATGGACCTTTGCTCTGGCCCAGTATGACCACTCTCATGCTGTCCAGTGGAGCTGCGATTGCACATCTTTGTAGACTAAAGATTTTTCTGGAGACTCACCAGAAGATGTGCTTTTATTTCCATTTCTTTTCCTGATTAAAATACTCTAGGGGGCATTTAGTGAAGAAACATTTTCCTCGGGTCAGGAATTGTGTGTTAGCAGGAAGCAAGAAGAAATGGAGCATTATCAGATGCTTCATCTTTGTTGTTCTTTATTGCCAGGGCAATGAGCTCCCAGTTTCCCCACAGCAGGGCTGGCAGTGTGACACTAAATCCCATTTAATCTCCTAAGAACTTCTCTGCCACGTTGGATCCTGGAAGCTGTTATTTGCCCATGTAATTCCTTTGTTAGTCCTGCAACTGATACAAACTCCAGGTCATTTATTATTTTTTTTTAAAGCACCTCTGTGTGTTTGACAGAAAGAGGAAGATCCTTGTCTTGGAGCTGCTGTGCAAAGGAGGATGTGCAGGTACAGAAAGAGCTGCAGTCAGGATTGTTTCTTACGTTGCAGGAGCTGCTTGAACAGGGGCTCTTTGTGTTAAAAGTGTGTGAATGAAGTAGAGGAGACCTGGCTGTGACCAGGAGGCTGCAGGGAAATGATCAAGTCGTGTCTCAGCTGGGGTGGGTGATGCATTTACGTGGTGTGCACAGTGCAGGAAAGGGAGCTGTGTGTGCCTGAGGGCACAGCACAGAGCAACCCAAGCATGCAGAGCCTGCTGGGCCCAGGAGCCCCTCACACTTCTGTTGGGACAGCTCTCTGCTGGGTCTGGGGTGTCTGCACAGCCCAGGTTGGCTGTGTCACACCAGCTGCGTTTGCCAGGTGAGACCAGGGCATATGAACCTGGGGAGGGGCTTGGGACAAGGGCAGGGAGGGAGAGGACAAGGGGGAATGGATGAAAACTGGAGGAGGGGAGATTGAGGTGAGACATGAGGAGGAAATTCTGGAGTGTGAGGGTGGTGAGAGCCTGGCCCAGGTTGCCCAGGGAAGCTGTGGCTGCCCCATCCCTGGCAGTGTTGAAGGGCAGGTTGGATGGGGCTTGGAGCAACCTGGGCTGGTGGGAGGTGTCCCTGCCCATGCAGGGGGTTGGGACTGGATGGTCTTGAAGGTTCCTTCCAACCCAAACCAGTCTGGGATTCTATGACTCTATGATATCTGCCTCCATCATTCTCACGTTGCCTTGTAACAAGGTGCAGGTAATTTTCTTGTAGATCAGCTGGAGAATTTTGAAGTCATCTAACTTCTTTTTTCATATAAGCATTTTATTTCCTTTACAGGGAGATGTCTTTGTCCTTGGACAACGATTCAGCCTACCAGAGTGTTGCAGACAGGAGAAACCATGTGCTGCCTCCAGTGAGTAACTCTGTGTTTTAGAGGGTGTTTGTTTCACAGCAAAGGCTCCCACAGCTTCTGGATCCTCCAAACTGTAGGGTGAGTGAGGCACAGCCCCAGAGGTTCTCTTCTTCTGTTTGCACTGAGCTCCTGGGACAACAAAGTCCTCTACACCTCTTGCTGCTGTGCTTCCCTGCCATGGTGCAATTAACCTGACCACTAATAGCTTGTTAAAACAAATTCCCACGGTCACAGCTTATTAACTTGATTCACCACTAGAAGTTCTAGAAAACAGTCTCTACAGAACTGAATAGTAGAAATTTGAGATGCAGTGGAGTCACCCTGGTATCACCCAAATGGAATCATTCAGCCTGGTAGATGTTGGTGTTTCTACCAACTTCCAGTTTGGGTGATGACCCTTCTGAGCTCTCTCCTCATCTGGCACCAGTTTTGATTGCCCAACAGGTCTCTCCTGGTTTTGAGCAATATATTCAGGTCTAGTGGTTTATTACCTGTAGCATCACACAGAGCTACCTAATAATTAGATCCCTGGTTGCTAAAGGAGCACCTGAAATGACCCTGGCAAAGAGAGCTGGGGTAGTGTTAAAGGAAGTAAAGATGAGTCTTGCTGGTGACATTAATGTGTTCCAAGGTAACAGGCAGTTTTAAATAATCATTCTCATTTCATGTTTCCTCATGTTCATCCCATCCTGCTCATTATCCAATATCAGACACGATTGTTTCATCTTTAACAATGCTCTTCCCAACCAACGAGTTACAGGAATACAGGCCAAGCCTGCCCTGATTTAGGTGACAATGACACACAGGACCTCCTCAGCATAACTGAGAAACAGGATTTGTGCTGGCAGGCAAAATCTGGATGCTTCTGATGAATAAGTCGTCCTGATGCCTCTGAGACAGGACCAGCAGTGAATGATTGACAGTAGGTAGGTAAGGATGTGGGAACTTGTGGAGGCAGAAGCAGCATCTTGGTAGGAAACCCATTCTGGAATGAATCTTCCTGCCTCTTTCCCAGGGAGAGGTTATAGCTGCTTTTCTTTTTCTGGTACCTGGCCTACTTTCAAAGTCAGAGCAGAGTGTATCACACATCAGGTAGCAGCTTGGCCCCTGAATTGCCTTTTCCTGATCAAATTAGACTCTCAGAACTAATTGAATGTTGCTCTTATGAACAGTCATCTCTATTCTTTTAGACACTCGTGCATTTTCCTTGGAGGACCTTCCTAATGGATGGAGGCTTGTTTCCAGTCACTGTCAACAACACAATTAATATCAATTACAACATGCAGGTGCAGTGAGACAGCAGCTTTGTGCTTATGTCCAAAGACATAAAGACAAGATGAATCTATGGTGCAGGAGGAAAACAAACTAATACCATCTTGCTGCCTGTCTTTGCTTTTTAAAGCACAGAAGTGCTCAAGAGACATCTCTCCCTGTTCTGTCCAGAAGCCAGTTTTACCATTTTCTTCACATTTGATCTTTCTTCAAGTGGAGAAGAGCATCTTTGTTGGTCATGAACCTGCAGTTACCCTTTTCTTAGTGTGCTCAAACTGGAGACTTCCATAATTTCTATGCACGGGTGTGTGTGTTTTAGGGCCGTGGTGCTAAAAGCTTGAGAGACTGTGATTCTATGATTCCTGTTGCTTTTTGCAACCAAATCTCTGTGAACATGTGGCCTAGACCTGAGATATGCTGTAATGACCCCACCTACTCCTGGCCATCTGGTAAGAAGCAAAGGGAACAATGTTATCTCCTATAAATCCTGAGTGGTCTGGAGAGAAGCCCTAGTGATGAATGCCCCTTGAAGGCCTGGTGGTATTGCCAGACTTTTGGGGAAACTGGAGACTGCTCTGACTTCTCCCCATGCCCCACTGAAGGTCCAGCTCTTCCTTTATCAAGGGCTACTCAGTGAAAAGCCTATCTCCAGCACTTGTGTTGTGGATGTGTCCATGGGGAATGGTTGGTTGCTGGGAGCAGAAAACACACAAATGTTTGGTTCAAGAAGCAGGGAGAGAGGCAAACTGCTTGTGATGGAAAACAGATACACTGATCCATTTGTGGGTAAAATGAGCAAAAGAGGACAAAATTTAGTTATTTTAAGGTCTGCTTCCTTCAAGATCTGACCTAGGAATTTGATTTCTGTACCAGGATTTGTAGTAGAGACCAGAGGGTGATGCTGTTGAAGAGATTCACTTGAGGAAAGCACCAAGGGACTTCACTTTTGTGCACTTCTATCCCCATCCCTGCTGTCTATGAGCAGTCAAGAAGTAGCCCCTTTTTCCCTTGTCTGTGCTCTCAAGGTCACTGGTGTGAGGCCCTGGTGCAAGGTCTGATTGCTCAAGAGCCTGTCTCATGTCTCAGCTGCCTCTGCATGTCCTGGGGTATTATTCAGAGAAAGAAAAGAAAGGCATGTGAAAAGCTGGTCATGGCTTTGTGAGGCAAAACATTGCCCTGTGACTTCCAGCAGCACTTGGTTAACTCAGTGCTGACTGGTTGCAGAACATCAAGAAGTGGTGCAAACTTCTGCTGAGGCACCAAGGTCTGGTCACATTGCTGAACTTGCTGAGATCTTCTCTGATGCTGTGGAAGCAACTAGAAATATTGCAGTCAAGATGGGAACGGGGCCAGCTCAAGCTGAGGATATCAACAGAGCTCCTCTCTACACAGGGTTTTGTGAGCAACAGGGGCAAGTTACCTTGGGTGCAAGAATATTCACAGACTCACGGGGTTGCTGGATTTGGAAGGGACCTCCAGGGATCATCCAGTCCAACCCCCGCTCCAGCAGGACCCCCTGGAGCACATCCCACAGGGCTGCATCCAGGGGGTTGAATATCTGCAGAGAAGGGGACTCCCCAGCCCCCCTGGGCAGCCTGTCCCAGGGCTCTGTCACCCTCACAGCCAAGAAGTTTCTCCCCATCTTTCAGGGGCACTTCCCATGTTCCAGCCTGTGCCTTCCAGAGGGAAGAGATTAAAGATGAGACAAGTCTCTGCCTTCTCCATCCGTTTTCCTCCCATCCCCCTCTTTCACTTGCCTTTTCTTTTTAATTTCTACCCTTCTTTAATTTTTGCTAATAATTAACCTGCTCCTTGCACTTTTCTCTAAAGGCTTGAGAGCTACTTTTTGTTTCAGTGTGGTTGGTTTTCCCCCCTCTTTCCACGTCCACCCAGTTTGCTGATGAAGTTCTCCAAGTGCCTTCTTCTCAGTGGTGTGCCTGCTTCTGTATTTCAGGCTCCATAAATACAGAACTTGAATAAGTGGAAGTTCTGGGAGCCTGCTGGATGAATTGCAGAAGAATCCTTCTTAACCCTCCTACTTGGCTCCACTTTGAGCAGTCAAGAATAGAACACTGGAAGCTTTCCATCAGAGAGGCCCTTCTGAGAGTACAAAAGGGAACGTTGCTTTTTTTTTTTCACAAAGCTTTGCCCCCAGAAGCCACAAGGAAGGAAGTGAAAGAGCAAGAGGGTGAAATCCCTGCAGAAAGGCTCTAGAAAATAACTGTTGTCATGCAGCAGAGCAGGGAGGAAGCAACACTCAGGGGGCCTGTCCCTGCAAGGCCAGGGCTTTGTAGGCTGGCAAGTCAGAGCCTGTCACAGAAGGTTTGTGTGTGTGTGAAGAGCTGGCACCAGAGCTGCTCCATTCTGGTCTCCACTGGTCTGCATCCCAGTGTCATCTCCCATGAATTGCCAGTGGATTAGAGGGTGCCCAGCTCAAGGCTGGGGGCCCGTGGTCTTTGCCTAAGTGATGTTTAAACGGTGCCAGGGCAGCAGAGGGGGCAGAGCAGGACTGGTTTGCAGGAGGGCTGGGAGCCAGGGGCACGGGTTCTCCCTGCAGTGGTGGCTTCTGCTTCCAGCCGTGGGGCTGGGCAGCTGCAGGAGAGCCCCGACCTCAGCATCTCCCAGCCCTTCCACACCCAGGGCTTTCTTGTGGCAATCCCTGAGGTGGGGCTCAGCAGTTACTGCCTCCCAGGAGGAGAGCACGGTCTTCAGTTCTGGGCCCCTCACTGCAGGAAGGACATGGAGGGGCTGGAGCGTGTCCAGAGGAGAGACACCAAGCTGGGGAAGGGCTGGAGAACAAGTCCTGTGAGGAGAGGCTGAGGGAGCTGGGGCTGTTGAGTCTGGAGAAGAGGAGGCTGAGGGGAGACCTCATTGCCCTCTGCAGCTGCCTGAGAGGAGGTTGCAGGGAGGTGGGGATCCAGCTGTTCAGTGAAGTTACAAGTGATGGAACACGAGGTGATGGCCTCAAGTTGCACCCAGGGAGGTTTAGGTTGGATGTGAGGAAGAATTCTTCCCTGAAAGGGCTGTCAGGCTCCACATAGGTGCTGGCTATGAAGACAGGCTGGGAGAGTTGGGGTGTTGAGCCTGGAGAAGAGAAGGCTCCAGGGAGACCTTAGAGCACCTTCCAGTGCCTGAAGGGGCTCCAGGAAAGCTGGGGAGGGGCTTGAGACAAGGGCAGGGAGGGAGAGGACAAGGGGGGATGGATGAAAACTGGAGGAGGGGAGATTGAGGTGAGACATGAGGAGGGAATTCTGGAGTGTGAGGGTGGGGAGACCCTGGCCCAGGTTGCCCAGGGAAGCTGTGGCTGCCCCATCCCTGGCAGTGTTGAAGGGCAGGTTGGATGGGGCTTGGAGCAGCCTGGGCTGGTGGGAGGTGTCCCTGCCCATGCAGGGGGTTGGAACTGGGTGATCTTGAAGGTCCCTTCCAACCCAAACCAGTCTGTGATTCTATGATTCTAAGTATTAAACTTGATTATAGCCTCAAATGCTTCTGGAAAGCCTAGAAATCCACATGATCCATAACGTGCAGAAGAAAATTAACCAGGGGATGACTACTGACATCTGAAAGAGCCAGGCAAGAGGGCAGTCTCCCCACTGGTAGGAATTAAGATCCCCTTCCCAGGACATACAGCAACCCCAGTCTTGAGTGGGAAAATAGCCTTGATGCATAAAAGCAGCAAAGAGTTGTTCTGCAGGGAGACACATTTGGTCTCAGCTCCTCGTGTCCTTGGGCACCCATTTGGAGGCCAGGGCCCAGTTGGGTCCTGGGGAAGGTGTCCCTGAGGAGAAACAGCTTACCCCCAGGAATCCTCCTCTGTTCTGCAGGGCCCACTGTGAGCAATTCCAGAAATACACCTAGCAGGAAGCCAGGGAGATTTGTGCACTGAGATACCACCCACCTCTTGGCATGGCTGGATTTGATAACCTTCAAGGTCATTTCCAACCAGGATGATTCTATGGACCTGCTTATTCTGTCAGCTCCCCCAACTCAGCTTCCCTAAACCTAAGAGTTCACTTTCTCTTGATAAAAAGTGAATATTTAGCCATCATCGTTGCAAAGACAACTGTGCAAACGTAGCTGAGCACTGATTATCCTGGAGTTTGCTGGTAGCCTGAAGCAGTCTAAAAGGTGGTTGCTTCTCAACTCCTCTGTGTTGCAGTGGGAATATCTGAGGCCCAGCAGTGCAGCTTCAGTGCCAGGCTTTGTAGCACGTTGGGTGCTTCCTTGGTGCAATGACTCGTGTGGGCAGCTTGGGTCTTCCCAGGCACAACCAGCAAAACCAAGTGGAAAGAAACAGGGAGAAAAAAGTGCCCGCTGGTTGTAGTTGCAGGCAGCAATGATTATGACACAGAAATGCTCACAAAAGCCACGTTCTTTGCTCAATATTTACAGGAAACTCCACAACACGACTGCGGGCCGAGGCATTATTGACAGAGCTGGTCCATAATGAAACTGCATTTTGGCTTTGATACCAAGGATGGATCTGAACTTGCTGCTCAGCACAGGCTTTTGCAATCTGGTTGCACTGACTTTTGCTTTTGGTTGTCAACATTTCAGGAAAGCTGAGAAACCCTGGGCTATACAAGCCCACCCAGGGTCAAGCCCCAGGGATTGCTGAGGGATCAGGAGTTTGTGACAGTGATGCCCACTGATGTGTGGTTTTCTTCTGGTTTGGTGGGGTGGGGGTTTTTTTTATGTTTTGGGTTTGTTTTTTTTTTTCCTCCCTCTGTTCTCTGGAAACACAGGGTAATGCAAGGAAATTTCTGAGTTGTGATGACCACAGAGAGTTGAAACACTTGCTCAAAGGCTGATGGAAAACTACCAAGCATCAGACACAGAGGTGTATATTCCACATTTCTACCTAAGCAACAGCTAAATCATCTTTACAGCTTTATTTATTCAAGCCCTTGTCAATCAGTAACCCAACAGAGAGACATTTCTTGGGCTGATGAGCTTAGATTCAGAAGATGTTGGTTTGTAATAGGAGCCTTGGCAGCAAGCTTGGGTGTTGTCCTGCTGCCTCTGACAGGTTTATTTCAGCTCTCAGGACTGTAATTAATTAATGTGAAGATGAGTTGGGGCTGGAGGTTCTTGGGCAGCTGCAATGTAGAATTGCAGGAGTTCTGGAGTGGGAATCCTCCTTCCTGAGTCACTGCTAGATCAGAGCTCCAGCAGGGTGTGAGGAAGCAGGCTTAGCTCTGGGGTTTGTTGTTTTTCTCTTTCAGTGACATTTAAAGCAAATCTTTAAGAAAATATGACCACTTCTGGTTAAAAAACCACATCACCTTTTTGGGGGGAGAAGGGATGTTGGGCCCCAGCTGCAATCCAGGCAGTGGCTGAACAGGTAATTTGATTTCTCTACTGAAAATTCCCTTTTAGCTTTGGATGGGAAAAAACCAACCTTATATAATTGCAGCTAGAACTGGTCAAAAAACTAACAAATCTGTTTTCCATCAGCTCAGCTAAACTGGAGATTGGGCAAAAAACATTGACATTGAACAATTTTATTAGGATGCTGCAGAAGCATTTTATTTACAAGAAGGTGACCATGTTTCTTTTTGACACATACTGTAAATAGCAACTTCTGGGAGTCAGGCTACCTGCAAGGTTTCTGATTTTGTTTTTCTAGGTTACTTTCTTTAAAAAGCCATTTACAAGAGAGTCTCACTGCACTGGGCTGTAGCATCTTGGCCAGAGAGTGCAGCCATTTTGAGACCTAATCCATGTTTTATGAAAATATCCTCCAGCAGCAGCATCAGCTGCTTTACCAAAATAACAAGTATGCTCAGAGAGTTGGTTCTTCCAGAGCAGGGGAAGGTGGTTTCTCTGGGTGGGAGGCAGTTGATAAGTAAAAAAATAGAGTTAAGCTGTCAGGCTTGGAGGCTTCTGCAGTGGAGTTGGATGGCACAGCCAGCAGGGCCAGGGAGGTGATTCTGTCTCTCTGCTCTGGTGAGACCCCACCTGGAGAATTGTGTGCAGTTCTGGAGCCAACCACATGAGAAGGACATGGAGCTGTTGGAGAGAGTCCAGAGGAGGCCACAGAGATGATCCTTGGGCTGGAGCAGCTCTGCTCTGGAGACAGGCTGGGAGAGTTGGGGTGTTCAGCCTGGAGAAGAGAAGGCTCCAGGGAGACCTGAGAGCACCTTCCAGTGCCTGAAGGGGCTCCAGGAAAGTTGGGGAGGGGCTTGGGACAAGGGCAGGGAGGGAGAGGACAAGGGGGAATGGAAGACAGTTTAAAAACTGGACAGTGTCTAGAGAACATACATGAACCACATGGATTGTTTGGGTTTTTTCCTCCAAATTTCAACAAGAAGCCAGTGAAGTTCTTTGCATTTACTCCTTAGGTCTGGCACGTGGAGGTGCCAGGCACCCTTGGAACCAAGCTGGGCTGCTGGCTGTGCCTGCTGCCCTTGGGCCTGTGTCTTACCTCGACAACAGGCTGTGCTCAGAGTGACTTTTAGCTTCCCTCCACTGTGTTCATCTGGCTGCAAAGGCTGGTGGGTGGTATGAACAGGACCAAACACTTCTACTTAGCAACGACCCACCCACGTGAAATTTAAATTCTGTCACTTAAATCTGTTTATAGAATCCTAGAATCATCCTGGATGGGATGGGATCACCCTGGAAGGGACCTTGAAGCTCATCGAGTCCAACCATAACCTAAACCCCCCAACCATCACCTAATCTACCCGTCCAGTGCTTAAATCATGTCTCTAAGCACTGTATCTACATTTCTTTTAAACACCTCCAGGGATGGTGACTCCAGCACCTCCCTGGGCAGCTGTTCCAGTGTCCAACCACTCTTTGGGTAAAAAACCCTCCCCTCAGAAGGGGCACACAGGTTAGCACAAAGGAGGAAGGTATGTGATAGAACTTAAACTTCTGAGAAGAGGCTGAGGGAGCTGGGGGTGTTCAGTCTGGAGAAGAGGAGGCTGAGGGGAGACCTCATTGTCCTCTGCAGCTGCCTGAGAGGAGGTTGCAGGGAGGTGGGAGTTGGGCTCTGCTCCCAAGTGAATAACGACAGGACCAGAGGAAATGGCCTGAAGCTGCACCAGGAGAGGTTTAGATTGGATATTGGGAAGAATTTCTTCCCTGAAAGGGCTGTCAGGCCCTGGCACAGGCTGCCCAGGGAGGTGCTGGAGTCCCCATCCCTGGAGGTGTTCAAGAAACGTGCACTTCAGGACATGCTCTAGTGGCCAAGGCTGTGGTTTGGGTTTTTTGTGTCGGTGGTTGGGCTTGGTGATCTTAGAGGTCCTTTCCAACCATGACCATTCTGTGATTCTGGCTGCTCTTAGGCTGTGATGTTTGCTCCTCCCTGGCTCTGCTCAGCCAGTGTCTCTGCTGTGGTAGCTTGTGGGGCTGTGCCTTGGGATGACTCTGGAGATAAAAGCTCCCAGAGCCTGGCAGGCTGGCTGAGAGGAGGGAAATCTTGCTCTCAAAGAGAAGACTGGAATATGAATCATTAGCAAGGAGCCTATTTGTGCCTGGTATCCACTTAAAAGCAGGTACAGAGTAAGGGGGGGGGGGGGTAGTTGATAGTCTTTGTGGGTATATTTTGCTGCTGTATATTTTGCCAACAAGTGTAGCATTCCAAGGAATCAATTGCTGCAGTGTGCCAGGGGGTGAGTGGCTGAATCATTTCTCTCCTGCTGCCAGAAGCATCTCTTCAAGTTGCCTGGGAGAAAAATAGTGTTTCTTTTCCCCATGAGGAGGCATATTTTGGATGGAACAGGTGCCACATCAGAGAGAGGGATGGAAGCTCTTTTTAGTTACAGTGGAGGGAACGTTTTGGATGTAATGCTTGAGTTTGTAATATTCTGCATTCTTAGAATCTTGATGCCCATGGTGTAATGGAGAGGCTGAGGGAGCTGGGGGTGTTTAGCCTGGAGGAGACTCAGGGGGGACCTTCTCACTCTCTTCAACCACCTGAAGGGAGGGTGTAGCCAGGTGGAGTCAGGCTCTTTTTCCAGGCAACCAGCAACAAGACGAGAGGGCCTGGCCTCAAGCTGCTCCAGGGGAGGTGTAGGTTGGATATCAGGAAGCACTTCCCCATGGAAAGGGTGATCAGACATTGGGATGGGCTGCCCAGGGAAGTGGTGGAGGCACCATCCCTGGAGGTGCTCAAGGAAAGGCTGGATGTGGCACTTGGTGCCATGGTCTGGAGATGTGGTGGTGTTGGTCACAGGCTGGGCTTGATGATCCTGAAGGTCTTTTCCAGCCTTGGTGATTCTGTGAGTCTGTGCTTCTGTGACTCTGCAATGGTTTTGCTCACTCTAGCAATTCCTTTGTTTCCAAGCAGCCCAGTGATTTCTTTGGGGCAACATATTCAGTACTTAAAAATAAGATACCCCAGCCCAGCCTGTAAAAACTGACCCAGTTGTGACCATGGATATTATAGAGCAACCACCTCCCTTAGATCCCCAGGGTTTTGATTGATGAGCCATGGGCTCAATAACACCTGGCCAGGGCAATGGTCACTTGAGGAATATTGTGGTTTCTTTTGCAGTCCTGAAGGTGAGTCCAGTCTTCACCAGAAAGCCCATTTTTCATAGAATCATAGAATCATAGAATCCTAGGGGTTGGAAGGGACCTCGAAAGATCATCTAGTCCAACCCCCCCTGCCAGAGCAGGGTCACCCAGAGCACATCACACAGGAAGGTGTCCAGGTGGGTTTTGAATGTCTCCAGTGAAGGAGACTCCACAGCCTCTCTGGGCAGCCTGTCCCAGGGCTCTGTCACTCTCACAGTAAAAAAAATTGTTCTGATATTCACCTTAAACCTCCTATGCTCCAATTTGTATCCATTACTCCTTGTCCTATCACTGGTCATCACTGAAAAAAGCTTAACTCCATCTTCTTGACACTCACCCTTTACGTATTTGTAAACATTGATGAGGTCACCCCTCAGTCTCCTTTTCTCCAAACTAAAGAGACCCAGCTCCCTCAGCCTTTCCTCATCAGGGAGATGTTCCACTCCCTTCAGCATCTTAGTAGCTCTGCACTGGACTCTTTCCAGCAGTTCCCTGTCCTTCCTGAACTGAGGGGCCCAGAACTGGACACAATACTCCAGATGCGGCCTCACCAATGCAGAATAGAGTGGGAGGAGAACCTCTCTTGACCTACTAACCACCCCCTTTCTAATGCACCCCAGGATGCCATTGGCCTTCTTAGCCACAAGGGCACATTGCTGGCTCATGGTCATCCTCCTGTCCACCAGGACCCCCAGGTCCCTTTCACCTACCCTGCTCTCCAGCAGCTCAGCCCCCAACCTGTACTGGTACATGGCATTTTTCTTCCCCAAATGCAAAACTCTACACTTGCCCTTGTTGAACTTCATCAGGTTTTTCCCCCCCAAGTCTCAAGTCTTTTTCACCCTGGTGCTACATACACCCCAGGTTTGCCAGTAGGCTGCCTGAAGAGGGTAAAATTGAAATTCCACTCCTGGTGGTGCCTGGATACAATAAGACTGGTTCCCCACCTTCCTGATACATGGATTCTCAGGAAGTAATTATGAAGAAAGACCATCTGGCTGTAGCTGGGAGTCTTCTGCAATCTTCTGCATGTTGCTCTCCCATCTGTGCACACTTCATCTCTGCTGGTGACTGCAGGGGAGGTTGGTTGTCTGTCACCTCAGCAGTGAGCAACCAGTGCTTGGAATCACCAGTGAAGTGAGAAGCCAAGGAGTTGACTAAGATGATTGAACTGAAGAAAAATTTGGCTCCATGAAAAATAATGATGACACAAAGGAACATTTGTCTCAAGGGAGGAGACCCACATGTGTGTAGGTAAATGAAGACCAGGCTTGCTGAATATGGCTTAAGGAACTGCATTCTCTGTGGGACATCAGCTGGGTGAAGGGCATGGAGATGGGCCATTCCTGGACTCTGTTAATGGCTCCTCCTTTGTCAGGCTGTCATGAATCTGTCCTCTTGGTGTGGCCCCAAGTGCAGACATTTTGGGCCAAACCCAGCCCTTAGACCCTGGATTGCTGCATGGATTTGAATGGAATTCCATTCTCAGCTTAGGAGCTCTGCTTTCAGTCTGTTCTGAGGGAAACTAACACCATGCTTTCTGCTCAGGTGAACACCAGAGGGGTTGGACTTGGATCTGAAGAAGTATAAATGTGAACTGACATTCCACCAGCATTGTCCTGTGTTGTCACTGTCTCTTCTTTTGGGTGGGGGAAAAAGATTGTGATGTTTCAGTGACCCTGATAAAAAAAAAACTCCTGATGGGAGGTTTATCTTCTTGTTGTCCAGTCTGGTCACATAGAAGAATGGGGACAGAATCCTTTTTTCTACTTGCTTAGAATCACCATGTTCACCTTCACATTTGGAAAAAGTGCCCCCAAAACGGATGTTCTTGGACTTATAACCTGAAGCCTGGAAAGTCATTTCCAGGGTACATCTTCCACGTGAATCCCTTTCCTGGTCAAGAATGTTCCTCCTCAGCAAAGTTCAATTTCTACTAAAATTAAGGCAGTGAGTCAGTGAATACAAACGAGATCAGCTGGAGAAGGGCTAAAGACCTTTGTCTAAAGCAAACATCCCTGCAGATCCTGCAAGCAAGACTCCAGCAGAGGAGCTTCTGAGGATCTAACTGTGATGCCAAGGGAGGGAGAAGGGCTTTCAACACCCCTGATGCACCTGGGGGAGAGGGACACCCAGAAGGAAAGGAGGAACCAGTGGAAAAGGTGGAGGGCCCTGTGTGAGAAGGGAGGCTTCCACATCCCCAGCTGGAAAGGACAGAGACCATGGAGAGCAGGGAGCCCAGGCCAGTCAAAGGGCTGGTGCACACCATGTTATGGGTGTCCAGGGACAGGACAAGGGGCAATGGGCACAAACTGGAGCACAGGAGGTTGAACCTGGAGATGGGAAAACACTTCTTGACTCTGAGGGTCCCAGAGCCCTGGGACAGGCTGCCCAGGGAGGCTGTGGAGGCTCCATCCCTGGAGACATTCCAGCCCCACCTGGACGTGTTCCTGTGGGATCTGCTCTAGGGGATCCTGCTCTGGCAGGGGTTGGACTGGGTGATCTCCAGAGCTCCCTTCCAACCCCACCACTCTGGGATTCTATGTTTCTGTGATCCAGGATGCTCAATAAGGATCTACAGGGAAGAAGAGGGGTGAGAATTGCCTTCTGTGTAAGGAGATCATTCCCTGCCTGGAGCTTGTGCATGAATGTGCTGCAGAAAGCCCATGAATCAAGGTCAGAGGAGGGAGGATTGTTAGTGATGATTAATGACTGTGGTGAGGAATCTGTTACAGGCTGCCCGGCCAAGAAAATAAATTGGATGGGCCTGTCTATAGAAAGCTAAGAAAAGTGGTTTTGGTTTGAGGCCTTGGTGTTTATGGAGGTTTTATCCATATAGAAATCGACTGGAAGGCTGCACAGCTTTGTGACAGCCTGGGCAGGTCCTAGACAGCATTAGTGGCAGTACAGAATCACAGACTGGGTTGGGTTGGAAGGGACCTTCAAGACCATCCAGTCCCAACCCCCTGCATGGGCAGGGACACCTCCCACCAGCCCAGGTTGCTCCAAGCCCCATCCAACCTGCCCTTCAACACTGCCAGGGATGGGGCAGCCACAGCTTCCCTGGGCAACCTGGGCCAGGCTCTCACCACCCTCACACTCCAGAATTCCCTCCTCATGTCTCACCTCCATCTCCCCTCCTCCAGTTTTCATCCATTCCCCCTTGTCCTCTCCCTCCCTGCCCTTGTCCCAAGCCCCTCCCCAGCTTTCCTGGAGCCCCTTCAGGCACTGGAAGGTGCTCTCAGGTCTCCCTGGAGCCTTCTCTTCTCCAGGCTGAACACCCCAACTCTCCCAGCCTGTCTCCAGAGCAGAGCTGCTCCAGCCCAAGGATCATCTCTGTGGCCTCCTCTGGACTCTCTCCAACAGCTCCATGTCCTTCCTGTGTTGGGGGCTCCAGAGCTGGACACAGTGCTCCAGATGTGGTCTCACCAGAGCAAAGCAGAGGGACAGGAGCCAACCACAGTAAATCCCTGCTTCTGCTGCTCATGAAGAGGGAAAAATGGGTGGTGAGTGTCATCTGAGGCCTCAGTGACTACGAAATTATTTCAGGATCAGGAGAAAGGTTGCAAAATCATGCTGCAGAGCTAGGACTTGGGACTTCAGGACAGCAGGCTAGGCAGAATCCCTGGGAAACTGCCAAGATAAAAGTGCTGAGGAAAGCTGGTTGGTTTTTGAAGAAAACTGGAAGAGATTTCAAAACCAACTACCCTGTTATGCAAAAAAAAACAACAACCAAAACCAAAAAAAGAGGCCAGGGAGTTTAGCAGAAACTTGGTCTTGCTTGGCTTAGGAAGGAGCTTCTGAAAGGAATAAGATACAAGAAGAAGGATTGCAAGTAGTGGAAACATTGACAGGCAACAAAGGCAGAGGTTCAGATCCACAGTGATGAAATTAGGAAGCCAAAGCCTGGCTGAAGGTAAAACTAATATGGGACACAAAGGGTAAGAAGGTGAGTTGACTCCAAGGAGCTGAGCTTCTGTGTCCAGCTCTGGAGCCCCCAACACAGGAGAGACAGGGAGCTGTTGGAGAGAGTCCAGAGGAGGCCACAGAGATGATCCTTGGGCTGGAGCAGCTCTGCTCTGGAGACAGGCTGAGAGAGTTGGGGTGTTCAGCCTGGAGAAGAGAAGGCTCCAGGGAGACCTGAGAGCACCTTCCAGTGCCTGAAGGGGCTGCAGGAAAGCTGGGGAGGGGCTTGGGACAAGGGCAGGGAGGGAGAGGACAAGGGGGATGGATTAAAACCAGAGGAGGGGAGATGGAGGTGAGACATGAGGAGGAAATTCTGGAGTGTGAGGGTGGTGAGACCCTGGCCCAGGTTGCCCAGGGAAGCTGTGGCTGCCCCATCCCTGGCAGTGTTGAAGGGCAGGTTGGATGGGGCTTGGAGCAGCCTGGGCTGGTGGGAGGTGTCCCTGCCCATGCAGGGGGTTGGAACTGGGTGATCCTGAAGGTTCTTTCCAAATTTCCCCAGGAAGATAAGTGTGGTTTGGAAGTAAACACTGTTGTAGATGCATGCAGCTATTTGTGGTGCATTTTAATTTTCAAATGCTTAAACTTTGCAGTTTGAAGCTGTGCAGCCTTTGGCAATAAATTGCTATTGCTGTGTCTCCAGGGAAACAGGGAATGTGAACATTGCCCAGAAACTGGGGAGAAAATGGAGGAAATGTCATCCCAACCAGCCAGCAGGTAAATCTCTACAAATGAAGCAACTTTAATAGTAATAAACATTTTTATGCCAAATGGGGATTCTGGTTCATACCATGCTCAGTAACCTGGTTCAGTCTAATTAGTGTCCTTAATGAAAACAGAAGTAGTAGTTTCATGAGAAGTACAGTCATCAGGTTTTCTTCTTTGTTCAAAATAGCAGAATTCCTCCTGCAAACAGTTCTTAAGGCAGAGGAAAGAAGTTTCATTATGCAAAAATCATAGATAGAAGGGTTACAGAGGATCACTGGAGCTCCTGGCCTCCTAGCTGTGGTGTCTCTGCACAGAAACATAGAACCTTGGAATGGTTTGGGTTGGAAGGGACCTTAAAGACCATCCAGTTCCAGCCCCCTGCATGGGCAGGGACACCTCCCACCAGCCCAGGCTGCTCCAAGCCCCATCCAACCTGCCCTTCAACACTGCCAGGGATGGGGCAGCCACAGCTTCCCTGGGCAGCCTGGGCCAGGCTCTCACCACCCTCACAGCCCAGAATTCCCTCCTCATGTCTCACCTCAATCTCCCCTCCTCCAGTTTTCATCCATCCCCCTTGTCCTCTCCCTCCCTGCCCTTGTCCCAAGCCCCTCCCCAGCTTTCCTGGAGCCCCTTCAGGCACTGGAAGGTGCTCTAAGGTCTCCCTGGAGCCTTCTCTTCTCCAGGCTGAACACCCCAGCTCTCCCAGCCTGTCTCCAGAGCAGAGCTGCTCCAGCCCAAGGATCATCTCTGTGGCCTCTTCTGGACTCTCTCCAACAGCTCCATGTCCTTCCTGTGCTGGGGGCTCCAGAACTGGACACAGCTCTCCAGGTGGGGTCTGAGCAGAGCAGAGCAGAGGGGACAATCCCCTCCCTGGCCCTGCTGCCCACGCTGCTGGGGATGCAGCCCGGGACATGGGAGGTTTCTGGGCTGCTACAGGCTCTCTCCACTGTTGGAAACAAGCCACTCAGAAGTCACAACTCTCTGCAAAGCCTAGAGGTGCTGAGAAGATGGTATTTCCCTAGTGTTTCCCCCGTTAATAGTGTTTTATTTTCTGCAAAACTCATGGTCAGGTTGGGCAGGCTCCCTATTACCCAGAGAGGCCCTAGGATCTCATCCTAACTGCAGATTTTAGACCAAAAAAAAAAATCTAATTTTTTTTTTTTCCCTCCTTTGTCTTTTGGGTATCAGGCTGCTCTTCAAACGTGAAGGGTGTGCAACAAATCCCTGATGCCTGCTTGAAGCAAGGGCCTGGGAAGTACGAGTAGCCCGTGGAGTTCCTCATGCTGTTGGTGACTCAGAAGACTAATTATGGCATTGTATCAAAAGCAGCTCTTTCACAACTATTTCAAAACGTTTGAAAAAGAAGACAGGCAGACCTGAAGTGCAAAGGAACTAGACAGACTGCTGGCCTGGGAGGTGGCTGAGGTGGTGGTGGTGGGGAGGTTGTTTTTAAGTTGGTACCTGCTTCAACAAAGCAGAGCACAGCCTGAGGTTTATGAATTTAATGACAGAAACACAAGATAAAGCACCCAAACGACTAAATTCAACTGAAGTGATGATGGATGGAAAGAGAAGTCCCTCAGTGCCTTAAATGAGGCTGATTAGAATGGAGCTAACAGGCCACTGGTTGTTACACAGGTTAATGAGCTGCACGTGCCAAAGGCAAGGCAGAATGGGGCATTGTTTTTTAACTTAAAAAGAGGGAAAACAAAACAGGGTTTGGGTGCTTGTTAATTCTAACCCCAAATAAAACTGGATGTGCAGCCACTTAGTTGTATCAAGCAGGTGCTGAATAATTAGAACATTGTATTAGATCAGTCAAAGCTGGACTGAATTACTGGAAATGTGTGGGTTTCAATAAGAAACAAGAGCTTTCTGCACAGGATTTGAAAGGAAGGTCTGAAACTGGGGAAAAGAAATGGGATGAAATGGCTTTTTAAAATAAGAAACTAGCTCCCCTTGCACTGACAGAGCTTGCTCGTGCCTGACTTTGGAATAATCCTGAACTTGTATTTCAGTGTCCTCCACTCCCAGTGCAGAGGATCCTGGACTTTGCTTTTTCCAGTTTAAATGGTTGGAAAAGGGCAGAGGGCTGGGTCTGTGCCTGACACACTAACCTGGACATACATACATGTGCTGGTGGTTAAAACAAACAGAAAGACCCTGCTCAGGAGGCAAACAAGCTTCACCACACACATTTTTACTTCAGAGAGAATGAAGGAATGACCAGATTAGCAGAGGGACACGTCTTCCTAATTGCATCTCTCTGAGCTTGTTTGCACACAAGGACCTGAACTGTTGCCATGTGAACATAATTGTTTTACCCCTATGAAAGTTCATCTTACATTTTTCCCCTTTAGGGCACCCCTCTTGTCCATCCTGCTCCCCATTTTGCCTTTAAAAAGGTCCAACTTTTAGTAGAAAATAGGAACAATTACATTTTAATAAAAAAGCTTCAGAGAGATTTACCTTTCATCAACCCCCCCTGCTATGTCAAAGGGGGGAGAAATCACTGCTGGGTACTTGCTATTTACAGGAAGCTCTTCAAAACAGAAAAATAGTCTCTGAATGCTCAGATGGTGGCAGAACAGGAGGAGACTTTGTTTCAGGGTCAGCTCATGTCTGTAAGGAAAGCTCCTGCCAAATCTCAGCCAGACAAGGACAAGCTGAAGAGACAGCAGCATCCACAGGGATCTGAATCCAACAGGTTCATCAGTGCAACAAGTGGAACTCTCCTCTCCATCTCACTGGCCTCCATGAGGATTTTTGCCTGCTGCTACTCTGGGAGAGAAATGGGTTCAGAACTCACTGCATGATGCAGCCACTGGAGCTGGACGTGCATTTGAGGGAATGGAATCAATCGAGTGTTTTCCCCCTCGCAGGGGGAGAGGACTAGGGGGAAAACTGTAGCATCTTGGGTGGGGTTTGAGCCAGGTACCAAAGCACCAGCTCCAGACACTACCCTGTGCACGCCACCAGCAGTGCTGGATGGTGGTTTCACCAGAGGAAAAGACACGACTCGTATTTCATTCCACAAATTTTTTTTAAAATAAATTAAAAATACAGACCTTATTTATTACAGACCTTGAGGCTGCTAGTCTTCCACCCCTCCCACCTCCCAGCTCATTCAGGGCTGTTGTCATTAAAGCCAGAACAAACTCATGCCATGTTTTGTGTTTCAGCTGAACACCTTCATGGGTACCTGACTGTCCCAGCAAGTTCCCTCTCACTTCTGCACAGGCTAAAATGGCCCTTTTTCCTCAAAGCCAAACCACAAAGCTCTCCCTTCACCTGCAGTGTCCTTCATGCCAAGCAACGTGAGCCTATGGAAATTCAGTCTTGTCAAAACAACTTCATTTTATTCTGCTAAGATTACAAGTTAGATAGATAAACATCATGCTAGAGATGTAACACATACTTGGAAGGGCCCTGTAATGCTTGGGTTAGCAGTTATGTAACTGCCTTATTTTATATTTTACTATTACACAACATCAATAAAAATGCTAAACGGATTGAGAGCCAGATTTTTTGACCCATAAAAATGTGTTCTTTTCATTCCAGGAAGATGGGTTCTGATGGATTTCCACAGGGGTTGGTACCAGGACGATCAATATTCAACATTATTGTCAGTGGCTTGGAAATCAATACAAAATTAGAGATGACAAAACGTGCCAGTGCCAAATTTGGGGAGGAATGTGAGTGAATCTGCTAAAGGCACATGTGGTGAATAGCAACGTGGGCAGAGCAGGAGCACAGAACCATGCAGCTAGCTCAGCAACTTGGCTGTCCCTCTTGTAGGACCAAGGAGAAGGGAGCAGGAGTCCCGGAGCACAGGGTGACTGCCCCCCTGGAAAAGGTGTCCCAACAGGCCAAGGACTGGGCAGGATGGGTGCCCCAAGGACTGGGCACTGGAAAGGATGGATCCTGCAAGGTTTTGGCTTAAAACAAGGGGGATGTTGCAGACAGACACATTAAAAAAAGGGTTTGTAGCTCAGCACACTGGAACAGGGTCACTGCTTGCAGGGTGTGCTACCTGAAAAAAAGATGGAAGAAAATGTGAGAGTTCAGGGAAGAGTGATGAGAATGATTTGAGGGCTGCAGGAAATGCTTTCTAGCATTTCTGGAAAGGCTCAAGCTGCTTAGCCCATGTGAAGGAAGTGAGACCTCCTTACACCCCACAGGTGCCTTTGTTGGGAGAGAGCAGCAGGTAATAAAGAGTTCTCACCAAAAGGTGTGACAAGAGGAGGTGCCTGGAAGTTGAGGCCAGACAAACTGAAAACAGGGAATCAGGAAGAGTTTTCAAATTGTGATGAAGCAGGGACACGACAGCGTGTCTGACAATCTTCATGTCCCAGCTGGCTGCCTTTCTGGGAAAGGCAGTTTGGCCAAACCCACTTGCTCGCTCCACTGAAGGGTGAGGTAAACGTGATATGAAAAAGTCACACCCGGTGGCTCAACTGCTCCATTCTGAGCTTATCAGCCTATGAACTGCCAACTCGAGGAAGCCTTAGAGAGCTCCCCAGCAGAAAACGTTTGGCTTGTGGCTGCTTTCAGCTATTTGTGGGCAGATTTGTCACCAGCGTGGAGTTGCCTTCGGCTGATAAATTGGTTTTCTGCCCTGACAGCCTGTCAGTTCCCTTCCAAAAGCCCCACTGCATCTCCCAGCATTCTAGCAGCTGCCTTCCTCGCTGTCGTGGTTTTCCTTTGGTTTCTGACATGAGCTTCTGGTTCTTTCTATGATTCCTCATTCCCTTCCTCGGTGCAGACGGTGCCGAGGCCGTGTACAAAGGGCAGGATCACAATCTCTCCTCCAGGCTGAGCACCCCAGCTCTCCAGTCTGGCAAGAGAAATGCTGTTTGTTTTCACTGACCTGATGTGCTGAGTTTAAATCCCTTCCTGCGTCGTTAATCATTGATTTAGCGTGACTGAATAACCAGATCCACTTGTAAGATTATCTTCCTCTGAAAGAGATTTAAGTGCTTCTATCCGAAAACTGCTTTGGCCAAGTAAATCATAGAATCATGGACTGCTTTGAGGTGGAAGGGTCCTTAAAGATCACCTGGTTACAACCTCTGTTCAGCACAGCTGAGGAAAGGGCTGCAGGCTATCAAGTGTGCAGTGCTGCTTTCACACTGCAGCCTGCAGAACAAGCTGTTGTTTGGAAACCAACCTGATTAGACTTTAACTAGATGAACCCACCTACCAACTGGCAGCTTTGCTGCCACTGAAGTCTCCTGGCCTTTGCTTTCTTGGTCTAGAGAGAAAAAAATAAAAGCTTTGTAAATGCATCTGAAGGCCTCTCCTGTAAACCGAGCCAATATATTCTGCCCTTAATCTTCTAAAGCATGGAGGTACAAGCATGAGCTGTTTGTTTTTCAGAGCCAGGGTGACAACTGCCACTCTGCTGGGAACCATTCTGCAGGCTGCTGCTGTGTTTTCTAACCCAAATCGTCTGAGACTTCTGCTCAGCCAAAGCCCTGGGTGCAGAGAGACCTTTTCTTTCCTCGGCATCTGTCTGATGGGGCTCCCAGCTACTCTGCTGCAGTTAGGAAAGGACCCTTCAAGAGATCAGAGATGTTGACACCTGGGTCAGCCTTCAAGGAGAGCAGGAAGGAAAATGGCAGCTCCAGTCTGGAGGCTTTTATGGCCATACAACAGCCAGCACCTCCCTGGTCATCAACACTAACAAACTGTGTTTTCATTTCATCAATTACAGAGTCTGTGGGAGAGATGAGGGAAAGGCTGCTGGTTTTTCCACGTCCTTCTGCCCTGAAAATGGAGGCAGGGCCTTGTCTAGTTGGGGTTATGTGCAGAGAACAGAGAGCAAAGGCCTCCGGATTGTTCTTTTAATTCCTCCAGCAATGCCTGAAATGCCGATTCCTATTAAACAATAATGAGAATGTCAATTTGCACTATTTGTGCTGGATTTTTGCATTCAGAGGGAGCGTGGATGTGTTTAGCAAAGCTCTAATTATGGATTATTTCAACCAGCAAGAAGTGATGGCCTCTCATTCAGGAGAGCACACAGGGCAACAACAGCTTTCCCTTTAAATCTGGGCCTCTGCTGGGAAGCAGAGCTGTCAGGGGAAGAAGTTTTGTGGCTGCTGTTAATCCTTTCCCCATCTTTTAGACAAGAAGACAGTTAACCCAAGAGTGCAGCTTAAAACTGGAGGCCTTCCAGCAGACTGAGGAACTGCAGTGTCAAGTTGCTGGCCTGGAAGCTGCAGTTTCCCAGAGGAATGAGACTGCAGGTTGTGTTGGAACCTGCTTTCCTGGGGAAAGAAGTCTTAAGAGCTACTTGTCCATGTCTCTGGATCCCTCATTAACCTTTGAAGTAATAGGCAACTTAAGCCAAATATGAAAGAGGAGAAAAAATCTCCTTTTCCCCTTCTATTCTGCTCTCATGAGACCCCACCTGGAGCACTACGTGTAGTTCTGGAGCCCCCAACACAGGAAGGACGTGGAGCTGTTGGAGAGAGTCCAGAGGAGGCCACAGAGATGATCCTTGGGCTGGAGCAGCTCTGCTCTGGAGACAGGCTGGGAGAGCTGGGGTGTTCAGCCTGGAGAAGAGAAGGCTCCAGGGAGACCTGAGAGCACCTTCCAGTGCCCTAAGTGTCACTGAGGTGAAGCAGTTGCTGCACTTCTTGCTGGATTCACAGGGTGTAGTCAGTCCCCTCAGGGCCCTGCTTTGGGGTGCTTGGAGCTGTAGGCAGTCATAGAATCACAGAATCATTAAGGTTGGAAGGGACCTTCAAGATCATCCAGTTCCAACCCCCTGCATGGGCAGGGACACCTCCCACCAGACCAGCCTGGGTGGTTGTGCCCTCTGGGCAGCTGCCAATTGCTGTCCTGCTGCTTCAGCAGGTGCCCAGAGCCCCTTGGACACGTTCTGAAATGATGCCAGAAACAGCTGGGGGCAGGTCTGGGCTCCCCAGTTCCAGAAGGACAAGAACTACTGGAGAGAGGCCAGCACAGGGCACTGAGGTGCTGAAGGGGCTGGAGCATCTGCCTGGGAGGAAAGGCTGGGAGAGCTGGGGCTGCTCAGCTGGAGAAAAGGAGGCTGAGGGGGGATCTGATCAGTGCTGGTCAATATCTGCAGGGGGTGTCAGGAGGATGGGCCAGACTCTGCTCAGGGGTGTCCAGGGACAGGACAAGGGGCAATGGGCACAAACTGGAGCACAGGAGGTTGAACCTGGAGATGGGAAAACCCTTCTTGACTCTGAGGGTCCCAGAGCCCTGGGACAGGCTGCCCAGGGAGGCTGTGGAGTCTCCATCCCTGGAGACATTCCAGCCCCACCTGGACGTGTTCCTGTGGGATCTGCTCTAGGGGATCCTGCTCTGGCAGGGGTTGGACTGGGTGATCTCCAGAGGTCCCTGCCAACCCCACCACTCTGTGAGTCTGTGTGGTCTGAAACATCTTGGATTGTATCTGAGAAGGAGAAGGAACACTGTCTCAATAAGTCCAGGATTACAGCTACACACCAAAAATACCCTCACCTTTTTTACCTAAAGTTAGGGGGGGAAGGTCAACATAGGGTTAAGAAGTGACACAGGGTGCAAACTGGGGCTAAATCCCATTATGGCTGGTAGCAAGGATGGCATTTGATCCAGTGGGTTTTTGTTTTTTTTTGTTTAGTGGCTGAAGTGTTGACATGAAGTGGCTCCTTCTCTGCTTTTCAGAAATCTATGAAGACTGGAATTCAGTAGGGAATTGAGTGTCACTGGGAACAGCTCATTAACACCCACCCCTTTTAATCTTGGCTTTCAACGGGAGGAGGAAAGAGAGAGTTGTGGGAAAACAGTCACATATAATGAAGCAGCCTTGGGGGCAGCAAGAATGTTCTGCTTCACTGAGATGTCTCCTGCTGGAGGAAGGGCTGCTGATCCACTCCCTGCTGTGAATGAGAAGAGGGTGGGGTGAGCTGCAAAAACTGCAGACAGTTGCAGAGAGTTTCTGCACACAACTGCAACTCTCTGCAAGTAGTTTTTGTTCTACTTGGTGTCAAGAGCACCCAGGAACCATTTTTTCCAGACTAAGCAATCTCTTAACCTGTTAGTGCTACGCTGAGTGTTCAGAACTTGGGTTTTTTCTGTGTGATTTTTGGTTTGGTTTTGTTTTGTTTTTTCTTTTCAGCCTAACATTTTGCTTAGAGGTCAGAAATGGCAGCTTTTGCATTTACTTGAGTTCTCCTTTAGGATCATAGAATCACAGAATGGGTTGGGTTGGAAGGGACCTTCAAGACCATCCAGTCCCAACCCCCAGCACGGGCAGGGACACCTCCCACCAGCCCAGGCTGCTCCAAGCCCCATCCAACCTGCCCTTCAACACTGCCAGGGATGGGGCAGCCACAGCTTCCCTGGGCAACCTGGGCCAGGGTCTCCCCACCCTCACAGGACAGAACTTGAACTCTGTTGTTGGTAACACTCCAGGTTCTGCAGCTCAGGGCCAGAGTAACAAGCTGCCAGCACCCACTCAGCATGGGGAGCACCAGCAGCATCCTTGGAATTTTGACCCAAGAAGCAGCAATGGAACAGGAGGAAACACTCAGAGGGTAATGGTGGGCCTGGTGGCATTGGTAAGGAGCTGACAGGGCTGCAAAATGAGCAACTGTGCTGCTTTGCAAGCTGTGATCTGTATAAACACCCAGGCAGGTTTCATCTGCACAGTAAATCAATCCCCTTGAATATATTTTTTTAAGAGCAAGGTGACCAGTAAACAGGAAAAAAAAAAAAAGCTCCAAATGTTCCAAAAATGGACTATGGAAAGGGGGCAGGAGGGAGGTATTTAGTAAGCAATGGTCCAGGAAAGATGATTTTTGTTGCTTAGTTCCATGTCCTGGTTGGGACTAAACTGTGTGTGTTACTTCTGCTTCCAGGTGCCCAGCAGATGGAAGGACAGAGGGGCAGACAGGCAGTTATCACACCTAAATGACAAGTCTTCTACTGTTTTCATGCAGCTACAGAAACAAAGGCTGGTCCAGAAGCAAACCTAGATGTATTTTTAATCAGTCCAGGGCACTTCAGAAAACGCCACTGAGCTGGCAGTCTGGAAGTAAGAGAACAATTTATATGCAACTCACAGAGGCAGTGGTTCCCCAGTGCTGTGCCTGGGGGCTTCCACACATCTGGATGTGGAGTTAAATACCAGCTTCAGTCACTTAACCTGCTCAGCCTTAAGGTGATGGGGATCCTCCTCCTGAGGAAAAGCAGCTCTGCAAACCTCAGAGCACCTTCCAGTGCCTGAAGGGGCTCCAGGAAAGCTGGGGAGGGGCTTGGGACAAGGGCAGGGAGGGAGAGGACAAGGGGGAATGGATGAAAACTAGTGCAGGGCAGATTCAGACTGGGTATCAGGAAGAAGTTCTTTACCATGAGGGTGCTGAAGCACTGGAACAGGTTGCCCAGAGAGAGGGTGGAGGCCCCATCCCTGGAGATATTCAAGGTCAGGCTTGAGGAGGCTCTGAGCAGCCTGGTCTAGTTAAAAAGGTCCCTGTGCACTGCAGAGGGGCTGGACTAGATGAGCTTTAGAGATCCCTTCCAACCCCAGACATGCTGTGGTTCTGTGTCCTCCCTTCACAGACAGTGCAGCACAGAAAGACAAGGGTACCAGTCAAAACTCACAGGCTTCCTTGTGTTGTGCTAACCTTGGTCCATGGAGGTGCAAAGCCCAGCCAGGTGCTCAGAGCAAAAAGCCTTGGGTCTGATATTTGGGTTCTTTTTTGTTGTTCTTCTTCTTGTTGTGTTTTGTTTCTTCTTTTAAAACTGCTTTCCTGTTGCAAGCCCCTGCCCAAGCAGAGCTCACCCCAGGGGTTGCTGCCTCCACACTGAAGCTTTCACACCTGGTTCAAGATGACTCACCAAGTGTCCCCATCTCTGCCTTTCCTGGCATCTTCTCTCCCCTCCCCCTAGAAAGGGGAAGGGCAGCTCCTTGCACAATGCTACACTAACCAGAGAAGAATTTTAAAAAGCAGCCTAAATTCATCTGCATCTCTCTGGCAGGAGGAAAGCAGTTTGTTTTCAGAAGCCAGCCCATAAAGCACTCCAAGTGTTTTTTCAGTTTTGTATCAAGTTGTATGGCAGCTTTTGAGGAGTTCAAACACTGACCTGAGTGACTGGTGGCATCAGCCACATCCTTGGGTGCTTGTCAGCATGAATCATCAAATACCTCTGGACCCTTTTTGTAAGTAGCTAAAAACCTAGAATTAAATTCAGGAAATCCTGACCAGCGTTGCAGTGGTTAAGCACTGAGTAAAGGAATTAACTCCTGTTAGCAATGCTGCAGCATTTAGAGAGAGAGGATTCCTAGAATAAGGGTGATATCCTTCATTACTGAAACAAGCTTCATTTCATTGAAGTCTTTGCTACATCAAAACACGTCAATATACTCAGAATGTGGTGGAGTCGGATTTCAACTGACATGGGTTCTTTCCAAAGTCTGCCTTAAATGACTGACAAGGTGACTGGTAACCATCCAAGGTCAGCTGTCACTAGAGAAGCCATCAAATGTGATTCTAGCACATTCCAGCAGCCAGATGCCAATTTGGAAGTAGAACAATATCATCAGTATGAGGCACTTACGTGCCACTGCAGCAGTGAAAAGCAAAGGGCAGGCTCAGGCTAATTACAGCTGCTTGATAAAATACTTCAAGTATTACTCAAGTTCATACAGCAAAAATTCAAAGAGGATTTTTGCCTGGATGCTGCTCCCAGAGATGAGTACCTTCAAAGAGAAGTACCAACACAAGAGAGGTGTTGCCAGGATAAACAGCTCTGCACAGACTTCCAGTGCTGCACTGCAACAAAAGCCTGACCCAGCCCTTGCCAGGGATGCCTTTCTGGAAGGCACAGCAAGTCAAGCCCACCATGAAGCTCTAGGTTTCCTCTGTTTCCACACAGCCTTTCCAGAAACACTACTGTAGAGTTTCCCATAACATGAGACAGTTACATGAAACTTCTCAGTGACACATTGACACTTCATTACCCACAAAAGCATCAAGGTCATGATGTGAAACTGCTGAGGGTACTTCACCCAGAGCTGGGTACTTCACCCATTTTGGTCAGTCTGCAGCTACAGACTTACACAGCCCCTGCTCTCTTGTTCAAACATACCCAGTTACTCCCCGGCAAGTACCCTCCACTTTCTCACGTAATGAGGGGGGAAACAAGGCTCAGAGCAAGGTCGAAGATCTTCACGTGGAAGGATGCTACAGTGTAGGGGTTATTAACAGGATATGGAGCTCCTGGAGAGGGTTCAGAGGAGGCCACAGAGATGATCCTTGGGCTGGAGCAGCTCTGCTCTGGAGACAGGCTGGGAGAGTTGTGGTGTTCAGCCTGGAGAAGAGAAGGCTCCAGGGAGACCTTAGAGCACCTTCCAGTGCCTGAAGGGGCTCCAGGAAAGCTGGGCAGGGGCTTGGGACAAGGGCAGGGAGGGAGAGGACAAGGGGGAATGGATGAAAACTGGAGGAGGGGAGATTGAGGTGAGACATGAGGAGGAAATTCTGGAGTGTGAGGGTGGTGAGAGCCTGGCCCAGGTTGCCCAGGGAAGCTGTGGCTGCCCCATCCCTGGCAGTGTTGAAGGGCAGGTTGGATGGGGCTGGGAGCAACCTGGGCTGGTGGGAGGTGTCCCTGCTCATAGCAGGAGGTTGGAACCTGATGATCTTGCAGGTCCTTCCAACCCAAACCATTCTGTGATTCGATCAACAGCCTCCCAGCCACAAACTCCAGACTCTCTTCCACCTCACAGCCAGTTACAAGCTTTACTGTCGTCAAGAAAAGCATTAACCTTGCAGGTTGTTGCAAGTGGAACCTGTAACTAATGCCCCCCTGCTCCCTGGCTTGAAGGGTTTAAGTAACACAGAAAACATGACCTACATGGAAATTTTGGAGACTATTCTAAATCTGAACAGCACTGTTGCACCGACCAAATGCAGAGTTGATACTGTATTTAGGAGAGTGAACTTACTCTTCACACCCTTCATTCTCTCTTCTCCTCCAGAGTTTCTCAATTCCTATAGAAAACACCTCATCTCCAGGAAGCCAGCATCAGTCCCCTCTGGGATTGCCCAAGGTAAAAAAAGCTGACGAGAAGAATTCCATTCAACAGATTTTATTTATCAATTTGGTTTTGCAATTACAACTGTTTCATTTTCTTCTGCTTGAAGACAAAATACAAACCTTAACAGCAACACTTGCAGAGAACATTCATAACGTATCAGCCTGGTATTTGCACAAGTTGGCTTCAAGAAAGAGCCAGATAAACTGGAAGAGTCCCTACAGTTCAGTGCCTAAAGTTGGTTTAGGGGACAACACAGCTACAGATCTATGAGCTACACCTTCCACTCCAGAACACGAGGCCAAGAGAAAAATGTGAGTTGATAGTTCAGCTTTTTGCTGGGCCTGGGCACAGCCCAGTTGGTGCTGCTGTTTCCCACAGGAGGATCTGCTCGCTGTGGTGAGGCAGGACAGCACAGGGTGCAGATGTGGAACCAACCTGCCCTCACCCCCACAACACCAGGGGAACAATCCCAGCCCCTGTGCATTTGGCAGGCAGGGCTGAGCAAGCTGTGCTGGTGCAGCCCCCCCTGGATAGGACAGCACGGATCTACTGCAAGTCAGAGTTTCCAGCTGAGATCCCACCTCGGGGATCCCTGGTTTCCTCAGGTCTGCAAAAGCAGCAACTGCTGGCTCCAAGGAAAACTTACTAACTAAGGCAAGGCGTTCCTTCTAGCCTTCCAAACAAAATCTGAGGCAAAAGATTAAGCAACTTTAAGGCACTTGAAACATTATTTTCAGTTTGCTTTACCAGCACGCTCGACCAGCAACCTAAAGCAGGGCCAGCACAGCTCATGGATAAAGCATTTTAGCAATGTTTTACTGAGCAACAACTTTTTTTTTTGTGGCACTGTCTTCCATGCTTTGAAGTGATCTGTAGCAGCTTTGTGTCAATTTCCCAAATGATAGCCCTTTGAGGCCCAACAAAATAATAGGCTAGGGATAGAGCTGGCTTTGCCAAGAACTGTCACAATTTAGAAGGGCATTTTGCTGACTTCAAAGCACAGATACGAGCTCATGGATATCTTTTTCTCAACAAACAAATGTCATAAAGCAGTTCTGAGAGAGAGGACAGGTGATTTCACAATAAGGCCAAGGATACACCATCGAACCCCCACGCATACTGTTGCTGGAAACTGGCTGCTCACTCTGCTGTTCTAATAAACCTAAGCTGATTGTCTTTGTTTTGTTTAGAAAAATAAAAGCTAATGAAGTCAAAGATACAGTACTGGTGAGTAACTTCTGCATTTTGGAGCCATGATGCAGCACAATAGAAACAATGCCACTCGAAACTAGAAGAACACACGAAAGCAACTCTGTGAACTTTCAGGTTTCCCACTGAAGTGCCCTCAATTTGCTCCATATTTAAGTTCCACTGCCATGACTCTGATCTGCATTGCTAGAATTTTGTACTGGTGCCAAATTCCAGTCAAGTCCAAAACGGTGAGACTCAAAAATTGATCCTGAAATTGATGATCAAAGGTTCTAATCAAAAGTTATGTGTTATGTGCTACACCCACCACTTGATTTTCACTATTATTTCCATTTTTCCCGTGCTCTTGTTGTCACAGGTGCTCAAGTCAATCAAGTTGGAGAGGTCGTACCTTTGACACTGGGATCAGGTGGCTGATCCAACCAAGGGAACACCAAATGAAACCACCACTATTTGGCCAAACAGATTTCCTTAACCAGTTCACTGCAGGGTAACACAAGCTTGACGCCAAGAAGTGAGGAGGGGAAAGAGAAAAGGTGTAGCCCTGGCAGCCCCAGGACTACAGGAATCCTGACTAGAATCAGGTCAGCAGATCCTCTGAGCTACCCTCGATTGCTCCTGCAGCAAGAAGGCAAACAGGAAGGGGGGAAAGAAAAAATAAACCCCTGAAATTAGCTGCAACAAGTTTAAGAACCATTTGAATCAGAAAAGCCTCTGGACTTCCCAAACACCACTGCTTCAAGTATCAATAATAAGCTGTTGGCTTTTTATACAGGGAGTGAAATGAATTTTATCACTAGTTTTATGGTTGGTCTTCGTAGGCCAGAACACAAAAGTAAACAAAGCTTTTGGTTTAGAGCTGAACTTTGCTCCCTTGCCCTCAGAAGAGGTAAATAAGGGACAGTTATTTAGTGTAAAAAGTTTTTAATCTGGAATGCTCAAGTCCCATGTATTCCATTCTATACAAAGCCAGTACTCCTGTTTTATTTATCTTTGAGATAGGTGGGATGCTTTTGCAGCCTACTGATTTTTAAGGCACTACTCTTCATTTCCTCTTTAGAAGGGTTTTCCCTGCATCCCCTCTCCAATATTAATTGGAAAGGGAACAGGATTCCTGTCTGGGATGCAGTATTTCATCAGGCAAACTTTCTTCTTGTGTGAAAAAAAAATAATGGGTGATGTTATTCTGTTAATACATGATATACTTCTACAATGTTGTTGATCTTTCTCACAGCACACTAAGAGCCACAAGCTGGTGTCAATGGTGTTTCACTCCCTGAAGTTATTCACCAGTGATTCACATCTGGGTAAAACTGAAGGGATACTGTGTAAAATGTTGATTAAATCAGCCTTCCCAACAAGTCATCATGAGATTGTCTACTCAAGACAGTGTTGCCACTGAGTGAGAATCTCTGAACTTCTACGTTTGGCAGATCAAAAACCAAAGCAGTCCCACAGCAGCAGCCACTAAAGAAAGTAAAGACAGCCATTAGAACCCATGCAGCATATTGCAAGTAATCCTGTTGAAGAGATTCATATAACTTCTTGCCAAGTCTAAGGTTGCAAAAATATTCTTTTAAAGTCTTCTTTTGGGGATTTAGAGGATATTATGAACTGCTGTCTTCCACGAGCAACAGAAAACATTTTGGTTCAGTGAACTACAGGTGTTGGGCTACTAGTCCATTCCAGGGGCAGGTCCTAAAGTGTGTGATAGTTTCGGTCTTTCGACTTGCAGAATTTGTAGAGGAAGAAAACAACAGCCTGCAGGCCCAGAACAAGGACAATTCCACCTATGAAACTTGCAGCATCAAATGTAGATTTGCGTGGCAGAGGTGCAGGAGTCACAGTAGCATTGGTACCTGTTGAACACCACATCAGAGTCTGTAAGTGTGAGACGCTCGCCACAGTTCCACAGATCTTTTGTCCTGGCTTCCTTATTTACTCAGGATTACCCAAAACATCCAAACCCCAGTGACAAAAAATAATCAAAAGCCATGTCAGCAGCAGCATCCAGAGCAGTGATACTGAAATTCTAATTGAAGAGTGTTTGTACAAGGCCAGAGTTATTTATAGGCAACCTGCTCTGGACCTCAACACCGAGCAAGTCCCAGCTGGACTTTATTTGGACTTCAACAAGCCAAAGCTTTCCTCCTTTACACAGAATATACTATTGATATCCTGACATTCAAAACATTTTCCAATCTCTGCTGCTCCCTCCACTTGTTCTGGGGGTGTTTTTGTTGGTTTTTTTGTTTTGTTAAATTCAAATAAACCCATTATCTTCCATCTCCTTTACTGCAGGAGCCATGACACATGAATCTGGAAGTAACAGCCACCTGCTGCCTGCTGGTTTTGAAGAGCTTTACTTCATGAGAGCTACTGATGAAACAGCATGTTCAGGACTGATGCTGAAATAAAATACTTCAGCTTTTTCCCCATCACTGTAGCCCAATTATTTCTTTTTAAATAGGTACCCCGTTATTATGGAAAAAACAAAATACCACCTCCCAAAGACAGGTGAGTTACCAAGTGACTTCCAGCCACAGTAAAAGCTGGCAGCTGATTTCATTGGACCAAAATGTTCCTGACTTTTCATCTCACCCACTGGATCTGTTTCTCAGGGCATCACCTCCTACACAGATACATCACCTCAACAAAATTAGATGTGTTAGAAGTGACAACAGCAGATACACCAATACTACTCCACTGTTGCCAGCTGGCAAGCCTTTCAAAATAATGCTTTTTAAATGACACTAATTGCTAAGTATTTTAATTATGCAAGTAGTAGCAGTTACCTGGGACACTGGTGGTTCTGGCAGCTGAAGTAATGGCAGTTGTAGGTAGAGGAGTATGTGTGGTTGCATTGGTGACATTGGCTGTTTGGGAGAAGACACAATGCACACACCTTAAGCTTCAGAATGAAGTTTGCAAGCACTGAAGTTCTCATGTAAATGATTTGTCTTATTTTGCTTAAACGAGGATGAACTTTCAGAGAATCACAGAAGGGTTGGAAGGGACCTCTGGAGATCAACCAGTCCTCCCCCCTGCTAGAGCATGTTTACCTAAAGCAGGTTGCACAGGATCACATCCAGGAGGGTTTTGTCCAGAGAAGGAGACTCCACAAGCTCTCTGGGCAACCTCTCTTTGACCTCAGACTGTTCTCCCCCCAAACGTACACATTAAGCCAAGTTTCTGAAGTAAGGATATCTTTTTTTTTTAAGCTTACATTCCATTGTTATCCAAATATTTCAAGGTTCTCCACAAATCAGACAGTGACTCTTCCTTCAGACAAAACCACTTTCCTTTCAAGTACTAATATAAATGCTGGTATTTGAACAAGATTCAAGACAGCTGCTTCAAGACAACTGAGAATCTGCCTTAAGGCAAAGGACTTCCCATCAAACAGCCCTTATCATCAGTTAGTATTTATTATACCAAGGAAGCATTTAAAGTAGTATCTCTAGACAGGAGATAAAGACTAACAGGGCAGCAAAACTCTTTCTCCCCCTGTCTGCAAAACACAAACTGAACAACATCACTGGAATAAGCAAACACTCACCTGTAGCTAGACTGTCTCCTGTAAGCTCTTCTATCCTCTGGTCTCTGACCAGCCTCCCCCCACCCCCAAGTTTAGTATTACTGAAAATTAATTAGTATTCCACTGTGCCCCTGGGAGAAGTGCCAACATTTGTAGGTTTACTCAAAGCTGCACATCAGTCACCCTACTCTACATCAGGCCGTTCTGAGCCTAGTCAAGTATCAGCTCGTTACCTCCAAGCTCCCTTAAGCAGCAGATGCTTTCAAACATTAGCTGTTGTTTTTTTTTCCCCAATAACTTCACTGCTAAGATGGCAGCACGTGCAAGAACAGAAATCTTTGAACTAGGCAACAACCAAAAATCTAACTCATAAGAATTCACGATTAGTGGAAATAACCAATATAATTCAATTACCACTGAGCCAGTTCTTAATCATATTGGAAAGAAGCATTTTCTCTCTTAAGAGAAAGAAAATCTCTTAAAATCCACTTCTTCCAAACCTTGAGACCATTTATGTATTCCATACATCAGATGGTTAGTGGTCATGCTACTACAGTGAGCTGTGGAAAGGAGCCCTTGTCCTTTATTTTCTTCACCAGTTCCCAACTTAATGCCATTCTGTGTTACCTGCAGGAGTATGAGCTGTGGTAGCATTGGGAGATGCTGTGGTAGTACTGGAGGGTGATGTTGTAGAATTGGAGGGTGATGTAGTATTGGAAGGTGACACGGTAGTATTGGGTGAAACAGCTGTAGGAGGTATAAAAGAATAAAAGTTACAGACTTATGACAGTATTCAACTAAAATGAAAAACTAAACCCAAACTGAACAGCAGCAGGCTGGGTTTTAGGGAATTCATATAGCAACAAGTTGTGCTGTAGCTTTGGTTTGAAATGACAAAAGCAGTTGAGTGTTCAACCCACCACACTAACAGCTAAAGCTGCACATGAAATCCTTGCCACAGGCAGCCTGACCAAGGCAGTGTTCACCTGGCAACTTGAGATTCCTCAGAGGAAACAGAAGGGACAAGAGCCCTATTGTACAAGCATAAACTGTGCATGCTTTGTATCTCGTTTCCTACTGTGTGCAGCACAGTGTGCAGTGCTGTGTGTGCAGTGCTGCTTCCCAGCCTCACTGCAACTAAAACTGCACCTGACCTACCAAGTTCAACTGGAAATGAGAGTTGTTGGACAACTGAAGCAGTATGGGGGAAAACAAAACATCCTCCAGAATCTGCAAGTTCAGCTAAAGCTTTCTGTGCTGAGAGCTGCTGCTGGCTGTAGGTGCTCTCAGCTTCAGCTTGTGCTGGAAAAAAACCTCCAGATCTGCCTGCAACTGACTTAGGACCTCAGTTAATCACACAGGTTGATCCAGGCAGTTGTTCAGTGTTGTTCACAGATACACAGCAAGCTTCCTGCTGAAATACATTATGTCCAGAAGCCTTTAGTGCTCAGGGTCATTCAAATGTCTTCATTTACATCTTGAAACAACTCAGCAGGTTGGGAAACCAGAACCAACTGTTTCTACAGGGATAGGTTGGATGTAGCACAATCTACACCCTCTCAGGTCCCACTTGCATCAAGTCAGTCTAGGTCCACCTTCATGTTTTTCCCACTGACCCCTGAATGTAGTGCCAAGCCATGACACTAAGAGCTGATGAGGTACATGGGTTCCTCTCCCACCAGCAAGAATCCTCTTCTGGAGGTGACAACTAAGTCAGTGTGCAGAAACACAATCACTTGACAGCATCACTACAGGTTTAACAGGAACAGTCTGTAGAAATCCTACCCTCAGATGTAGAACAAGGCACTGTAACATGCTCTCTTTGGAAGGCACTGAAAAATGGTACTTTTAACACTCCTGATTGAGGAGCAATTGTTAAAATTTCAGAAGCAACACTGATCCTCACCACATGACAGCCCTCAGCAGCATGGAAGCTGCATCCTTGCTGCTGTGAGCCAGGCTCTTTAGCAGCACTGCTCAACTCATCCAGGCAAGAGCAGTAAGAATTTTCATTTGCTGGTCTAGATCTTAAAACCAGAGAATCCTATTTCAAGTCCATTTCTCATCAGCCTTCAGAAAATCTACAATTGGGGGGCTTTCACAGAAGTGAAATCCAAGATTTAACCTAAATGATTCGTATCCTGCAAATCTGCTCCCACAGCAAGCACCAGTTAATGAAAAGACTGGAGCAGATCTGCAACTGAGCAGGTTCCTAACATGAAGGATTTACCTTACACAGTTCTGTAACCCAGACCTTGCACATCAGCACTGCACAAAGAGCTGTGCTAGTTAATTAAAACTGGAAGGTTCTTAAGTTGTTGCTATTTACTGCTTCTCGGATGAAGCTGTGGACTCTGTAGGTGAAACTTTTTTGTGTTGAATATGAAGCTTATTGTCTTGAGGATGCTGACAAGCTCCTTGGGATGTGCTTTATCTAACAGAAAACCATCACCATTTTACCCTAAGCAACCAAGGCAGCAGCCACAGACATGTCAGGCTTCTTGGAACAGCAACACTACCCCAATGCACACTGAATGTGTGCATTTTATTCCCCCATATTATAGGCTTAAGCTGGAAGCAAAGGGCTTGTTTACACACTTGCACATGCTTATGTAAATTGTAGAAGGCAATTAAGAAAGATCAGCAGATGGAGTTCAGTGCAACTGCTTCACATTAAACCATGTCAAAGTTGAGTATCTAAATACTTACGAGAACACTCCTCTTCAACTGTGCAGTTGCCCTTTTCTGTCTCATTCACACATTTTGCTTCTGCTAAAAAAGAGACAAGATTATTTACAGTAGCAGAACCTTAACGTGTTCAAGACGTTGCTCCTAAATACCAATAAAGTGTTCATAGTACTAATTCAGCACCAACTTCCAGCCAGGATAACATCAAAGCCACTTAAATAAGCAGGACTTGAGTGTCATATTAATAATGAGAAATTACAAAAGTTCTTGTATTTTCTTTCACTACAGTTATTCCACCACTCAAATCAGCATTTAATAACAACCCATGGTTATGCACCATTTTGCAGTAACAAAGCTTGGTATTTTTTCTTCATAGCCTATAAAATCAGACAGTGTTTCTACTACCTGTGGCATTTTTCATGTTAACCATCTGGCATCTCAACGGCAGCATAATTTTAAAAAATCATCTTACTGTTTTCAAAAAAGCTACACGTAAGCAAAACTTAATTCTAGCTTTTCAACTAGGTCCTCGACCTTGAAATTGCTGAAGAAATCAGTTTCTTATTCTGTGCCTGCACACCCTTCTCCCTTGGCTCAGGTTTTAACCTCTCCCTCAAAGTTACACAGCTCTCTTGGGTGTCTGCAGTATTTGCCTGCTGGTCAGACAACACCTGCAGAATTCAGAGAGAGCTTCTTGAAGGACACTTCTACTGGACAAGTTACATCCAAAATCCTGTTTGTTGGTTCAAAAGCATCTTAGCCTTCATCATCTATAATCCAGTGGTATAAAATCATTATTACACTCAAGCCATTTTCTCCTCTTACTCTGTTTCCACCTCACATAAGCAGTACAAATAATCCACCTGAGGAGCACCTATGTAGGCTTTGTACAACTTTGTCAACAGTAACTTCACCTCCTCCAGGGCTGAGCACCTAAATGGTCCCTTAAATGTAGTTACATGCAACTCTCCTACAATGGGAAAAACGAGGCTCTGAGTGAGACCAGCTCATGTTTACAGCACCCTCAGCAAGTCTGCTGATGACACCAAGCTGGGTGGTGTGATTGATATGCCAGAGGGATGGGATGCCATCCAGAGGGACCTGGACAAGCTGGAGAAGTGGGCCCAGGTGAACCTCCTGAGGTTCAACAAGGCCAAGTGCAGAGTCCTGCACCTGGGCAACCAGAGATGTGAATACAGGTTGGGGGAAGAGGGTGGTGGATCACTGGAACAGGCTGCCCAGAGAGGGGGTAGAGGCCCCGTCCCTGGAGACATTCCAGGTCAGGCTTGCTGGGGCTCTGAGCAACCTGGTCTAGTGTGAGATGTCCCTGCTTATTGTAGGGGTGTTGGATGAGATGATCTTTAGAGGTCCCTTCCAACCCAAGACTTTCTGTGATCCTATTCCCTTCAGAGGGATGCAAAGGGGATGTGCCTGCATGTCAGAAACCACTCCTGACTCAACAGTAAACACAAGTGACTAGTTTGTTCTAAAAACATTCTGAACCATCTGGAAAACATTAGCTAATCAACAGCACAGATTTAAATCAGAAGCCTTAAAAATCTGGGATTATTTTGAAGATGTTCAGCTGTCTCCACATCAGAACTTAAAACGCTTAACAACAGATACAACGTATGAGCTAATTCTCTCTGAGGTTATCAACCAGAACAGTGTATTTGTACAACCAACATTAGTGCAGATGAAGTAGGCCTGGCTAGGGTTAAGGTTCTGCACTCTATACTCCTCCTTACCTCCTGGACAGCTGACCCACTTGCAGCCCGTTACCTCTTTGTCACCAACAATGCACAGACTGCAGTTAGAAAAGCTTTCACAGGTGCCTAAAGGTAAAAGAAGTGAAAAATGCATTGATTACGACAAAATTACCAGTGCCCAAAGCAACTTCACCCACAGAAACAAGTCTTAGGCTCACACCTGCCCATGTGTACATCTCCCACTGAACTACCCACAGTTGAGGCTACAACTCAGGAAGGCATCTGGCAAGACACAAACACATTTCCCTCCAGACACCACTGATCCTCTAAATCCAGACCCCACACGCACAGGACAATTAAACCTCATCCAGCCTCTAACTACAGCAAACTCAGACAACACAGGACACGCTGCTCCCGTGAAGTTACTGGAGTCCACCAAACTTACTCTGCAGCTCATTGAGACCTCAGATGGAAAGAGCTTTGTTCCTCTGCATTCTTCCTTTAGGCAATACAGCCAGCTATCAACAACCCTACAGCAGAAAGCAACTCAAGTATGGGAAATAAAGACAAGAACCTACAGGACTTCATATGCAAATGCATACAAAGGAGATCAGAAAGCAGAAAGAAAGTCAATCTGTTTCTGTTTTCACCTCAGCAGAAGCCAGCGACCTAAACAGTCCAGCTTTTTTATGTCAATCTCAGTCAAATACCATTGCCTGAAGAACACAGTGACAACCCGTCCACAAATAAGATCTCCCATATATAGCTATAACTTTACTGCATTAGTTTTAATTAAGACTTACTCCTCCAGCCACCACGCTCAGGAAACCCACAGACACCCCACAGGCTCCTTATACCACAGACCCTCCGGCACATTTCACACCATATCCACCTCCTCCAGGCACCCTCCTGTGACCTTCCACTTCCCTCCACTCTGCTTCCTAGCGAAGGCAAGGCTGCCACGCGCAGCATTTTGGCAGCCAGCACTGAAATTTACATTTCAAGACAACTACCAATGCCCCGAGTTCAATATTCTGGCAACTTGGATTCAGCCTGAACCCATCTGGCCTTCCTCTGGGGTGGCAGGATCAGGCTAGAAAGGCTGGCACCGTTTCCTCACCTTCAAGAGACGTAAGAAGGTATGAAAAGCCCTTTGTTGGTTTGCATCTGCGAGGCATGCAACAGCCTTGGCCTGTTTTCCCCTTAGAAACGGGGCACTTAAAACCACCACCAGAGCTACAGGACAGCTCCTGGGTAGCAGATTTCAGGTTAAAAAGCCACGTATTTCTCTGGGTATCTCTCTGGAGGAGGATCCCGGCACTCGCTTCTGATGAACTAACATTCCCTTCTGCAAATTCACTGGCTTGACAGGGGAAATGGGGCACAGCCCGTGGGTGCAGCCAGGGGGACAGTCCAGGCAGCCAGCTCCTTCCAGGTGCACTCAGGTTTTTAGCTTAGTTTCAGCACAGCTTTCCCAGGCTGGCACCAGGGAGGGATCTGCGAGAGCAAGCAACCAGGAGACGTTTTTATGGCAGCAAAAGGCTCCTCCAGAACGAGCTGCTGAGCCCAGGATCGGCAGCAGAGCGTCAGGTGTTCTCCCAGTGCTGCTCCTGCCGGGAAAAGCTCTCCTCGGGGTCTTCAGATGGGCTGGCAGGGAGCTCCTCGCTCTCCCCACCGGCAGAGGGGGAAGAAAACCTCCCCCGGCATCGTGAGCCCGTCTCTTCAACCACAGGCAAAAAGCTCCCGTCTGCTCGCAAGACAAACCCGTCGGGCTGCCCTGCCAGGGTGAATTCGGACCTTCCCCTTCTGCTTCAGGCGGGAACCGGGAAGCACCGAGCCCCTGCCGGAGCCGGGCTGGCCCGTCCCGCGGCACCGGGGAGGGTGCTCACCCTGCGGGCAGCAGCTGGGGCGGCGGGAGCGGCCAGGAGGCCCGGCGGGAGGGGAGCGGCGGGTCCCGGGGGCTCCGCACGGGCAGACGGCGCCGCTCCCGGCCCCGCTCCTCCCCCGAGCCCCGGGCCACGTAACCCCTCCGGCAGGCCGGGCCGAGCCGGAAGGGCTTCGCCCGAGGGCGAGAAACGAAACCGGCACACGCAGCGGGAGCGGGAAGCGCGGGACGGGGCGCGGGCAGCAGGAACTCCCGCCGCCGGGAGCGGGGTGCGGGGCTGCGGGGTGCGGGAGGGAGCGGGCTGCCCGGAGCCTCCCCCGCCCCCAGCCCCCCGGGCACCCACGGTGGGGCAGGGGGTCGGTGCCCCCGCAAACACCGTGCGGGGCTGCCCCGCCAGCAGCCGCCGAGGGAGGAGGAGGAGGAGGAAGGGTGGGATGGGATGGGGGTGTCGCGAAGCTCTCACCGCGGGCCGAGGTGCCGCTCCCGGGGTCCCCGGCGGGCAGCCCGCAGAGGCAGGCCAGGCAGAGCGCGGCGAGGGGCAGCGCGACGGTGCGGGCCATGGCGGCGTGCGGGAGGGCGGCGGCGATGAGGAGGATGATGACGACGACGATGAGGAGGAGGAGGAAGGTGGCGGCGCCGGCGCTTCCCGCTGCTCCGCGCCCCGCTCCCGCAGGCCCCGCGCGCCCGCCCCGCCCCGCACGTCACCGCCCCCCCCCCCCCGCAGAGACACGGACCGGCCCGCCCCGCCCTCACCACGTGACCGCCCCGCCCCGCTCCCCGCGCGTCACCGGCTGCCCAACAGCCCCGCCCCGCCCCCCTCCGCGGAACGGCGGCCGCTGATTGGCTGGGGGCGGCGGGGGGGGGCGGGGCCAGAGCCCCGTGGCGGGAAGCGCGCGCCGGGCATCTCCCTGGTGAGGAAAGGCTGAGGGAGCTGGGGCTGTTCAGCCTGGAGAGGAGAAGGCTGAGGACAGACCTTATCAATGCCCACAAGTGTCTGAGGGTGGGTGCAGGGAGGCTGGAGCCAGACCCTGCTCAGCAGTGCCCAGGGACAGGACGAGGGGCAACGGGCACAGGCTGGAACATGGGAAGTGCCCCTGAAAGATGGGGAGAAACTTCTTGGCTGTGAGGGTGACAGAGCCCTGGGACAGGCTGCCCAGGGGGCTGGGGAGGCCCCTTCTCTGGAGATATTCCAGCCCCTGGATGCAGCCCTGTGGGACGTTGTCTTGGATATAAATGTCAGTGAATTTTTCAGAATTTAGTTCTGAAAAGTGATGAAGTGACTGAAGTCGCACGCTCACTTCGTTTATCAGTCATTCTGCATGTCCATCTACTGGAGTGTTAAAGTAAAATAGTTCAGTCATCCCAACAATATGATTGAAGTTGCCGCCTCTTTAATAAGAAGAGGTGATTTTCACTTTCGTTATGAAAACGCTGTTTCTGTTCTAACTTTGAGTGAGCAGCCTGCAAAATAAATTGAGGAGCAGCATAAATAGACATTGTAGCCTAAGTGGAGCTGCAGCAAGGGTTGAATGTGGGAGTTTGTTGTGGCTTCCACTCATCCCTCCTGGCCAGGTCTGCAGAGGTTTTTATGTCTTCTGGGACAAGGACCAAGGGTGTCCTCCTGGGATCAGGGCTTGATTGACAGAATCTCTTGTGATTTCACTAGATATCTGGCAACTGAACTTGGGTTTTCCTTTGTGAGGCCTAGAGGAAAGCTGGGGAGGGGCTTGGGACAAGGGCAGGGAGGGAGAGGACAAGGGGGAATGGGTGAAAACTGGAGGAGGGGAGATTGAGGTGAGACATGAGGAGGAAATTCTGGAGTGTGAGGGTGGTGAGACCCTGGCCCAGGTTGCCCAGGGAAGCTGTGGCTGCCCCATCCCTGGCAGTGTTGAAGGGCAGGTTGGATGGGGCTTGGAGCTGGTGGGAGGTGTCCCTGCCCATGCAGGGGGTTGGAACTGGATGGTCTTGAAGGTCCCTTCCATCCTTAACCCTTCTGTGATTCTATGATTCTGTTGTGGGTTATTTTTATCAGTTGATGCACTGGACACAGGAAGTGCTGTGGCTGCTGCAGTCTGCATTTCATGAGGACTATGTGCTAAAAGTCTCTCCTTTTGAACAGGACAACAAATAAGGACGTGTTCAATGTGACTGATAAAGGACGAGGCTTCTAATCAGTGTGTCTATATATGCAAAAAAACTGGGAGAAAATTAAGTACCAAACACAACAGAACTAAGGTTACCAGCAGGGCAAGAAGTGCAGCTAGAGCTCTTCTCCACAAGCAAGTGAAAACATGTCTGCTGTGGAATCCTGGGGGCTGGTGGGAATCCAAGGGAATGATAAATGCGGTTTGTCTGTTTTTTCTTAAAGTCAGCAACTTGGGGCTTTGTTGTAGCAGAGAGTCAGCAGGATTATGGCAGCCTGGCTTGTTGTTCTTGGATTTAAAGTATCACATTCTTCACTGTCTTCATTTTTCATCGCACTGTTATATATACTTCGTGGTTAGGAGGGCATTAACCTCTGGTTTGAATCTGTAAGGAACTCCAAGCACTGTGTTACTGGAAATCTATGTAAAGTCCTTGGCAAAAATGGGCAAAAGTGAAGGGTCTGCAAATGTCCATTTTAGGGAAGCATGTTTTAAATGTAATTAATGCCCAGGAACTGCAGATGGTGTTGCAGCAGCTGGGTAAGATGTGATAAGAAGGCTTTGGAAGAGGTTCCAGAGGAGTGTGCTGCAGTTGGGCAGGGTGGCAGTGAGTGAAATAAAATAGATATATTGGTGGATAAAGTGAAGAGAACGTCTGTTTGGGTCAATATGTGCACATCTGTGTCCGTGTCCAAATTGTCCTTTTCACCTGGGCAGAAGAGACGACCACGTGAAGTGTCAATCCCCAGTGGGTGTTCTGAGAAGGAAAACACACCATCCACAGAGGTTTGGGGTTATTTTCGTGGCACAATGAGGCCCTTGTTGGATTCTGGTGCCTTTCACTGCCTCTGTCACTGTTCAGGAGGAACACACCCAGTCCTGTGCCTTCCCTGCTTGCTGGGAAGGGAACTTCTCCTGACCCAGCAGTTGGCAGTGGAAGTCTTCACCTCTCCACCTGCAGACCAACCCTGACTTACCCAGCTCCTTGGAGATCCTATGGCTTACCTCTGGGATTGTGAGTCCTCTGGGTGCTTGTGAACCTTCTGGATGCTTCTGCACACTATTTCTCTGCTCTGGCTCTCTCAGAGGAGGCAAAGCATTCCTAGTGCCTTGATCAGAGATGTGGTTACCAAAGAAAACATGGCACAAAACATCATTCTGGCTTGAGGTTGAGATGATGCTTTCTTTCCTGTTTCATCACCTTGAGCTCCTTAAGCACATCCCACCTGCAGGTGCTGGGGAACCAGGGTTGCAAGACACCCTCTTTCTTTTTGGTGACCTTAATGGAGGATGAAAGGTTTTACCACATTCTGCCTGGCAGAATATCCTGTCGTGACCAATGCAAAGACAGTAATTGTGGCTTCTCTGAAGGATCATGATGCCTGAGATGCCAAACATTTCCTGGTTGTGCTCCCTTCTTCTCCTTGTAATATTTTCCATGTGGTGTAACTTCAACCTGGAGAAGACCTGCCATGGCTGACCAAGCCAACAGCAAATCAAAAGTCAATCAATTGGTTGTTCAGCATTGTCCTCTGTAACTTGCAGAACTAAAACTGGTTTTCTGACCTTTATCTTTAAACACTTGAATACAATTTAAAATACTTGCAAGAAAAAAGAGCCACTAACCTCTGTCCCTACACTGAGTTTCAAAGCCATATCCTTTCATAGCCATAGTCTCTATTACTTATGAAATGTAATTTGTCAGGAAATGGGTTATTTTAGGAAGAAAATACAATCCCTGTCTTTTCATCTTTGTCATAAAACTGTGAAGTGAAAAAATAATTCTTCTCCAGGCAGTTTAATTGCTTTGAAATGTTCCTGCAGGAGACTTGGTGGCAGAATGTTTTAGAAAATGTAAGGAAAAAAAGGGTTAAGGGCTCCTTAGCTCCAGACATTTACAGCTATTTTACAGAAAAGAATCTGTTTTCCACAGGAATTCAAGGAAAACCTTCATCCCTTGCTAA